>NC_085992.1:23480874-24108999 GCF_030014385.1 Trichomycterus rosablanca | reverse complement strand
CCAAAAGTATAAGGACACCCCTTCCTATTATTTAGTTCAGGTTTTTTAGCCACACCCATGCCAACAGGTGTACACCATGACTTTTTCAACATAAATGATGTGCTTTCAAATTCCTGAACAGATTTGGGAATGCTCTCCTTTGATTTTGGATTACTGTGCATACAGCAAGGTCTGTAAAGACACGGTTTAACAAGTTTGTTGTGGATATACTCCAGTGTTATGCACAGAGCCATGATCTCAAACCTGCTGAACATCTTCAGGGCTGAGTTGAAAAGCAAACCACACCTTACGATCCATCATCAGTGCTTGACCTTACAGACACTTTGAATAGACATACGTACATTTCCATTTGTGTAAAGTTGTCCCAGAACAATCTAGGCTGTTGTAGTTACAAAGGATTTTAATGTGTAAGGAGAGGATTCTGTTTTAATAGCCAAGTTTTGGAATGTGGAATGGAATAAGCATATGGTCAGGAGTCCACAAATCTTTGGCTATATAATGTATAGTGGAAGTAGAGTCACATAATGCAATAGATAAATTATACACCGATCAGCCATAACATTAAAATCACCTCATTGTTGCTACACTCACTGTCCATTTTATCAGCTCCACTTACCATATAGGAGCACTTTGTAGTTCTACAATTACTGACTGTAGTCCATCTGTCTCTTTGCATGCTTTGTTAGCCCCCTTTCATGCTGTTCTTCAATGGTCAGGACTCTAACAGGACCACTACAGAGCAGGTATTATTTGGGTGGTGGGTCATTCTCAGCACTGCAGTGACACTGACATGGTGATGGTGTGTTAGTGTGTGTTGTGCTGGTATGAGTGGATAAGACACAGCAATGCTGATGGAGTTTTTAAACACCTCACTGTCACTGCTGGACTAAGAATAGTTCACCAACCAAAAATATCCAGCCAACAGCACCCTGTAGGCAGCGTCCTGTGACCACTGATGAAGGTCTAGAAGATGCCCAACTCAAACAGCAGCAATTGATGAGTGATCAGTTGCAGTGACTTTACATCTACAAGGTGGACCAACTAGGTAGGAGTGTCTAATAGAGCGGACAGTGAGTGGACACGGTATTTAAAAACTCCAGCAGAGCTGCTGTGTCTGATCCACTCATACCAGCACACCACACACTAACACACCACCACCATGTCATTGTCACTGCAGTGCTGAGAATGATCTACCACCTAAATAATACCTGCTCTGTAGTGGCTCCTGACCATTGAAGAACAGGGTGAAAGCAGGTTAAAAAGATATGTAGAGAAACAAATGGACTACAGTCCTGAGCTGATAAAATGGACAGTGAGTGTAGAAACAAGGAGGTGGTTTTAATGTTATGGCTAATCAGTGTATACTCGACAGTCAGGTAAGGTTAAATGGAAAAACTAATAGTCAACAGTAGATATCCATGATTAAAAATCAAAATCATGCTCTCCACTGCTAGAAAGCAAAAAGCTTAAATTATAAAAGAGGTTTCTTTATTCATTTATCTACCTTATTATCTTGGTCAAAGACCCAACACAATACAAAAATATGATCAAGACAGGATGCCAGTCAATGGCATTGATGGATGAAAATCACACTTTTACGTTTTAAACACTCACCCCAAAAAGCAAGTTAAGAGTAGCCAGTCCAGGCCGCTCAGGTGGCGCAGCGGTAATAACACATGCTGGAACCAGAGCTGGGATCTCGAATACATCGTATCGAATCTCAGCTCTGCCTGCCGGCTAAGTCTGAGCGGCCACATGAACAACGATTGGCCTGTTGTTTAGATATGGGCAGGACTAAGCCGGATGGGGTCTCTCTCCCATGACTGGTGGCTGATTGATGGTGAAAGAGTCATAGATGAGAAAAGAGTGCTCTCAGGGTGTGTCTCTTCATACACAACGCTGAGCTGCACTGCACTCATCAAAGTGTAGGTGATAAGATGCATACGGCATGCTACCCACGTGTCGGAGGGGGCATGGGTTAGCTTCGCTCTCCTCAATCAGAGCAGGGATTGGCATTGGTGGAGAGGAAGCATGACGCAATCGGGCAATTGGACGTGCTAAAAGGGAGAAAAGGGGGAGAAAAGAGTAGCCAATCCATCTACTGACATGTTTGGGAGTTCTGAGGAAACCTAATACCAAGAAGAAACCAAGGGTAATGCAATGATCTCAAGTGATACTGGATAACAAGATAAAGAAGCGAATCTGCTCTGGGCTGTTGCTTCTAAATTGGGTTATTCTGAGTTATCATCTATATTGTGCTAAGAAAATCGGGATGTTATTATAGCAAACTTATGACTATCTAAAAGATAGCCATGGCATCAGAACACACACAAACACACAGAAAGAGAGAGAGCAAGTGTTTACCTTCAGAACCACAGATATTATTCAGAAGAGACATTCCACTTTTGCAGAGCTCTGATGAAAAGCAAGCTTCAATCTGTGACAAACAACCTGTAGATAGCCTGGTCTTCCATAGCAGACAAAGCACTAAAGAGAAAAAAATGAGTGTGTTTGCTTTGCAGTACAGAATATGCCTCACCCAGATAATGCTTTACATTTTCCACTCTCTAAGAAAACTTAACACAATGTTTTCAGTGTCTAATGGATTTGTTTCCATTTAGTAAAACAGCATTTGTGAGGTAGGGCAAGATGCCTTGGCTCATAATCAGTGTTACACACTGTTTATTCTAATGGTCTTAGTTAGTCAGTAGAGTTAAGGTCTGGTTAATTTTGGTTTGGTTAATTTATATTTAGTTAGTTTTATGTGAAATTGGTACTTATTGCATAATTGACTACACATATGGTTATTTCTAAATATATTACTAAGAATTTAATAATGTAAGTTGAGTCTCTGATAGTAAAAAAGCCGCTAGTTTCTACCTTGTATTATTGCCTTCTTGGTTAACTATTTGCTAGATACAAACTTTACCCACATACATCAGTTAACAGTTAGTCAGCAAGACAAAATAAATAAATTAAAGACATTTGGGTTGCATTCTGTGTACTACCTAGGGTACTAATGATATCACTGGTAGCACACTAATTATGCCTAGTTCACACTACACGATTTTTGCCCTGATTTTCACTCACCGACTGGTCGGCACTAAATTTGCCGGCTCAGGAGCAACTCGGCGTTCGCTCGGCGATCGAAACTCGGCTCTCGATCGCTATGTGTGAACTACTCAACAACTCGATCCGAGCGGCCCGCCGAGCACTCCCCGACCAAAGTGAGATTTCTGGCATGTCAGATATCTGAATCTGAGTTGCCCGACTGGCAATGAGTGCTATGTCAAACAGCCAATGAGAACGTAAGATACGGTGTGAGGGGAAGCGCAGGGGAGAAGTTGTAAAAAGGTGGGACAGGGGCGTAATATAGTTTATATCGGAATACATCGACACACAAGTTTTACAGTATTTCTGACCTTATCGTTCTCTACAAAACATAACGCTGCATTGCAAAAATATTTATTAACCTCCAACTCCAACTATAGAACAAACCATGCTGTTCACGTAGCCAAATCCACTCAAATTCATTTATTTTTTCTCTTTGATTTTACGCTGCATATTACCGTACAAACTTTGATTGCTCGCTACTTGTTCACGTGCATTTTTGGACGTGGTATCATTAAACGTAGTTTGGGAGACCAGAGAAGCTCGCCTGCGATTCCAGTTGGTGATAGATCGTGTAGTGTAAAACCTCCTATCGCCGATCAGTCCTGTAGTGTGAAAGCCACACCGACTTGAAAGACTCCCAATTAAAAGAGACCCAGTCGTGTAGTGTGAACTGTACACACTACTTTAAAAAATAGTTTTACTAAATCCTTCAAGCACTTGGATTGGCCTAAACAACATGAGGACATTTGGCTCCAGTCCTGGTGGTCTGGGCAGTCTGGTGCTCTCATGTTTGTCGGATTTGCTGGCGCTGTATTTTGGCTTCTGGCTGCGCCTGATCTCTGACCACTAGGATCGGAGCTGCCCACCCCGACTATAGACAAAGGCTTGGGGTCCTTGGTCACAGAAAATTGTGGTGATCAGGGATGTTGGGTTGCTATAGTTCTGCCTCTCTTTTCCGATCACTCAGGTTTGATGACGGTGGGGGAGGTGGGTGCTGATGTCCTGTGCAAGCCTTCATGACTTTGCTACCTGCTCGCTCTCCCTTTTAGTGATGCTGTAATAACTAGGGGTGCCTCATGCTACTCTCTGTAAAACTGATATTTTACATTTTCACATTTTAACTGCATTTTCTGTTGTTTTACCCCAAGGTGGTTCTGATAAAAACCTGTTTACCTATCCGAGGTTGAATCATGCAAGTCGAGACTGCCGTGCCAACAACGCTGCTCCTGCTAGATGTGACAGATACCTGGTGTGTTTGCACCAAAAATGTCAAGAACTCAGTCTGGACTTTATCACAAACTGGACTGAATAATGAAGAACTCCAATTGTTTTCATTAATATTTTTTGCAAGTTATAACTTTTAGTTTATTTTAATTTTGTGTATGTATGATTTGTGTAAATCCTATTTATTCAAATGATTCTTCAGGCCACCCAAGGAGGATGAAGGTCCCTGCTGAGTCTGGTTCCTCTCAAGGTTTCTATCTGTAATTTTAAGAGGAGTTTTTCCTTGCCACTGTCGCCCTCGACTTGCTCAACAGGAGTTTTTGGTCTGTTGGTCTTGGATTCTGTAAAGTTGCTTTGAGACAATGTCCAAATAATATTGACTTGACTTGACATTTACAGCATGCATTTATGTAAAGACCATTTCAATACTTTATTAGAGCTCAAAAACAGTATGATACAGCAGGTAATGTGGGTGCTGCACAATAACATACAGTAAGTTTAAATTTTGCTTTTAAAAACTGAAAAGTCATCCTGTGTCTATGTGGATTTACTTCACTCCAATTTTCTTCTACCTTTTATAAACCTTTCTTTTGGAGCAAGACACAATGCTGAAATCCTAATTAGTTTACATGCAAATTTTTTAAATTGTGTTTCAAATAAAATAATTCAATAATACAAATATACACGATCAACCATAACATCAAAACCACCTCCTTGTTTTTACACTCACTGTCCATTTTATCAGCTCCACTTACCATATAGAAGCACTTTGTTGTCCATCTGTTTCTCTACATACCTTTTTAGCCTGCTTTAACCCTGTTCTTCAATGGTAAGGACCTCCACAGGACCACCACAGAGTAGGTATTATTTGAGTGGTGGATCATTCTCAGCACTGCAGTGACACTGACATGGTGGTGGTGTGTTAGTGTGTGTTGTGCTGGTATGAGTGGATCAGACACAGCAGCGCTACTGTTGTTTTTAAATACCGTGTCCACTCACTGTCCACTCTATTAGACACACCTACCTTGTTGGTGATGTAAAGTCAGAGACGATCACTCGTCTATTGCTGCTGTTTGAGTTGGTCATCTTCTAGACCTTCATCAGTGGTCACAGGACTGGCTGGATATTTTTGGTTGGTGGACTATTCTCAGTCCAGCAGGCACAATGATGTGTTAAAAAACTCCATCAGCATTGCTGTGTCTTATCCACTCATACCAGCACAACATCCACATTTACATTTACATTTTCGATATTTAGCAGACGCTTTTATCCAGAGTGACTAACATTACTGTCACAGTATATTATATAAACAATTGAGGATTAAGGGCCTTACTCAAGGGCCCAACAGTGCCAGCTAGGCTACAACACCACCACCATGTCAGTGTCACTGCAGTGCTCTGAATGATCCACCACCTAAATAATACCTACTCTGTAGTGCCTGTGGTTAGGCCTGTGGTAGCCTAGTGGGTAGGGCTTTGGGCTATCAACCGTAAGATTGGCGGTTCAAATCCTGGCTCTGCTATGTAGCCACTGTTGGGTCCTTGAGCAAGGCCCTTAACCCTGTCTGCTCCAGGGGCGCCGTAAGTTGGCTGACCCTGCGCTCTGACCCCAGCTTCCAACACCAGCTGGGATATGCGAAGAAAGAATTTCATTGTACTGTACATCTGTATATGTATATATGACAAATAAAGGATATCTTTCTAGTGGTCCTGTGGTGGTCCTGACCATTGAAAAACAGCATGAAAGGGGGCTAACAAAGCATGCAGAGAAACAGATGGACTACAGTCAGTAATTGTAGAACTACAAAGTGCTTCTATATGGTAAGTGGAGCTGATAAAATGGACAATGAGTGTAGAAACAAAGAGGTGGTTATAATGTTATGGCTGATCGGTGTATTTATCTTTGCACATCTTTCAAGCGTTGCGCAAGCTCATTAAGCAATGTGTTCAATTGTACTATTATTATTATAAAAATTTGGCATTATTTATATGAATATTTGGTTTACTTATTATAGGTCTAAAATTGTACTTGTATTAAACAACTAAAAGAAGAATTTGCATTAAACTGAGATTTAATACATCAGTGTTCCAGTACTAATTGGCCTGGCTAAGAACATATCTTTTCTGCACTATAAAAACATGATGTTTTATCATATTTTAGATACAAAGTCAAAAGGGCAGTAAATAATAAAAACAATTTTAATGTACTTTAAATAATAAACACTGACCCTGACACTAGTGATCAAGTTGAATCAGTTGCAATTAACTTTAAGATAAGTGAAATAAAACATAAAAAGCAGCGTTACTTACACAGCAAAAGCAGTTTGTTCTTCATGTTCTCCTGTGAAGCTTCAGTGTTTGTGCTGCAGTTCATTGTGCACCTGCACTATAGAACACCACCACAGCTGCTCTGTTCCCGACTGCCCACGACCAAAGATGACGTCAAGTCATGTAACCTGTTTAGGTAGGTTTCGTGATTTGCATGTACCACAGCACAAAGTAGAAATAAATCTATGAGACACGGATATGTTCACAGGTCTGTTTCAATGGCAAAAAGTAAACAATTAAAGTTTGCAGAGGCCTAATCAAATGCTTGACTTAAACCCAACAGAGAGTTTATGACTGAAACCTAGCAGTGTGTCTCAATTAAAGCAAATCTGTGAAGCCTAATGTAGATGAAATAAAACAATTCTGCTAAGACAATTTCTCCACAGTGATGTAACACAGGGTTTTTCAACCTTTTTGGACATGCGCCCCCTTCCGTGTGCCGACCACACACACACACACATCAACCCTTGCACAAAAACTATTGCAAAAGCTCTTGACAAGCTAAAATAATATAATTAACATTGTGCACATCATACATACGCTGCAATTTAGCTGATTGAAATATTTACTTTAAAAAGATAACACAGCTCTATCTTATTCAATGCAACAACAGCCTATTTCTATGAGCACATTATATAAATGTGTGGTTCAATTTCAGTTACAGCTAGTCGTAAATCGTAAGCGGTACTTGCTTTTGATTTAGATGAGGCAAAACAACATCAATTGCTAAGTTCGCTGGTTCAGGATACTCTGCTTTGACTGACAGACTCAGGTGAGCTAACTTTTAGCTCCACGGGCAGAACGAGCCTGACTTGGCTACGCTCTGTGGTAATAGCCAGTTTAATTCAGCCTCCCACCTGTAAGGAAAGCGAGTCACACAATATGTTCCATAGTAGCTGGTGTTTATTTAAAACCACAGCATTCATAAATAACAGTAAAAACGAATATGTGACTGAGAAGAGAAACTCAGAACATGCACAAGCTTCGCTTCATACGAATGGACTCTTGACTCACTTATAGCGATATTGTAAACAGAGCATCTCCCACTATACACCTGTCTTAAAAACATACACACACACATGTCCTATAACAGCAGTCATTGTTTTTGTCACTGATTTCTTTTCATTGTTAGCCCTATTTTTAAGTTTTCCTGGCCAGCGGTCTTTTTTCCAGACTGGGCAGGATAACATTAAACGTGCGTGGGCGTGGTCAGCGAGACTAATCGTTTAGACACACCTTCTCATTCAGTGGTTTTTCTTGATTTATTTTTTATTTTTTCTACATTGTAGATTAATACTGAAGACATCCAAACTATGAAGGAACACATATGGAATTATGTAGTAAACAAAAAAGTGTTAAACAAACCAGAATAACTTTTATATTTTAGATTCTTCAAAGTAGCCACCTTTTGCTTTGATGACAGCTTTGAACTATCTTGCCATTCTTTCAATCAGCTTCATGAGGTAGTTACCTGGAATGGTTTTCCAACAGTCTTGAAGGAGTTCCCAGAGGTGCTAAGCACTTGTTGGCTGCTTTGTTTTCAGAATCAGAATCAGAATCACTTTATTTCGCCAGGTATGTTAAACATACGAGGAATTTGCTTTGGTGATACACTCGATGATACACACAACAGTCCACATAGTAGTACAAACAATACACATAATAGTACAGACAATTACACATGTATGATCCACCGGCAGATGGCATCCGGCACTGACAGCTGGGACAGTTTGACCTGCAGCAGCTCTGGCACTATGGTGTTAAAAGCCGAGCTGAAGTCCACAAAGAGAACTCGAACGTAGGTTCCAGGACTGTCAAGATGCTGTAGCATGAAGTGCAGGGCCACGTTGACTGCATCATCGACAGATCTATTTGCTCTGTATGCAAACTGCAGGGGATCCAGTAAAGAATTTGTGATGGTCTTCAGGTAGGCTAGGATCAAGCGTTCGAAGACCTTCATGACTACAGATGTCAGGGCTACAGGTCTGTAATCATTCAGTCCAGAAATGTTCGTTTTTTTGGGGACTGGTATGATGGTCGATGTTTTGAAGCATGAAGGAAGAGAGCAATTAAGTTCTAATGATCTGTTAAAAATGTGAGTGAAGGTAGGTGCCAGTTGATTGCTGCAGTGCTTAAGGGTGGATGGAGAGATTCCGTCTGGCCCAGGAGCTTTTCTCACCTTTTGTTTCTTAAACAGTCTGTTAACGTCCCGCTCGTTGATGGTTAAAGGAGCCGGGGACAGAGGTGAGAGACTCATGGTGGAGGAGGAGGATGAAGAATTGGCTGAGAAAGGCTGAGAATTGTTCTTATTGTGTTCAAATCTGCAGTAGAACTCGTTCAGGTCGTTGGTGAGTTGACGGTCATTCAGGAGAAGGGGGTCTTTCGCACCTTGTAGTTAGTGATCTCTTCGAGGCCTCTCCAGACTGAAGTTGGGTCGTTAGCAGCAATCTGGCTTTTCAGTTTTTCTGAATATTCCTTTTTTGCTGATTGGATACCTTTCTCCAGCTTGTATTTGGCCTCTTTGTAGAGAACTCTATCTCCACTCCTGAATGCTGCCTACTTTTCCCTCCGAAGCTGTCTGAGTTCAGCCGAGAACCATGCTTTATTGTTGCTGTATTTTACCCGTGTTGTAGTAGAAATACAGCTGTCCTCACAGAAACTGATGTATGATGCTACAGTGTCTGTATATTCATCCAAGCTGTCTGTCGCCTCCTCAAAGACAGACCAGTTTGTGGATTCAAAGCAGTCCTGTAGTATTTCCATGTCTTCGCTGGTCCACTTCTTCACTGTTGTAATGATAGGCTTGTTAGTTTTGAGTCTCTGCCTGTATGTGGGAATGAGGTGAACGAGATTGTGGTCGGAATGTCCGAGAGCCGCACGCGTGACGGAGCGATAGGCATTTTTAACAGAGGTGTAGCAATGATCCAGAATGTTTCCTTCTCTTGTGGCACAGGTGACATGTTGCTTGTATTTCGGCATTTCTTTGGTAAGATTTGCGCTGTTAAAGTCTCCCAGGATGATGAGCAGTGAGTCTCCCTTTCTACTTTCATTATCTGATCGGCCAGCAGTTTCTGCGCATCTCTCGTGCGCGCATCCGGCGGAATGTAAACAGCGACCAGAATGAATGAAGAAAACTCTCTGGGAGAGTAGTATGGTCTACAGTTAATGAAAAGTGATTCTAGATGAGGAGTGCATGATTTTAACAGTACCGCTACGTCTTTACACCAGCGTTCATTGATGTAAAAGCACAGTCCTCCTCCTCTTGTTTTGCCACTGAGCTCCGCGTCTCTGTCCGCTCGGTGCAGCTGAAAGCCGGGGAGATGCAGCGCGCTATCCGGGGTCAGCTCCGAAAGCCTAGTCTCCGTAAAGCACAGCGCAGATGTATTTGAAAAGTCCCTGTTAGTTTGGTTGAGCAGGAGTAGTTCTTCCAGTTTGTTGTGCAGAGATCGCAGATTGGAGAGGAAAAAAGAAGGTAACGGTGTTCGGACTCCACGTCGCCTCATCTTTACGAGCGCTCCGGCTCGTCTGCCTCTCCGCCGCTTTCTTGCCAGGTTGAGTAGAGCCAGCGCACCTGTTGTGAGGATTTCCAAAAACTCTGAAGGATTTTGAGAAAACTCCGGAATAAAAGTTGGTGAAGCATTGTCTCTGAAGGTCAGTAACTGTTCTTTGCTCCAACTGACCGAGTTTGACGCACAATAAATAACATTAACAAACAAAAACCAACACAAAACATAGAGAGCTCTCACCGAGGCAGCCATCTGCGGCGCCATCCTACTCTACATCACTCTGCGGTCCAACTCATCCCAGACCATCTCAATTGGGTTTAGATCAGGTAATTGTGGAGGCCAGGTCATCTGACGCCACACTCCATCGCTCTCTTTCTTGGTCAGATAGCCCTTACATAGCCTGGAGGTGTGTTTGGGGTCATTGTCCTGTTAAAAAACAAATAATGGTCCCACTAAGCGCAAACCAGATGGGATGGCCTGTCGCTGCAGAATGCTGCGGTAGCCATGCTGGTTAAGTGTGCCTTGGATTTTGAGTAAATCACCAACAGTGTCACCAGCAAAGCACCCCCATACCGTCACACCTCCTCCTCCATGCTTCCCGGTGGGAACCACACATGTACAACCCATCCACTCTCAAATTTGGACTCATCAGACAAAAGGACAGATTTCCACTGTCTAATGTCCATTCCTTGTGTTTCTTTGCCCAAGTAATTCTCTTCTTATTATTGTTCTTCCTCAGAAGTGGCTTCTTTGCAGCAATTTGACCATGAAGGTCTGATTCACGCAGTCTCCTCTGAACAGTTGATGTTGAGATGTGTTTGCTACTTGAACTCTGTGAAGCATTTACAGTATGTAAGCTCTAATCTGAGGTGCTGATAATTTACGGTTTCTGAGGCTGGTAACTCTAATGAACTTATCCTCTGCAGCAGAGTTAACTCTTGGTCTTCCTCTCCTGGGGCGGTCCTTATGAGAGCCAGTTTCATCATAGCATCTGATGGTCTTTGCGACCGCACTTAATGATATGTTCAAAGTTCATGAAATTTTCCGGATTGACTGAACTTCATGTCTTAATGTAATGATGGATTGTCGTTTCTCTTCACTTAGTTGGGTGATTCTTGCCATAACATGGATTAAAACAGTAGTCAAATAGGGCTATTCACTGTATAGACCTTTGTACTAACTCAGCCTCTGCACAACACAACTGATGGTCTCAAACACATTAAGAAGGCAAGAAATTAACTCGACAAGGCACACCTGTTAATTCAAAACCATTCCAGGTAACTACCTCATGAAGCTGATTGAAAGAATGGCAAGATAGTTCAAAGCTGTCATCAAAGCAAAAGGTGGCTACTTTGAAGAATCTAAAATATAAAAGTTATTCTGGTTCATTTAACACTTTTTTGTTTACTACATAATTCCATATGTGTTCCTTCATAGTTTGGATGTCTTCAGTATTAAAAAAATTTGAAAATAAAAAAAAATCAAGAAAAACCACTGAATTAGAAGGTGTGTCAAAACTTTTGACTGGTACTGTATATATATATACAGTGTATCACAAAAGTGAGTACACCCCTCACATTTCTGCAGATATTTAAGTATATCTTTTCATGGGACAACACTGACAAAATGACACTTTGACACAATGAAAAGTAGTCTGTGTGCAGCTTATATAACAGTGTAAATTTATTCTTCCCTCAAAATTACTCAATATACAGCCATTAATGTCTAAACCACCGGCAACAAAAGTGAGTACACCCCTTAGAGACTACACCCCTAAATGTCCAAATTGAGCACTGCTTGTCATTTTCCCTCCAAAATGTCATGTGATTTGTTAGTGTTACTAGGTCTCAGGTGTGCATAGGGAGCAGGTGTGTTCAATTTAGTAGTACAGCTCTCACACTCTCTCATACTGGTCACTGAAAGTTCCAACATGGCACCTCATTGCAAATAACTCTCTGAGGATCTTAAAAGACGAATTGTTGCGCTACATGAAGATGGCCAAGGCTACAAGAAGATTGCCAACACCCTGAAACTGAGCTGCAGCACAGTGGCCAAGATCATCCAGCGTTTTAAAAGAGCAGGATCCACTCAGAACAGACCTCGCGTTGGTTGTCCAAAGAAGCTGAGTGCACGTGCTCAGCGTCACATCCAACTGCTGTCTTTGAAAGATAGGCGCAGGAGTGCTGTCAGCATTGCTGCAGAGATTGAAAAGGTGGGGGGTCAGCCTGTCAGTGCTCAGACCATACGCCGCACACTACATCAAATTGGTCTGCATGGCTGTCACCCCAGAAGGAAGCCTCTTCTGAAGTCTCTACACAAGAAAGCCCGCAAACAGTTTGCTGAAGACATGTCAACAAAGGACATGGATTACTGGAACCATGTCCTATGGTCTGATGAGACCAAGATTAATTTGTTTGGTTCAGATGGTCTCAAGCATGTGTGGCAGCAATCAGGTGAGGAGTACAAAGATAAGTGTGTCATGCCTACAGTCAAGCATGGTGGTGGGAATGCCATGGTCTGGGGCTGCATGAGTGCAGCAGGTGTTGGGGAGTTACATTTCATTGAGGGACACATGAACTCCAATATGTACTGTGAAATACTGAAGCAGAGCATGATCCCCTCCCTCCGGAAACTGGGTCGCAGGGCAGTGTTCCAGCATGATAATGACCCCAAACACACCTCTAAGACGACCACTGCTTTATTGAAGAGGCTGAGGGTAAAGGTGATGGACTGGCCAAGCATGTCTCCAGACCTAAACCCAATAGAACATCTTTGGGGCATCCTCAAGCGGAAGGTGGAGGAGCGCAAAGTCTCGAATATCCGCCAGCTCCGTGATGTCGTCATGGAGGAGTGGAAAAGCATTCCAGTGGCAACCTGTGAAGCTCTGGTAAACTCCATGCCCAGGAGAGTTAAGGCAGTTCTGGGAAATAATGGTGGCCACACAAAATATTGACACTTCAGGAACTTTCACTAAGGGGTGTACTCACTTTTGTTGCCGGTGGTTTAGACATTAATGGCTGTATATTGAGTAATTTTGAGGGAAGAATAAATTTACACTGTTATATAAGCTGCACACAGACTACTTTTCATTGTGTCAAAGTGTCATTTTGTCAGTGTTGTCCCAAGAAAAGATATACTTAAATATCTGCAGAAATGTGAGGGGTGTACTCACTTTTGTGATACACTGTATATATACAGTGTATCACAAAAGTGAGTACACCCCTCACATTTCTGCAAATATTTCATTATATCTTTTCATGGGACAACACTATAGAAATAAAACTTGGATATAACTTAGAGTAGTCAGTGTACAACTTGTATAGCAGTGTAGATTTACTGTCTTCTGAAAATAACTCAACACACAGCCATTAATGTCTAAATGGCTGGCAACATAAGTGAGTACACCCCACAGTGAATATGTCCAAATTGTGCCCAAATGTGTCGTTGTCCCTCCCTGGTGTCATGTGTCAAGGTCCCAGGTGTAAATGGGGAGCAGGGCTGTTAAATTTGGTGTTTTGGGTACAATTCTCTCATACTGGCCACTGGATATTCAACATGGCACCTCATGGCAAAGAACTCTCTGAGGATGTGAGAAATAGAATTGTTGCTCTCCACAAAGATGGCCTGGGCTATAAGAAGATTGCTAACACCTTGAAACTGAGCTACAGCATGGTGGCCAAGGTCATACAGCGGTTTTCCAGGACAGGTTCCACTCGGAACAGGCTTCGCCAGGGTCGACCAAAGAAGTTGAGTCCACGTGTTCGGCGTCATATCCAGAGGTTGGCTTTAAAAAATAGACACATGAGTGCTGCCAGCATTGCTGCAGAAGTTGAAGACGTGGGAGGTCAGCCTGTCAGTGCTCAGACCATACGCCGCACACTGCATCAACTCGGTCTGCATGGTCATCATCCCAGAAGGAAGCTGACGCACAAGAAAGCCCGCAAACAGTTTGCTGAAGACAAGCAGTCCAAGAACATGGATTACTGGAATGCCCTGTGGTCTGACGAGACCAAGATAAACTTGTTTGGCTCAGATGGTGTCCAGCATGTGTGGCGGCGCCCTGGTGAGAAGTACCAAGACAACTGTATCTTGCCTACAGTCCAGCATGGTGGTGGTAGCATCATGGTCTTGGGCTGCATGAGTTTTGCTGGCACTGGGGAGCTGCAGTTCATTGAGGGAAACATCAATTCCAACATGTACTGTGACATTCTGAAACAGAGCATGATCCCCTCCCTTCGAAAACTGGGCCTCATGGCAGTTTTCCAACAGGATAACGACCCCAAACACAACCTCCAAGATGACAACTGCCTTGCTGAGGAAGCTGAAGGTAAAGGTGATGGACTAAACCCAATTGAGCACCTGTGGCGCATCCTCAAGTGGAAGGTGGAGGAGTTCAAGGTGTCTAACATCCACCAGCTCCGTGATGTCATCATGGAGGAGTGGAAGAGGATTCCAGTAGCAACCTGTGCAGCTCTGGTGAATTCCATGCCCAGGAGGGTTAAGGCAGTGCTGGATAATAATGGTGGTCACACAAAATATTGACACTTTGGGCACAATTTGGACATGTTCACTGTGGGGTGTATTCACTTATGTTGCCAGCCATTTAGACATTAATGGCTGTGTGTTGAGTTATTTTCAGAAGACAGTAAATCTACACTGCTATACAAGTTGTACACTGACTACTCTAAGTTATATCCAAGTTTCATGTCTATAGTGTTGTCCCATGAAAAGATATAATGAAATATTTGCAGAAATGTGAGGGGTGTACTCACTTTTGTGATACACTGTATATATACGTACATATATATATATATATATATGTGTTTTTTTTTTTTACTTTTCTCCTATTTTTCTCCCTTTTAGTGCGTCCAATTGCCTGATTGCGTCATGCTTCCTCTCCACCAATGCCGATCTCTGCTCTGATTGAGGAGAACGAAGCTAACCTACACCCCCTCCGACACGTGGGCAGCATGCCGTATGCATCTTATCACCTACACTTTAACGAGTGCAGTGCAGCTCAACACTGTGTACGGAGAGACACACCCTGAGAGCACTCTTTTCTCATCTCCGTGCAGGTGGCATCAATCAGCCAGCAGAGGTCACAGTTGCATTATTCATGAGAGAGAGACCCCATCCAGCTTAATCCCACCCATATCTGAACAACAGGCCAATCGTCGTTCATGTGGCAGCTCAGCCCAGCCGGCAGGCAAAGATTCGATACGATGTATTCGAGATCCCAGCTCTGGTTCCAGTGTGTTTTTTTGTTTTTGTTTTTTGTTTTACCGCTGCGCCACCTGAGCAGCCGAATTGCTTTAGTTTTAAAAGTAAAAAAAAAAATCCTGTAATGTCCCCTCCCCCGGAAAACCCCTGATGTAACATACTCAGCATAAGCGATCACAAATGTTTTATTTCAGTTGTTACTGACAAGGGTTGGACAGTTATTAGCCTGTTATTAGGTTTATAGGGGGCATTTACTTTTTCACATGAGTAATTTGGGTTTAAATAATTTAGGTTTTTAATACATTTTTATCTTCAACACACAGAATAACTGTAATAATAACAGGAAACAACTTAATTGAACACTGGTGCATGTGTTTATTCACAGTAAAGTATACAAACACAACAATACAAGCTATACAACTGCACCCAGTATGCAAAAACTACACTAATCGCTACAACTAACTAAATCTAACAATGCTAAACACTACTGAAAACAAGCAAGCAGGAGCACATGAGAAAACATAATGCTGGGCAATACGTAGGATATAAGAGAACGCCTTAAGAAGGGAAGTGGAGGTTTTTTTTAGATGTTCAGCCGAGGGCGAGGCTTGTTGGGAGTCATTTATAGAAGCCCCACTCTTAGGAGCTGCTCCTAAAGTGACAAAAAGATTACCAGACAGTCTTCCTTGAAGTTTGGGCAACAATTATGGAATTTTGCTTTGGGGAGGGGGTCAAAAACTTCTGTAAATGGTACCCAGGAACGCTCTTTCGGACCGTATCCCTCCCAAACCACCAACTACTGGAGCCAATTCCTTTTTCAGTGAGAGTTCAGAAGTGCTTTGATGGAGTAGGCTGGGGCTCCATCAGCCAGGACTGCTGTGGAGGAAGGAGAAGAATATACGTTGCTCTGTTGATGCAGATCCTGTTGCTCTGTTCCAGGGGAAGCAGAAGTTTGTGTCACAGAAAGCACTAAAACATGGCCAATTCAGAGGAGCGGTGTATTGGAAAGTGTTTACCCCTTGTAGCTGCTCTCATGTAGCATAGCTGGCAGGCTTTATAGGGTCACTGTGATGGCAAAAAGCGGTAAGTGTCTATCCAAAGCCGAACCCAATCAGCAGACAAACAGGCAAAACCAACAGTCTATGAATCATCGTCCCATCATCATCAGGGTCCCAGCCAATTAAAACTTTTATTGTTTTATCGTGCCAGTTGTAAATGAAAACATTCTTTAAAAATATGTTTTAATAACCTAATAAATATTCATCTAAATGATCCTGATGAAAACAATAATAATGTTAGATTAAAATCAGAACTGAAACCTGGATTAATCCTAATGAGGATTTAGGTTTAAATTAAGCATCTTCTCTTGGATACATTATGTACAGAAGCCACATGTTAACTGTCGTGGAGGATAAGTAGCCACTATATACTGTATATACATTTATTTACTGTAAAAACAAGGTGTATAACAACAAAAAATAAAATAATAGTTCCTTACATAGCTAAGCAATCTTCATTTAATATATATACAGTGGTGTTCAAAAAAATAGGAGTGATTTAAAAATAAGTGAATAAAGCGCAAAATCATTATAATAACTTTTATTTCCATAAATGCAAATGCACTGAAAATACTACACTTTCAATTCTAAATCAAAACATTAACAAAATGTAGCCAGTTTGTGTTAATCCTTTACAGAAAGTTAAGAAAAATGAATATTGGGCTGTTAAAAAAAATAGCAGTGCCAGCATTTTTCTTTAAAAACTCAAAAAATATATGTATAAATTGAATTTTTTTTTTTAGGTTTCACTTTACTTTAAATTACTGAACTAATATTTAGTAGCATAACAATTGTTTCTGAGATCTATGTTGCATGGAGTCGACCAACTTCTGGCACCTCTGAACAGGTATTCCAGTCCAGGATGATTAGACAGTGGACAGTATTCCACAGTTCTTCTGCAATTTTGGGTTTTGCCTAAAAAAATTTGCTTCAGATGTCAGAACACAAGTTCTCTATGGGATTGAAGTCAGGGGATTGGGCTGGTTACTCTATTACCTCAATCTTGATTATCTGTAACCAAGATGTTTTGGGTCATTGTCATGTTGAAACACCTATTTTAAGGACATTTATTCTTTGACATAGGGCAACATGATCTCCTCAAGTATTCTGATATATTCAAACTGATCCATGATCCCTCGTATGTGATAAATAGACGTAACACCATGGTATGAAAAACATCCTCATATCATAGTTTTGTACCACCATGCTTTACTGTCTTCACAGTGTACTGTGGCTTGAATTCAGTGCTCGGGGGTCGTCTGACATACTGTCTACGGTCACTAGACAAGAACAATTTTGCTTTCACCAGTTCACAAAATGTTGAGCCATTTCTCTTTGGACCAGTCAATGTGTTCCTTGGCAAATGTTAACCCATTCAGGACACGTCTTTTTCTTAACAACGGGACTTTGCAAGGAGTTCTTACTGGTAAATTGGCTTCACTTAATCATCTTCTGTACTCACTGGTCACTGGTATGTTCCTTGATCTTTCTGGAGGTCATTGGCTGAACCTTTGCCGTTTTGGCTATTCTTCGATCCAATCGAACAGTAGTTCCACGTTTCCTTCTGCATCTTTCAGGTGTTGGTTGTCACTTTAAGGCATTTGAGATCATTTTAGCTGAGCAGCCAATAATTTGCTGCACTTCTCTGTATGTTTCTTCTCTCTACAATCAACTTTTTAATCAAAGTTAAATCAGAAAATTGTTCTGTTCATCAGAACAATGTCTGGAACAACCCATTTTACCCAGTATTTCAGAAGGAAATGCGCTATGACCAACCTGTGCAACATTTGCCACCCTCCTACATTAAATAAGGGCCAAAATTGACACTCGTTCTTCTGCAGAATGAATGACTTCACCAATTGAACTCCTCACTGCTATTATTTTGAACAAACCCCATTCAATCAATGCTTCGATTACTCAGAATGAGCGGCATGCATGTCCTAATTGTCGGGTTTGTTTTGTTTTCATTACTCTACTACACTTTCAAGTGAATTATTTGCAATGTAGAAATATCACCTACAAAAAAACAGTGATTTATTAGGTTAATGATGTTGGACTGCTATTTTTTTGAACGCCACTGTATATATATATATATATATATATATATATACACCTCCTGGTTTCTACACACACTGTCCATTTTATCAGCTCCACTTACCATATAGAAGCACTATGTAGTTATACAAATACTGACTGTAGTCCATCTGTTTCTCTGCATGTTATTAGCCCCCTTTCACCCTGTTCTTTAATGGTCAGGACCACCACAGAACAGGTATTGTTTAGGTGGTGAATCATTCTCAGCTCTGCAGTGACACGGACATGGTGGTGGTGTGTTAGTTTGTGTTGTGCTGGTATGAGTGGATAAGACACAGCAGAGAGAATAGTCTGAGAACTGAGAATAGTCCACCAACCAAAAATATATCAGGCTACAGCACCCCGTGGGCAGCATCCTGTGACCATTGTTGAAGGTCTAAAAGATGACCAACTCAAACAGCAGCAATAGATGAGCGACTGTCTCTGACTTTACATCTACAAGGTGGACCAATTAGGTAGGAGTGTCTAAAAGAGTGGACAGTGAGTGGACACAGTATTTAAAAACTTCAGCAGAGCTGCTGTGTCTGATCCACTCATACCAGCACAACACACACTAACACACCACCACCATGTCAGTGTCACTGCAGTGCTGAGAGTGATTCACCACCTAAGTAGTACCTGCTCTGTGGTGGTCCTGTGGGGTCCTGGCGATTGAAGAACAGCATGAAAGGGGGAATGTAGAGCATGAAAAGGTATGTAGAGAAACAGATGGACTACAGTCAGTAATTGTAGAACTACAAAGTGCTTCTATATGGTAAGTGGAGCTAATAAAATGGACAGTGAGTGTAGAAACAAGGAGGTGGTTTTAATTTTCTGGTTGATCGGTGTATATACAACAGTACCATTTAAAGCCTGGACACATTTCGCAGGGAGTAGATAAATTCGTGTTAACATAATTTTGACTCATCTGGTATTTTTAAGCTAATTACTATTTACTGGTCTCTTGGTCTTTATTCTGATTTTCTTTCTAAATTAGTATCCTCAATCAAGCTTTAAGTGTTGGAGACATCCATATTTTTAAAGAAAATAGGCATGGACAATTTGAGTCTATTTTAGAATAATGTTATAGGTTCAAATTAAAATGATTAGAAAGAAAAAGCTTCCTTGGGGTATAATGACCAGATTTTAAAACTATCAGTAAATAGAGCGCAGCTAAATTGAAAGAGTATCTGATAACATGAAACTATGTTCTAACTAAGTATATACATGGCCTTATAAAAGCCAAATCTTTATATTTGTCTTCGTTAATAAAGAATAATAAGAATAATTTTAGATTCCTTTTTAAGACAGTATGCAAATTAACTAGAACTGTTGCAGAAACTGAATCTAATATGCCACACAACTGTACTACCAATAATTTTTCACAATTATTTAATAAGAAGATATAAAAATATGACTTGACGTGTATGATAGCAACCTTGCCCTATTAGGCAGCAATTCACTTGGAGCAGCATGAGTGCTGATAGTGGCTTATCCTAAATTTCCTTTACTCCAATTGAGCAAACTTTAATCACTTGGCTTAAATCCCATCTGACAGATTGCTCCCAATTTGTGTATGTAAATAATAAATGCTCAAAAACTACAAAAGTAAAGTATGGTGTTCCACAGGGGTCACCAGTAGGACCTCTGATATTTACAATCTACATGGTACCATTAAGAAAATTTATTCAGACTCTCAGCTGTATATATCAGTCAACCAACAATATTGACTGAGGATTGTGTAAATGACATAAAATACTGGATGTCAACATAAACAGAGGTATCTTGATGGATCTAAGGCCATCTGGGAAACATTGTCCAACCAGGTGCTAATACTTAAGGCTTTCTCTGTGACTCCTAGTTCAGTTATAAACAATGTGCGTGTCACAATGGATTTAAACCTCTTTTTTGTGCACACACTAGCAATATTACAACCCCAAATCAGAAAAAGTTGTGACAGCATGGAAAATGCAAATAATAAAAAAACAGAGATTCTTACATTTACTTTGACTTTTATTTTTATTGCAGACAGGATGAACCTGAGATATTTCATGTTTTGTCTGCTCAACTTTTATTTATTAATGAACATCCATTCCTACATTTCAGGCTTGCAACACATACCAAAAAAAGTTGGGACAGTAAAGCATTTACCACTTTGTAATGTTGCCATTCCTTTTCACCACACTTAAAAGACGTTTTGGCACCGAGGATACCACGATTTAGTGTTTCAGCTTTAATTTTGTCTCATTCTTCCTGCAAACACGTCTTAAGATGTGCAACAGTACGGGTCGTCATTGTCGCACTTTTTGTTTCAAAATTCTCCACACATTCACTATTGGTGAATACAAATGTACTGGGGACAGGTCAGGACTGCAGGAGCACACAGTGTCCATTTTTTCCAAAATACATGTTTCCACTGTGTAATGGTCCATCCTAGATGACTAGATGGTTTGTTTCATTCTTGTCAGATCTTTGTTTGACCACTTGCCATGATGCCTGATTGCTTGATCCGGTCCGATTCTTTAGCTGAAAACTGAAAACTTTGGGCCTCACTATGGAACCATCCATGAAGAGCGGATTGCCCCACAGGAGACACCACTTGGTAGAACAGGGGTTCTGCTCATGCATAGCCAAGCTGGCAGGTTTCGATGGTTCCCTTTCTGTTCTATGTCCAAGGGCTGGTTTGACGCAGATGGCCAGAGCAGCCTGCCATATTGTGACATCCATGTCTAAATTCTGCACTATCCCAGTTCTATCCACTTTTTCTGTTGAAAGCTGCAGATATTTTTGGCCACCTCTTTTATTCATGATTGTCCCCTTTTATTATTTTATTTTGATTAAACATTTGCGACTGGGATTTTATTTCCATTCATGCAGGTAAATGGATGTATGCGTGTTCAGATTCATTACAGTAGGTTTATTATATCAATATTAACAATTTAACTTTCACAAAAAACAAGCAAAACACAAAGAACGATTATTAAAGGATTCCATTATTTTGAAGTCCGGTTCAAAAAACTATCTATGAATAACAGCAAAAAATTAAAGCAAGCAAGAGATGGGCTACAAAACAGCACTATTACAAGAGCAAGTCAATGCACTGCAGTTCAAGTACTTACATTAAAGAATGCCACCAAAATAGAACAAAACACTGAAATCATTATTTAGATTTACTTTAAAGTAGATACAGTGGTACCTTGAAACTCAACATTAATTGGTTCTGGGAGTGGTGTTGAGTTTTAAAGGCGTTGAGTTTTAAGGTATATTTTAGGCTAATGTAAAATAATAGGGTTGTTTTTGACACTTATACACTAAAAAAATAACACAAATATAATATAAAAACACTGAAATACAACTGAAAACAGTTAAAATCAATTACTGTTGCTTAACGTGACTTATTGTACTAAAACAAGTGAGGAATTTCAATAGTGGAGAGAACTAAGAGAGGTTTAGTTTTTCTATGTTGTTCTTTTAATACATTAACACGTTAAGCTTTTTTTTTAACGATAAGCGTTTTAGACTCTCAAAAAAAAGCTGATTCTTCATTCTGAGGAGCAACATGAACAACGAATGGCCTGATGTTCAGATATGGGCGGGACTAAGCCGCATGGGGTCTCTCTCTCATGACTGGTGCAATTACGTCTTCTGCTGGCTGATTGATGGCGTCTGCACAGAGATGAGAAAAGAGTGCTCTTAGGATGTGTTTCTCCATACACAATGCTGAGCTGCACTGCACTCGTCAAAGTGTGGGTGATAAGATGCATACGGCATGCTGCCCACGTGTCGGAGGGGGCGTGGGTTAGCTTCGTTCTCCTCAATCAGAGAAAAAAGGGGAAAATGCATAAACGAACAAAAAAGCAGTTCATTGTTAATTTGAAATTAAATTAATCAATTAAAAAAAAAAAAGATGAACACGTTGAGTTTAAGGGAAACGTTAAGTTTAAGGGTACAAATTTCTTGACAAAGGGCATTGAGTTTCAAAGATTTTAAGATTAGGGGACGTTGAGTTACAAGGTACCGCTGCATGTTATAAATTCACATAGTTTTGTATTAGATCTTGTTTCACATTTTACCTCTGCTTCTCAAACAGTAAAAACAGTTGTGGTTTTTTTTTATGGAATATCTCTTTATGAAATATAAATCAAAATTGCCCTTGGTGTAAAGTGTGACTCTTCCACAAGTTGAAGTATTCATTGTTCTGGTTACAGTTGTGCTCATTATGCTTCTGCTGCTTCATATGACAGACATATGACAGTTTTCCGGTAAATGTTATTTCTCCAGATCATTGTGCTCATCACTTGCATTTGCAGTCGTCTAGAGCCAAAATAACAAATATTTTGTAAGAGAACAAATGTAATGTGAGTGGTCACTTAAGCTCCTATTTGCTGCTGAATGTCTTCTTCATGGAGCACTGGTGATTCTCTGAAGCAAATGTGTTCGTTAAAGCGTTCTGTGCATCCAGTTGAAGTAAGTATTAAGCTTGCCACACTGTTAGGATTAGTCCTCCAAATCAGGGCTACACAACAAGGTCCGAGATCCTTGAGACATTGTCAAAATGGCTGACTTGTGTGGACAGGGATTTATGGCTGTCTGTGCTCATCTTGGCCCTCACTCGCTCAGTTTTTTCTCCTCTGCTTGAACGGTGACAAGTAAATGCTGCTTTAAACTCCTCCCGGAATTTACCTGCACAAGCACGAAAAATTCAACATTAGTTAGAAAGTACTGTAATAATAAATAATAATTAAAAAAAAAAATCAAGGACTAACATATGTGAAAGCAACAAATTATTAAGTTGATTACTTTTAAAATGAATGTTAAAAATGGAAAATAATAAAATATAATGCACCACAATAATATTAATAATAATAATAATACAACCCCAAATCAGAAAAAGTTGGGACAGTAATGGACATTCCAACCATTTGATGTCAACAGGTGATTGTAACCGTGGTTTGGTACAAAAGCAGCATCCAGGAGTCTTTGATGAGCAAAGATGGCCAAAGGATCTCCAGTTTGTCAACAAATGCATGAGAACATTATTGAAATGTTTGAAAATAATGTACCTCAAAGAAAGATTGAAAGGGATTTGCATATTTCTTCCTCTACAGTGCATAATATCATTAAATGATTCAAGAAATCGGGAGGAATTTCAGTGCGTAAAGGCCAAGGGCTGAGAATTTTGAAATGAAAAATGCGACAACGACGACCCCGTACTGTTGTACATCTTAAGACGTGTTTGCAGGAAGAATGAGACAAAATAAAAGCTGAAACACTAAATCACTTGGTATCCTCGGTGCCAAAACGTCTTTTAAGTGTGGTGGCAACATTACAAAGTGATAAATGCTTTACTGTCCCAACCTTTTTTTTTTTAAATGTGTTGCAGGCCTGAAATGCAGGAATGGATGCTTATTAATAAATGAAATGAAGTTGACCAGACAAAACATGAAATATATTGGGTTCAATCCATCTGCAATCAAATAAAAGTCAAAGTAAATGTAAGAAATTCTGTGTTTTTTTTTATTATTATTTGCATTTTCTATGCTGTCACAGCTTTTTCTGATTTGGGGTTGTAATAATATGTAGAAATATAGTTAAAAGTTTATATACACTTCTTATACTTTATATATACTTTTTATGTGATTGAATAATTGGAAGACACTCTTGCTTGCCCAATTGTAGTTTTCTAAACTATGCTAGTTCAAACATAAATAATTTACATAATGGTCAACTTTTTATCATGAATGTATTGTGCCTTAATAAACAGGGATTATTTTACTTAACCCAATAAACAGAACAGTGGTCTGTTCTCAAGGTCGGTTAAATGTAAAGGGGAGTGTGTATGTGTGTGTGTGCACCTGCACAACATCATTTTGAAGACAAATGTCAGGGTAAACACCAGTAAAACAGGTGCCTCTTTATAAAAGAAGAGAAACATTTAAGTCCCCAGTAGTAAAATGTCTATTTTATCTTTTAAAAAATGTGTTTAATTTAAACACTCTTTGGTCACCATCAACCTAAAGTTTAATACCTCATGATTACAGAGTTTATTGTGTAAATCTTAGATGAACAATTCAAGTCTCTCAGAGGTATGTTTTAACAGGGTTATTAATGATGTTTCAGTTTTTTTAACTGAGTGTTGTGTTGTGTTTGTTAGCACTGACTCGCTATTTGTTTATCTCACTTACTAGCACTTAGCCTCTGTTTGGTAGCACAGTGTCCACAGTCCTTCCAGCTAAAACAGGTCTGTATATTGCTTAGATAGCATTCATTGTCCCAAATTGATATGAGCACCCCTGTTCTGGACAGTAGTGATGGTGAACATGGGTTCAATGTGCAGCCAGTGGTTTTGGTGGTGCACAAATACTGTGTTAATCTCTCAACACCCCTTCATGGGTGCTTGTGTCACGCAGCGCTTTTATATAGACAATGATTGGGGTGGGAATGTCAGAGTGGATTCTTTTCTTAACTGCTGCAATTACAGTCTTTCCTGGCTGACTGATGATGCCAGCATAGAAACAGGGAATAAGAGATTGGTGCGTGGCTATTCATGTGCGATGCTGATCTTTACAAGTTCGTCTCATGCAGGTGAAAAATAAGTTATCGGCAGCGGTACACGTCAGAGAGGGCCTCTGTTTGTGCAGCCCTCCGAGGTCAGCAGAAGTGGAAGAAGCAGAATTGGGTGCTATTGGGCAATTGGATATAACTGGATTGGGTGGAATATTGGGGGAAAAAAAACTTAATTTCAAACCTTACAGATGGCTACAAACCAGTGTGAGAGAAGGCTTCAGCCCACAGATGAAGCTGTGGCCTACATTGAAGCAGCTGTTGATACATCAATACATGACAAAAACTCCATGCACTAAAACTACAAGACATCTAGTCACTGTTCATGAAAATTAACCTGAGGATGTAAAGGCAAGCATGCACCCCAAAAAATTCCAAAGAATGTCAAAAGCAAGACTTTGCAGAGATAGTCTGAGAAGGGTTTGTGATGATGGTTGCTTGTTATCGGCCAGCCTAAACAAAGAGAGCAAAGACGTTCATACACTGTATCCATTGCCAAAGCCTATATGCAAAGAAGTCACAATGGAAATGTGAAGAACTGCCTACTGAAGCCAACTGATGACCAAGGTCCTAGAAGGAGTAGGAAGAAAGTATGATCACTCTCTGCTTTTTGAACAACAGTTAAATATGACATAAACTTAAAGAATATACTTTGTTGCATGACCGGTGATGAAGCCTTTTTATTGTGAAGACAGAGGCATTTTGCTTTCAACTAAACATTTATTTAGTCAAATAACAAACATTAAGTTGTCAGACTTTTCCAAGTGTAACGGGGTGGGTAGGTGGGCTGGTACAACAGAGACAACCAGCTGTGTACAAAAACAGGACCCAAGATGCAGAGCACAGAAAAGAAGAGGATGGAAATAAATCAAATAAAATTGGGTAATCCCCCTAACTAATGAGAGCGAAGAGCCCTAGGTGGGACCCGCGGCCAGCCAACCAGCTACTCGGTCCACCAATCAACTGACCTACAATGAAAGATCCCAAATGCAGAGCACAGAAAAGGAAAGGATGGAAATAAATAACAAAATAAAATGGGGAAATTCCCCTAACTAATGAGAGCGAAGAGCCCTAGGTGGGACCCGCGACCACGGCCAGCCAACCAGCCACTCGGTCCACCAATCAACTGACCTACAATGAAAGATTCCGAATGCAGAGCACAGAAAAGGATAGGATGGAAATAAATAACAAAATAAAATTGGGTAATCCCCCTATAACTAATGAGAGAGAAGAGCCCTAGCTGGCAGAAGGGACTAGCTGGCAGATTTCCTAGGACATGACATACAGTACATGTTAACACTGAATATTAATACTGTATAAAATGTATTAGCCCAAAAGGTGAGTTAAAAGTTTAATCCAGTAGTGAAGTGGAAGACAAGATTGTGGGCAGAGGCCCTGATATTGAAAATGTCATGCTGATATCGTCTTATCTTATAGCACCTTTAAGACAACAGAGAAAGAAAAGTGGAAGAGAGATGGGACACAGACGAGGTGAAAGCAGCTGAACCAAGTGCCCTTCAAAACAGAAATTTTTTAAATTGTAAAATTTTATGAGAACAACATAGAAAATGTATTTACACTCTACAAACTATGTGCTTACACACACACACAATCTGCCAAAGCAAAAATATTTAAACCCCACCAACTACGTACTTGCACACACACAGTTACTTGTCTAAGCAAAAGTATTTACACTCAACAAACTACGTACTTGCACCCACAAAGTCACCTGCCTAAGCAAAAGTATTCACTCATCCACTGAGTGCTTGCACAAAACTTCAGCTGTCTGAGCAAAAGTATTTACACCTCCACCAACTACGTGCTTGCACACAGTCACTTGTTTGAGAAAAAAAGTATTCACAACCCACCTACCGCATGATTGCACACAAACCAGTCTCAGCAATAATACACGCCCCCCACCAACTGAGTGCTTTAACGCATACACTAACAGCAAAAATAATATATTATTATTTCATATTTCATTTAAATTAGCAACCTTAGCAAACCTTAGCAACCAAACACCTGCCTGAGCAAAAGTATTCACACCACCACCACCAAATACGTGCTTGCACACAGTCACCTGTCCGAGTGAATGTATCTCCACCCCCACATCAACTGCATACTTGCACACACAATCACATATTTGAGCAAGAGTATTCACACTCCTTTTCTTCATACATGTTTGCATACACTCTAGCAACAACCTAAAATGCTTTAGCAATCACCTATCAACTATCCTGTAACTTCAGTACACCTTGGTAATTATGTAGCTACACCTTGGCAACCGCATACCCACACCTCCGCATTCAACTTGTTATCGTATTAACCACCAAGGAATACCTTGGCAACCATCGCCTATATACTGGTGATGGTCATAAAATTAGAATATCATGAAAAAGTTGATTTATTTCAGTAATTCCATTCAAAAAGTGAAACTTGTATATTATATTCATTCATTACACACAGACTGATATATTTCAAATGTTTATTTCTTTTAATGTTGATGATTATAACTGACAACTAATGAAAACCCCAAATTCAGTATCTCAGAAAATTTGAATATTACTTAAGACCAATACAAAAAAAGGATTCTTAGAAATGTTGGCCAACTGAAAAGTATGAACATGAAAAGTATGAGCATGTACAGCACTCAATACTTAGTTGGGGCTCCTTTTGCCTGGATTACTGCAGCAATGCGGCGTGGCATGGAGTCCATTAGTCTGTGGCACTGCTCAGGTGTTATGAGAGCCCAGGTTGCTCTGATAGTGGCCTTCAGCTCTTCTGAATTGTTGGGTCTGGCGTATCGCATCTTCCTCTTCACAATACCCCATAGATTTTCTATAGGGTTAACTTCAGGCGAGTTTGCTGGCCAATTAAAAACAGGGATACCAAGGTCCTTAAACCAGGTACTGGTAGCTTTGGCACTGTGTGCAGGTGCCAAGTCCTGTTGGAAAATGAAATCTGCATCTCCATAAAGTTGGTCAGCAGCAGGAAGCATGAAGTGCTCTAAAACTTCCTGGTAGACGGTTGCGTTGACCTTGGACCTCAGAAAACACAGTGGACCAACACCAGCAGATGACATGGCACTCCAATCCATCACTGACTGTGGAAACTTTACACTGGACCTCAAGCAACATGGATTCTGTGCCTCTCCTCTCTTCCTCCAGACTCTGGGACCTTGATTTTGAAAGGTAATGCAAAAATTACTTTCATCAGAGAACATAACTTTGGACCACTCAGCAGTCCTTTTTGTCTTTAGACCAGGCGAGACGCTTCTGACGCTGTCTCTTGTTCAAGATTGGCTTGACACAAGGAATGCGACAGCTGAAACCCATGTCTTGCATACGTCTGTGCGTGGTGGTTCTTGAAGCACTGACTCCAGCTGCAGTCCACTCTTTGTGAATCTCCCCCACATTTTTGAATGGGTTATGTTTCACAATCCTCTCCAGGGTGTGGTTATCCCTTTGCTTGTACATTTTTTCCAACAACATCTTTTCCTTCCCTTCGCCTCTCTATTAATGTGCTTGGACACAGAGCTCTGTGAACAGCCAGCCTCTTTAGCAATGACCTTTTGTGTCTTGCCCTCCTTGTGCAAGGTGTCAATGGTCATCTTTTGGACAACTGTCAAGTCAGCAGTCTTCCCCATGATTGTGTAGCCTACAGAACTAGACTGAGAGACCATTTAAAGGCCTTTGCAGGTGTTTTGAGTTAATTAGCTGATTAGAGTGTGGCACCAGGTGTCTTCAATATTGTACCTTGTCACAATATTATAATTTTCTGAGATACTGAATTTGGGGTTTTCATTAGTTGTCAGTTATAATCATCAACATTAAAAGAAATAAACATTTGAAATATATCAGTCTGTGTGTAATGAATGAATATAATATACAAGTTTCACTTTTTGAATGGAATTACTGAAATAAATCAACTTTTTCATGATATTCTAGTTTTATGACCAGCACCAGTATATCCACTAGTAACATCTTAGATACCACCTAGCAACACTTTAGCAACAACCCGATACACCTTGACACCTGCTTAGCAACATCTTAACAATGATCTAGCAACAGCTTAGCAACCTTGCTATAACTTAGCAACTGCATAGCAAAATTTTAGCAACAACCCAGCAACACAATGTGTTAGCAATTAAACCAACACCAAACAACTGCCTAGCAACACCTTAGCAACCACTTGGCATTATCTCAGTAACTGCCTAGCAACTCTAACAACAACTTGTTACCATAGCAACAATCTAGCTATACCTTAGCAACCACTTAAGAAAACCTTAACAACCAACAAGTACACCTTGGGAAACACCTAGCAACACATTAACATTTAAGAAACATGCTTTTGTGCTTGCACACGCACACTCCTCTGTCCAAATAAAAGTATTTGCACCCCATCTACATTTTTCGAGATATCAACACTGTCACCTCTAAAAGGTCAGTCCCATTGATGGCTTGTATACAGTTTTTGGAAACAAGTGTTCCTTCCCCCTTCACACCTGTTTTTATCCCCTTTTTTGACACATTTACTCCTGTTCATTTTTTAAAAGGCATGTCTATCTATGGTACTTCTGCGAGACAGACAGCTTGCACACACACACACAAAGTCACCTACCTGACCAAAACATTTCACATTTCTACCAAATACAGGTATGTGCTTGTATACACACACACAATCACCTGCCTGAGCAAAAGTACTCATACTCCCAACATCTGCATGCTTGCACACACACACACACACACACAGTACCTGTCTGAGCAAAAGTATTCATACCCCCAACATCTGCATGCTTGCACACACACACACACAAACAGTACCTGTCTGAGCAAAAGTATTTACACCCCTCCAACTTTGTGCTCGGATAAACACAGCACCTGATTTGAACCTGTTTGAACAAAAGTATCCACACCCCCACGAAATACATGCTTGCACTCAGTTGATAATACTACAGAGCATTCTGTTGCCATCTGTTGTACGGGTAAACAATACACATGTCCTTGGTTGTTTACATGATCATGGATACGATAGGATTTAACAGATCAGTCGATCTTCCTTTATTGCCCCAATGTTTATCGCTCCTGTTCCAATGCATGCATGCCTATAGGTGCTTTTGATGTTGGACTGGAAAGATCATAGACACTTAGACTAGTCTGATGTTATGTGTGTTGAGACACATTTTTCCACTATTTATCACCAGTATTGAAATGATTTGCCATTAAAGTCATGGTAGTTTTTCTGTTGGTCCATACCAGAACTTAGTCATCATTGCATTGATAAATGTTAGCCATCCAACATCCTGTATGTGGTTTTTTCCTTTCGCAGACCACTGTTGGTGAGTATTCACAAAGGCTGTCCACAAGCAGCCTTTGTCCACCTGCTGTTTCAGTGATACTTTTCTTGCACGGTATACAAATTATTTTTATGAGTTTTCACAGTTTATGCAGTGTAATAAATGAACTTACAGTGCAACAAGTGATATTCTTTAAAAAACTATACCATGCTATATTTGTAGTCTTACTCTATTTAGTTATTAGTTTTACTAATAAAAATAATTATAACCAAATTATACAATTTAAATTGTAATGTATTTTTGGCAAAATACTTAAATTTTGATGCCACACACACACACCCACTTGCATAAAACACACACATATGGGTCATTCTATAATTTGGGGTACATTTCACATCACCAAAAAGTACAAAAACAATGTTCTTTCTCAACAGAACAATCAGTGGTTCAAGTTAATATATTCCTTTAGTGTAACATATCCACTAGCTGCAAAGCTTAAACATAATTATTTTTTATTTTATTTAAAAGGGCAAGTAGATGTAGACTACTAGGTAACTTAGTTGACAATTTTCCTATTTTGACCCATAACTTCAGTGGTAGACCTTGCCTGGCTGACCACATGTCATTTCTTGAACAGAGTAATGTCTAATTTGAACATACATTTGAATTAAAATTATTAAAAAAATTGTAACCATAACAATGTATTTTTTTACTAATTAATATACTCATTGACAATGTTCTATTATAGATAAAATATTTTTTAAAATAAGAGAACATTCACCACAGTTTGTTCAATATGCCCTCTACAGAGAAAAATGATATCATGTAATGCTGGTCACATAGTTTTAGAACAAACCATTTTTGAGTTGCTGAGTGGAGTTCTGTTAGTAACATAGCTGACAGAACAATAATAAATAAATATGTTTAAATTATTTAAAAGAGAAACTAAATTTAAAAAATGTTGTTTTTCTTTAGTATTTAAACTATTGAAATAAATAAAAAAATAGATGTTGTTGCCCTTAATAATTTTATTCATTATTTTGAAACCAAGGCACCCTCAACTTAAAAAATGGACACAGCAAAAACTGTTCATTTAGGAACATCATGACAAATTTCAAGCTAAATGAAGCATAGGATGCACATAATGTTTTTGTGATATTACAACATGTTTTCCATTAATAGGACAAATTGGACATGTTTTCTTGTTACATTGTATACTAAATTCTTTATTCCAAATCAATCGGTGTGAATAACACAATTAAAAAAATCTTGAGCATATATTTTATATTTATTTTACCACTGGTATGGTATTAGCCAGGTGATGCTTACTGCCAGTTTTTCTTCATGCATAGGTGGGTAAATTAGTTTATGTGGTAATGTATGTAATAGGATCCACAAAAGTGGCTATAAAGCTGATCTGTACAAGATCAGGAGAGCTGAGAACTCTAAGAACTTTTATTATTGCTGTCCAAAGAATATGTTACAATAACATTTCCTGTATAAATTAAAATACATTACAATAACAAATACAATATGAAATATGAAAACTAACAATCAAATACACAAAAAAGTAAACCACAGTTGTTACCGTATGAAAAAAAGTGAACAAAAAATACAGTGGATTAAGAAATTTGTTATTTTGTTCACTGGTGTCTAAATTATTGGATTAGATTTAGGGCTTAGTAACTTACCACTGAGGAAATTGTAGATAATGGGATTGGCAGCACTATTAGCATAAATTAGCCAGTGGGAAAAGGTAAACCAGGCGTACACCGCCTCTCTGTTGTTTGTATTCTTGAAAGCACCAAACACTCTGGAGATGACAATAGGATAAGAATGAGAATAATCTTGGACAGATATGATACTTAAATTAGGTATATTCTATCATTTAACACGTTTAAATGAAATAGAACAATAACAATGCATTAGCACAACAATTCTGCAGTACAATTGGCAGTACAATATATTTTTAATGAACAAACAATAGTTTTTGTGCATATGGCTTATTATAGTCATCCTTGTCCTGCAAATTAGCTCATGGAATTTCCTGTTTACCCAAAATTATTCAAATTACACCGACCAGGCATAACATTATGAAAACTGACAGGTGAAGTGAATAACACTGATCGAATCTCAGCTCTGCCATCCGGCTGGTCTGGGCGGCTATATGAACAACATTTGGCTGTTGTTCATCCAGGAAAGGGAAATGCCGGATAGAGACCACATAACTGATGCAATTATGACCTCTGCTGGCTGATTGATAGTGCCTGCACAGAGTCAGGGAATAATGTGTTGATCAGGGTGTGTCTCTCCATACACAAAGCTGATCCGCATATAAACTCGCCTCATGCAGGTGAAAAGATGCAGTCAGCTACTGCACACTTGTCGAAGGGGGCATGTGTCAGTTCGCTCTCCTCAATTGGGGCGGGGGTCAGCAATTGGGTAAAAATTTAAACAAGAAGAAAAATCCCAAGAAAATGCAAAAAAAAACATTTTATCCTCAAAGTTAATGTGTTAGAAGCAGAAAAAAATAAGCAAGCGTAAGGATTTGAGCAAGTTTGACAAGGGCCGAATTGTGATGGCTAGACGACTGGGTCAGAGCATCTCCAAAACTGCAGCTCTTGTGGGATGTTCCCGGTCTGCAGTCGTCAGTATCTATCAAAAGTGGTTCAAGGAAGGAAGAGTGGTAAACCGGCGACAGGGTCATGGGCGGCCAAAGATCATTGATGCACATGGGGAGCGAAGGCTGGAGGATCTACTGCTAACATCTTGGTGCCAGATACCAAAGCACACCTTCAGGGGTCTAGTGGAGTCCATGCCTTGACGGGTCAGGGCTGTTTTGGCAGCAAAAGGGGGACCAACACAATATTAGGAACTTGGTCATAATGTTATGCCTGATCGGTGTATGTCGACTGAGAGATACACAACGCTATATAATTATAAATAACACATACTAAAATGTCCCACAACATAACACAATTAAATGAATAAACAAATGATTTAGTCTGCTTAGTGCATGATGGATGTGATTTTAAGTAAAAATATTTGCCATCTTACCCATCAATCTACCCTAAATATCCCATAATAATCAAGTTAAATGTTGACTGTATGCATTGTCAGGTTGAAAGGTGAACTGTTGCCTCAGTCAAGATTAATATCGCTTTAATGGATGTTCCATAAACTGACTGCATTCATCTGTCCCTTTCAACAGATTTTGTGCTGTTTAGCTGTTAAATTCATGTCCCATTAGACCAGATTTTTCTTCCCTTTGTCTGTTTAGCAAATTGTAAGAGGGCTTTTATGTGCCTTTTACTCAATAATGGCTTCAATTTTGCCAGACTGCCTTAAAAGCCTGATTTATCAAGTGCTGCATCTTTGATTGCCCTTCAAACTGGATCTCTGACCTCTGTACAGGATTTAAAGCTTTTGTAAAGTGACTGTCAGCTTCTTTCTTACTCCCTTACCTTCTTTAGCTGTACAGCCAAGTTAAAGAAGGTTTAATGTTAAGCCAATATTCTTCTAATTAAAAATAAATGAGGCCTCTGTGCCACTGGAAACACTAAAAGCCTTAGATATTTTATATCCTTGCTTCGATCTCATCTCTGCCATCTTGCCACAATTTGATTGCAGAGCTCCAGTATCTTCAACTCTGTGGCTTGGTTTTTGACCTAGCAATGCAGTATACACTGATCAGCCATAACATTAAAACCACCTCCTTGTTTCTACACTCACTGTCCAATTTATCAGCACCACCTACCATATAGAAGCACTTTGTAGTTGATTGAAGTTCATATATTTCTCTACATACTTTTTTAGCCTGCTTTCACCCTGTTCTTCAATGGTCAGGGCCCCCGCAGAGCAGGTATTATTTAGATGGTGGATCATTCTCAGCACTGCAGTGACACTGACATTGTGGTGGTGTGTTAGTGTGTGTTGTGCTGGTATAAATGGATAAGAGACAGCAGCGCTGCTGGAGTTTTTAAATACCATGTCCACTCACTGTCCATTAGACACTCCTACCTTGTTGGTCTATTTACATTTTCAGCATTTAGCAGACGCTTTTATAGACTATTGAAGAACAGCATGAAAGGGGGCTAACAAAGCATGCAGAGAAACAGATGGACTACAGTCAGTAATTTTAGAACTACAAAGTGCTTCAGTGGTAAGTGCAGCCTTATATACCCAGGGGTGTGCCTTTCTTAACTATTTCCAATTAATTTAACAGTTTGCACCTGACCATCATTTGGAGCCCACAGCAAGGGGTATGAGTATGTTTTTTTTACTTCATTATTATGGGTAATTAGAAGTAGATTGCTGAATAAAAAATGGCAATTATATTTATTCAAAATCTAAAGTGCACAGATAGAAAAAGTGTAAATGCTTCTGAATCCCATATCTTTATGTATTTAGAATAATTATATACAATTATATATCATTTAACTGTTATAAATCTTTTAGAAAACAAAGAGCTATTTTAGATCTGTACCTTTTCATTATGTTGAGGACGCTAATGGGCAGGTAACAGATGGCAAAAACAAAAAGCACCACCATCAGCATGCGTGCTGTTTTTCGTCTGGCCTTCACCTGCTTAATTTCAGCTGACACCGTAGTGGTCTTAACCTTGACAGACTCACCAGTGCCTGCTGCCTGAGCTGAACAGTGCAGAGATTTCCACTTTCTCTGCAGCACTGATGAACTCCCTGGAATCTTATCACAAAAAAAACATTACATTCCATGTAGATTACAACTGAAATACAATCACAGCAAACTCTTTGAAATGCACTAATACTAACATCACTGAGCTTCTAACACACCAAACTGTGTATCATTTGTGAACAATGTTAAAGTTCAAAAGAGGTAGCATGGTGGGAGGTTTTTTACCTGCTGGCACCAGAGCTTATGGCAGATCTGGATGTACGCCAGAACCATCAGACACAAAGGGGCAAAATAGGTGACAATAAAGAAGCAGATGTGGTAAACCTTGGGATAGATCTCATCTGTAATATAAGAGTGAAAACAGTATAATAAAAAGCTAAAATTTACTTTTGCTTATTTTAAATCATAAAGTAAAAATAAAAAGAAACACACAGTATACCATATTTGGCCTAGTATGGACAACCCTATTAATTTAATGATTGGTTATTAAATTGGTTTATTCAATAATAAAGTGTTTCAGCCACACCCACTGCTAAAAGGTAATACATCCACCGTGCAGGCATAACATTATGACCACTGACAGGTGAAGTGAGTAACACTGATTATCTCTTCATCACGGCATAGTGGGTGGGATATATTAGACAGCAAGTGAACATTTTATCCTCAAAATTGATGTGTTAGAAGCAGGAAAAATGGGCAAGTGTAAAGATTTGAGTGAGTTTGACGAGGGCTAGACAACTGGGTCAGAGCATCTCCAAAACTGCAGCTTATGTGGGGTGTTCCCAGTCTGCAGTGGTCAGTATCTATCAAAAGTGGTCCAAGAAAGGAACAGTGGTAAACTGGCGACAGGGTCATGGGCGACCGTGAAGGCTGATCCAACAGACGAGCTACTGTAGCTCAAACTGCTGAAGAAGTGAATGCTGGTTCTGATAGAAAAATGTCAGAATACACTGTGCATTGCAGTTTGTTGTGAATGGGCTGCATAGCCGCTGACCAGTCAGGGTGCCCATGCTGACCCCTGTCCACTGCCGAAAGTGCCAACAATGGGCACGTGAGCATCGGAACTGGACCACGGAGCAATGGAAGAAGGTGGCCTGGTCTGATCAATCACGTTTTTTTTTATATCACGTGGATGGCTGGGTGCTTATCTGGAGAACACATGCACCAAGATGCACTATGGGAAGAAGGCAAGCTGGAGGAGGCAGTGTGATGCTTTGAGCAATGTTCTGCTGGGAAACCTTGGGTCCTGCCATCCATGTGGATGTTAATTTGACACGTACCATCTAACTAAGCATTGTTGCAGACCATGTACACCCTTTCATGGAAACGATATTCCCTGTTGGCTGTGGCCTCTTTCAGCAGGATAATGCGCCCTGCCACAAAGCAAAAATGGTTCAGGAATGGTTTGAGGAGCACAACAACAAGTTTGAGGTGTTGACGTGGCCTCCAAATTTCCAGATCACAATCGAATCGAGCATCTGTGGGATGTGCTGGACAAACAAGTCCGATCCATGGAGGCCCCACCTCGCAACTTACAGGAATAAAAGGATCTGCTGCTAACATCTTGGTGCCAGATACCACAGCACACCTTCAGTGGTCTAATGGAGTCCATGCCTTGATGGGTCAGGGCTGTTTTGGCAGCAAAAGGGGGACCAACACAATATTAGAAAGGTGGTCATAATGTTATGCCTAATCGATGTCAGTCCAACTTTGTGCCAATAGTTTGGGGGTATTCCGGCAACTTTCTGTTTCAGAAGCAAGGTCCATGAAGACATGATTTAACAAGTCTGGTGTGGAGGAACTTGGGATGAATTAGAGTGTACAATGTAAGTTAAGTATTCTTGGGCAATAACAGTGCTTGACAAAATTCTTACAGATACACCATACAATCTTTAAGAAAGCCTTCCTAGAATGGTTGAGGCTGTTATTGCAACAAGGGAGTTTATGTTAATGCTAGTAGATATCCAACTTCATGTATAAGCTCATGGTAAGATGTCCACATAGTTTTGGCTATTCAGTGCACCTAAACTAATAACACACATTAAATTATTAGATAAGTTGTTAGCGTAGAGGTTCACAATCTTTTTCAAGCTTAGACGATAAATGATTAGTCATGTTTATTAAAAGTACAGTAAAATTGGCGCCCAGGTGGCGCAGTGGGATATTTCGCTAGCATATCAGCACTGAGATTCCAAACTCATCGGTTCGAAACTCGGCGTTGTCACCGGTCGGCTGGGCACAATCAGCCAATCAGCACAATCTGCCAATCAGGGTCCTTACACAGCGTTTAAAGACCCCACCCACATAGTCCGGTTATTCCGCCCTGCAGGCACTGCCAATTATGCCCTCTAGGTGAGAGGGCATAACTCGGCGTTGCCACCGGTCGGCTGGGCACAATCAGCCAATCAGCACAATCTGCCAATCAGGGTCCTTACACAGCGTTTAAAGACCCCACCCACATAGTCCGGTTATTCCGCCCTGCAGGCACTGCCAATTATGCCCTCTAGGTGAATGCAGTACAGTAAAAGTAAAGTGCATTTATTCTTCTTTATGCACAGCAGAACATTCTGGTTTACATACCTTATACCTACCAAATGCACCTCCCAATGGCTAAGCAGTCTCCCCCCCCCCCCCCCTTCCAGACACAGCCAATCATGTCTGTGTAGACACTCAACTGACCAATATTACTGATAAGATTTAAACTCTGGCTATAAGTGGTAGTGGGCTAGTGTTTTATACATCTGTGCCACCCAAGTACCCCAAAGCTTGGTTGTTTGTGTGTTATTAGTTTTGACAGCAAATGTTAGTCCATAACTAATTTGAATAAAATTATACCATGTTACATTAGCAAATAACGCAAATATAATGGTATTTCTAAAGGTTTTACGATTACTTTCTTGTAAATGTATTACAGTATTACCTTGTAACTCAACGTTTCCATACTCAAAATCTTTGAAACTCAACGCCCTTTGTCAAGAAATTTGTACCTTTAAACTCAATGTTTCCCTTAAACTCAACGTGCGTGTGACTGCAGTTTTGTTCAGCGCTCGGCTTGAGCGGTGTGGTTAAACGTCATGCAAACATGAGAAACACATTTTTATCCTGTTTCACTTTTAAACTTGTGTTATAGCTCAGGGTTCTGAGAAATTGTAAAAATCAGCTTTTCTGAGAGTCTAAAACGCTTATCGTTAAAAAAAAACAACAACAATAATGTGATTTAATGTATTTAAAGAACTACATATAAAAAAAAAATTACAAAAAAGTTGAACACTGAAATCAATGAAAATCTTTTCTTTTTACTTTGTCAGTTAAATAAGAATTAACATATGGTCTTTTTGCTACATTTATAAAATGTCCCAACTTTCCAGAAATTAGGTTTGCATTTTAATGTTGTTTATCTCTTCCTTTGAAATTACCGTACATCATGACTGCTTGAGTTTGATGGTACGATTCAATATAAATAAAATGTATATTTTACAGGAGAAACTGAATATAAGTCTGTATGGATTTTACTCTGCCTGATTAACTCAAGATTTTAGTTGCAGTAATCTTCGGCCAAGATCTTGAAGTATTGATTACAGGAGAGTCGGAACTGAGAGTCGAAACTGAGAGTCCTCTCAAGCACAAAGTCTTTAAATTAAATTGAAGGTCAGGAATCTATGGTGGTCAGCTAATGTGTAAATTGATTTCCTATGCTCTCCGAATGAATTTTAGCCTGGTGCTCTTTCACGGTTTGAGCCTGAAGAATGTCACTGGGATCCTCGAATTTACCCATGCCACCAGGAAAGAAAAAAATCCATTAATTACAGTTTCAAGACATTCAGGTAGTCAGCTGACTTCATTTTACTTCCGTATAGCATTGATGAGCCTAACCAGACCAGCTGAAGAAAACCCAGATCTCGATACAGGCTTGTACACTTTTCTTTTTACATGTAACCAAACTTTTCTTTTTACATGTGTCTGTCCGAACATCTGAGTCTCTTGCTGTCTTTAAAAAAAACGATTAAAAACCCACCTTTTTACTAAGCACTTAAGCTGACTTGTACTTATTTACAAAAAAATTTTTTCCATTTCCAAAAAAAACAAAACAAAAAAACACTTTGGTTCTAACAGGTTTCAGCTGATTTGTGTTTTTCGACTGTTGTTTACTAAAACTTGAGAAATGAAATGTTTACTATGGAAGCACTTCTGTAAGTCTGCTAAATGCAGAAAATGTAAATGTAAATGTAACCTAAATAACAAGTGGTCAGCTGTTTAGTCCTAATCCTATCAGTTCTCCTTGCATTGTGTTTATGAAAATGATCTTTCTTTTACTACAACCCTAAATCAGAAATAGTTGGGACAGCATGGAAAATGCAGATAATAAAAAAACACAGTGCTCTTTACATTTACTTTTATTTGATTGCAGACAGGATGAACCTGAGATATTTCATGTTTTGTCTGCTCAACTTCGTTTCATTTATTAATAAACAGCCATTCCTGCATTTCAGGCCTGCAACACATTCCAAAAAAAGTTGGGACAGTAAAGAATTTACCACTTCGTAATATTGCCATTCCTTTTTACCACACTTAAAAGACGTTTTGGCACCGAGGATACCAAGTGATTTAGTGTTTCAGCTTTTATTTTGTCTCATTCTTCCTGTAAACACGTCTTAAGATGTGCAACAGTACGGGGTCGTTGTTGTCACATTTTTCCTTAAAAAATTCTCCACACATTCTCTATTGGGGACAGGTCAGGACTGCAGGCAGGCCAGTCCAGTACCTGTACCCTCTTCTTTCACAGCCATGCCTTTGTAATGTGTGCAGCATGTGGTTTTGCATTGTCTTGTTGAAAAATGCATGGACGTCCCTGGAAAAGATGACGTCTTGAAGACAGAATATGTTGCTCTAAGATCTCAATGTACTTTTCTGCATTAACGCTGCCATCACAGAAGTGTAAATGACCTTTGCCAAGGGCACTGACACAGCCCCATACCATGACAGACCATGGCTTTCGAATTGTTACTGATGACAGTCTGGATGGTCCTTTTCGTCTTTGGTCCGGAGAACACGGCGTCCTTCCTAGATGCTTAGATCCCAGAGAAGTCAACATCGCTTCTGGACATGGTTAACATAAGGCTTCTTTTTTGCACAGAAAAGTTGTAAGTAGCATTTGTGCATGTAACTCTGTATTGTAGTGCTTGACAAAGGTTTGCCAAAGTAATCCCTCACCCATGTGGTTATATCAGCTATTGTTGAGTGACAGTTCTTGATGCAGTGCCGTCTGAGGGTTCAAAGATCACAGGCGTTTAGCTTAAGCTTGCGCCCTTGGCCTTTACGCACTGAATTTCCTCCCGATTCCTTGAATAGTTTAATGATATTATGCACTGTAGAGGGAAAATATGCAAATCCCTTCCCATCTTTCTTTGAGGTACATTGTTTTTAAACATTTCAATCATTTTCTCACACATTTGTTGACAAACTGGACATCCTCTGATCATCTTTGTTCATTAGACTCAGCCTTTTCTGGATGCTGCTTTTGTACCAAACCATGATACATCATTATTTAATTTTTTCACCTCATTACTAGCCCCAAATTGCCCATGTCCCAATTTTTTTCTGATTTGGGGTTGTATTATACATAGCCTTAAATTCTGCTGTTGATTTTTATGATTCAACTTCACCAAGCATTTAAGTAATTTCAGATAGTCATCATTCAGATTTTTCCAACCTTATTTCTTCCACTATGCTGATGGTTTACCACTATCCTTCCTATCTTTTTAATAATGCACTGAACAGTTTTTAACCCAATTCCAGTAACCTTTGCCTTGACCTTTATAAAACACAGACGAACAAATCTTTTTCACAGCAATGGGAACATGGTTATTGAAAAAAATGAGAAACTGCTTATTGCATCAGTTAGGGTTAAATCAATTGTTACAGTTGAAACAATCACTAGAATATTTATCAAGTCAAAGGCTCTAAAGCATTTTTAACCAGGCAATGCATTTAAGGACAAATTAGTCATGTCTAAATGCAGTTTTGTCAAATTGTGAACAGTTTATGAATAGTTTGTGTGCAAAGCCCCTTACCTGCCCAGTGTTCATCACACACTGTGAAGAGAACAGTCTTGTTGGTAAGCTCAGGCAGCAGCTCCGGCAGTAGACTGTTACACTCCATGACAATGGCTTGTGGTATCATGATCACACAGGACACTAGCCAGATCAGGATGATGCTCTTGCGAGCCCGTTTTGCTGTGCTCTTAAATTTGAGAGGGTGGCAGATAGCATACCAGCGATCCTGAGCAATGCAGCTGAGGGTCAGCACGGACACAGACACGGAGACTGTCTGGGCACAGGCAAAAGTTTAGGAAAGAGAAACTAAACAATGTGAAGTAAAAGAATGGAGACAAATGATATTACATAAGTCATTAATGAGTGTAGTTAAGACATAAAAAGTGCATGTTCAGCTCAGTTTCCAGTGGGCTGCACCTTAAGCCACAATAAAAAAAAACAGTATGCAAAATTGTACACATTGTTTGTGCACTAATTTCACATAATCTTTCATGTATAAATCAGAATCAAATCAGAAAAAGTTGGGACAGTATGGAAAATGCAAATAAAAATAAAAACACAGTGTTTCTTACATTTACTTATTTAATGTTTTATCTGCTCAAATTCATTTTATTTGTTAATATACCTCCATTCCTGCATTTCAGGCCTGCAACACATTCCAAAATTAAAGTTGGGATGGGGGCAATTTGGGGCTAGTAATGAGGTGAAAAAACACCTGTGATTCCAAACAGGTGATGTCAACAGGTGATTGTAATCATGGTTTGGTACAAAAGCTTCTTTAATGAGCAAAGATGATCAGAGGATCTCTAGTTTGTCAACAAATGCATGAGAAATTATTGAAATGTTTAAAAACAATGTACCTCAAAGAAAGATTGGAGGGGATTTGCATATTTCTTCCTCTACAGTGCATAATATCATTAAACGATTCAAGAAATCGGGAGGAATTTCAGTGAGCAAGCTTAAGCTGAACACCCATGATCTTCAATCCCTCAGACAGCACTGCATCAAGAACCGCCACTCAACAATAGCTGATATAACCACATGGGTGAGGGAATACTTTGGCAACCTTTGTCAAGCACTACAATACAGAGTTACATGAACAAATGACACTTAAAACTTTACTGTGCAATTAAGAAGCATTATATTAACCATGTCCAGAAGCGGCGTTTACTTCTACGGGTTCGTAGGCATCTAAGATGGACCAACAGTGAAAACATGTATTGTGGTCAGATGAATCAGCATTCCAGGTCTTTTTTGGAAAAAATGGACGCCGTGTCCTCCAGACCAAAGACGAAAAGGACCATCCAGACTGTTATCAGCAACAAGTCCAAAAGCCAGGGTCTGTCATGGTATGGGGCTGTGTCAGTGCCCTTGGCCAAGGTCATTTACACTTCTGTGATGGCAGCATTAATGCAGAAAAGTACATTGAGATCTTAGAGCAACATACGCTGCCTTCAAGACGTCATCTTTTCCAGGGACGTCCATGCATTTTTCAACAGGACAATGCAAAACCACATGCTGCACACATTACAAAGGCATGGCTGTGAAAGAAGAGGGTACGGGTACTGGACTGGCCTGCCTGCATTCCTGACCTGTCCCCAATAGAGAATGTGTGGAGAATTTTGAAAAGGAAAAATGCGACAATGACGACCCCATACTGTTGCACATCTTAAGATGTGTTTGCAGGAAGAATGAGACAAAATAAAAGCTGAAACACTAAATCACTTGGTATCCTCGGTGCTAAAACATCTTTTAAGTGTGGTGAAAAGGAAAGGCAACATTACAAAGTGGTAAATGCTTTACTGTCCCAACTATTTTTGGAATGTGTTGCAGACCTGAAATGCAGGAATGGATGTTCATTAATAAATGAAATGAAGTTGAGCAGATAAAACATAAATATCTCAGGTTCATCCTGTCTGCAATCAAATAAAAGTCAAAGTAAATGCAAGAAACTGTGTTTTTTTATTATTTGCATTTACCATACTGTCCCAACTTTTTCTGATTTGGGGTTGTACAATATTAGATAACTGATATTTGTGTTATCCCTTTTCATCAAATTATTACTAAAATCTAATTTAAACACAAACAGATTGTAGATCGTGTTATGTTGGGAGAAGTTGATTGTATCAATAAATGTTTCACACTGGCTGTTTCTAGGAATGACAGTTGAAAAGGTTGACTGAAATCCAACATTTGCATAGCATCAGAGTAGTCTTGATGAATGCATGACACGACACAGATTAAATTTGTGCTCTAATCACTTAGAATTCACTCATCACATAGACATAAAGGCTTCCGGCAAAACTAATGAACCAATCATCCTAGTTGCTCTATGAAAGATGATCCTAATTGAAAATGTGACGTTTGGCTGCTACATTTCACTCTGTCTCTTATCAGAGAATGATCTGAGGTGATATTCATGGCTAATTAAAGAAAGAAATAGCCTGCTTAGCTTTGTAGTATATATTTGGGAGACAGCGCAGGACTTAAAAGAAACGCCTGTTGTATAAGCCATTGAAATACTTTCAGTTCTTCTTAACAGGAAAACCAAAAGCTTTTTAATAAGAAATAAGAAATTCAAAAGTGGGTTGTCTTAGTTGTCCCAGGAATTGGTGGGAGGCTTTAAATCAGCCATAATATTATGACATAACACCTCCTTGTTTCTACACTCACAGTCCATTTAATCAGCTCCACTTACCTTCTACACTTACCATATAGAAGCACTTTGTAGTTCTACAATTACTGACTGTAGTCCATTTGTTTATCTACATACCTTTTTAGCCTGCGTTCATCCTGTTCTTCAATGGTCAGTACCCCCACAGGACCACTACAGAGTAGGTGTTTTTTAGGTGGTGGATCATTTTCAGCCCTGCAGTTACAATGACATGGTGGTGGTGTGTTAGTGTGTGTTGTTTTGCTGGTATGAGTGGATAAGACACAGCAGCACTGCTGGAGTTTTTAAACACCTCACTGTCACTGCTGGACTGAGAAAAGTCCACCAACCAAAAATATCCAGCCAACAGCTCCCCGTAAGCAGTGTCCTGTGACCACTGATGAAGGTCTAGAAGATGACCAAACAGCAGCAACAGATGAACGATCGTCTCTGACTTTACATCTACAAGGTGGACCAACTAGGTAGGAGTGTCTAATAGAGTGGACAGTGAGTGAACATAGTATTTAAAAACTCCAGCAGCGCTGCTACACTAACACTAACACACCACCACCATGTCAGTGCTGAGAATGATTCATCACCTAAATAATACCTACTCTGCAGTGGTCCTGTGGGGGTCCTGACCATTAAAGAACAGGGTGAAAGCAGGCTAAGAAGGTATGTAGAGAAATAGATGGACTACAGTCAGTAATTGTAGAACTATAAAGTGCTCCCATATGGTGGAGCTGATGAAATGGACAGTGTTTGTAGAAACCAGGAGGTGGTTTGTATCCGCAAGACAGTAAAGTTGGGTAAAAAATATTATTATGTTATGTTATATGCTATACTATACAATATGTTATATTATATTAATATTATATCATTTATGTCAGATAGCAGCCATGCCACAAAAAAAAAAAAAAAAAAAAAAAAAAAAAAAAAAACTTTTAAGGAATGTTTGTCTTACTTTTCCCATTGCTATTTTCAAATAAAAAAGAATTAAAATTAAATAAAAACCCTTACCTGTAAATAAGGTAATATCCGACAGAGTGTATCTCCAAAGAACCATGTTTCTGTAATGTCCACTACCAGACTGGCAGGAAGGCAGGTGATAGTGACTAGGATGTCAGCAAAGGAAAGGTTCACAATAAAGTAGTTGGTCACTGTGCGCATGTGGTGGTTCTTCCATACTGCAAAACAAACTAAAGAAGAACACATTCTTACTGGAACAGTTAGTGAAACACACACCAAAAGTGGCATTACAGAAGGCATGAAGTATAATTATCACTAAACCAACAAAGAATGAATAATGATGACACGACACATTTCCATTCCTATTATTTACTAATTGTTTCATCCTGGTTAGAGCTGTGTTGGGTCTGGGACCATCCAGAAACACAATCACCTACACAATCACCTATTGTGTTTACAATTCAAGAGTGGCATTACAGAAAGCATGAGGTATGATTGTCACTAAACCAACAAAGAAGCAATGATGACACTTGACATTCCCATTATTTACTAATTGCTTCATCCTGGTTAGAGCTGTGTTGGGTCTGGGACCATCCAGAAACACTGAATACAAAAAAGAAATTAAATCTGGATGAGGTGTCAATCTACTGCATGGCAGGACATTCTCATTTAATCACACTTAGAGCCAATTAGAGTGAGAGGAAACATTTTCCACTGTAAATCTGCACACATTGTTTTTTTAAAACATTTAAAACAAGCTTTCTCTGCTACCTTCACCTCATAACGAGCAAAGAAACAATAACAATTACATTGTTGGTGAGGTGGTCCTCAATCTTCTTTCTGTATGCTGCCTTAGCCTTCCTGATACCTTTCTTTAGTTTGGCTCTAGCACCACTGTTTAGAGCATTGTTGCCAGACTTGAAGGCAGTGCAAGTTTTAACTTCCAAAAGTGTTTTTTTGATGGCTACATCTCCAAGTCCTGATCCTCAAGACTCTTCCAATTAGTCATTTTAAAGCAGTGCATTATTTTCTTCAGGCTATGTCTTTAGAATCTTTGTTATGGGATGCCCCCCTGAGTGAGATGTATGCTGGAGTTAGAAAGACCAGTAATCGGATTTGTTTAAACTTTGTCTAGTTAAATGTACTTACCTGGTGGCACATTTTTTGTGTTGTTTAAATTCTGGGAGGTCTACATAGTTAAACTCTTCAGCTGTGGTATTGACTGCTATACATACACCGATCAACCATAACATTAAAACCACCTCCTTGTTTCTACACACACTGTCCATTTTATCAGCTCCACTTACCATATAGAAGCACTTTGGTCATGACTCTCCCAGTACCACTACAGCTGGTCAGGACTCTCCCAGTACCACTACAGAGTAGGTATTATTTGGGTGGTGGATCATTCGCAGCACTGCAGTGACACTGACATGGTGGTGGTGTGTTAGTGTGTGTTGTGCTGGTATGAGTGGATAAGACACAGCAGCGCTGCTGGAGTTTTTAAACACCTCACTGTCACTTCTGGTCTGAGAATAGTCCACAAACCAAAAACATCCAGCCAACAGCTCCCCGTGGGCAGCGTCCTGTGACCACTGATGAAGGTCTAGAAGATGACCAACTCAAACAGCAGCAATAGATGAGCAATCGTCTCTGACTTTACATCTACAAGGTGGACCAACTAGGTAGGAGTACACTACACATCAGCACAACACACACTAACACACCACCACCATGTCATTGTCACTGCGGTGCTGAGAATGATCCACCACCCAAATAATACCTGCTGTGTGGTGGACCTGACCATTGAAAAACAGCATAAAATGGGGCTAACAAAGTATGCAGAGAAACAGATGGACTACAGTCAGTAATTGTAGAACTACAAAGTGCTTCTATATGGTAAGTGGAGCTGATAGAATGGACAGTGAGTGTAGAAACAAGGAGGTGGTTTTATTGTTATGGCCGATTGGCATATAAACTCAGGAGTTCTTCAGAAAACCAGTCACTACTTGCATTACATACTTTGCAGAAATGACTCAGAGTTTTTTGGGTCAAAGCTCAAAGATGTCATGGTATAACGTGCATCAGTGTGTGACAAGCATATATTGGGATTTTAGAGAGACACGTGCTGCCATCAAGGCAACGTCTTTTTCTGGGTAATCTATGATTATTTTAGCAAGATGATGCCAGGCCTCATTCTGTATGTGCTACAAATGTAAACACTGGCCTGTGATCTGTCTCCTATTGAAAATGTATGGTGCAGCCTTAAGGAAAATCAGTCACTTTCATAACAAGCAAAAATGGTCAAAATCCACTTGCAAAACTGGAACATTTATGGCCTCATTTCCCAAACAATTAAAAAGTCTCATTAATAGGAAAGGTGATGGCCAGACCCTGTCTCTGATCAGTCCAGCTGGTCCCTTAGGTCACCATCATACCAGAACTCCTCCACTTCAAACTGTCTCAGCTCAGTGTGTCCCCCGCCATCTGTCAGTGGATCACCAGCTTTCTGACAGACCGGACACAACAGGTGAGGCTGGGGGATATCACCTCTGCCATAAGAACAGTCAGCACTGGTGCACCACAGGGCTGTGTCCTCTCTTCACTGCTAATCTCTCTCTACTCTAATGACTGCACCTCTACAGACCCAACAGTGAAACTCCTAAAGTTTGCAGACAACACTACGATCGTTGGACTAATCCAGGATGGAGATGAGTCTGCATATCGGCAAGGGATTGATCGGCTGGTGCTCTGGTGCAGTCAGAACAACCTAGAGCTGAACACTCTAAAGACTGTAGAGATGGTAGTGGATTTTAAAAGGAAACCCTCAACACTGCTCCCCATCACCATATTCAACAGCACTGTGTCTACCGTGGAGACCTTCATGTTCTTGGGAACTACAATTTCCAATGACCTAAGCAAGACGGAGCGCTTCAGACGTTCTTTTGTGCCAACTGCCATCAGACTGCATACCAACAGCAGAATACACAGACTGTCCTCACATTGAATAGCCAGCTCCCCCTACAATAACTCCCCCTAACCTTTTTACCTGCACTGGACTCTACGTTTCATTATTCACACATATGTATACAGTATATTAGAATATATAGTGTTTGTATTATATTGTAGTAATTGTATGTATAATAGTAATTGCATAGCAAATTTTTTCCTTATTTCCTTATTCCTACTTTTATTTACTCTACTTATTGTACTTACACAGTACTGGAGCTGCTGTAGCACTTGAATTTCCCCCATGGGGATCAATAAAGGAATCTTATCTTATCTTAAAGTAAGAGGCCAACACCAACTCCATCCTCAAAAAGGCCCAGCAAAGGATGTACTTTCTGTGTCAACTGAGGAAACGCGGTCTGCCACAGGAGCTGTTGAAGCAATTCTGCAGTCATTGAATCTGTTCTGTGCACATACATCACAGTGTGGTATGGTTCAGCCACGAAACAGGATAGATGCAGATTGCAAAGAGTGGTGGATAGAGCGGCAAAAATCATCGGTGCTCCTTTGCCCACCCTCCAGGACTTATACAAAACAAGAATCAGAAACCCACTCCTCACACCTTGGAAACGAACTTTTTAACCTCCTACCCTCTGGCAGGTGCTACAGAGCCCTGCACAAAAAATCAAACAGACACTAACAGTTTTTTTTCAAATGCCATCAAACGCATTAATAACTAAAACTGAACTGCTGTTTACTGTTGTTTACATGCCACACTGCACTTTATACATGCTGTATACTACTGTAATTGCATCTTATCTTACTTTACTATTTATCTTATGCTAGTTCTGTATTTTCTGTACATATGCAAATTCTGCCAAGCATGTAAATTTGTACATTGTCTACATATAGTTTTGTTTGTATATTGTATTGTTTGTTAATTGTAGAGAGCTAACAACAGCCGGAAACAAATTCCTTGTGTGTGTAAACATACTTGGCGAATAAAGCTGATTCTGACCTTTGTTAATCTCTGCCAAGCCCTTGACTCCGCCGGACCTAGCTGGCCCTCTGTTTTCTTTATCTTTTCCAGGCAGCTACCAGACTCTGCTGGGTCCCTTTGGTTCTCAAGCTCCCTCATGAACCACTGCTGACTGCCAGGGCTCTGTGCTGGCTTCAGATGGCTTCCCAGATGCCTCGTCACTGCTGCCAAAAGGCTTTACCGGGGTTTTGCCACTGCTACTAGGTGGAACTCCAGACATTTGGCCCCTGTTGCCAGAGTGTTCCCAGAGTTCTTACCACAACTGCCAGGTAAAGTCCAGTCCTCTGTCGCGCTTGCCTCCCTCTGCCACTTCAGTTCAACCATCATGCTCCTGTCATGCTAGCAGCTGATCTGTAGCATTTTCTTTGGTTTAGATCCCACTTCTGACACCAATGTAGCATAGGCTATTTCTCCACAAATATTGCAAATAGCTCTTTTCGTGGCATTTATTAGGAGGCTCTTTTAGGCAGACAGCTGTACTGCACTGGCAGTATTCCAACCGCAAGCACACAAAACACAGTAGGTAAAAAGAAACACATACTTCCTTACATTTACTTTGACTTTTATTTTTAATATTTTCTCTGGTCAACTTCAATTCAACTGAATTTTAGGCCTTCCAAGTTCTTCCAAGCTTCCATTTCTTCGGAAAAAGATCTGGAATACTAATTCATCTGACCCCAATACACATTTTCACTGAGATGGTCCATTCCAGAGAACTTAATACTACTTCTGGGTATGGTTAACACAGAGCTTCGTTAATGTGCAGTAAGGTTTTGAGTGGCATTTCGGAATGTTACTCCTTATTGTAGTGCTTCACAAAAGTTTGCCAAAGTAATCCCTTTGGTTATATCAATAATTGATGAATGACTGTTCTTAATGCAGTGCCAACTAAGGCATTGGATATATTGGGTGTTCTGCTTAGGATTGCGGCCTCTGCTTTCATGCAATGAAAGTTCCTTGAATCGTTTAATGATATTACTTTTACATTTACATTTTTCAGCATTTAGCAGACGCCTTTATCCAAAGCGACTTACAATACAGTTACAGTATACAGTCTGAGCAATTGAGGGTTAAGGGCCCTGCACAAGGACCCAACAGCAGCAACCTGGCAGTGGTGGGGCTTGAACCAGCGACTCTCTGATCACTGGTCCAGTACCTTAACCACTAGGCTACAGCTGGCCCATATTATGCACTGTAGAGGGATAAAAATGTGAAATGAATTAGAAATTCAATCATTTCAAACATTTCAATAATTTTCTCGCACATTTGTTAACTAGAGATCATCTTTTTTGCTCAAAGACACAGCTTTTAGTATTTACTACTGCTTTTATTTACATTTCTAGCGTTTAGCAGACCTTTTTATCCAAAGCGACTTACAGTACTGTGACAGTATACAGTCTAAGCAACTGTTATGTTTAACATTGAAATAGAAAGACTGACACTACTTAACCTGACACTAAAATGTGTGTGCTTGTTGGTGCCAGACAGCCTAAAAAATTTTGCCAGGCTTTAAAAATTTTAAATTATGCTCCCATGTGCAGATGGTAAGGATAGAATTTGCAAACAGCATGATTCCTTGGACCCAACCTGTAATGAGGTTGAGTGAACATCACTACGGAGAGAGTGAGGCAAATCTCGACACATCTGGTAAAGAAGAAAATAGAATCCACACACAGGTATTCAGTCCAAGGTAGAATAATAATAATAAGGCTAAAGAACCACTCACTAAAAATAGAGATTTGCAAGGAAAGCAGCCAATTTATACAAAGTAACAAATGTCTGCAACCCACTTCGGAGATAGTGAATAGAAAATAAATAGTGCAGAAATAAGAACGGGATGTCCTAATAGGCTCTATTCCAGCCATCTGCGACAAACCAAGCTCTTGGATGGAGGACAGTAAAGTCCAGTGAACAGTGAACTCCTGGTATTAGCCCCGAACTCTGCTCACGCTTCCTCTGTGCCTGCTGTGAATTTACAGGCATATTCCACCTCAGGAAACTGGGATGCCATACTGTTGCTGGGACATTCCATTCTCCCAGGAAAAGGGTCATATGATGCATAAATCCACAGAGAAACTGTGGTGAGTTACCAAAAACAACAAAACTATGAAGTCACTGGAAAATCAGAGCAGACCAAAAGGTGGTGCCATAAAGAGGCATCCAGGTTACAACAATTCTTGTCTAAATATGCTTTTTCTTACATTTATTAGGTTCTATTTAATTTTTTAATACAACCCCAAATCAGAAAAAGTTGGGACAGCATGGAAAATGCAAATAATAAAAAACACAGAGTTTCTTACATTTACTTTGACTTTCATTTTATTGCAGACAGGATGAACTTGAGATGTTTCATGTTTTGTCTGGTCAACTTCACTTCATTTATTAATAAACATCCATTCCTGCATTTCAGGCCTGCAACACTTTCCAAAAAAAGTTGGGACAGTAAAGCATTTACCACTTTGTAATGTTGCCATTCCTTTTCACCACACTTAAAAGACGTTTTGGCACCGAGGATACCAAGTGATTTAGTGTTTTAGCTTTTAATTTGTCCCATTCTTCTTGCAAACACGTCGTAAGATGTGCAACAGTACGGGGTCGTCGTTGTCACAATTTTCGTTTCAAAATTCTCCACACATTCTCTATTGGGGACAGGTCAGGACTGCAGGCAGGCCAGTCCAGTACCTGTACCCTCTTCTTTCGCAGCCATGTCTTTGTAATGTGTGCAGCATGTGGTTTTGCATTGTCTTGTTGAAAAATACATGGACGTCCCTGGAAAAGTTGACATCTTAAAGGCAGCATATATTGCTGTAAGATCTCAATGTACTGTTCTGCATTAATGCTGCCATCACAGAAGTGTTAATGACCTTTGCCAAGGGCACTGACACAGCTCCATACCATGACAGACCCTGGCTTTCGGACTTATAACATTCTGGATGGTCCTTTTCGTCTTTGGTCTGGAGCACACGGCGTCCATTTTTTCCAAAAAAGACCTGGAATGCTGATTCATCTGACCACAATAAATGCTTCCACTGTGTAATGGTCCATCCTCGATGCCTAAAAGCCCAGTGAAGTCGACGCCGCTTCTGCACATGGTTAACATAAGGCTTCTTTTTTGCACAGTAAAGTTTTTAGTGTCATTTGTGCATGTAACTCCGTATTGTAGTGCTTGACAAAGATTTGCCAAAGTAATCCCTCACCCATGTGGTTATATCAGCTATTGTTGAGTGGCGGTTCTTGATGCAGTGTCGTCTGAGGGATCGAAAATCACAGGCGTTCATCTTACGCACTGAAATTCTTCCCGATTCCTTGAATGGTTTAATGATATTATGCACTGTAGAGGGAGAAATATGCAAATCCCTTCCAATCTTTCTTTGAGGTACATTGTTTTTAAACATTTCAATAATTGTCTCACACATACTGGAGATCCTCTGGCCATCTTTGCTCATCAAAGACTCAGCCTTTCCTGGATGCTGCTTTTGTACCAAACCATGATTACAATCACCTGTTGACATCACCTGTTTGGAATCACATTCTTATTTAGTTGTTTCACCTCATTACTAGCCCTAAATTGCCCCCGTCCCAACTTTTTTTGGAATGTGTTGCAGGCCTGAAATGCAGGAATGGAGGTTTATTAATAAATAAAAAGTTGAGCAGACAAAACATAAAATATCCTGGGTTCAAATTGTCTGCAATCAAATAAAAGTCAAAGTAAATGTAAGGAACACTACATTTTTATTTTATTTGCATTTTCCATACTGTCCCAACTTTTTATGGTTTGAGGTTGTAGTTGTTTTATCATAGTCTTGTTTCTTAGTCTTTAACCTTTCTTTTAGTGTTAGTTTTATCTTGAGTTTTGTGAAGCAGTATGAAGAACAAATGAGAGAGATCGTTTTAGAAAGAGAAGCACTTCATTAACACACACAGCTACTACAGCTACACAGATCTGTGCTTTGCATTGTAAACATATCAAAGGAAATAAAAAATGTACAGATAATGCAGAGAATGAATCAAGGTAAAATCAGTGAGGAGACAATTTAAACCATTCATTCCCTCTGTGATAATGGGAAACGTGAGATCCCTTGGAAATAAAGTGGACGGACTGAATGTGCTGATCATGACCCAGTGGGAATAAAAGGAAAGCACTTTGTTTTGCTTCTCTGAGACTTGGCACATTAATATCTTGGACTTGTGCATGTCTAACCCCATTCCCGACTTTCAGACAGTAAAAGAAGATAGAAGGGAGAAGGAGGCACTCATGGTGAATAACAATCCTGCAACATACACTGCCCGGCCAAAAAAAAGGTCACACACTCTTACAGTAGTGTTCAAAAAAATAGCAGTGATTTTAAAAAAGTAAATAAAGCACAAAATCATTATAATAACTTTTATTTCCATAAATGCAAATGCACTGAAAATACTACACTTTTAATTCTAAATCAAAACATTAACATAATTTAGCCAGTTTGTGTTAATCCTTTACAGAAAGTTAAGAAAAATGAATATTAGGCTGTTCAAAAAAATAGCAGTGCCAGCATTTTTCTTTAAAAACTCAAAAAATGTATCTATAAACTGAAAATGTTTACTGTGATCTGACAAGATCTGTGTTGCATGGAGTCGACCAACTTCTGGCACCTCTGAACAGGTATTCCAGTCCAGGATGATCACACTACATTCCACAGTTCTTCTGCAATTTTGGGTTTTGCCTAAAAAAAAACGCGTTTCAGACGTCAAGGCCTCACAAGTCAGGGGATTGGGCTGGCCACTCTATTACCTCAATCTTGTTTGTCTGTAACCAAGATGTTTTGGGTCATTGTCATGTTAAAACACCCATTTTAAGGGCATTTCTTCTTCGACATAGGGCAACATGATCTCCTCAAGTATTCTGATATATTTAAACTGATCCATGATCCCTCGTATGTGATAAATAGACGTAACACCATGGTATGAAAAACATCCTCATATCATAGTTTTGTACCACCATGCTTTACTGTCTTCACAGTGTACTCTGGCTTGAATTCAGTGCTCGAGGGTCATCTGACATACTGTCTATGGCCACTTGACCCAAAAAGAACAATTTAGCTTTCATCAGTCCACAAAATGTTGAGCCATTTCTCTTTGGACCAGTCAATGTGTTCTTTGGGAAATTTGAACCCAATCAGGACACGTCTGTTTCTTAACAACGGGACTTAAATTGGCTTCACTTAATCATCTTCTGTACTCACTGGGAACTTCAGATGTTCCTTGATCTTTCTGGAGGTGATCACTGGCTGAACCTTTGCCATTCTGGCTATTCTTTGATCCATTCAAACAGTAGTTCCACGCTTCCTTCTGCATCTTTCAGGTTTTGGTTGTCACTTTAAGACATTTGAGATCATTTTAGCTGAGCAGCCTATCATTTGCTGCACTTCTCTGTATGTTTTTTCCTTCTAAAATCAACTTTTTAATCAAAGTACGCTGTTCATCAGAACAATGTCTGGAACAACCCATTTTACCGAGTATTTCAGAAGGAAATGCGCTATGACCAACCTGTGCAACATTTGCCACCATTCTTCTGCAGAATGAATGACTTCACCAATTGAACTCCTCACTGCTATTATTTTGAACAACCCCCTTTCAATCAATGCTTCAATTACTCAGAATGAACGGCATACATGTCCTAAGTGTTGGGTTTGTTTTGTTTTTAATACTCTACTACACTTTCAAGTAAATTTTTTGCTATGTAGAAATAGCATTTCTACTAAAAACTTTGATTTATCAAGTTAATGGTGTTGGACTGCTATTTTTTTGAACACCACTGTATATTTCGTTGGACCGCCTTTAGCTTTGATTACGGCACGCATTCGCTGTGGCATCGTTTTCACAAGCTTCTGCAATGTCACAACATTTATTTTTGTCCAGAGTTGCATTAATTTTTCCCCAAGATGTTGTATTGATGATGGAAGATTTGGACCACTGCACAAAGTCTTCTCAAGCACATCCCAAAGCTTCTCAATGGGGTTCAGGTCTGGACTCTGTGGTGGCCAATCCATGTGTAAAAATGATGTCTCTTGCTCCCTGAACCACTCTTTCACAATTTGAGCCCGATGAATCATGGCATTGTCATCTTGGAATGTGCCCGTGCCATCAGGGAAGAAAAAATCCATTGATGGAATAACCTGGTCGGTCAGTATATCCCTAGCAAATTGAAGCCGTTTTTGCCGGTTAGCCTCACTGACAAGTGGTTTTCTTAAGGCTACACAGCTGTTTAGTCCCAATCCCTTGAGTTCCCTTCACATTGTGCGTGTGGAAATGCTCTTACTTTCACTATTAAACATATCCCTGAGTTCTACTGTAGTTTTTCTACCATTTGATTTCACCAAACGTTTAAGTGATCGCTGATCACGATCATTCAAGATTTTTTTCCGACCACATTCCTTCCTCAAAGATGATGTTTCCCCACTGTCCTTACACTTTTTAATAATGCGTTGGACAGTTCTTAACCCGATTTTAGTAGTTTCAGCAATCTCCTTAGATGTTTTCTCTGCTTGATGCATGCCAATAATTTGACCCTTCTGAAACAGATTAACATCTTTTCCACGACCACAGGATGTGTCTTTTGACATGGTTGTTTAACAAATGAGAAGCTACTCACTGCATCAGTTAGGGTTAAATAACTTGTTGCCAGCTGAAACAATCTCCTATGCAGTAATTATCCAATGGGAGGCTCTTACCTATTTGCTTAGTTAAATCCAGGTGGTGACCTTTTTTTTGGCCAGGCAGTGTATTACTGTGATGGAACGTCACTGTTGCCCAAATGCTGAACTTAAGTCCATATTATCTGCATAGGGAGTTCACGGTCACCATTGTTGTTGTTTTATCCAACCAACTCTGCTGTTGCATGCGACATCATTCTATAACCATACAAACTCATTCATTACTATTTCAATACACACACACACACATCCTCTCTACTGGTGCTGACCCCCGCCCCGATTGAGGAGAGCGAACTGACACACGCTCCCTCTGACAAAGTGTGCAGTAGCCGACTGCATCTTTTTCACCTGCACGAGGCGAGTTCATATGTGGATCAGCTTTGTGTACGGAGAACAACATTATGCCCCAACTCTGTGCACACACCATCAATCAGCCAGCAGAGGTAATTGCATTAGTTATGAGGTCCCAGCTCCGGCTTACCCAGCCTGTATGAACAACAAGCCAATCGTTGTTCATATGGCCGCCCAGACGGATGGCAGAGCTGAGATTCAATACGATGTATTTGAAATCCCAGCTCTGGTGTGCTAGCTTATTTTATTGCTGTGCCACCTGAGCGGCTATTTTAAAATATTTTAAATATGTTTTACTCTCCATTACACTACTAAGGTTCCACCAGTGAGGGCAGCATCAGAATTTGGGATGCTAGTAAGCTCAACAAAGTACTTTCATCAATAGAAGGTAACAACAAAGTATCTCCAGCAATTGACTCATTCAGCTCTGCTGTAATAAGGACATGTACAAAAGATTGTTTCTCCCAAAGCGTCCACGCTATACAACTCCTCTTCACTGTGTCGTACATTATTGTACACTGAAACATTATAGACATAGAACTTTACACAAATCACTATGCAATGTCACTTATAGTGCACCATATGGGTCATGTAATAACATATGTACATGGAATCTTCACAGCCACTTTCTGTTATTGTTATTATTATTATTATTATTATTATACTAATCAGCCATAACATTAAAACCACCTCCTTGTTTCTACACTCACTGTCCATTTTATCAGCTCCACTTACCATATAGAAGCACTTTGTAGTTCTACAATTACTGACTGTAGTCCATCTGTTTCTCTGCATGATTTGTTAGCCCCCCATGCTGTTCATCAATGGTCAGGACTCTCCCAGGACCACTACAAAGCAGGTATTATTTTGTTGTCATTTGAAACGAGTCAGAGTCAAGTCTGAAGTTGAGTCCCCATCTCTGGGTTCTACACTGACATGTTTAAGTGTAGTAAAGTCAACACTTGAGTTATGGCTGTTCTTATGTTGAATAAATAAACATAAGGCAAAGACAGTTACTTTAACAGTCCATTCTGTTTATTTATTAACCGTATAAGAGAACAAAATGAAAGAACGAGCGCAGTATATTGCATAGAGAGCTTGTGTGATGATGTGATTATTTGTAAAGCGGATTTGCAGTTTTTTTGTGTTAAGGTGATAATCCTCTGTATGGGTTATCACATAAACAGTGCATTGAAGCAATGCCTTCTTATCATAGGGATTTTAAAATGCAGGAAGCAGCAGACTGCCTTTAAACAACTTCTATAAATCAACGCCCTTTAATCTTTTTCATGCAACTGCAAAGATAAAGAAAAAAAAGCAATCAACTAACTACAAACTAGAATTTAAAACAAGTTTTAAAAATGTGGACAAGCAGGCCAAGATTTACACTCCAGTATTTTGCCATATAAAGAAAAATTCCTCTCCCAAATTCTGAATCTAATATACTGGGATGCTGAGGCCCCGTGGCATCATGCAGGAGGTTACATGCTGAGCAGCAAGCTATTGGTCCTGGTTAAGGACCCATGACAGCTAACAGTGTAACCTACAAAAGTGCTTATCAGCTTCAATGCCAGTAACACAACGCAAATAGACCAGCTGGTTCCTTTAAAACATATTTTCTGACCTTGAAAAGAGAGGTCATCTGCCTGATCTAAGAAATTTCAGTATATTTTTAAATAGGTTGCCATGCCAGAAGTTGCATTTACCTAAGGTGATGCAAGCAGTAAGCACAAACGAAAGATGTATGACCTCTTAGTGCATATTTTTACATTCCAATTACTCTGAAGTAAATACTGTTTCTTTGCTTTTGTAATAGGGTGATGGCCTACACATTAAAAGATCCTGTTCTTGGAGTTAGCTATATCACCAAGGGTATTTACAAAATGAATTTAGATGGCTTTAATGGCACTACAACACAAAAAATATGGCTGCTAAAAAATGAATGAACATTGGTCAGATAAGTCCTGCTGGTATCTGCAGCCCAATTGGTATTTTTAGGACTGTTTTACACTTGTTTTTCATACCTTCTTCAAGTTGTTTTTAAAGTTGCAAATGGCTGCGTTTGTTACTATGAACCACAACACAACTCAAGGGGTTTGCAGTCACTGGTAATATTGTGTGTGTGTATTATAATTTGGGTGGTGGATCATTCTCAGCACACTTTGCAGTGGCAATGACATGGTGGAGATGTGTTAGTGTGTGTTAGTGTGTGTTGTGCTGCTGACACAGCAGTGCTGATGGAGTTTTTAAACACCTCACTAAGAATAGTCCACCAACCAAAAATATATTCAGCCAACAGCACCCCATGAGCAGCATCCTGTGACCTGGTCCTGACTAAGGTCTAGAAGATGACCAACTCAAACTGCAGCAATAGATGAGCGATTGTTTCTGACTTTACATCTACAAGGTGGACCAACTAGGTAGAAGTGTCTAATAGAGTGGACACATTATTTAAAAACTTCAGAAGCACTGCTGTTTCTGATCCACTCATACTAGCACAACACACAACCACCATGTCAGTGTCTCTGCAGTGCTGAGAATCAGCCACCACCTAAATAATACCTGCTCTGTGGTGGTCCTGACCATTGAAGAACAGGGTGAAAGCAGGCTAAAGAAGTATGTAGAGAAACAGATGGACTACAGTCAGTATTTGTAGAACTACAAAGTGCTTCTATATGGTAAGTGGAGCTGATAAAATGGACAGTGAGTGTAGAAACAAGGAGATGGTTTTAATGTTATGGCTGATCAGTGTCGAATCAACATAGAAGTTATCTCTGAAGCAATCTATAGCCAAAAATATGTGGACACCTGACTAAGAGCTTTTTGGGCATCCTATTCCAGTCACTTTTCTGAAAATATAAGGGCTTGGCTAACAAACACAACAACAATAACAATAGTCTTTTTGGAATATATATTGGTTGCAAGGCAAATATTGTTTCTTTTCTTTTGTATTAGGGTGATGGCCTACACATTAAAAGATCCATTTTTTGGAGTTAGCAATATCACCAAGGGTATTTACAAAATGAATTTGGATGGCATGAAAGGCACAACACAGAATTTTGTGTAGATTTTTTGAATGATTGTGGGTACTATGTACATTCTTAACAGCAGGGATTAAAAAAATTATTAATGCTAAAAAAAAAAAAAAAAAAAAAAAAAAAAAAACATTGGTCAGATAAGTCTTACTGGTGTCTGCAGCCCAATTTGTATTTTTAAGACTGTTTTACCTTCGTTGAGTTGTTTCAGCACAAAACCACTATGAACCACAACCCAATATGTTTAGCCTATGTTTAGGGGTTTGCAGTCACTGGTAATGTTACACTGGGAAACTGTGGAAGTGGGTAGATAGCTACTTTGTATTTCTGAGAGCTGTCCATCTAACAAGATAATTTCAATGAAATATTGAACGTAATATCCTATAGGAGTTCTGTCAGGGGATAAGCCTGTCTGCAAAAGGGTAGCCCATCGAATCTGATTCACTTAAGTAAACAGTAATATGTGGATATAGAATCAACAAGGAAGTAATTTCTGAAGCAATCTATAGCCAAATATATGTGGACACCTGAGCTTTTTGGGCATCCTATTCCAGTTACTTTTCTGAAAATATAAGGGTTTGGCTAACAAAAACAACAATAATATTGATCATCTTCTTGGAATACATATCGGTTGTGAAGCAAATATTGTTTCTTTTCTTTTGTATTAGGGTGATGGCCTACACATTAAAAGATCATTGTCTTAAAGTTAGCCATATCACCCAGGGTATTTACAAAATGAATTGCTTTAAGGGCACTACTACAACAGAATTTAGTGTAGATTGTTTTATTGATTATGGGTACTACAGACATTCTTAACAGCAAGGGTTACAAAAACATTGATCAGATAGGTCTTGGTGGTGTCTGCAGCCCAATTGGTATTATTAGGACTGTTTTACCATAGTCAAGTTGTTTCAGTACAAAAAGCTGTGATCATACTATAATGGTTTTAGGAGTTGGTATAAACAGCTACCTTTGTTACTATGAACCACAATGCAATCTTGCTTAATCTAAGGGGTTTGCGGTTACTGGGAATGTTATACTGGGAAACTGTTGAAGTGGCTAGATACATACTTTGTATTTCTGAGAGCTGTCCACCTACTAGACAATTCCAATGAAATATTGAATGTAATATCCCATAGGAGTTCTATGCCAGGGGATAAGTGTGTCCGCAAAAGGGTAGCCCATCTAATCTGATTCACTTGAGTAAACAGTAATATGTGGATATAGAATCAACAAGGAAGTAATCTCTGAAGCTACAAATTATAGCCAAATATATGTGGACACCTGACTAAGAGCTTTTTGGGCATCCTATTCCAGTCAATTTTCTGAAAATGAGTTGTATTTTCTGAATATGGGTTTGGCTAACAAAAACAACTTTTTTGGAATATATATATTGGTTTTGGAAGCTTGTCCATGTTTTGAAAACCAGTAAGCTTCCTGTTATTATAACACACTATATAAAAAGCAGCTAAACACAGACAGTATTTATTACCAGTAAAATTTAACCAGTGGTGTGCTTTCACTCTTATACCGAGTACTTTTACACAACCACTTGTATAATAAACGGATAAAAACCTCCTATAGTTATGATGAACATGTCAGAGCAAAGGGTGAAATTTAACCCAGGCCCCCTGAGTGGTAACCCAGAGTCAGAACTACTACACTACTAACAGACCCAAGTGCAGAGACTCCGCTGAAAATAATTTTTTTTTATTAATGTTTTAACCTTTTTATTAAACATTTTATTATAAAAACAAACAGGGGCAAAAACTCATAAGACATCAAAAAACTTAAGGTTCATTATCAAAGAACAAATGGGGACAAAAAGCTCAGAAGATATCAGCAAACTCACCAAGGAACATCAAGATTCAGTAAGAGCTAACAGGAAAGACAAGTTTAAATACACAGGGTAATTAGTCACATAACAGGCAAGTAATGAGACACAGGTGACACAAGGAGCAAACTGGCGGGGAAACAGGAACAATGACAGGCGGGGCCAAGAGCACAACCTTAGTCAAAACAAACACAAAAGCACATGGCCAAGTAAACAAAGGGTCCAAAAAGAAGGTTGCCGGTTCAAGCCCCGCCACCGCCAAGTTGCCACTGTTGGGTCCCTGAGCAAGGCCCTTAATCCTCAATTGCTCATTGTGTAAGTCGCTTTGGATAAAAGCGTCTGCTAAATGCTGAAAATGTAAATGTAAAAATGTTCCTAGTGGCCTCTAGAGGTCACCACAAAACCCCAACTAATGACAGAACAAGTGCAGTAGTGCAGTACTAAGGCGGCAACATAGAGCCCACCAGTTATATTTGTAAGATTGATTCAGTGGGCCTTAATTTGATTATTTAAATTTGTGAGGCAGATCAGGTTCTTAATTGTCATTAAGAATTGTCAGCTGATGAATATTCCAGAGTGTAAGTTATTCTCTGATTTTATAAACCTTTTTAAACTACGCAGACTGAGGCAGGACAATGCTTCAAAATGATGCCTTGAAAACAAGTGCTATGCTCTGAATAGGGACAAATGTAACTCTCAACACAATCACGTTAGCTTTGAAAACAACAAAAAACAATTTAATACAAAGAACACCTTGCCAGCATGGAGTGGATCTTTTATGCCTTGGGACTGTGTAGCGGCCAATAGCAAAGGAAGCATTACACGTGTTAATAAAATAATAAATTCCAGTAAATATTATGTAATCGAAGAAACTAAAGATAAAACAATGCTGGCTTTAACAATAGAATAATAGGCTTTTACATCAATTTGCATCATGATAACAAGGCCTTCTATATGTTGCAAAAAGTTATTACCTTTTATGCCTAGTTCACACTACATGGTTGTTGCCCGCTAGATTTGCCGGCTCGAAGGCAACTCGACGTTTGCTCAGCGATTGAAACTCGGCTCTCGATCGCTATGTGTGAACTGCTCACTGAGTCGATCCGAGCGGCTCGCTGACTGAAGAGATATCTAGCACGCTAAATATCTGGATATCAGTCGGGCGACTGGCAGGGGCATGTAGGACAGGGGTATAAAATAGTTTATATCAGAATACAATGGCACACACACGTTTTACAGTATTTCTGACCTTATCGTTCTCTACAAAACATAATACCAACGTTGCATTGCTAAAAATAATTATTAACCTCCAACTCACTACAGAACAATCCCTGCTGGTCGTGTAGACAAATCCACTCAGATTCATTCATTTTTTCTCCTTGATTTTACGCCTCACATCAGCGCACAAACAACTGTGATCGCTCACTTATTGCCGACATGCATTTTTGGACGTAGTATAGTTAAACCCCTTGTCACTTCTAGCATGTGTTTTCATGACAAAATGTAGTTTAAGAGACCAGACAGACTCATCTGCGATTCCTCCTGATGGTAGATGGTCAGTCGTGTAGTGTGAAAACCACAATGACTGAAAAGACTCCCAAGTGCAAGAGATCCAGTTGTGTAGTGTGAACTGTACAGCGATCTAAACAACCTGAACGTTAGTTGTCCAAAGTTGTACTGTTTTTTTTAAAAATTTTTATTTAGCTTCTGTTTATTTAAACTTTATTTTATTTAATGTTTATTAGATCTATTAACATTATTATATCTATTTTGTGTTATTTGCCTTAATAAGCCTTTAAATGATGCTCTGTAGATGACATTTAAGTTGGCAGAGTTCATCCTTTGATGTGGTCACTGCGCAGTATGTTATTATTAGAAACCAGATATGTCCAGTGCACTCACACTGCCTCTGCCTTCTGCCATTTTCCACACAGTTAGTTATATTGCATGGAAAAGCTAAAATTGTTTGAAATAAAACAATGTATTTGATGCAATTTATTTTGTTTGCACACAACAGTTTACCAAAATGTTTTGTTGTATTTGGATGTTAAGTATATTAGCCATGATTCCAACATGATATTTATTTATAAAGATCATATTTTGACATCTAATTTATAAAGTTTAGCATTTTTTAATTACCTCTTATAGCTCAGCAAAGGGTATTAAAAAATTAATAATATACATTTCTTGGAATAAAATTGTAAAATGCTGTTTTGTAAACCAGGTAATTTTCTACTGAGTGACAGCCAGCAACATGAGTTATGAGGACATGGGTTTGATCGGTTTGATCGGGTTTGTCTTCGCCTTTAAATGCGCTCAAATGCTTAAACTGTTAGTGGGTGCAGCTATGTGTTTCTTGAAGCTATTTGTAGAGTGTGAGACAAGTAGTCCAGAAAAAAAGGAAATTTGTTGCTAAGCCATACAGGACAGGAGATTTGGACCTCGAAGTTTGACAGGGCGGTATAGTGCCACTATCTGGCCAACTGGGCTAAACTCAAACGCCTGAGTATTGGAAGGGACTATTACCTGTTGACCAAGTCACATGTATCAGAGAAAAAGAATAATTATAGAAAAAAGTTAAAGAACATATAGCCGTAAGTGGTGATTTCTGGAGTCCAGGCACAAATTAGCCCAGTGTGGTCCAATACATAATTATAAGACCATTCTTGAATGTTTGGCTTGCTCCACTCATGTACAGTGGTACCTTGTAATTCAACATCCCCTAAACTCAAAATCTTTAAAACTCAGCACCCTCCATCGAGAAATTTGTACCCTTTAACTCATTGTTTACCTTAAACTCAATGTGTTCAGGTTTTTTTTTTATTTATTTAATTTTACAATAAACAGCCACTTTGTTCCGCGCTTGGCTTGAGCAGTGCATTAAGACCTCATCAAAGTGCAAATATGAGACGAATCTGCATTTGTGTGGAATAACTGTCAAATTCACTCTGAAAGCTCCACATGTACCTGTGTTTAGCTGGATTTTTCTCCTGTTTCACTTTTAAACTTGTGTTGCAGCTCTGGGTTCTGAGAAATGGTAATAATCAGCTTTTTTTGAGAGAGTCTAAAATGCTTATTGTTAAAAAAAAGCTTATCATGACTTAATGTATTAAAAGAACTACATAGAAACACTAAACCTCTTTACTAATGAAATTCCTCGCTCATTTTAGTACAATAAGTCACGTTAAGCTTTGTGCACTGGCACACTCCATAGAAATAGCCTTTACTAAACGGAATTCCAAGATCAAGCATCTCCACGATTAGGAAGCATAAAAAAAAACCAATAAAGAGTGCAGTTCAGTTTTTTTTTTTAATTATATTTGTGTTATTTTTAGTGTAAAAGTGTCAAAAACAACCCCATTATTTTACATTAGCCTAAAATATATGCAGTTCCACGAGACCATTAACATTAACATTAACAGGTTTCCCATACATCCTAATGGAAAAAATACCTTAAAACACGCCTTTTAAACGCTACTACCAGAACCAGCTGACGTTGAGTTTAAAGGTACCACTGTATTTAATTGCTATCTGTCAACAACACTTCATACAAATTCCAACAATTTAAAAATTATTAAAGCTCTTAAACCTCTTAGAGTTTATTTGATGCCAGATTTGTGTATGTGGGGTAAAAATCCAGAGACTAGTTTAAAAAATGTTTGTGAGTTTGCATATTATGCAAATAAGCTCAAAACCAAAGTGGGCTAAGCTGTACTGTTCTTAAGTTTTTCTTATTTTTTTTGTAGGACATGACATGCATTTTGTCTCTACGTCATACGGGGTAGGAGATATGGGCCTTAAAGTTTAATGCTATGCTAAAGGGCCACCATAAGGCCAACTGGGCTGACTGAGTGCCTGAGTAGCGGAAGAGACTACTACTTGTTTACCAAGTCTTGTGTACATACAAAAAAACAAACAAACAAAAAAAAACTATAGGGTTTGGACCCCTAAAGATCTTAACAAACACAATAGTATTCCAGCACCTTTTGATAATTGGACCCCTAATTAAAAGAAAAAGTGATGTGACCCAGTGGTAAACATACTGTACCTCTGTCCCAGCTTTTTTCAGTTTGTTGCAGGCGTCAACTGGTTTATATTCAAAATAAATAGAATTATGATTTTCAGTAACAACACTGAATATATTCACTTTTACCTTTCTCTTTCATACATTTTTGGAAATGGGTTTTATTATTTAAAAAAGGACTAACCATTTTCTAGCATACGCTGCATACCTCATTATCTTGTCATTTGCTCTTTGATCACACACATTATTAGAGTATAAGAGGATTATAAATTTGCAAAGCACCGCTTTATACCCATCACAGATTTGCAAGGCTTCAGTTTCATTATGGTTTTAGCTAAATCAATTAATTTTCCAAAATATATTTAATTCTGCAGTTATTAAATATAGAAATAAAATATACATTACGGTCTGCAGAACCTCAAATCATTCCTGATTCATTTTCCCTACTCCTGATTTTCCTTATTAAAAATTCAGTGTTTACATGGTAGTCAAATGTGTCCACATAACCGATTTGTCCAGGTATAACATTAAAAAATTAAATTAAAGTTAAGATGCTAGCCGCTCAGGTGGCACAGCAGTAAAAAGTACGCTAGCACACCAGAGTTGGGGTTTCGAATACATCGTATCGAATCTCAGCTCTGCCTTCTGAATGGGCTGGGCAGCTGCATGAACAACGATTGGCTGTTGTTCATAGGGGTAAAAAGTCGGATCATAGGTCCTCAGAACTGGTGCAACTGCGGCCCCTGCTGGCTGACTGATGGCGCCTGCACAGGGCTGAGGAATAATGCTGATGGGGGTGTGGCCCTCGATACACAGTGCCCATCAGAGTATGAACTCAACTCGTGCAGGTGAAAAATGCAGTCTGTACTGACTACGTGCCGGAGGGGGTGTATGTCAGTTGAGAGGCGTCCTCAGTCAGCGGTGAAGGGTTGAATCAGTATAGGGGACGCAATCAGGGTAATTGGGCACGACTAGATTTGGGGAGAAAATTGGGGGAAAAAGTGGGGAAAAATAGAAAATTACAAAAAAATAAAAATCTGATGCCCAAAACACCTTCCAAAATAATTGGGACAGAAGAATGTTTAACAAAGAATAATGTATTAATCATTTAAATACATTAATTTATCTAGTTTTAAAGGGGTTTGCCACTTGAAGCCACTGACGCTGTTCAAAATAAAATGCTTGTAATTTCTCTTCAGCATATTAATCACATATTTTGGCAAATTGTAAGCCCTGACCCATAACCTTGTTCATAAAAGACTGGATGTCTGTGAAAGGATCTGAAAAGCTTTGGTTAACATTCATAATTATGACAAGCACATATTAGTAGGACAGTTTATGGATTGGAGGATTGATTTTAACCACAAACATTCCTGTTAAGAGTGTTTTATTTCTGTTGAATGACCTGTGTTAAGTCTGTTTAATCTATGAATTAGTATCTAGACCTTTTAGTGGAAGGTCAACTTAGATGAAATTGGTTATTTATTTAGCTTTTATAAACGAGATGACTGTGTATGAATAAATCCCAAGATGTTTTGAAAAAACTAGACCTACAGCACCATCTACAGGTCACAAAGGAAATATCTGTGGTAAGACAAAAAGGTCTTGTATTTCCGCTCAATTCCCATTGGCTAAAACCCACCAAGGTCGACACCCTCGGGCTTGTTTAATGTTAGTTAGTTGGAACTAGAAAAGCAGTGCTAGAAGTCACAAAGAGAAACACAGGTTACAAGTTATGACCCGTTTGAGCAGTTCCAGTTTGAGAAGATCGACCGTCAATTGGTTTCATACAGTTATTCATTTCTATTGTTAAAACCTCATTAAGTTGAGTGTGCTGGTCGCTTCAAAATAACGCCAGTCTGGACTCAAGTAAAATAACCAGCATCAACCAGAGTTTTTGCATCTGTGATTTAATTTGGTTGCATTTGAAGAACAACGTGGTCGCATATTATAGGACAAACCTCTGTTATAGGACAAACCACATCTGAAAACCATCAGAGCTAGAAGAACCTAACTGATCCCCAACCTTTTTTGCACCACAGACCGGTTTCATATAAGATATACACTGATCAGCCATAACATTAAAACCACCTCCTTGTTTCTATATTCACATTTTATCAGCTCCACTTACCACAAAGAAGCACTTTGTAGTTCTACAATTACTGACTGTAGTCCATCTGTTTCTCTGCATGCTTTGTTAGCCCCCTTTCATGCTGTTCTTCAATGATCAGGACTCTCCCAGGACCACTACAGAGCAGGTATTATTTAGGTGGTGGATCATTCTCAGCACTGCAGTGACACTGACATGGTGGTGGTGTGTTAGTGTGTGTTGTGCTGGTATGAGTGGATAAGACACAGCAATGCTGATGGAGTTTTTAAACACCTCACTGTCACTGCTGGACTGAGAATAGTCCACCAACCAAAAATGTCCAGCCAACAGCACCCCGTGGGCAGTGTCCTGTGACCACTGATGAAGGTCTAGAAGATTACCAACTCAAACAGCAGCAATAGATGAGTGATCATCTCTGACTTTACATCTACAAGGTGGACCAACTAGGTAGGCTAATAGAGTGGACAGTGAGTGGATATGGTATTTAAAAACTCCAGCAGCGCTGCTGTGTCTGATCCACTCATACCAGCACCACACACACTAACACACCACCAGCTTGTCATTGCAGTGTTGAGAATGATCCACCACCTAAATATTACCTGCTCTGTGGTGGTCCTGTGGGAGTCCTGACCATTAAAGAACAGGGGGAAAGCAGGCTAAAAAGATATGTAGAAAAACAGATGGACTACAGTCAATAATTGTAGAACTACAAAGTGCTTCTATATGGTAAGTGGAGCTGATAAAATGGACAGTGAGTGTAGAAACAAGGAGGCGGTTTTAATGTTATGGCTGATCAGTGTAATTTCAAGGACCGGTGGGGGCGGGAGGATTTAAAATAGAATAACTGGAAAATAAGTGTGAATCCTGAGCCCGGCCCAGCCTGGTAATTAATGACCCAAAGACCGGTACCAGTGGTTGGGAACCACTGACCTAAAGAACATGACAATCAGAAAAGTGACTAATTTCATACATTTGGTTTTTAATGGAGTTTCCCGCAAAACCCAGGTGGTGCTTTTCATTTATTAAATTATTCTCTAATCTGATGAAAAATGAGACAATATCAGGATAACATCATCCCGCTACAGTTGGCAGAATAGTATCTCAAAAGACTTTGGTTTTTTAGATGTTTGGGTACATTTAAAATGGGACAGGCACTAAGAGTCCTTTGCATACAACTGAAGAAGCGAGAGAGCTAGCTGATACAATTCAGACAGGAGAAGATTTCTCAAATGAGTGTTCACTACAGCAATTTCCATCCTTTTCATGAAACCTAACACGATCTGCCCTTATTCATGTCCTTAACACCATATCCACCCAACATCTCATCACTTTTATTCCCTTCTCCAACATAATTGAAGTCAGTTCCAATCACAACTCTCTCTGCACCATATGTGCAAGAGACCTAGTGGTAGGGAGTAATGGAAGTGGTTTTAAACTGGTGTAGACTGAAAGAGAAATGGGTAGATGCAATCTTGAAAGAAGAGTACATCAAGAATGTAGTGGAGGTGAAAAGAGTGTCAGTAATGAGTGTGAAGCTGGAAATAGATGGAGAGCTGATGAATGTCGTCAGTGAATATGTCCCACAAGTGGGTTGGGAGATAGAGGTGAAAGAAGATTTCTGGGGTGAGTTAGATGAAAAGGTGAAGATGGTATCAAAAGCAGAGAGAGTTGTGATTGAAACTGACTTTAATATGCATGGTGGACAAGGGAATAAAAGTGATGAAAAGATGTTGGGTAGATATGGTGTTAAGGAGATGACGTTAGATTTTGCGAAAAGGATGTAAATTGCTATAGTGAACACTCATTTAAGAACAATAAGGAACAAATGGTGACATACAGTCATGTGAAAAAGTTAGGACACCCCATGAGAACCTTTGTCTTTTTAAACCTATGTAAACATATGAACATTTGAGCTTCATTTGAACAGTAATGAGAGATGGAGCTGAGATAACTAAACAAACAAATGTTAAAAGTTACTTTTAAACACAAGTTGTAAAATGTAATAAACAAAAATGTAAATTTATTGTGAGGAAGAAGTTAGGACACTCCCGCATTTATTACATTGGAGTTTTATTTAAACCTCTGACATTAGTTTGGTTTGCTATTGATTGTTGAAGTGAGTGTTATCACCATGCATATGATGCATATGAGTCTGGGAAGGGATTTAAAAGGACCTCAAAACAATTAGAAATCAGCCATTCCACTGTCCGGAAAATCATTTACAAGTGGAGAACATTTAAACTGCCAACATGGCCAGGTCAGGCTGTCCTAGCAAGATCAGCCCAAGAGCAGACCCTCAAACCTCACACAGCTGAAGAAATTCTGCATGTAGGAGTGGGTAAAAACTTTCTCCCAGTCGATGTCAGAGACTGGTAGATGGTTATAGGAAAAGTCTATTTGAGGTTATTTCAGCCAAAGGGAAAAATACCAGCTATTAGGGCATAGGGTGTCCAAACTTTTTCCTTACAATCAATTTCCAGTTTTGATCATTACATTTTACAACTTGTGTTTAAAAGTATTTTTTTCAGTTGTATTTGTTTAGTTATATAAGCTCCATCTCTCAGTAATGTTCAAATGAAGCTCCAATGTTCATATGTTTAAATTAGGGCTGTCGAAGTTAAGATAATAACGCATTAACGCGACCTCAATTTAAAGCGATTAAAAAAATTAGTGCCATTAACGCAAATTCTAGTTCATGTTGACACTTGACTGGTAGAACAAACGTTTTAATGTCGGACTTGCCACCGTTTTTCATTTGCGGTTTGTTAACATAATGTAACCGATCGTGGTAGTGATGCACTTGCATAATAAAGAAATAAATACACGCTATATTCACAAGTTGTCGGGAGCAGAACACTTTATTACACTTAATTAACTTCTTCTTCTGTACCGAATACCGGAAAGCTGAGTCAAGCACGTTAGTTCATGAACTATGGAAGCCCCAAAGGGTCAAAACACACTCACTTCGTGTAGAAACGTCCATCAAACCATCGTCACGATACAACCACAGACAAGTCTGTTACAATAACTACGCCTTATCCCACCTAAAGCACCGCTGATCTACAGTGTTTGCTGATGGAGAAATTCTAACCTACAATCTGACATTTACTGCCTAGTATGTGAGTGAATAAACTCCCTTACAGTTCTCTCTTGTCCCAGCAGTTTTTAACATCAGTACATTTAGCATAAAATGTGTTCACCATTTTAATTGTAACATTTCACTTAAAAATCCTTGTTTTCTATAACATTTACACAGTATAACTATATGAAATTCTGAGATTAATCGCGATTAAAAATTTTAATCGTTTGACAGCCCTAGTTTAAATATATTCAACAAGACAAAGGTTCTCATTGGGTGTCCTAACTTTTTCACATGACTGTATAGGAGTGAAGGACAGTGCACACAGATGTACTGTATCCTATGCAGATAGCACAACCTGAAAGAGAATGGCTGTAAAGTGGTGGCAGAGGAGAGTGTAATTAGTTGCACTGGATGGTGGTCTGTAGGGTGTCTTCGGAGGTAAAGAGGAGGACGAAAGAGAAAGTGGAACCAAGGATCAGATGGTGGAGGTTGAAGAAAGAAGACTGTGGTGTGTAATTCAGAGTAAATGCGAGACAGGTGCTTGTTAAAGGGAGCTAGATCGTTTGTTCTTAGTCCATCAATTATCGATGACAACGATGTACTGTAGTCATTTATTACTGGTTTTTGTCATGTGAATGCGTAGGTGACTGCGTAGGCCAAAGTCCGATGCACATGGTCTATTACAGTGTAGACAACGAGGGCCGACCTTTGGAATGGCTGCAGCCTCATGTCGCTTTGCGTGATGTTTTTGATTTGCATCAAACCATTCGTTTAGAAAGTTATATGTAGACCTGCAAGTACCGTTCTCCTGGCAACCGCCAAACACAGACTCCTCCATCGGATTGCCAGATGGAGAAGCGTGATTTCTCACTCCAGAGAACATGTCTCCACTGCTCTAGAGTCCAGTGGCGGCCTGCTTTACACCACTGCATTTTCATTGCATTACGCTTGGTGATGTAAGGCTTGGATGCAGCTGCTCGGCCATGGAAACCCATTCCATGAAGCTTTCTACACACTGTTCTTGAGCTAATCTGAAGGCCACATGAAGTTTGGAGGTCTGTAGCGATTGACTCTGCAGAAAGTTGGTGACCTCTGTGCACTATGTACCTCAGCATCCGCTAAACCCGCTTTGTCATTTTATTCACATTTACATTTTCTGCATTTAGCAGACGCTCTTATCCAGAGCGACTTACAGAAGTGTTTCCATAGTAAACATTTCATTTCTCAAGTTTTAGAAAACAACAGTCAAAAAACACGAATCTGCTTAAACCTGTTAGAACCAGTGTTTTTTTTTTTTTTTTTTTTTTTTTTGGAAATGGAATTTTTTTTTTAGTATATAGGTACAAGTCAGCTTAAGTGTTTAGTAAAACGGTGGGTTTTTAATCGTTTTTTAAAGACAGCAAGAGACTCGGATGTTCGGACAGAAAGAGGAAGTTCATTCCACCACTTGGGTGCTAGAACAGAGAAGAGCCTTGATGCTTGTCTTCCTTTAGTCCTGGGTGGAGGCTCAAGTTGAGCGAGACTAATGGCTCGGAGGTTGCGTGGTACAGAGCGGGGTTTGATTAGGCCTCGAAGGTAGCTTGGGGCTGGTCCATTTTTGGCTTTGTAGGCGAGCATCAGTGTTTTAAACTGAATGCGTGCAGCTACAGGAAGCCAGTGAAGAGAACGCAGCAGTGGGGTGATGTGGCAGTGTTTGGGCTGGTTAAAAACCAGATGGGCAGCTGCATTTTGAATGAGCTGCAAGGGTTTAATAGTGGACATGGGAGCTCCTGCCAGGAGGGAGTTGCAGTAGTCCAACCGTGAGATTACAAGTGATTGGACCAGAATCTGGGTAGCTTCCCTGGAGAGAAATGGTCGAATCTTCCTGATGTTGTACAGGAGGAACCGGCACGATCTTGTCATGTTGGCTATATAAGGAGATAAGGTCAGCTGGTTATCCAGGACAACACCAAGGCTTCTTACCTTATCAGATGGTCTGATCTGGGAGTAATCAAGAGAAATGACTAGGTCCTGGGTTGGAGACTGATCTCCGGGAATGAGCAACATCTCTGTCTTGCTGGGACTAAGTTTCAGATTATGAGCTGACATCCATTGTGAGATATCTCGCAGACATGCTGAGATGCGAGCTGAGACTTGTGTGTCTGAAGGAGGAAATGACAGAACGAGCTGAGTGTCATCTGCATAGGAGTGGTAGGAGAAGCCATGGGAGGCTATGACCTTACCCAGAGAGCAGGTGTAGATAGAGAAAAAAAGTGGGCCAAGTACAGAGCCCTGAGGAACACTGGTTGAGAGAGTGCATGGGGGAGTTATGGATCCCCTCCATGACACTTGGTAGGAGCACCCTTCGAGGTAGGAGGCCATCCATTGCCATGCTGAACCTGTTACTCCAAGGTTGGAGAGAGTGGACAAGAGAATGCCGTGATTCACTGTGTCGAAGGCTGTAGAGAGGTCAAGAAGAATGAGGACCGATGACAGTTTGGCTGCTTTGGCTGCATGAAGCTTCTCAGTAACAGCTACAAGTGCTGTTTCCGTAGAATGCGCTGCCTTGAAGCCAGACTGGTACGGATCGTGGAGGTCATTCTGAGTAAGAAAGGCAGATAGTTGGTTATAGACAGCACGTTCAAGAATTTTGGGTAGAAAAGAGAGGAGTGAGACAGGTCTGTAGTTGTTAATGTCTGTAGTGTCTTAAGAAGGGGAATAACCTGAGCCTTCTTAAAAGCAGTAGGGACAACACCTGATGTCAGGGAGTTGTTGATGATGGGTGTGATGAAGGTGATTAGGTCCTGTGAGATGTCTTTAAGGATGGTGGATGGTATAGGATCGAGTGTGCATGTGGTGGGATTGCTGGATGAGAGGAGCTTTGTAACCTCATCCATGGTGAGTGGGGTGAAGCTGGTGAGTGTGTTGGTGGGTTGAGGGTCAGTTGAAAGTGGGTCAGTCGGAGAGAAGGATTGATTGATTTTGTCAATCTTGTCCTGAAAGAATGTTGCAAAGTCAGTAGCAGTGAGAGAGGCAGATGGGGGAGGAGGAGGAGGGTTCAGAAGAGAGGAAAAGATAGCATGAAGCTTACGTGGGTCAGCAGCAGATTGTTCAAGCTTGGCTTTGTAAAAAGATGTTTTTGCAGCAGTCACGCCGGATGAGAACCTGGACAGCAGATCGTGGTAGGAGTGGAGATCAACACCATGCTTAGATTTCCTCCACTTTCTCTCAGCTGCCCTTAATTCTCTTCTGCTGCTGCGCAATGCATCTGAAAGCCAAGGAGCAGGGTGAGAAGGTTTTAGGGTAAGAGGATAGAGCAGATCGAGGGATGTTGAAAGAGAAGAGAGTAGAGTATTAGTTGCGGAGTTGAGTGGAAGGGTAGCAAGCATGTCAGGGTTCGGTAGTGAAGTTAGGATGTTGGAGATCAGCAGGGAGGAAGATAAAGAGTGAAGATTGGGGTGTGTTTTAAGGGTGTAAGTGTGGTTGGAGGTAGAAAGAGTTGGAAGATGGAGAGAGAAGGACACAAAGTGATGGTCGGAGAGGTGAACTGGGGTGACGGTGAGGTCCAGAACAGAAGCTGGACGGCTGAAGACCAGGTCCAGAAGATTGCCTCCTTTGTGTGTCGGAGGGCTGTGGTTAAAGAGGAGGTCAAAAGATGAAAGAGGAAGAAGACAGGAGGACTGAAGTGTAGGGAGATTAAAGTCACCAAGAAGAGTCAGAGAAGTTCCATCTGAAGGGAAGAAACTCAGAAGATCATCCAGCTCTTCTATGAAGTCTCCCAATGAGCCTGGTGGTCTGTAGATGACAACGATATGAAGAGTAATTGGAAAAGTAACAGTAATAGCATGAAATTCAAAGGATGAAATGTTAAGGTGAGAAACATTCACAGGAGTGAAGTGCCATTTCCTGGTCAAGAGCAAACCTGTACCACCACCCCTACCAGATCCTCTCGGTGTATGAGAGAAGGTGTAGGCAGAGGATAAGGCTGCTGGTGTTGCTGAGTTCTCGGTGGTGATCCATGTCTCAGTCAGTGCCAGGAAGTCAAGGCTGTGAGAAAGTGCAAAAGCTGAGATGAAGTCAGCTTTTTTCCGCATACGGTATTCTGTGCCACGAACTCTCTCGAATGCCAAGGATGCTCTGCAGGCAGCAATCATGGTAATCTTCAAGCGCTTTGATATGTCTCCGATATGGGTCCATGTCTCGCATCCATAGAATAGCGTCGAGATGCAGACGGCTTTGTAAACCGCTACCTTAGTGACTGCAAAAGTGGTGAGAGAATCAGCTAGGAAGGTACTTGGTGAGACATCTGGACAAAGGAGGGAAGAAAAACAGATAGAAAAGACAGCAGGCTAGAATGATAAAGGATGCAGATGGGAATGTGCTGACAAATGAGAAGAGCGAACTGAAAGGGTATTTTTAGGAACGAACATTGAACATTGGCTGACAGATAGTGACCTGACCAGGGAGTGTCTCGGATTAGCACGGTGGAAGTGAGGGCAGCAATAAAGAGAATGAAAAGTGGAAAAGCAGTTGGCCCAGATGGCATAGCATTGGAGGCGTGAAAATATTTACTAGACATTTTTTTTAACTAGACGGGTTCATAGAATTATGCCTATGGTGTAAAGAAGAAGCATCTTCTGATTTTTTAAGAATAAGGATGATGTGCAGAGTTGCAGCAAAAATAACGTTTATCAGCCACAGCATGAAGATCTTGGAAAGAGTGGCGGACACCATGCTGAGAAAAGAGGTGACGATTTGTGAGCAGCAATATGGTTTAATGCCAGCATAGATGTCACAGTGTACCACAGATGTGATGTTTGTTTTGAGAACTTTGAAGGAGAAGTATGAGGAAGACCAGAAAGAGTTGCATTGTGTGTTTGCAGATCTAGAGAAAGTTAGAGGAGATGGAGCTAGAGGCAACAGAGATGAGGATGCTGTGATTCTCATTGTGAGTGACAAATATAGACAAGATTAGGAACAATGTTATCAGAGAGACGGCACAGTTAGAATGTTTTGGAGACAGAGTTAGAGGGGAGAGATAAAGATGGTTTGGAAGGATCAGAGTTATATCTGGAGGCTGCTGAGAACGGGTCTGCCAGGCAAAAGGAGGTGAGAAAGACCAAAGATGAGGTTTATGGGTGTGCTGAGAGAGGACAATAGGGTAATTAGGGTGAAAGAGAGGGATGCTTAGAACAAGGCAAGTTGGAGACAAAGAGCAGTGGTAGCTCAGTGATTAAGGAACTGGACTAGTAACCCGAAGGTTGCTGGTCCAAGCCCCCCGACCCCCAACCACCACCAAGCTGCCACCATAGTGTTTCTGAGCTAAACCTTTAACCCTCAATTGCTCAATCTGTGTTCAGTCAAAAGTCACTTTGGATAAAAGCATCAGCTAAATGTTAATTTAAATGTAAATGATCCACTGTGGCGACATCTAACAGGAATAGCCAAAAGAGGAAGAAAATGATTAGACTTTTTAACTCTTCCATGGATTCAATTTTGCCCAGAACTGCAGGCTTTATTTGCTTTCATTTTAATGGACATGATTCCATAGTAATAAAGACTATTATTGTGGAATCACGTACATTGAAATTAACTGAGGCAATTGAGGACTGCAGTTCTTCAGAGTAGATAATCAGTATCGGTTGAATCCATGTGCATAGTCCATAAAAAAGGCAAAGGTTGACACCGGGAGGGCAGGATAACAGGAACTATAACACAAACACGAATACACAATACTCTCACTCACTCACTTTCCTAACCGCTTATCCAATTAGGGTCGGGGGGGGCTTTTCAAAAGGGGGGGGGGGGCCCTTTTCAATGGGCGAAAGCACCCTGGACAGGGCGCTAGTCCATCGCAGGGCAGACACACATACACACACCCATTCACCTACAGTGTCTCCAATTCACCTCACTTGTATGTCTTTGGACTGTGGGAGGAAACCTGCAGCTCCCAGAGGAAACTCACACAGACAGGGGGAGAACATGCAAACTCCACACAGAAACGACCCAGACCGCCCCGCCTGGGAATTGAACCCAGGATTTTCTTGCTGTGAGGCGACAGTGCTACCCACTGAGCCACCGTGTCGCCCTTTCTTGACCAACATCACTGTCTAGCCAAACAAATTCTCTGACCACATGGGCATAAATTCCCACAGACATACTTTAAAGTCTTGTGAGAAATCTTCTGAGAGGAGTGGCTACTGTGGCTAAAAAGATCACATAGACATCACACAGACATCACACTACTGTAACAGTCCACGTTATGTCTGCTTGCAACAGGTGGATTAAAAATATATTTTCTCACATTAAAAGACACATTTAAGCTAAGAATATAAGCATTTATTTGCTGCTATTTGGGCTTTTTCTAATTTACGACAGATGTTCACAAGTCACAAAATACGAGTCCGAGTCAAGTCACAAGTCTTTAGACTACAGTCTAAGTCAAGTCAAGAGTCATCATAATAAACACAAAAAACATATGAAATGTAGCGTAGAAATAAACAAATATGTAGGTTCAGATAAAAAACATCAACAGATTAGCAATTGCATTTTGCCGTTTTACTTAGTGCCTTTACTTTCATAGTCAAATTAATGTAATTTCCGTAACAAGAAGGTACCAGCTAAAAGCTTAAACTGATACGTTTTGTTTTCATTGCAAAACAAAAGCACACGATAAATCATGGCACAGCGGCCAAAATCCAAAACACAGCAAAAAAATCATAACCACTGCTTACCTTAACTTATGTTCTTCCAGATGCTATGAAATTTATAACCGTGTGTTGTCCCATTAGGAATATAATCTGTTATTTTGTAAATGTGCTTATAATTAAAAACCTCCATACTTTTCCCGGTTGTGAAGTAAAACACAAACTCGTTAGAAAGCCAATCAAGCATTTCATTGACACATCATCTGTGTGACGCAAACTGAATTAATGCAAATAACAGCATTACTTACAGCATTACAGAAGGTCTGATTGGTTTAGAAAGCGGTCTTTCAACCATCTGTAGGAGCGTTCCATTCACCCTAGTTGTTCCTGTGAAGTGCACTACGTAGGGTATTCCACCATTTTAAGTGAGATTCCAATCCAAAGGTAACAAAAATGTTCAAATGAAGTGAACTTCAAACTGTGTAGGGAGTAGGGAGCGACGCTTCATCACTACGCCAGAAGCTGGCTGTAACATTTACCCATTGTGTGCGTTGCGGGTTAAGATGGCCGGAGCGTTATTAGAGAGCAGAATATTAATAATAATAATAATAATTATATATATATATATATATATGTATATATATATATATATATATATACACAGTATATATACAGTGTATCACAAAATTGAGTACACCCCTCACATTTCTGCAGATATTTAAGTATATCTTTTCATGGGACAACACTGACAAAATGACACTTTGACACAATGAAAAGTAGTCTGTGTGCAGCTTATATAACAGTGTAAATGTATTCTTCCCTCAAAATAACTCAATATACAGCCATTAATGTCTAAACCACCGGCAACAAAAGTGAGTACACCCCTTAGTGAAAGTTCCTGAAGTGTCAATATTTTGTGTGGCCACCATTATTTCCCAGAACTGCCTTAACTCTCCTGGGCATGGAGTTTACCAGAGCTTCACAGGTTGCCACTGGAATGCTTTTCCACTCCTCCATGACGACATCACGGAGCTGGCGGATATTCGAGACTTTGCGCTCCTCCACCTTCCGCTTGAGGATGCCCCAAAGATGTTCTATTGGGTTTAGGTCTGGAGACATGCTTGGCCAGTCCATCACCTTTACCCTCAGCCTTTACCCTAAAGCAGTGGTCGTCTTAGAGGTGTGTTTGGGGTCATTATCATGCTGGAACACTGCCCTGCGACCCAGTTTCCGGAGGGAGGGGATCATGCTCTGCTTCAGTATTTCACAGTACATATTGGAGTTGATGTGTACCTCAATGAAATGTAACTCCCCAACACCTGCTGCACTCATGCAGCCCCAGACCATGGCATTCCCACCACCATGCTTGACTGTAGGCATGACACACTTATCTTTGTACTCCTCACCTGATTGCCGCCACACATGCTTGAGACCATCTGAACCAAACAAATTAATCTTGGTCTCATCAGACCATAGGACATTGTTCCAGTAATCCATGTCCTTTGTTGACATGTCTTCAGCAAACTGTTTGCAGGCTTTCTTGTGTAGAGACTTCAGAAGAGGCTTCCTTCTGGGGTGACAGCCATGCAGACCAATTTGATGTAGTGTGCGGCGTATGGTCTGAGCACTGACAGACTGACCCCCCACCTTTTCAATCTCTGCAGCAATTCTGACAGCACTCCTGCGCCTATCTTTCAAAGACAGCAGTTGGATGTGACGCTGAGCACGTGCACTCAGCTTCTTTGGACGACCAATGCGAGGTCTGTTCTGAGTGGACCCTGCTCTTTTAAAACGCTGGATGATCTTGGCCACTGTGCTGCAGCTCAGTTTCAGGGTGTTGGCAATCTTCTTGTAGCCTTGGCCATCTTCATGTAGCGCAACAATTCTTCTTTTAAGATCCTCAGAGAGTTCTTTGCCATGAGGTGCCATGTTGGAACATTCAGTGACCAGTATGAGAGAGTGTGAGAGCTGTACTACTAAATTGAACACACCTGCTCCCTATGCACACCTGAGACCTAGTAACACTAACGAGTCACATGACATTTTGGAGGGAAAATGACAAGCAGTGCTCAATTTGGACATTTAGGGGTGTAGTCTCTTAGGGGTGTACTCACTTTTGTTGCCGGTGGTTTAGACATTAATGGCTGTATATTGAGTTATTTTGAGGGAAGAATAAATTTACACTGTTATATAATTATATATGGGTGAAAGACGAATAGGGTGTTCCAAGTACCAAAAAAATAAAATGGTTAAATTGTATAATTTTTTCATTTAATATTGTGCACAAATGTGTCACCTATGTAAATATGTATTTTTTTTCTCAGCATTTTGCTTATTTGATAATTTTAGTGTTGTTGACACACAACAAGGGCACAAAAATGTCATTCAGTGCAACGACTGATTTATGACAAAATACACACACAAGGAACAATCTTAGCCATTTCAAATTTATAAGTTTAGTATATCTCTTACAAAAGATTTAAAACCTCAGAAGAAACTGTACTTACTCTGTTTTGAATTTTCTGTGCATTGTTTGTACTCTAATGCGTCTTGGGATTTTGTTTATTTGTATACAAGATGTTTTTGCTACACATTCTATTCTATTTGAAACCTAATCAAACTCTGTTTTCTATGAAGCAGGCCTGGATTCTCTTGCATTCACATGAAAAAAAGATATAATAATTACTTATTACAGTTATTTTAAGCAAATGTTTTTGTTGCACTGTATGATGATTTTATGTTGCACTGAATGACATACTCCAAATTATCCTGTTACATCAGAATATTCATGACTTAATTTGTTTTTAAGTTCTTTATTGATTACAGTAGCAGTAGTAGAATGAAAATATGCCACACCAATGGCAAGTATGTGTTATAATATTACTACATCCTGAAAAAAGTAAGGCAATGAAAAACATAGCTAATGTAGCCATCATAACAACTTGTAAGGCACCAGAACAGTGTGGAAGTGTGGAATTTGTGTCATAACACGTGAAAAAGTTGTTGCAGTAAATCTAAATTCATTCAGCCGTGAAAACCATTTGAAGTCGCATTTTATTTCATGAACTGAACAAATGTTTTCCAGTCTTTTGTTGTTAACCTTGAGGTTCTTGCTGTACATGGCTTTGGTTCTGCGATTATGATTTTGACATCAGACTTAAGGTAGTAAATTTCATCAGGTGGATTTGGCCACACAAAGGAATTTCTGTTTCAATTTTGTAGCATGCAGCTAACTTGCACCTCATCTCCTACAGACAGCAGTACCTGCCCAACGAATGGCAGGTCATCGTACTTGACAATAACAAAATCTCAGGGACCACTTCATCAAAAACATAATTATTAATATTCATTGTAATTACTGCTCTTATTAAGGAAGACTAGAATGGAAAAAAAAGTGGTTTTAATATTTAAAAATAATTTTAAAACATTAAAAAGTCAGTATAACAATGTCATTGTCAATTTAGTGCAACAGCGAAATTCTGTTGCACTGAATGACTGAAATTTTACTTTAGCACATTTTACAGTTATCCCAGTGGTTAGCAAAAGCTAACATTGACCTTAGCTCAAAGACATTTCTACACATATTCACATTTAAATGTTAATAACCTTGTTTGTTTACAAGATTAACCGTAATGTTACGTTTTCTGTGTTGTACTGAATGACACTTAGTTTTGTTCTTTAATGTACTGTGTCAGTAAAAAGACATTTTTTTCAAATAATGTTAAAATGTATTGACCTCGTGTGTGTGCTGAAGGGTCCCCAGGTGTCTTCTTTTGTTGTTATAATTGGTCACATGACTGCAGTAACTTGATCAAATATTAAAATGAGGCTTTTTATTAACGTTGTACTGAATGACAACTGAAGATTGGGAAAATGGGGACTGAAAGTATCCTGAATATTATTAATATTAAAAAACACATCTGATTGAATATTATTTAATATGTCACACATGACATTTGTACAATTATGCCAAAGCAGTAAATTTTAAGTTTTACTTAACATTAATTAGTTTTTTCTTAATGTTTTATTACTTAAAGAGGTAGGGGGACCGTTGCACTGAATGACATTTTGGGGGTTTCAAGGGTTATTTTTTCAAAAATCATACATTTTCTGTAAAAATTACTTTAGGTTTCAGTAAAGATGTACAAATGGAGTAGATTGAAGGTATATCCACTTATATTAATATAATTGTTTATTATTTATCAAGTGGGGACACTAAAAAGTTACGTCTCGTCTTTGACCCATATATATATATATGTATATATATACAGTATATATATATATATATATATATATTAGGGCTGTCAAAGTTAACGCGATAATAACGCATTGACGCGATCTCAATTTAACACGATTTTAAAAAAAAGTGCCGTGAACGCAAATTCTATTTGGCCCTGCGAGTCATCCGTAGTTCATGTTGAGACTTGACCGTGCACGGCATCTCTCATTAAGAGTAGAGGAGTAAGTGAGTGATGGAGAAAGGTCTTTTAAACGGGAAGTTTCATTTCAAAAGTTTGCCAGATGGCTCACTTGACAAAACAAAGGCTGTTTGCAGTTATTGTCAGGCTGAGTTTAGCTATCACCGGAGTACATCCAGCCTGAAATACCACATGCAGGCCAAGCACACATTTGGCAGCAGGTTGAGCTCTGGCAATGTACGACAGACAACATTGGACAATGTTCGACGGCAGACGATGGACCAGCCAACCTCCAACAAATTAACTGTAGCAATTGCTAAATGGATAGCCACAGCATGCAGACCGATTAACAAAGTGCAGGACGAGGGTCTGCGCGACATAATTAGGCTCGCTTCCAAGGACCCATCTTATGAGCTACCTTCGAGGTCAACTATCGTCAACAGGATTCACGAGCTATATGAAATGGAGAGGGCAAAACTAGCTCAGGATTTGGAACTCACAGCCACTATTGCTCTTATGGGTGATTATTGGACATCACTAGGTAACGACAGCTATCTCAGAGTTACAGGTCATTATATAGATGAACAGTGGCAACTTCATTCACATGCTTTAACGGTCATGAAAACAGAGGAGAGGCATCATGCTGCGACCTGTGCCGAACATTTTATGGATGTGGCGAAGCAGTGGAACATCGAAAGTAAAGTGAGCACCCTAAGCACAGATAGTGCAAGGAATATGATAGCAGCGACGAGACACCTACCGTTCGAACATTTGCCATGCATCGCACACAGCATCCAACGTACTGTCACAGTGTCCCTACAAAATAGTATATTTGACTGTGCACTTTCTAAGTGTCGCAAGGTGGTGGGGCACTTCAAACATAGCCCACCGAATACCTCTGAATTAGAAAAACAGCAAGTTGCACATGGGCTGAAGACTGAGTCACTCGTGCAAGACGTACCAACCCGATGGAACTCCACTTTGGAGATGGTGAAACGTCTGCAAAGACACCAAGAACCAGTAAAAGACGCCCTAGCCCTGCACAAAACCAATGTCGCCATGCCAACAAAGGCCGAGCTGGAAATCTGCAGAAGCTGGAGGCATTGCTGGAGCCCTGCAGGTAACCTCTTGTTCTCTCACTGGTGAAGCTCATTTTGTGTCATTGCTGATATGCACAGTGCTAACACGTGCCAATGATTTTAGCTGTGTTACAGGGCAATTATTTTAGCCTCACTTTTTTCTAACTAATGTGCAGTAGACCCTATAGTTCTTTTTCTGTGTGACTGAATATAAATGAATAAGTAGGCTATCTCAGTAATTTTCAATTTTGTTTTGCAGATACTTTACTGAAATCCTGGGAGGAGAAAAATTTGTTTCCTGTTCGGTTGTATTGCCTGCATTATGCCATCTGTCTCGGGTAATGGAGAGTTCAGAGGATGACCCTCCCTAAATTTCAAGTTCAAGCAGACCTTCACCTTACCTTGGACATGGAGAAACGCAAGGAAAAAACAAACAGTACCTGGCTGAAGATTTCCACAGCACTTGACCCTAGATTTAAGGACCTCAAGTGTCTACACAGACCTGAGAGAGCTGAGGTGTGGGCACTGATTGCTGGCATTATGAGTGAGGAGATGCTTGCACAGGAACCAGTGCAAACAGTAACATCTGAACCACCACAGAAGAAAGCAGCTCTCTTGGTTGCTTCAGAATCTGAGTCTGATGAAGAGGAGGACTATATTGAAAAATGTCTGGAGCGCCATAGAGCTGAGCCTGTCATTAGTATGGAGGACTGTTCCTTGCTCGCAAGTACTTAGCAACACCTGCCACATCAGTACCTTGTGAGAGGTTGTTTTCTCTTTCTGGGCACATTGTGCAGAAAAAGCGAGCTGCTTTGTCATCTAGCAATGTGACCAGACTTGTGTGCCTAAGCAGCTGGCTTGGGTCAGCAAAATAGAAGCTGTGCCTAACCACATTATTCAAAATTAAGGCCAACCTGTTGTTGCTGTTCAGATTAACTAGTCTAACTTTACCAGTTGCTTGATTTTGAATTAGGCCTAGGCATATGTTCTATTAAGAAGAGTTTGATGGAGTTGGTTTTTGTATGCACTTTGCATTACGTGAGATTTCAATATGTCTTTAATGAAGTCCAACTTTGCATAATTTATTTTGTTTGCGCAGTACTGTGAAGTCCTATAGGCTGTGACTGAATACAACTCCAGCACAATTGAAGTTTTATTTAGTTTTTATTTTCTTTTGTTACACATATCTGAACTGAGACACAGTAGTATGTGACTACATGTCTTATATTTGAGACTACAGCTCCCTAATCTATTACAAATCCAATTTTGTGTTGTGTAGGTTCAGTATTACTGCCTAGTATGTGAGTGAATAAAACTCCCTTACAGTTTTCTCTTGTCCCAGCAGTTTTTAACATAAGTACATTTAGCATAAAATGTGTTCACCATTTTAATTGTAACATTTCACTTAAAAATCCTTATTTTCTATAACATTTACACCGATTTTTTTTTTTTAATGCGATTAATCGCGATTAACCATATGAAATTCTGAGATTAATTATATATATATATATATATATATATATATATATATATATATATATATATATATATATATAATTGTCACACGTAACTAATGTTAACACATGCTGATGCTAGGAACTTTGTTTAAATTTTTTTGTGAGTCATGAGTCGAGTCTGAAGTCGCTGTGTGTGCAACTTAAGTCGCAGACTCGAGTTCCCATCTCTGATTTACGACATGATTAAAATATATGACAAAAACTGACAACTAGGCCAAACAACCCTGGTCTTTCTTGGATGAAGAAACTTAAAAAATATATTCTACCTGGACTTCTCCATCACAGATTATACGAATTACACCACATCAATCTGCAAATGTATTGGTTAATTAATAATGAAGTCTAATTTATTTGAATTACAATTCTGTTTACCTAATGACATACATCGATCAGGCATAACATTATGACCACTTTCCTAATATTGTGTTGGTCCCCCTTTTGCTGCCAAAACAGTCCTGACCCGTCGAGGCATGGAGTCTGACACCTTTCTATCAGAATCAGCATTAACTTATTCAGCAATTTGAGCTACAGTAGCTCGTCTGTTGGATCAGACCACACGGACCAGCCTTCGCTCCCCATGTGCATCAATGAGCCTTGGCCGCCCACGACCGTCGCCAGTTTACCACCGATCCTTCTTTGGACCACTTTTGAAAGATACTGACCACTGCAGACCAGGAACACCCCACAAGAGCTGCATTTTTGGAGCTCTGACCCAGTCGTCTAGCCATCACAATTTGGCCCTTGTCAAACTCGCTCAAATCCTCACACTTGCCCATTGTTCCTGCTTCTTACACATCAACTTTGAGGATAAAATGTTCACTTGCTGCCTAATATATCCCACCCACTAACAAGTGCCGTGATGAGAAGATAATCAGTGTTATTCACTTCATAATGTTATGCCTTGTCGGTGTAATTTATGCAGTTGAAGTTTTTCCTCGGGTTACTCTGTGTTGAAAGATTTGCTTGTTGTTTTGTGGTATAGGGATTTCCGACAAATACTGTGGTTTCATCCCAGCCCAGGGATTAAGTAATGCTCTGCATTGGATTGGTGGTCTGTCTAGAGTGTTTGTGCCTCACATTTCAGGTATCTGACCCACCATGACAAAAAATAAAGGTAATTAGTGAACATTAATTAATGCATTAATTAATTGGAAAAGTGCAGATGGAATGAAGGACTTATTACCGAGCATCAAGCTGGAAAGCTTGAACATGGGGCTGTTACTCAACACAAAGAAGACAAAGATATTGACTACTGCCAGATATGACCGGGACACATTTGAGATGGATGGCGATGAACTGGAAGTTATAAAGGACTTCAACCTACTCGGAGCATTGATCACTTAAGATGCGGAAACGACACCGGAAATCAGACAGAGAATAGGTATGGGGAAATCAACAATGAAGTCACTGGACAAGGTCTTCAAATCGAGGAACATTTCACAATTGACGAAAATACGCCTCGTACATAGTTTGGTCTTCTCTGTGATAACATAAGGATGTGAAACCTGGACGACAAACAAGTCATCCATCAAGTCGCCATGGAGCGAGATCGAGCCGAAGGCCAATAAAACAAAACTAAAATTTGTATTTGTTTTCTTTGTTTCTTTTGCTGCTCCTATTAGATGGGACAGCAACCTGGTGTGCTCCTACTAGATGGGATGGGAACCTGCCATGCCCCTATTAGATGGGACGGGAATCTGGCATGTTGCAACAAAAATGTCCAGAACTTATAATGTCCAGGTCGTCTTCGAAGACTGGATTAAAAATAAAGAACTCCTCCAGGCCACCCAAGAAGGATGGGTCCCTGCTGAGTCTGGTTCCTCTCAAGGTTTCTTCCTGTAATTTTTAAGGGAGTTTTTCCTTGCCACTGTCACCCCCGGCTTGCTCAGCAGGGGTAAAGTTGATGTGAGACAATGTTCATAGTAAGAAGCGTTATATAAATGAGTCTGACTTAACTTGACTGATACACATAACTTGTGTATAATCTACCTCACCATTATTTATTTACTCAGTACCATGTACTAACCAACACTTGTCTCTAGTCTTGTTTTCCTTTATTTATTTTAAGCATTCTCATATTATTGTAATGTTGTCTACCTGCACTGTACTGTACTGTCTTGCACTTTTTGTTCTATGTTGCACCTTGGACCTGGAGGAACGTTTATATATATATACAGTGTATCACAAAAGTGAGTACACCCCTCACATTTCTGCAGATATTTAAGTATATCTTTTCATGGGACAACACTGACAAAATGACACTTTGACACAATGAAAAGTAGTCTGTGTGCAGCTTATATAACAGTGTAAATTTATTCTTCCCTCAAAATAACTTAATATACAGCCATTAATGTCTAAATGGCTGGCAACATAAGTGAGTACACCCCACAGTGAACATGTCCAAATGTGAACATATCCAAAAGTGAACGTGACCACCATTATTATCCAGCACTGCCTTAACCCTCCTGGGCATGGAATTCACCAGAGCTGCACAGGTTGCTACTGGAATCCTCTTCCACTCCTCCATGATGACATCACGGAGCTGGTGGATGTTAGACACCTTGAACTCCCCCACCTTCCACTTGAGGATGCGCCACAGGTGCTCAATTGGGTTTAGTCCATCACCTTTACCTTCAGCTTCCTCAGCAAGGCAGTTGTCATCTTGGAGGTTGTGTTTGGGGTCGTTATCCTGTTGGAAAACTGCCATGAGGCCCAGTTTTCGAAGGGAGGGGATCATGCTCTGCTTCAGAATGTCACAGTACATGTTGGAATTCATGTTTCCCTCAATGAACTGCAGCTCCCCAGTGCCAGCAACACTCATGCAGCCCAAGACCATGATGCTACCACCACCATGCTTGACTGTAGGCAAGATACAGTTGTCTTGGTACTTCTCACCAGGGCGCCGCCACACATGCTGGACACCATCTGAGCCAAACAAGTTTATCTTGGTCTCGTCAGACCACAGGGCATTCCAGTAATCCATGTTCTTGGACTGCTTGTCTTCAGCAAACTGTTTGCGGGCTTTCTTGTGCGTCAGCTTCCTTCTGGGATGACGACCATGCAGACCGAGTTGATGCAGTGTGCGGCGTATGGTCTGAGCACTGACAGGCTGACCTCCCACGTCTTCAACCTCTGCAGCAATGCTGGCAGCACTCATGTGTCTATTTTTTAAAGCCAACCTCTGGATATGACGCCGAACACGTGGACTCAACTTCTTTGGTCGACCCTGGTGAAGCCTGTTCCGAGTGGAACCTGTCCTGGAAAACCGCTGTATGACCTTGGCCACCATGCTGTAGCTCAGTTTCAGGGTGTTAGCAATCTTCTTATAGCCCAGGCCATCTTTGTGGAGAGCAACAATTCTATTTCTCACATCCTCAGAGAGTTCTTTGCCATGAGGTGCCATGTTGAATATCCAGTGGCCAGTATGAGAGAATTGTACCCAAAACACCAAATTTAACAGCCCTGCTCCCCATTTACACCTGGGACCTTGACACATGACACCAGGGAGGGACAACGACACATTTGGGCACAATTTGGACATGTTCACTGTGGGGTGTACTCACTTATGTTGCCAGCTATTTAGACATTAATGGCTGTGTGTTGAGTTATTTTCAGAAGACAGTAAATCTACACTGCTATACAAGCTGTACACTGACTACTCTAAATCATATCCAAGTTTCATGTCTATAGTGTTGTCCCATGAAAAGGTATAATGAAATATTTGCAGAAATGTGAGGGGTGTACTCACTTTTGTGATACACTGTATATACATATATACATATATACATATATTCCATACACAAGGAAATGTATGGAAACCACTGATGTGGTCATCACTACCATCTGTGATACCAAAAACAGAGCTCACACTACTTCAAAAGTAACAGGGATCAACTGGAACTTCTGAGTATGCCAAAAGAGTGTAAACAAAGGTCAAGGTGTGTTGCAACCATGGTGAAAACTAAGGAGCTGTCACACAAGCTGAGAGAGAATATAATTTCATTGCATCAAAGTGGGTTTAGAAAGATTTCCAAGACCCATCCAAAAACACTATCCTCAAAGCTCATCAAAGCTTGGTTACGGTATTAGGCCTGAAATATCCTGTAGTGACCTTCTCAGTCTCCAAAATTAAATCCCACAGAAAATCTTTGGTGGGATTTAAAGAAAGCAAATGCAATACAGATGCCTTTAAACCTCACAGAGCTAGAGAGTTTTGCACAGAAAGAATGAGGAAAGATTTCACTAGAGGTAAAGCTTGGTAGCACTCATCAAATCGCTTATTACAAGTTATGACGGCAATAGTACTGAGGCTAAAGGTTAAATAAAAGTCCACATGGACACTCGTCAAGACAGCTTGATGTTTTTCATTTGACTGAAAAAAATGTCAACTTATAAAAATTGTATGTACACCGATAAGGCATAACATTAAAACCACCTCCTTGTTTCTACACTCACTGTCCATTTTATCAGCTCCACTTACCATACAGGAGCACTTTGTAGTTCTACAATTACTGACTGTAGTCCATCTGTTTCTCTGCATGCTTTGTTAGCCCCCTTTCATGCTGTTCTTCAATGGTCAGGACTCTCCCAGGACCACTACAGAGCAGGTATTATTTGGGTGGTGGGTCATTCTCAGCACTGCAGTGACACTGACATGGTGGTGGTGTGTTAGTGTGTGTTGTGCTGGTATGAGCGGATCAGACACAGCAGCGCTGATAGAGTTTTTAAACACCTCACTGTCACAGCTGGACTGAGAATAGTCCACCAACCAAAAATATATCCAGCCAACAGCGCCCAGTGGGCAGCATCCTATGACCACTGATGAAGGTCTAGAAGACGACCAACTCAAACAGCAGCAACAGATGAACGATCGTCGCTGACTTTACATCTACAAGGTGAACCAACTAGGTAGGAGTGTCTAATGAGTGAACAGTAAGTGGACACAGTATTTAAAAACTCCAGCAGAGCTGCTGTGTCTGATCCGCTCATACCAGCACAACACACACTAACACACCACCACCATGTCAGTGTCACTGCAGTGCTGAGAATGATCCACCACCTAACCATCCTGACCACTGAAGAACCGGGTGAAAGCAGGCTAAAAAGGTAAGTAGAGAAATAGATGGACTACAGTCACTATTTGTAGTGCTACAAAGTGCTTCTACAACCCCTGGCAAAAATTATGGAATCACCACTCTTGGAAGATGTTCTGTCAATTGTTTAATTTTGTAGAAAAAAAATAAAATCACAGACATGCCACAAAACTATCATTTTTCAAAATGTCAACCTTCTGGCATTAAGAAACAATAAAAAAAAGAAACAAATATAATAGTTGTGGTCAGTCACAATTGCTTTTTTTAGATCAAGTAGAGGAAAAAAATATGGAATCACTCAAATCTGAGGAAAAAAATTATGGAATCACTCTGTAATTTGCAGTTTAAAAACAAAACATCTGCAGCAGATTAGATTTGCTAATTATTCTTCAGTTTAAAAAGAGTGCTTACACCTCGGAGAGCTGTTGCACAAAGCAGATTGTCATGAATCATGGTTCCAACACAAGATATGTCAGTTGAAACAAATGAGAGGATTATAAAACTCCTTCAAGAAGATAAATCATTGTGGAATGTCGCAAAAGATGTTGGTTGTTCCCAGTAAGCTGTGTTTAAAATCTGGACCAAGTACAAACAAAATGGGAAGGTTGTAAAAGGGAAGCATACTGGTAGACCAAGTAAGACATCAAAGCATCAAGATAGAAAACAAAGCAATATGTCTTGAAAACAGAAAATGCACAACAAAACAAATGAGAAACAAGTGGCCGGAAAGTGGAGTCAATGTCTGTGACTGAACTGTAAGAAATAACCTAAAAGAAATGGGATTTACATACAGAAAAGCCAAACAAAAGCCACCATTAACACCTAAAAAGAAAAGAACAAGGTTAAAGTAGGCTAAAGAAAAGCAATCGTGGACTGTGGGTGACTGGATAAAAGTGATCTTCAGTGATGAATCGCGAATCTGCATTGGGCAAGGTGATGATGCTGGAACTTTTGTTTGGTGTCTGTCCAATGAAATTTATGAAGATAACTGCCTAAAGAAAACATGTTAATTTCCACAGTTGTTGATGATATGGGCCTGCATGTCGGGTAAAGGCACAGGGGAGATGGTCTTCAATAAAGTCCACATTGAAATTTTGGACGCTTTTCTTATTCCATCAGTTGAAAGGATGTTTGGTGATGATGACTTCATTTTTCAAGATGATAATGCATCTTGCCATAGGGCAAAGGACGTGAAAACTTTCCTTCAAGAAAACATATAATGTCAATGGCATGGCCTGCAAATAGTCCGGATCTCAATCCATTTGAAAATCTCTGGTGGAAATTGAAGAAAATGGTCAATGACAAGGTTCCAACCTGCAAAGCTGATCTGGCAACAGCAAGAGACAGTTGAAGGCAGATTGATGAAGAATACTGTTTGTCATTAGTTAACTCCATGCCTCAGAGAGTTTAAACCATTATAAAAGTCAGAGGTGGTGCAACAAAGTAATAATGGTGCAGTGTTTTCTAATGATTCCATAATTTTTTCCTCAGATTTGAGTGATTCCATATTTTTTTCCTCTACTTGATCTAAAAAAAAGCAATTGTGACTGACCACAACTATTATATTTGTTTATTTTTTTATTGTTTCTTAATGCCAGAGGGTTGACAGTTTGAGAAATGATAGTTTTGTGGCATGTCTGTGATTTATTTTTTTTCTACAAAATTAAACATTTGAAAGAACATCTTCCAAGAGTGGTGATTCCATAATTTTTGCCAGGGGTTGTATATGGTGAGTGGAGCTGATAAATGGACAGTGAGTGTAGAAACAAAAAGGTGGTCATAATGTTATGCCTAATTGGTGTATTAATATTTTTTACTGAAACTTCTTGTATATTTTCATTCAATTCCATACACATCAACATAATGAATGTTAAGGTTGGGTATTTGAATATTTTCAAATTTAACAAGGAGAAAACATGGAATAGTAATGAGGAATGTAGCTACGAATGGCACATGGAGACATGTAATACTGTGCAAGGAGTAAAGGAAACAGAGGACTATAAGTAGTGCTGGTTATCAGTTAAGAGATGAGGTACAGGTGTTAGTATTCAGGCAATGTGGAGCGTTGTGATCACGTAGTTGTGGGATTAAGTTTACGCTGAGCATTCTGGGGCTTGTAGTTCGTTACAAAGGGCAAACAGCAGATGTGGTGAAGAGCATAGCAGGAATGGTTCAAAGCTAAAAATAAGCCCTTTATTACAGAAAGGCGAACAGAAGCCAGATTGAGACTTTATTGATTTAATCAAACAGCACATTAAAATCTTAATAAATGTTTTTTGAAGAATTACATAGCCATAACAAAGGATTCCAGGATTAGGAAATGTGTGATTGCTGATTAAAGTTCAAGCACGCTTTCCTGATTTCACAGCTCATTAGTCGCCATGTCATATTTTCAAGATGCTGTTTCTCAAGATGCATAAAATCTGTCATTAAAAATCAGGGTTATTTCCCCAAATATTGATTTCTGAACTCCTCCTAGGTTTTGTTATTAGGGTCGCGGAGGGGTGCTGGAGCCTAACCCAGCTTTTCAATGGGAGCAAGGCACACATTAACAGCCTGGACAGGGCGCCAGTCCATCGCAGGGCAGACACACACACACACACACACACACACACCAATTCACCTATAGGGCAATTCAGTGTCTCCAATTAACCTGACTGAATGTTTTTGGACAGAGGAAACCGAAGCTCCCAGAGGAAACCCACGCAGACACGGGGAGAACATTGTTGTTGATGTTATTTATTAATATTATTATTATTATTATGGTATCATTTGAGGTCTAAAAACGTTGCATCTCTTTATTCATTTATTCATTGTCTGTTTTACCACTGCTTTATACTATTTAGAGTCGTGGTGGGTCTGATTCACTGGGTGAAAGATAAGAAACAACCCAGACAAATCGCCAGTTCTTCACAGGGCACACACAGAGCAATTTTAGCAGCTCCAGCTGGCTTGCCTGAACGTCTTTGGACTTGTAAGAGGAAACCAGAGCACCTGCAGAAAACCCACATGGACACAAGGAGAACATGCAAGCTACACACAGAAAGGACCCTGGCTGAACGGATGTGAAATTAAACCCAGCCCACTCTTGCTGTCAGAACACAGAGCTACCCCCTGCGCAACCTATACATGTATGATTTTCACTTCTGTTGAGTCAATGTGTGAGTGCGTGATACCCTGGGACATTGGGATTTATTTATTTGGATTTTAACTCCATGTTTTACACTTTTGGTTACATTCGTGACAGGAATGGTAGTTATTCATTGCACAAGATTCATTAGTTCACAAGTTCAATGTCAAACACAGTCATGGATAATTTTGTATCTCCAATTCACCTCACTTGCGTGTCTTTGGACTGTGGGATGAAACAGGAGCTCCCAGAGGAAACCCACACAGACACGGGGAGAACATGCAAACTCCACTCCCAGGTGTTGTGCTGAATTCCCATTCCCTGGCAGAATCCGACTCCCTGCTTTTATAGCTAAAACAAATCTAGAAATGAGGGTACACTGTACTTCATAAAAAAAGGTGGCTATAATTAAACATGTTACTAACAACAATTGTAGTAATGATTAGTCAGAAGGAGGTTTTTGAGCCTGTCAAAATATGTGCCCCTCTCAATTCTAGGGTGCAACTAACTTATTAATTCATTCTGGTGGCTTATCTTCATTTGTGGATTACACTATAGCATATGTCTATAAATCTTACTCCCCCCATGATCTCAGCAATGCAGTCTGAATCACACATTTTTATAGCATGTCTTGGTATGTATTTTGTGTCCTAAAACGCATTTTGCCCTACGTTAAACAGGGGGGAGTATGATTTTGGTATAATAACACTGCTAAAATCATACTCCCTTTAAGTATGATTAAGTTAAAATCAATAACCCCCCCCTTTCCCGCGAAGAATTAATAGACATATGCTATAGTGTAATCCACAAATGAAGATAAGCCACCAGAATGAATTAATAAGGTAGTTGCACCCTAGAATTGAGAGGGGCACATATTTTGACAGGCTCAAAAGACTCCTGACTAATCATTACTACAATTGTTGTTAGTACCATGTTTAATTATAGCCACCTTTTTTATGAAGTTCAGTGTACCCTCATTTCTAGATTTGTCTTAGCTATATAAGCAGGGAGTCGGATTCTGCTGGGGAGTGGGAATTCGGCACAACACCAGAACGCACCACAATGGGAATCTGTCAGACCTAGCGCCCTTTCCAAGGTGTATCTCTGTATTGTACTTAGTGTTTCTGAGTGGCACCGGATTCACTGTGACACTAGCCAGGATGAAACCGTTAGCAAATGAAATAAAACACATTTTAAGGCATGTTTTTATTTATTTGTTTTTCGTTAATAAATAAGAGGTCAACTTTACCAACTCAAGTAAAAAAAAAACCTGTCCCAGCTCCCTGAAATTCCTGAATCTATGCACAAATCTACTTATTTTTCTTTTGGAAATTCATTTTAAGTTTAAGGGTTTATTTTTGGTAGCGTAAAGCAACAGAATGACTAAAAGAGTGGTGATAAAAATGTATGACTTTTATGACCAATTTATGGTTAAAAAAGGACGACAGTGACGCGGTGCTGCATACATTCAAACGTACTACGCTATTTTTTTCCTATTTGAGTGCAAACGGGTGCGCACAAACAGCTGCGGAGGAATGCCAGTGTACTGTTTAATACTAGCTGAAAAATGCATGAACGCATTAAAACCAGCATATATATAAATATTATAACTTACAGTTCTAGTTTAGCGCGTTGGAACCACTGAATCCTGTCTGGCAACCCTGTGCATCAACAAAGCCAGTAATTTAATTCTTTAGGACATAAGTTTATATAGTATATATATACATCCAGTTCTTCCACTTCCAGTTCTGGTTTAGCCAGATTTAAAGTACATTTTCTACGCGTTCGAGCCATTTAATCCAAACTGGCAATCCTGTGCATCAGCAAAGCCAATGATTTAAAATAAATAAATAAATAAAAATAAATAAATTATATATATCATCACATTTCTCAAAACTTCCAGTTTCAGTTTAGCCAGATTTACAGTACATCTTATACGTGTAGGAACCACTGAATCCAGTCTGGCAACTCTGTGCATCAGACATATACAAACTTATGTCCTAAAAAAAATTATTTATATATATATATATATCACATTTCTTAAAACTTCCAGTTGTAGTTTAGCCAGATTTACAGTACATCTTATACGTGTAGGAACCACTTAATCCTGTCTGGCAACCCTGTGCATCAGCAAAGCCAGCAATTTCTATTTTTTTCCCTAGAAAATAAGTTTACAATCATTTGCAACTTACCCAGCGTGTTTCCAATTAGCGAGAAGAAAAATACAGCGATGTATCCGGCTATTAGGACCCACTCGTACTGTTTCGGATGCAAGTATTCTTTCCATATGTACTTCAGAAGTTCGTGCTCGTCGAGCCGCGGCTGCGCTGAACTTGCGGTGGAATTCGAAGCGAAACAGTCGCCGCAGCTGTAACTGACGGTTATGCCCGACATGCTGCTGTCTGTGCTGTGTGCTGTTACAGCATGGTTTGGTGACTGAGTGACTAAGTGCCTGAGCGTATGAGGAGGACGAGTGCTAGAGAGGCAGGAGTTTTAATCAGCGACAGTGATGCTGACACAGAGACCAATGAGTGACCAAGGAGCGCAGTGAGAACAGCAACCGTGTATAAGCAACCTCCTTCATTTATCCTAATTCACCTCTTACTTATTGAGATATTGGGGCACCCAGCTATCACTGTCACTGTCTTATTATTTTCATCTTTTTATTATCTTATAAATACACTTTTGAGTGTTGAGTGTGTGCCACAAAGAAGCATGAGCCATGGGGTTTGATATACACCGATCAGCCATAACATTGAAACCACCGCCTTGTTTCTAAACTCACTGTCCATTTTATCAGCTCCACTTACCATATAGAAACACTTTGTAGTTCTACAATTACTGATTGTAGTCCATCTGCATACCTTTTTAACCTGCTTTCACCCTGTTCTTCAATGGTCAGGACCACCACAGAGTAGGTATTATTTAGGTGGTGGATGATTCTCAGCACTGCAGTGACACTGACATGGTGGTTGTGTGTCAGTGTGTGTTGTGCTGGTATGAGTGGATCAGACACAGCATCGCTGCTGGAGTTTTTAAATAACGTGTCCACTCACTGTCCACTGTATTAGACACTCCTACCTAGTTGGTCCACCTTGTATATGTAAAGTCAGAGACGATCGCTCATCTATTGCGGCGGTTTGAGTTGGTCATCTTCTAGACCGTCATCAGTGGTCACAGGATGCTGCCCACAGGGTGCTGATGGCTGGATATTTTTGGTTGGTGGACTATTCTCAGTCTAGCAGTGAAAGTGATGTGCTTAAAAACTCCAGCAGCACTGCTGTGTCTGATCCACTCATACCAGCACAACACACACTAACACACCACCACAATGTCAGTGTCACTGCAGTGCTGAGAATGACCCACCACCCAAATAATACCTGCTCTGTAGTGGTCTTGTGGGGGTTCCGGCCATTAAAGAACAGCATGAAAGGGGACTAACAGAGCATGCGGAGAAACAGATGGACTACAGTCAGTAATTGTAGAACTACAAAGTGCTCCTATATGGTAAGTGGAGCTAATAAAATGGACAGTGAGTATAGAAACAAGAAGGTGGTTTTAATGTTATGGCTGGTCGGTGTATGCTTGTTATTGTTATTTTTCTTTCAGCATTGTTTTTTTTTTAGATGCTTTGTTTTCTTAATACCCTCCAAAAAGAAGGCACAAGCTGGATAAGCTGGTTTAAATTCCGCAGTGGTGTGAGTGAATCCGTGACTGTGACTGTGTAATGCCCTGTAATGTATTGGCATCCTGGCCAGTGTGTATGTGTGCTTTGCGTTTTAGGCACTGGACTCACTGTTTCCCTGATCAGTAATAAAAATAATTATGTCCATATGTTGCATTCATACTCAGGGAGTACAACATGTAACATATCATATCTACACTTACATGTCTATAGTGCAATACAAAAAGTGCAATATGTAATATATTATTCATATTCATATCTTGCATGTATTATATTCATGGTGATATACATCACTTTTAAACAGAATCCTTTAAGTGTAAATAACTACACATTATGGGTGTGTTCGAAAACCTAGGCAGCTGCCTCAGTAGAGAGGATTCTAAAAAGTCAATGACTTAAAAGGCAGGTTTATTCGAACGTGCTACTTAGACAGCGATTCCATCAGGTTTCGCATTTAGCATTTAGCCATTCAAACCAATGGGATGGGGTGGCACAGCGTGCTAACATGTCAACTAACATCTCCATCTTCCGATGCTCACTCATTCTTGAGTCAAAATAACATTGACATTTTAAGATACCTAACTTGACAGCTTATTAAGGCATCTAGGATTTCGACCAGCCTCATTCTCGGGAGCGCGCATAGGATGACGTAAAATGCTGTCTATGTAGAGAGCTCACTAGGTTTTCGAACACACCCAATGTGTGCATTTCTTGCCAACAGCTTCTTTTTCACTTAGTTGTATGGTCAGTCAGTCAATATTTAAATAATTAACGGGTCAAACACACATACACACATCTACACACATACACACACCTAACTGCATGTCTTTGGACTGTGGGAGGAAACCGAAGCTCACGGAGAAAACCCACACAGACACAGGGAGAACATGAAAACTCATCACAGAATGCACCCAGACCACTCCACCTGATAATCGAACCCAGGACCTTCTTGCTGTGAGGTGACAGTACCCACAGTTCTGTTATGCCTGATCGGTGTAAATATACATATTCCTCTCACTAGCTTAATGCGTAATGTTAGGATCAGTCAGTGCTCCCATCAGTTACAGACATAGGCAGGAATGTTGTAGAATGACAGAAACCCCCCACTCCCATGTTTTGTCCAGGGTGTGTTACTATGACCCTGACCAGGATGAAATAAAAAAAATGATGTTCCTGTATCCTGCTTCCAATTTTCTAATTTTACCATTACTGAAAAGGGTTCAAAAATGTATTACAGGTAATATGATGCATGTTATCAAAGCTTATATTACAGTATATGTAAGAAATATTTCTATTATCCTTTGATTGGTCATTGTTTTATTATTGAATTGGCTGCTTTGTATTAAGTGTCAATTAAGCACATCTGGTCATCAGTTGGTCCATTTGTCTGCCTTTATCTGTTGGACATGACAGCCAGGCCACTATTGAGATGTGCGGTCAATCCCCTTGGAATGAATCATATAGATCTATTGAATTGACCTAGCCTGCAAAGCAATTTTCTTGGGAGACTTTATCTATATGTGCCCCTGTTTGATAGGTCTTGGGTTCAGTTATAATTACAGTGGTGCTTTACCTTTTGCCAATAGTGGAAATAATATAGTGTTTGTGAGCAAAGCTTAAAGTCTTAGAAAACTTTTGCATATTATAGCTTTGCTTTGCCACCTAATATACAGTATGTGTTGACTAAATGGCAAAAATGATTGGTGCCATTCAGTGGTGTATTTTACCAGTAACGGTGCTGGTAAAATTCCCTGCACAGAAACTGATATTAGGTCAGGGTCCAACTAGCTTATAATGTACCTTGGAAGGATGTAACCAAACAACCAACAGATAATATGAGTAAAGTGTATATTATAGGCTTGTACAAAACAAAAAAAACAGACAAAACATAACCAAAATCTTTTCTTCAAAATATAAATGCAACTTTACTCCTTAATAAGTGTCCATAGATGTGACAAAGTAAAATGGATCAGTCTCACCGATAAGTCCTTTGAATAGAGGAGTCTGAAACCCCCTTTTCACCAATGCGGAACGGTTCTGGTTCGCGAACTTGATTTTGAACCGGTTCCGCGCGTTTCTACCGAAAAAAAGAGGTTCCAGACAGCGAACTAGCGTTCTAATCTGGCACCACAGAATACTTCGGTTTTTCAGTAATCGGTGGGTGTGTCAAAGTGTAGATGTTTGGGTGCTTTGCTAAACCACTGTGCTGGTGTCTCGTATGGAGCTGGACGCTGCATTTTTATCTTTTAAAGTTCACCTGATTAAATTTTGAGCCAGTTTGCTGCTGATATTTTTAAAGCACCTTAAAAAAGATGAACTGTGTGGTATGACGTGGTAAAAGTGACCCGAACAGTACGAAAAACGTTTAACGTAAAAAATAAAGCGTAACGTGGCTTGTTGTACTAAAACAACGACCGATGAATTTTGGCAGTACAGAGCACTTATAATCAGTACATAGCACTTATAACCAGTACATAGCACTTATAACGGTGAGAAATGTTGTGTTTCTATGTCGTTCTTTTAGTACATTCAGCCACGTTACGCTTTATTTTTTACGTTACGCTTTTTCGAACGCTTTTCCCGAGAAGATTCAGAACCCCGAGCTGCATAAACACCATGTTTGTTCGTGTTGTGGAACTTTAGTGATGTTTTATCGCTCAAGCCGAGCGCTGAGCAAGTTGGCTATTTGCGCCGAGAGTCGCGGTGAGAGCGAAGCGCAAAACGCTTCTCACGTCAATGAACTAAAGAAAACAACAACTGCGACAAACACGTCTACGTCTTCTTATCACCAATAGCTGATCGATGCTTTTTACATGAAAACGAACATCTGTAACAACAGCACAAATGCTCACAAATAATCTACATGCTCCACCATGATATTGCTACTCTTAACTTTTGTTAAGCAACGCCCACTGTTGATGTTGATGTTAAGCCTGCGTAGGCTTGGTTCTCAAAAACTGGTGGAAACGCACGACGGTTCTCTACAGAACACCAAGGTTCTAAGAAACCTGAACAGAACCGGTTCAAGAACCATTGTTCTTTTGGTGGAAAAGCGCTAATAGAGACAAAGGTTGATGAGGATGGGCCTGCCGTGCTGGAGGAAGCCTTGGAATACAGTGATTTCCCTTTACAGTTCCATTGCAATCCTTCTCCTAAGTCCAGAAATAATCCATCCAGTATTTATATGCATGAGTATATGAACTCCAAAGTCATATATCCAAGAACAAAAAAGTCCTTCTATATCATAGAGACAAACATTCACACTTAGTATAAACATTTGTAAACTCATTCTTACAAACCTTCATACATTGCCCAATATTAACATATTTACACATTTTGCAACGTCTATTCTTATCAATATATACAGTGTATCACAAAAGTGAGTACACCCCTCACATTTCTGCAGATATTTAAGTATATCTTTTCATGGGACAACACTGACAAAATGACACTTTGACACAATGAAAAGTAGTCTGTGTGCAGCTTATATAACAGTGTAAATTTATTCTTCCCTCAAAATAACTCAATATACAGCCATTAATGTCTAAACCACCGGCAACAAAAGTGAGTACACCCCTAAGAGACTACACCCCTAAATGTCCAAATTGAGCACTGCTTGTCATTTTCCCTCCAAAATGTTATGTGACTCGTTAGTGTTACTAGGTCTCAGGTGTGCATAGGGAGCAGGTGTGTTCAATTTAGTAGTACAGCTCTCACACTCTGTCATAATGGTCACTGAAAGTTCCAACATGGCACCTCATGGCAAAAAACTCTCTGAGGATCTTAAAAGACGAATTGTTGCGCTACATGAAGATGGCCAAGGCTACAAGAAGATTGCCAACACCCTGAAACTGAGCTGCAGCACAGTGGCCAAGATCATCCAGCGTTTTCAAAGAGCAGGGTCCACTCAGAACAGACCTCGCGTTGGTCGTCCAAAGAAGCTGAGTGCACGTGCTCAGCGTCACATCCAACTGCTGTCTTTGAAAGATAGGCGCATGAGTGCTGTCAGCATTGCTGCAGAGATTGAAAAGGTGGGGGGTCAGCCTGTCAGGGCTCAGACCATACGCCGCACACTACATCAAATTGGTCTGCATGGCTGTCACCCCAGAAGGAAGCCTCTTCTGAAGTCTCTACACAAGAAAGCCCGCAAACAGTTTGCTGAAGACATGTCAACAAAGGACATGGATTACTGGAACCATGTCCTATGGTCTTATGAGACCAAGATTAATTTGTTTGGTTCAGATGGTCTCAAGCATGTGTGGCGGCAATCAGGTAAGGAGTACAAAATTAAGTGTGTCATGCCTACAGTCAAGCATGGTGGTGGGAATGCCATGGTCTGGGGCTGCATGAGTGCAGCAGGTGTTGGGGAGTTACATTTCATTGAGGGACACATGAACTCCAATATGTACTGTGAAATACTGAAGCAGAGCATGATCCCCTCCCTCCGGAAACTGGGTCGCAGGGCAGTGTTCCAGCATGATAATGACCCCAAACACACCTCTAAGATGACCACTGCTTTATTGAAGAGGCTGAGGGTAAAGGTGATGGACTGGCCAAGCATGTCTCCAGACCTAAACCCAATAGAACATCTTTGGGGCATCCTCAAGCGGAAGGTGGAGGAGCGCAAAGTCTCGAATATCCGCCAGCTCCGTGATGTCGTCATGGAGGAGTGGAAAAGCATTCCAGTGGCAACCTGTGAAGCTCTGGTAAACTCCATGCCCAGGAGAGTTAAGGCAGTTCTGGGAAATAATGGTGGCCACACGAAATATTGACACTTCAGGAACTTTCACTAAGGGGTGTACTCACTTTTGTTGCCAGTGGTTTAGACATTAATGGCTGTATATTGAGTTATTTTGAGGGAAGAATAAATTTACACTGTTATATAAGCTGCACACAGACTACTTTTAATTGTGTCAAAGTGTCATTTTGTCAGTGTTGTCCCATGAAAAGATATACTTAAATATCTGCAGAAATGTGAGGGGTGTACTCACTTTTGTGATACACTGTATATATTAAGTCAGTACTACTTACACTGAGCTTGAAAACAGTTTTCTCAATCCAGGACTTTTAACACTCTACCTTACACTCTCTAGCTCATTACCATTCCCTGGTGGCCAGAGCAGATATAACATTTAAATTCATCATGGTTTGTGATGTGCCGAATGGAAATCGGTCACACCATAATGTATATAATGTATTTAACTTAAGAATTTCTACAAAAAGTAAAGGTGTAACAAGCATTTTGATTAAAATACCTCTCCAGGCCACCTTCAGTCTGGCCTGGCTTCAAAGCTTCTTTGTTCTGAAAACATCTTATTAAACTTCTTTTTATAAAAGGACTTGGTTTGCAAGTACTTTTTACAAAGTCTTGCCAAACTTTGTGTAAGTTCTAAGAGCTGTGTGCTGGGCTGGCCACTGAGGCTCAAAAAAGCCTCAACTGATTTAAGCCATCAGGGAATACCGTTTCCATGAAAGGGTTTACATAGTCTGCAGCAATGCTTAGGTAAGTGATATGTGTCAAAGTAACATCCACATGGATGGCAGGACCCAAGGTTTCCCAGCCGAACATTGACCAAACATCACACTGCCTCTGCTGGCTTACCTTCTTCCCATAGTGCATCCTGGTGCCATGTGTTCCCCAGATAAGTGACGTGCACACACTCGGACATCCATGTGTTGTAAAAGAAAGCGTGATTATTCAGACCAGGCCACCTTCCTCCATTGTTCTGTGGTCCAGTTCCGACAGCGGCAGTACAGTGCATGAGCACCCTGACTGGTCTGCGGCTATGCAGCCCCATACACAACAAACTGTGATGCACACCTTTCTATCAGAACCAGCATTAACTTCTTCAGCAATTTGAGCTACAGTAGCTCGTCTGTTGGATCGGACCACACGGGCCAGCTTTCGCTCCCCACGTGTATGAATGAGTCTTGGCTACCCATGATTTTTTTTTTTTACAGCCGGTTTACCACTGTTCCTTCAATGGACCACTTTTTTATATATATATATTTTTTCTCCCTTTTTAGCGCGTCCAATTGCCCGATTGTGTCATGCTTCCTCTCCACCAATGCTGATCCCTGCTCTGATTGAGAAGAACGAAGCTAACCCACGCCCCCTTCGACACGTGGGCAGCATGCCGTATGCATCTCATCACCTGCACTTTGACGAGTGCATTGCAGCTCAGCACTGTGTACGGTGAGACACACCCTGAGAGCACTCCCTTCTCATCTCTGTACAGGCGGCATCAATCAGCCAGCAGAGGTCGTAATTGCATTAGTTATGAGAGAGAGACCCTATCCGGCTTAGTCCCACCCATATCTGAACAACAGGCCAATCGTTGTTCATGTGGCTGCTCAGCCTAGCCGGCAGGCAGAGCTTAGATTTGATACGATGTATTTAAGATCCCAGCTATGGGTCCAGCGTGTGTTTTTACCGCTGCACCGCCTGAGCGACGCTTGGACCACTTTTGATAGATACTGGCCACTGCATACCGGGAACACCCCACAAGAGCTGCAGTTTTGAAGATGCTCTGACCCAGTCGTCTAGCCATCACAATTTGGCCCTTGTCAAACTCGCTCAAATCCTTACGCTTGCCTATTTTTCCTGCTTCTAACACATCAACTTTGAGGATAAAATATTTACTTGCTGCTTAATATATCCCACCCACTAACAGGTGCCATGATGAAGAGATAATCAGTGTTATTCACTTCACCTGTCAGTGGTAATCATGTTATGCCTGGTCTGTGTAATTCCTCTGCCCCTGTAGAGTTGGAAGCATATAATGTCCTTTATGTAATTGGTTTATTAGCCTATTAAAACTGTTGTGGCTGAAACACACACATTCACTAATTAAAACAGGTGTCACAATACTACACAGTGTATTTTTATCCAAAACAGAATATTCTGAAAATATGGTGGTGGCCTGACAAGGGATTGTTTCGAGCAGCTTGGAAAAAAATCCTTCATTCCTGACTACAAGCAATTATGTTGCTGTTTCAAAGGTTATGTGTCACGGCTCACTCTCTACAATTGCTCGTTAAAAATGGCAAAGTGGGCATAAGTTATTGTGGCCCCAGGCTGGACACTCACCTGTTACCAGGACTTGGTTAATCACATGGTTTAGAGTGTGCTCTCGGTAGAAATCAGGACATTGACTTTGGGTAGTACAGGTCAATTTACAAATCATTGCTTCTTTACTATTAGCAATTTACATTTTTTCACAATCTATCTGTTCAGGTAAGTTACGTGTTTAAAAACTGTGATTCAGTTTCAAGTTACCTACTGTTGGATCGGACCACACAGGCCAGCCTTCGCTTACCACGTGCATCAATGTCGCTGGTTTACCACTGTTCCTTCCTTGGACCACTTTTGAAAGATACTGACCACTGCAGACTGGGAACATCCCACAAGAGGGTCATCTAGCCATCACAATTTGGCTCTTGTCAAACTCACTCAAATCATTCTCTCACAATCTATCTGTTCAGGTAAATTAAGTGTTTAAAACTGTTATTCAGTTTCAAGTTAACCTACTTTTTCTTTTTTACTTTTTTTTAACTCCTTCCCCCATATATTTCTAGACTAATGTTGATGACATTAGTGAGCAAGCCTTGGGCAACGATGGCAAGGAAAAACCTTTTAAGGAAGAAACCTTAAAAGGAACAAGACTCAACAGGGACCTCCAAGAGCATGTAGTTAAAATATTATATGAGCAAAGTCATTTATAATAAGATGACTATTGAGACTTCAAGAACTCTATGTAATACAGCACCTAAAAGCCCCCCCCCCACTGTCAACAAACCCAAGTGTCATAGATAAAAATCAGAATGACAACAAGCCAACATCTTTGATCACCACAAATCTCAATGACAATAAACCCTTAAGCTCTGCACATTTGTCTGAAGTCAAGGGTGGAAAGTCCCGGTTGTAGAGAGCCAAAAACAGCCAGGTGACCCAACAAATCATAAAAACACTGCCCCCAAGGCTGGAACAACATATCCCATGTTTTTAACACTAATCAAAAGTCTGAGTAAATAAGTATGATCTTGAAGACTGAGACTGTGTCTAAATTCCAAACAGAGGGGGGCATTCAAAATGTAGAAGACTACATTTTACATTTACATTTTCGGCATTTAGCAGACGCCTTTATCCAAAGCGACTTACAGTACAGTACAGTATACAGTCTGAGCAAGGGTAAAGGGCCTTGCTCAAGGGCCCAACAGAAGCAACCTAGCAGTGGTGGGGCTTGAACCAGCAACCTTTGGATTACCAGTCCTGTGCCCTAACCACTAGGCTACAGCTTGCCCTAAGACTAGACCCTGATACTGCAATGGTGGCATGTAGAGTGTAATGAAAACTCTGAAACCTGTGGAATACTATACTGTGATCATATAAATGACTAACATTTCACTGTTGTAGTATTTTATGCATGCCATATACACCTATCAGCGATAACATTAAAACCACCTCCTTGTTTCTACATTGTCGATTTTATCTGCTTCACTTACCATATAGAAGCTCTTTGTAGTTCTACAATTACTGAATGTAGTCCATCTGTTTCTCTACATGCTTTGTTAGCCCCCTGCATGCTCTTCTTCAATGCTCAGGACTCTCCCAGGACCACTACAGAGTAGGTATTATTTACAGTAGGTGGTGGGTCATTCTCAGCACTGCAGTGACCCTGACATGGTGGTGGTGTGTTAGTGTGTGTTGTGCAGGTATGAGTGGATGAGTTTTAAAACACCTCACTGTCACTGCTGGATTGAGAATAGTCCACCAACCAAAAATATCCTGCCAACAGCGCCCCGTAGGCAGCGTCCTGTGACCACTGATGAAGGTCTAGAAGATGACCAACTCAAACAGCATCAACAGATGAGTCATCGCATCTGACTTTACATTTACAAGGTGAACCAACTAGGTAGGAGTGTCTAATAGAGTGGACAGTGAGTGGACACAGTATTTAAAAACTCCAGCAGCGCTGTTGTTTCTGATCCACTCATACCAGAGCAACACACACTAACACACCACCACCATGTCAGTGTCATGTAGTGCTGAGAATGATCCACCACCTACATAACCTACTCTGTGGTGGTCCTGACCATTGAAGAACAGGGTGAAAGCAGGCTAAAAAAAGTATGTAGAGAAACAGATGGACTACAGTCAGTAATTGTAGAACTACAAAGTGCTTCTATATGGTAAGTGGAGCTGATAAAATGGACAGTGTGTGTAGAAACAAGGAGGTGGTTTTAATGTTATGGCTGGTACATTTGTCATGTTTTACTGTCAGTTCTTACTAATCGGAAAAAAGAAAGCCTTCTACATTTCAAATGCACACAAGTGTGTGCTGTCATAGCTGTCAGTAGATGAATGTTTGACAATTTTGGTATAAAGGAGCTCTAGTGGCCTGAAAAGTGCTGTGACCTTAACTCTATTAAACACCTTTGCTATAGTATGGTCTTCTCATCCAACATCAGTGCCTGGCCTAACAAATTTTTTTATTAAATCTACGTATATTAATGATCTACGTATATTAATTACATGATATTAAATTATTATAAGCAACATATTTTAATATTACTGAAAGTTCTGGCTCACTAACCTGTACTTCTATTTAAAACCATTTAAAATAAGAACATATACTACACTTTAATAGAAATACTAGAAAAATAAAATAAACGCAGATTTATAAATGACATAACTTACTTAAAATTCCCAAATATACAGTTGAAGTCAAACATTTACACTATACATGCAGACATTTTAGCAAAAACAACTAACTACTGAGATAGGGTACCATCCAGACAACTAAGTGTAAGGTGGTAGCCTGGCAGTGATGGGGCTCGAACACTCAACTTTAAGATTTTGAATTTCAGCTTTGCAACTGGTCACCCTGGAGATATGATATCATTTATTTGTCAAATATACATATACCGGTACAATGAAATTCTTTCTTTGCATATCCCAGCTTGTTTGGAAGCTGGGGTAAGAGCACAGTGTCAGCCATCGTACGGTGCCCCTGGAGCAGACAGGGTTAAGGGCCTTGCTCAAGGACCCAACAGTGGCTGCATAGCAGAGCCTGGATTTTAACCGCCAATCTTCCGGTTGATAGTCCAAAGCTCTACCCACTAGGCTACCACTGTCCCAGCGAGCCTACAGACAGACATAATTGGCTAACATTTGCCAGGTGGGAGGGCCAGAATGATTCCTTGTTGTTGCAATTACGGCCTCTGCTGGTGGGTCAATGGCTCCTGAGTCAGTGGATAATGGAAAACAGTGTGCAGTATGTGTATGCGATACTGATCCCTGTGTGAACCTGAAAATAAGTGGTTGGCAACTGCACGTATGTCGGAGGGGGCATATACAAACAGATTCTGCTGAGCCACCACTGTACTGAATATTTGGAACAACATTGTCTATGAAAATATAGCAAAATACAAAGTTTTATTTATTTATACATTATTGTTTTTCTGGCAACTTAGTAGGAGCAAAGATAAGCAGAGGATCTTCAGTTTGTCAACAGTTGTGTGAGAAAAATATTTAATGTTTAAAAATAATGTACCTCAAACAAAAGTTGAAAGAAATTTGCAAATTGTATTTACTGTGCATAATATCATTTAACAATTCATAAAATCTAGAGGAATTTCAGTGCATAAAGGGCAAGGGCACAAGCCTAAGCTGAACACCCGTGATCTTCAATACCTCAGACTGCATCATGAACCAGGGATTACAGGGAACCACACAATATAGAGTTTCATTCATAAATGGCACTCAAAACTTTATTGTGCAAAAAAGACGCTGCATGTTAACCATGTCCAGAAGCAGCGTCAGGTTCTCTGGGCGTAAAGGCATCTTGGGTCAGACTAATCAGTATTCCAGGTCTTTTGTAAACTACCTGTGCTTGTGTAGTCCGTCCTGTTTTTTCCCTTTTCATTAACTTTTCTCTCTTTCATACTAACATCCTCTCTGTCGGTGAACTAACGCTCTCTCTATCTCCCCCTACTAACTCTGTTACTTTTTTCCTATCCCTCGCTCTCCCTGTACTTCTCTCTCACTCTACTTGCTCTCGGTCCCATCCGTTGGCCGCCTCGTTCAGTTCACCACCTCTCTGTCTCTTACTGTCCTATCTAGGTTTTTCTGTTCTCCTACTTCTCTCTCTCTTCGCTTCACCCTATTCTACAACTGTCGTGAAGTTTGTGATTCTCTTCTAAGCCTTCACCATTTGACAGTATAGTCCTCTCCCTTATCTCTCTGTTAGTTCTTAGTAACATTTTCCCTCTCCAGTATTTCCCCTTTTCTTTCGTCATCCATTTTTGTTTTGCCCTGCTACCTCCGACCGTATTTTTGTTCCTGTTGTTCTCTAATAAACGTTACGTGTTCTGCATCCTCGTCTCCAGACCACTCATTAAGCAATTATTGACAGATGTATGAGAAACCTGTTAATGCGTTCATGGTCCTGTGGAACTGCATATATTTTAGACTTATGTTAAATAATAGGGTTGTTTTTGACACTTTACTTCTTCATTGTTTCCTTATGTTTCCTAATCGTGGAGATGCTTGACCTTGGAATACCATATTCCATTCAGTAAAGGCTATTTCTATGAAGTGTGCCAGTGCACAAAGCTTAACGTGACTTATTTTACTTAAACGAGCAAGGAATTTCATTAGTGGAGAGGTTTAGTGTTTCTATGTCATTCTTTTAATACATTGTCATGTTAAGCTTGTTTTTTAACAATAAGCATTTTAGACTCTCAAAAAAAAAAGCTGATTCCTACATGAGTGATTTTGACAGTTATTACACACAAATGCTGATTCGTCTCATATGCGCACTTTGATGACGTCTTAATACACAGCTCAAGCCAAGCTCTGAACAAAGTGGCACATTGAGTTTAAGGTAAACGTTGAGTTGAAGGGTACAGATTTCTCGATGAAGGGTGTTGAGTTTCAAAGATTTTGAGTTTAGGGGACGTTGAGTTACAAGGTACCACTGTACTATGTTTGGATATTGGTATTAGTTGGCTATTATTTTAAATTTTAAACAGTTTTTTTTTTATGCTTGTGTTCCACTTGTGTTTGGGTAATAGTCTGAAAAAATTCAGAATGTGACAAACACCGAGTAACAGATGAGGAGAAATGAGGCAGTTACATTTCATAGTATTTTATAGCTACACAATTCAAATAAAGTTCCAATCTACCTATTTGCTTGAAATGACATAAAGCTCCCTTGACTGTGGACAGTGTTACAGCAGCTTCTAATTCATTGTGATTGTTTTAGAAATGTAGTTTTTCAATCCAAGAAGTGTTCCAATCGTTTGATCATTAAAATAACCACTGCAGAAATAACAGTATGTAAATATTTGAAAACTTTAACTGTATGCATCCCTTATACCACTTATTTACAATACATTTTATACAAGTTTTGACAACAGTGTAGAACAATACAGCATGGGCTTACTAACATTCTCTGCTTGTTATATTTTAAAAAATCTTACGTTAAAAACCCTACCCCAATAAAGGAAGCATTGTAACATTTGCACATGAGGTAAAAAAAACTATGCTAAAATACATTTAATTACATGTAAACAATACTGGTATCCAAATCCACATTCATCATGCACATGACAGTACCAAAGCTTTAGTACAATTTGTCGCATATAACATATTGCACTCTTTTTATAGACCTCTTTCTTTAACTGTAACAAGGCAACGTAGACAAAAAAACAGTAAATAAACTTATTTTTTCTATATTTTTCTACAATAAGTCATAGACCACATATGGCTTGGCTCCCTGCTTTGATATATAAAAACTAAAAGTTTAAATCAATATACAGTAGACTCTTGAGTTACGAATGGTTTACCAAATGAACATTTTGGGTTACGAACGGTCTTTTTTAACTTAACGTACAAACAAATTTCGGATTACGAACCGAAATTCGCGAAACACGTGACTTCACGAACAAGTTGACTCCGACCGTCTCTCTCTATATCTAAATATATATAGATTGAGCGAACATTCGGACAGCGGACGGTGTTTTTCCGGTGTTTTCTTTATATTTTGAAAAAATCTATATTACTATATTATGTCCCCAGAGAAGATGCAGAGAAAGCACAGTTTTTTGTTGTTGTATAATTACTCCTGCCAGTAGCTGTCACTGTGTATCAGACAGAGGGGACATTGAGTAAGAGAGAAGTTATTATTTAGTGAAATTACACCTACAAAATACAACGCTATTGAAATAAAGAAGGAAATAATATAGAAATATGAGAGTTATTGTTGTTTGTGGTAGATACAATGTATTATGGTGTATGGTACAGCACACGTACTGTACTGAAATGTGATGTGTGTTTATGTACTGTACAGTACTACTGTGTATTGTTGTTTATTATTGTTTATTACAGGAATGTCTATTCTATAATTGAAGATTTAAGGGCAAATATACTTGTATTTATAACAAAAAAGACCATTTAAGACATTAGAAAGGTTCGGTAAGGGGGTGGTTTGGGAGGTCTGGCACAGATTAATTCTGTTTACATGATTTCTTATAGGAAAAATAGGTTTAACTAACGGACATTTAGACTTAAGAACAGCCCTTCGGAACCAATTAAATTCGTAAGTCAAGGGTATACAGTATAGACTTTGTACTTAAAGTACAAGTTACAGTAGTGGCATCAGCAACCACAAACAGTCCAAGCAAGTTTCTTTTCTATGTTGTTTGTAAGTAATACAGTCAAGTAGCCGCTTTTGCTACTTATTCTTGTTTATCAAATTTCCAACCCTCTGTAAGAAATTGCTAAACTTCTTATCATGACCATGTGAGTGTTGAGCAACATGGTTATTCTGATCAAAGCCTGTGCTTCTTGAAAGGATAGAAGTTTTTCGTCTCTCAGACGTACGGCTGTTTGTGCTGCTCTGTCCTAAAGAGGTCTGTTTAGCCTCGAAAGTATTACTAGGCTCAAATCGGCTAAACAACCTACTCGATCCACCTCGGTCTCGCTGCCATCGACTTGAGGTATATTGGACCGGATCTGCCGTATTGTTATAAGCACTGGAGTAGAGCTGTTCTGAAGGTCCTCCAGTGTCATCACTTTGAGGCTCCCTTGTGACAAAACGTGGAGCAGATGCATCTCCAGTCAGGGTGGCAGCATGGTACTCGCTTTCAGTAATCCTCCCATTTGCCCTTTTCAGCCTGCTGCTGTCAGTAGAATTGATAGAAATTGCAGTGCTGCTCTGTAGTATTTCATCTTTTGGTGTACTTTGCTCATTGTCATCAGAAATAATGGTGTCAGTGCTGCCATCCATTCTTGGGTTTAAAGCATTCTTTGTTTTGGGTGAGCTATCCCTCTTGTCTGAGATGTTTAGAAGAGATTTGATTTTCTTGGTGCTCCTTTTGAAGAAACGTGGAGATGTCAATGCACTGGGCTTCTTCTGTTCCTTTTCCTCCATCTCTAGAACTGTCGTAGACACCGTCCTAGCTGGAGGCTCTTGCCAAATACCATGTGACAGATCTTTAATTTCTGCCTTTTTGAAGTCATACTGAGAGACAGATCTTTGGTCCTCTTTGAGGTTTTGGGGATACCCTCCACTTCTTGCATTCTCACTTAGTTGACTCTTGTTTGTTTGGCTCCTAAACAGAGATTCATATAAATGACTGGAGGTCTCTTTATTGTTACTATTGTATGTGCTATGCCTTGGGTCAGCTACGCTGTGCCTCTTGTATAAGTTATCTTGTGGGAGCTCAGGCTCTTTAGTCCGGAACCGACTTTTAGCTCTGCCTAGACTGGCATATATGGCATCTTTTCCTAATCCATAACTTATATTGTTAGTTGAATGGTCTGGAACCTGTATGCTTCTTCTTTTTAACAGAAAGTCATCAGGTTGAACATGACTGTCTGTTAATTCTGTCTGATTCCATTGTGTTGAGGGGTAGTACTGTGAACTTGGCTGCATTCCATAATGATCATCCCTGTGTACAGATGAGGAGTCATTAGTGTAACTGCTGGGTTCTGGATCCTCTGGTATAATAGATCGGAAAACAAGGGAGGACCTGAGACGAGAAGGCAATAAAGGAACATGTTTGTTCTCCAGCTCATACTGGTCCATATGGTCATATGGTTCTCCGGTGGGTGCATCAGAGTTATTAAGGTAAGATTCTATCCTCCAAGTGCGCAAAAATGATTTGGACGTACTAGCCAAGCTTGGTAGTTTCTGCTGCATCGAAAGAACTTGTTTATCATGACCATGGTATGACTGGCGGAAGTTGGCACTCCTGTTTATCAAGTTTAACCGGGGATTTTCATATGGGTTTTCCATAATGCCAGAGTAGTTGTTTCCAGCATAGTGCCTGTTGTCTTCAGCCACATTCCAGTTACTAGAACCATACCTGGTGTTCTGAATGGGGTGTGAAGGCTCTCGCCATTCCCCTGCATAGCTATGGCGCTTATAATCAATGCCGTCTTGAAGAAATCTACTTTGGAAAGAAATGGGGATGGGGAGGTCTTCCAGTGTACTTTTAAAGCCTTGCTGTCTTTCACAGGTTTGTCGATACACTGAGTCAAGTGTGTGCCTGAGATGATTTTTCCTTTCAAAAGCTTTAATGGGGTGGTTCATGTAACCATCATTTTTTCCATTAAGCATCCTTTCTGAAGAGACTTCCTGTAGCTGAAACTCTGCAGGAACAGTGGAGCGGGCATAAAGGGTCCGGAACTCCTCGTCATATGAATCCACCAGCCTGCCTGTTATGACCTGAACCATGTTCAGGTGGATTTTTTCGTAGGACCACATAAAACTGGGTAGAGACAGAATAAGAACAATGTAATAACATAAAGGCAGTTATTGTATCTTCTAAACTTTAATTCAGTGTTTCATCTTACCTGTATGATCCAAAGAACACTGTTTGACAGTCAATTAGAAGAAATTTGTGTCCCATAGCCCCATGGAATTTGGCACCTGAACTACACATGTACTCCTTGCCTTTCACTGAACGTACCCTCATGTTCTGCAAGTAAAACAATAAAACCAAGTAAAACTTTTGCAAGGGAAAAAACCTATTCTATTTACCATACTATTCTCAGAACCAGTTACCTAATACCTAATAATTAAAAAGCTTTTAAAATAATAATATTAATAATAATAATAAAAATAATGGCTAATTTTCTCACTATCTGTGACAGTGTTAACAGTGTTATGTAATCTTTTTTGCTAACTTAAACTGATGGCAGTAAAGTCTCAGACTTTTAAAATACAGACAGAGCCTTTAGCTAAAAAATAAAAACAGCTAAGTAAGTTAAATAGACCAGTAAGCAGACATTATAATTTAATTATTATATAAAATAATTTCTTAGTATGATTATACTGTGCGTCAACAAACGCTACTTACTATTTTTGGGAACAGTGATTTAAAGTGTGTCAGGAATTCCCTGATGCACATTTTGGCTCTTTTGCTAAATTGCTCTTTTGCTAAATTGCTTTTGCCAGCAGTTTTAAGCTTTTGTTTCTGGTATTTCAGTAGCAGCATTGTAATGTTGTAGCTGCCACATATATCCTTCTGCTCTCGAGTTGAGTGAGCTGAGTATGCTTAAACTGACAGTTTTCTCAGTTTCCCTATTTTATTTTTTCTTGTGAGCATTTGGGCTGTAAAAATTGAAGTTAAAAAGTGGTGCGCACCAGATACTAAGTGGTGGGCACCAGATACTAAGTGGCACCACTTAGTATTTTAGTATTTTTTACACCATGTCCATTCAGGTGTCACCGTGGTAGAGAAAAAACCATGAAAGCTGCACCTGAGTACTAAGTTCAAACCTTAGTCATGTGTTTACTTTTCCATTGTCTCTCCAAGTTCATGATGGAAACCTTTTGGTACTTTGGTTTCCTTCCACAAACATGCCAGTAGGTAAAATTGGCAATTAAAAATTGCACCTACCACTGCATGTAGGTAATTAAATAAGCTGGGCAAAGGCTGCTCAGGTGGCGCAGCAGTAAAACACGCTAGCACACCAGAGCTGAGATTTTGAATACATCGTTTCGAATCTCGGCTCTGCCATCCGGCTGGACTGGGCTGGGCAGCTACATGAACAACAACTGGCTGTTGTTCACACAGGGTTGGAAAGCCGAACCAGGGTTCCTCATAACTGATGAAGCTACGACCTCTGCTGGCTGATTGATGGTGCCTGTGCAAAGTCAAGGAATAATGCGTTGACCAGGGTGTGGCTCTCCATGCACAAGGCTGAATTGCATATGAACTTGCTTTGTGCAGGTGAAAAGATGCTGTCGGTACTGCACACGTGTCGAAGGGGGCGTGTGTCAGTTGTGGCGCTTCTCAGTCAGCAGTGGAGGGTAGTATCGGTACAGAGGAAGCATAGTGCAATCAGGGGAAATTGGATGCGACTAGATTAGGTAGAGAATTGGGCAAAAAAATTGCAAAAAAATAAACAAATAAGCTGGGCAAAAAATATACTTGCAACTGGGTGTAATTAATTTAATTCCTAACATTTTTGTGTTTTTAACCTCTCAATCAAGCTTGCATAATAAATGTCAAGTGTTGTGTTTTTGTTGAAAAATTCAAGTCACTTACTCTTAGTTTTTGTATTTGAATGTCAAGGTTTGCAGTCATGGTGAGAAAGCTTTTAAGGTGCATGTGATCCAGCAGGATATAGACAGGAACACCTCTGACAGATGCATCCACTACCTCTTTAAAAATGTCTACATCAGTAAACACATCCATGGCTATAGCGATGACCTGTATGAAGATATTAACACAAAAGAATAAAAATTCATTAAAGTACAACCCAATTACTGGACATTTTCAGATTCTTTAAGCAAGAATGTGACCTTAAGTACCTCATAGTTACACCACAGAGCATTGAATAGCACACACCATTGGCTAGAAACGCAAACAGCTACAATCCCACCACAAGTGTCCTAAATCTGCCAAGCAACAGTATGTGTCTAAACAACCAGCACAGGCAATTTTATATGCTGTAAATGCTCCAGGGGGCATACAAAGGCTACTGTTTTGCATTTACAGGGAACGTTTGCAATTGAAAGCTAACTCTGTGTATTAGCAAAATACCAGCAGTTCACTATCAAGATTCAACAAGCTCAGGATAATGTGTGGTGAGTGGTAGAGCGCTGTCTTGTACCACACCCTATACTGTTAAGTCAATATGACATATATTAGTTACCAGACATCGTTTATCAGATAAAGTTTCTAACTGACAGCTTGTACATGTCCAATTGACGTTTAAGCAGTAAACCAGAGTTGATTTATATGCTGAACACACAAAGTAGAAAGTGCGGTAGCTTTTATTAATTTAATTTAAAAAAAGGTTTGCCTAAATAAATAAATGTAAATCTTCTGTGCATGAAGCCTCCTAGACATTTAGGAGCAGTCTATATTCAAGTGCAGTTCAACTGCATTCTGCAATAATACAATGAATGTCATACATTAAATTGTGGCATAAGCCTAAAGGCACAGTTTAGACGCTATGAAATGTCTTGTGGAATCTTGTGGAAAGGCATCGCAGAAATGTAGAGGCTGTTAAAGTCACAAAAGGTGGATTGGGCAACTCTACATTAAAGTCCATGGATATGAAATAGGATGTTTAAAAAGCTTGTGGTGTTTTTACAAACTCTTAGTGTATCTTGTTTAGTTGTAAGAATATACACCGATCAGCCATAAAAATAAAAACCACCTCCTTGTTTCTACACTCACTGTCCATTTTATCACTGTCCATTTATGGTTCTCCAATTACTGACTGTAGTCCCTTTGTTTTTCTGCATGCTTTGTTAGCCCCCTTTCATGCTGTTCTTCAATGGTCAGGACCCCCACAGGACCACTACTGAGTAGGTATTATTTGGGTGGTGGGTTATTCTCAGCACTGCAGTGACACCGACATGGTGGTGGTGTGTTAGTGTATGTAGTGCTGGTATGAGTGGATAAGACACAGCAGCACTGCTGGAGTTTTTAAACACCTCACTGTCACTGCTGGACTGAGAATAGTCCATCAACCAAAAATATATCCAGCCAAAAGCACCCTGTGGGAAGCGCCCTGTGACCTCTGATGAAGGTCTAGAAGATGACCAACTCAAACAGCAGCAATAGATGAGCGATCATCTCTGACTTTACATCTACAAGGTGGACCAACTAGGTAGAAGTGTCTAATAGAGTGGACAGTGAGTGGACACGGTATTTAAAAACTCCAGAAGCGCTGTTGTATCTGATCCACTCATACCAGCACAACACACACTAACACACCACCACCATGTCAGTGTCACTGCAGTGCTGAGAATCATCCACCACCTAAATAATACATTTTCTGTGGTGGTCCTCCTGGGGGTTCTGACCATTGAATAACAGGGTGAAAGCAGGTTAAAAGGGTATGTAGAGAAACAGATGGACTACAGTCTGTAATTGTAGAACTTCAAAGTGCTTCTATATAGTAAGTGGAGCTGATAAAATGGAGAGTGAGTGTAGAAACAAGGTGGTGGGTTTAATGTTATGGCTGATCAGTGTATGTGGGTATATGGCTATTTTAGACTTATTAATGACTACTTCTAGCAAAGCTGATGTATCACATATCTGGCAACCCTATACCAGTTTAGAATATACAAATGATACTGGTTGAATAATTTTGTGCCAAATATTTAAAACCAAAATACATACAGGTATAACCATTATATGCCCCCTGTGCCACCTTAAGGCTCAGGTGGCAAAGATAAGAGACACTTGTTTGTTAGGGGAAATTTAAGTAAATTAGTCAAAACTATAATGAATATAGATATTTTTCGACAGATGTACTACAGTTTTAGTTTTTGTTGTGCATGTGACGTGAATAAACATTGAAAATCCCTAGCTGACTCAACCCCAGCTGTATTGAAAGTACAGGAGAAAATTACTTAATTGACTTTAAATGAGAGATCTTTATTAGAGCAAGGATGGTCAAAGCATTAGTCACTGGGCCATTTGCCCAACTAGCTAAAGTTTCTATAGTTTCCATATTCTCAAGAAGCATGTGCCTGTTAGGTGCACATAAAACATAGTAGCGGCAAAAATGCTTGAACCCTACACTAAGGAGTTGATTTATTGCACTGTAATGAGAATTTTGATTTGTATTCACTTGTCTATACCAATACCAAGTTGTTCTGACATGCTCATCGCATCTATATGATAAAACATTACTATCCACATTACTACCTACAGTATAATAGTGGTCTTTTCAAAATACCCCCAATAGCCTCAAATCAAAGAACAGAATGATGAAAAAAAAATGATGACCTAACAGTCACCAAATTAACTTTAATAAAAAAATGTTTATCCAAATAAGTAATTGTAAATCTTCTGTGCATGAAGTTTTCTAGACATTTAAAAGCAGTTGTGCTAATATTCCAGACATTAAAATGTCAGAAAGGAAAATACTGGGGCTGTCAACATTTGCCAGGTTATAATATTAAAATATTATTTAATTCAGCACTCATAAAGAATGCATATACACCGATCAGTCATAACATTAAAACCACCTCCTTGTTTCTACACACATTGTCCATTTTTTAGCTCCACTTACCATATATAAGCACATTGTAGTTCTACAATTACAGACTGTAGTCCATCTGTTTCTCGACATACTTTGTTAGCCCCCTTTCATGCTGTTCTTCAATGGTCAGGACTCTCCCAGGACCACTACAGAGTAGGTATTATTAGAGTGGTGGATCATTCTCAGCACTGCAGTGACACTGACATGGTGGTGGTGTGTTAGTGTGTGTTGTGCTGGTATGAGTGGATCAGAAACACCTCACTGTCACTGCTGGACTGAGAATAGTCCACCAACCAAAAATATCCAGCCAACAGCACCCCATGGGCAGCAGCCTGTGACCACTGATAAAGGTCTAGAAGATGACCAACTCAAACAGCAAAGAAGACCAACTAGGTAAGAGTGTCTAATAGAGTGGACAGTGAGTGGACACGGTATTTAAAAACTCCAGCAGCGCTGCTGTGTCTGATCCACTCATACCAGCATAACACACACTAACACACCACCACCATGTCATTGTCACTGCAGTGCTGAGAATTATCCACCACCTAAATAATACCTGCTCTGTGGTGGTCCTGTGGGGGTTCTGACCATTGAAGAACAGGGTAAAAGCAGGCTCAAAAGGTATGTAGAGAAACAGATGGACTACAGTCAGTAATTGTAGAACTACAAAGTTCTTCTACAGTGGGGTCAAAAAGTATTTAGTCAGCCACTGATTGTGCAAGTTCTCCTACTTAGAAAGATGAGAGAGGTCTGTAATTTTCATCATAGGTACACTTCAACTATGAGAGACAAAATGAGAAAAAAAAATTCAGGAAATCACATTGTAGGATTTTTAAAGAATTTATTTGTAAATTATGGTGGAAAATAAGTATTTGGTCAATAACAAACAAGCAAGATTTCTGGCTCTCACAGACCTGTAACTTCTTCTTTAAGAAGCTCTTCTGTCCTCCACTCGTTACCTGTATCAATGGCACCTGTTTGACCTCGTTATCTGTATAAAAGACACCTGTCCACAGCCTCAAACAGTCAACCATGGCCAAGACCAAAGAGCTGTCGAAGGACACCAGGAAGAAAATTGTAGACCTGCACCAGGCTGGGAAGAGTGAATCTACAATAGGCAAGCAGGTTGGTTTGAATAAATCAACTGTGGGAGCAATTGTAAGAAAATGGAAGACATACAAGACCATTGATAATCTCCCTCGATCCCGTGGGGTCAAAATGATCATGAGAACGGTGAGCAAAATATCCCAGAACTACACAGAGGGATCTGATGAATGACCTGCAGAGAGCTGGGGCCAAAGTAACAAAGGCTACCATCAGTAACACACCTACGCCGAGAGGGACTCAAATCCTGCAGTGCCAGGCGTGTCCCCCTGCTTAAGCCAGTACATGTCCAGGCCCATCTGAAGTTTGCCAGAGAGCTTATGGATGATCCAGAAGAGGATTGGGAGAATATCATGTGGTCAGATGAAACCAAAATGGAACTTTTTGGTAAAAACTCAACTCGTCGTGTTTGGAGGAAGAAGAATGCTGAGTAAACACCATACCTACTGTGAAGCATGGGGGTGGAAACATCATGCTTTGGGGCTGTTTTTCTGCAAAGAGGACAGGACGACTGATCCGTGTTAAGGGAAGAATGAACGGGGCCATGTATTGTGAGATTTTAAGCCAAAACCTCCTTCCATCAGTGAGAGCATCGAAGATGGAACGTGGCTGGGTCTTCCAGCATGACAATGAAGTGAAGACTTACAGGAAACGTTTGACCTCTGTCATTGCCAACAAAGGTTATGTTACAAAGTATTGAGTTGAACTTTTGTTATTGACCAAATACTTATTTTCCACCATAATTTACAAATAAATTCTTTAAAAATCCTACAATGTGATTTCCTGGATTTTTTTTCTCATTTTGTCTCTCATAGTTGAAGTGTACCTATGATGAAAATTACAGACCTCTCTCATCTTTCTAAGTAGGAGAACTTGCACAATCAGTGGCTGACTAAATTGTTGTTAGCTTTATATTTTTCCACTGAGACTATTCTACACCTAACATTGAAATTGCTGTTAAAAAATCCCAACAACAATTTTGCACCAGCAACACTTACACAACACACAACACCATGTTATTAACACATTAGTCATTATTGTAGTGCTGAGAATGGTCCACCACTTAATAAGCATATGGTCAGTGGGGGACCTTTTGAGATATAAATAGGGGTAGAGTGGGGTGACCAGTACAGAGCAACAGATGAGGTACAGTAAGTAATTATAAAGCCACAAAGGTTATTTGTATGGTAGGTGTAGCTTAGTAAACAGTAAATATGTGTATATACCATAAAACTGTAACTAATCCACTTTTACAATATTAAAGTCCAGGACATGAGCACATTTTGTTAACAGGTGTAAAGTTATTTATAAAAGTGGATGAAACCAACAGAGAAGGCAAGCAGTTCGAGTAAAGCAGCTTAAATTATTATGAAAGGTAATTCATCCCACAGGCTAATCTGAGTTATGGTAAAACAGCCATTATTCAGGCAATAAGGAAGACCTACAAGTTGCCACCCAGTAGCCCAAATAATCATCATTTATATGTTGTCAAGCAGGGTTTGTGCGGACACACCCGAAGAGCTCAGACACTCCTGTAGCATGTGAATAAACTATCCATTGCATAACTTTATTTTCTTTGTCTCACCTTTGTATTTAATAATTTTAGGTGTCACAGTTGCTAGGAACCACTGCTTTTCAGTCAGAGTAAAGGAGTCGTATAATTGTCCTAATTACACCTATGGTTATCTTGAAAGCCAAAGTATTTGAAGTTGTAAAACGGAGGCGTTCTGAGGCTTATACTTAGGGCTTAATTTCCATACTGAGAAGACGGGTCAGGTATAAGCTTGTGTGCTGACTCTTTTCTCACGTTCTAATACAGAACTGGCTTATTGTTTGTTACAGTTTGGGTTGATAAGCTATGCAACATGTTATGTATTAGCAACAGACATACAACAATCTAAACGGGATCCAAGTGGCATTTAAAAAAATTCGTTTAACCTTAATGCCACTGTATCATTAAGATCATGTTGGTGTATCTGTGAAGCTGTGTAGTGTCCCTAAACTCAGGAACAAGAGCTTTATTCCTCCGATTTTTAGTGCGTCCAATTTTTTTTACCCAATTGCGTTATGCTTCCTCTCTACTGGTGCTGACTCCCTCCCCGATTGAGGAGAGCGAACTGACACACGCCCCCTCCGACACATGCAGTAGCCGATTGCATCCTTTCACCTGCATGAGGTGAGTTCATATGCAATCAGCCTTGTGCACGGAGAGCCACACCCTGATCAACGCATTATTCTTCGTCTCTGTGCAGACGCCATCAATCAGCCAGCAGAGGTCGTAATTGCATCAAAAAAGGGGGACTAATTAGTGGCTAGCTCACTGAGCAAACCGATGTAAACATGAGCCATCTTTGTTTTCCCAGTATGCACAGCTGTTTGCAGCCGGTGGGCATGGTATTCCCGGAATGCTGAATATCACTGGCTAAAACAGTGAATTAAAGTGTTAATAATTGTGTACTTGTTAAATGAGAAATAAACTGTGTGAATTTAACTTTGGTGTGGTCTACGATGTGTTTGTGTTTATGCATCGTTCTCATTTATGTGTGTGGTTTTAGATAAATCAGACGAAATGTGTGTGCGTTGTGTAAGCCTTTAAATTCAGTCTGTCTGTTAGTTCCTGCTGTCTGAATCATATCAGTGAGTGAGTCTTTTTAATAAAACAAGCAAACACATGCTGTATGCCTTTCTCTTGACTGAGCTGATGCCACTATACAGTATATATATACTATATACAGTGTATCACAAAAGTGAGTACACCCCTCACATTTCTGCAAATATTTCATTATATCTTTTCATGGGACAAGACTATAGACATGAAACTTGGATATAACTTAGAGTAGTCAGTGTACAGCTTGTATAGCAGTGTAGATTTACTGTCTTCTGAAAATAACTCAACACACAGCCATTAATGTCTAAATAGCTGGCAACATAAGTGAGTACACCCCACAGTGAACATGTCCAAATTGTGCCCAAAGTGTCAATATTTTGTGTGACCACCATTATTATCCAGCACTGCCTTAACCCTCCTGGGCATGGAATTCACCAGAGCTGCACAGGTTGCTACTGGAATCCTCTTCCACTCCTCCATGATGACATCACGGAGCTGGTGGATGTTAGACACCTTGAACTCCTCCACCTTCCACTTGAGGATGTGCCACAGGTGCTCAATTGGGTTTAGTCCATCACCTTTACCTTCAGCTTCCTCAGCAAGGCAGTTCATCAGATCATCTTGGAGGTTGTGTTTGGGGTCGTTATCCTGTTGGAAAACTGCCATGAGGCCCAGTTTTAGAAGGGAGGGGATCATGCTCTGTTTCAGAATGTCACAGTACATGTTGGAATTCATGTTTCCCTCAATGAACTGCAGCTCCCCAGTGCCAGCAACACTCATGCAGCCCAAGACCATGATGCTACCACCACCATGCTTGACTGTAGGCAAGATACAGTTGTCTTGGTACTTCTCACCAGGGCGCCGCCACACATGCTGGACACCATCTGAGCCAAACAAGTTTATCTTGGTCTCGTCAGACCACAGGGCATTCCAGTAATCCATGTTCTTGGACTGCTTGTTTTCAGCAAACTGTTTGCTGGCTTTCTTGTGCGTCAGCTTCCTTCTGGGATGACGACCATGCAGACCGAGTTGATGCAGTGTGCGGCGTATGGTCTGAGCACTGACAGGCTGACCTCCCACGTCTTCAACCTCTGCAGCAATGCTGGCAGCACTCATGTGTCTATCTTTTAAAGCCAACCTCTGGATATGACGCCGAACACGTGGACTCAACTTCTTTGTTCGACCCTGGCGAAGCCTGTTCCGAGTGGAACCTGTCCTGGAAAACCGCTGTATGACCTTGGCCACCGTGCTGTAGCTCAGTTTCAGGGTGTTAGCAATCTTCTTATAGCCCAGGCCATCTTTGTGGAGAGCAACAATTCTATTTCTCACATCCTCAGAGAGTTCTTTGCCATGAGGTGCCATGTTGAATATCCAGTGGCCAGTATGAGAGAATTGTACCCAAAACACCAAATTTAACAGCCCTGCTCCCCATTTACACCTGGGACCTTGACACATGACACCAGGGAGGGACAACGACACATTTGGGCACAATTTGGACATGTTCACTGTGGGGTGTACTCACTTATGTTGCCAGCTATTTAGACATTAATGGCTGTGTGTTGAGTTATTTTCAGAAGACAGTAAATCTACACTGCTATACAAGCTGTACACTGACTACTCTAAGTTATATCCAAGTTTCATGTCTATAGTGTTGTCCCATGAAAAGATATAATGAAATGTTTGCAGAAATGTGAGGGGTGTACTCACTTTTGTGATACACTGTATATATATAAATATATATATATACTGAACAGCCATAACATTAACACCACCTCCTTGTTTCTAAACTCACTGTCCATTTTATCAGCTCCACTTACCATATAAAAGCACTTTGTAGTTCTACAAGTTCTACAATTACGATTAGCCTGCTTTCACCCTGTTCTTCAACACTCAGGACACCCACAGGACCAACGCAGAGCAGGTATCATTTAGGTGGTGGATCATTCTCAGCACTGCAGTAACACTGACATGGTGGTGGTGTGTTAGTGTGTGTTGTGCTGGTATGAGTGGATCAGACACAGCAGCGCTTCTGAAATTTTTAAATACCGTGTCCACTCACTGTCCACTCTATTAGACACTCCTACCTAGTTGGTCAACCTTGTAAATGTAAAGTCAGAGACGATCGCTCATCTATTGCTGCTGTTTGAGTTGGTCATCTTCTAGACCTTCATCAGTGGTCACAGGACGCTGCCCACAGGGCGCTGTTGGCTGGATATTTTTGGTTGGTGGACTATTCTCAGTCCAGCAGTGACAGTGAGGTGTTTAAAAACTCCATCAGAGCAGCTGTGTCTTATCCACTCATACCAGCACAACACACACTAACACACCACCACCATGTCAGTGTCACTGCACTGCTTAGAATAATCCAACACCCAAATAATACCTGCTCTGTAGTGGTCCTGTGGAAGTCCTGACCATTGAAGAACAGCATAAAATGGGGCTAACAAAGCATGCAGAGAAACAGATGGACTACAGTCAGTAATTGTAGAACTACAAAGTGCTTCTATATGATAAGTGGAGCTGATAAAATGGACAATGTGTGTAGAAACAAGGAGATGATTTTAATGTTATGGCTGATCGGTGTATATATTATTGTCACTGTTATTATTATTGTTTCATTATGCGTGTAAAAGGCATTATGAAGCTTGTCTTTTTATTGTCCACTGAACCAAAGTGTAAAAACATGATGTTAAAATCCTAATAAACAAACAAACATATTGACCACTGTTACAAATTTTTTTCTCAACAAATTACACAATTTATATCAGTAAAGTTTTTTAACGTGAATCTTTTGTTTATCGAGATGACGATATGTTAGTTAATGTTTCCCAATTTTTTTGAGCAGTGTATTTACAGGGGGTTTGATTCCCAGCTAGAGCTGCCTGGCTCCTTTCTGTGTGGAGTTTGTATGTTCTTCCTGTGTCTGCGTGGATTTCCTCCGGGTGCTCCGGTTTCCTCCCACAAATTGGAAACGAATTTTAAAGCTATGTATAATAATCAAAAACAAAACAAATAAAATATTACTAATGCTGTTCTGTGAACTAATAATTAGCACTGTCTATTATGGTATTAAAATATTGTGTAGTTATATGGTAATTCATTGATTTATCTAATTATACACTGCAGGACAACATAACCTTGCACATTTATGCACGTACTCACTAACTTGTGTACTCTCCGTCACTTACTCACTATCTCACATCTAGGGGCGTTCCATATTCAGCCTAGAAAGTGTTCGGTATGAGTTGAAACTGATCAAGGAATGCAGTGTTCTTGCACACCTGGAACATCATTAATCACAACTGAAAAAATGTACATTTGTTTTTCACCTTGTTATGCTCATGATTAAATTGGGATTTAATAAATTGTAGGTCGCTTGTATATGAAATGAAAATGGATTTCAAATCAGAAAAAGTTAGGACAGTTTGGAAAGAATATATATTTCATGTTTTGTCTGGTCAACTTAATTTCTCTCATTAATATACATCCTGTTACCAACTTTCAGTGTGGCAGCACAAGACAGTGTGTGGCAGCACAATTACATTGTCTTAGTTAGTATTGTTATATGATTGGTTGGTCAGCCTATTCCAACATACAGTAATCAATATAAAGTTGCCCCCCCTCCCTTTGGCATTTATACCTGTCACTCTTCTGGGAAGGGTGTCTGTGGTTATTTGTGCCCATTCAGCCAAATAAGCATTTTGCGGGATCAGGCACTAATGTTGAATGTTGAGCCCTGGCTTACTGGCTTGTGTTACTTGCTTTTCACCCAATGAATCAGACCCACCACGACCCTGAGCAGGGTAAAGCCATGGTTAAAAAAGATAATTAATGAATAAATTAAAAAAATTTACTTTAAGTTGTTTTGACCAATAAAAGTTGTTATTATTCATTTATAATTGTATTGTGTGTGTGTGTGTAATATTATTAAACGTACCAGTAAATGTAAAATGTCAGAATTAGGTGTACAAACTACCCTAAAAAGTTATCTTTAAACATGAGTCTTTTTTAAGGTCTAATTTTAAGAGGTTGTTAGTATTACCAAAAACCCCAGGAGAAAAAAGTGACATAAATTTAAAAAAATTGTTGTTTTGTTCAGATGGGATTTGTAACTAAAGCTGAAGAAGGTAGCACTGCTTTTTTAATTTTTTTATACTTTTATTCTTACTGTTGGAGAAGCTAATCAGTGGCATGCCTGCCTAACTGAAGCAAGAGCAGACATGTCAAAGTCAAACTGCTCTTTTCGTATCTCTCCTACTGTTCTCAAATCAGGTACTACAGTTTTAAATCAACAACTCATTTACTTTTTAGAAAAGCTGGAGGGCTGACCTAGCAGTTATATTAAAGTAAATAGAAATTACTGGAATACTTCTCAGTAAAAATAAGCAGCATTAAGCAACAGTGTAAAGCAGTCTGACAGTGTAAAAAAACTACAGTTCAGAAATAACAAGAAAAACAAGGTGCTGGTTGACGCCCACTGTGATCACCACCGACAGAACATTTACTTCTTTGTAAAACATGGAATACTCACTCACTCACTTTCTTAACCACTTATCAAACTAGGGTTGCACGGGGTGGTGGGTGGGGTGCTGGAGCCTATCCCAGCTTTTTAATGGGCGCAAGGCACACAGTATTACCCTGGACGGGGCACCAGTCCATCGCAGTGTAGACACAAATACACACACACCCATTCACCTATAGGGCACTTCAGTGTTTAACCTGACTGCATGTTTTTGGACTGTGGGAGGAAACCCACGCAGACACGGGGAGAACGTGCACTCTCCACACAGAAAGGACACAGGCCGCCCCGTCTGGGGATCGAACCCAGGACCTTCTTGCTGTGAGGCGACAGCGCTACCCGCCGAGACACCGTGCCGCCCAACATGGAATACTAAATTAATACAATTAAAGTTACTTAAAATGTAATTGTAAAAGGAACTGAACTTAACACTGTTGACCCCAAACAAACCCAATAAGGGCATTTATATGCACACTAATCATACGTGCATTAAATCAGATTTTCTTGCTTTAAAGTGCTTATCAGATTCAGAACAAGGTCAGGTTTACATTGTGTTATCTCAGTGGTTTTGTAAAATCATTACTTGTCACACTATTGGAGGTTATTCAAAATTATATATTAGTTTTTATATGGCACTGTTCGATACCATGTGTACTCAGTATTGGATTCTACAATAAAATGATTAAATGGCAGACTAGTGAATTAAACATTGTGTTACATCATTAATCAGCACTTGTCAGACTCAAATGGTGTCAAATGGTGTCACAAAACAGAGACAAAAAAACAAGCCTGCAGCATAATAGTGGCAACTTTATGCCTAAACGACATGATTTATAAGGTGATAAAAGTGATGTGTGTCATTTGTGGCTGATAAAAGAGGACAACATAGAATGCCTACTTACTTACAACCAAAGAAAATCTATTACTATCATCAATTTTGTCTGCAGATCTGGCCAGTTATCACACATTGCCCATTACAGGGTAGTTACTGCATGCAACACAGTAATAAAATCTCTGTTGGATATAATAAACTGTATGCGTAAAGGTGCTGCATTTCTTTATGTGATGCCCAACATGACTTGGTGCAAGGCTGTCCCACTGAGTTCCTGTCAGGAACAGCCACTCTAACAGCCAGCATTGGGTAGAATAAAAGGCAACAAAAAAGCCTAAAACAATGATTAAAAATACATAAATTAATAGTTTTCACATTTTAATCCAATTATGATGTGAGCTATGATTACGTCCATTTAGTTTATGACATAAGTAAATAACTTATTAATACAAATAAACACAATTTAGTCCTGTGTGGACTTCTCTCCTAAAACTACATACCGAATAATCATTAGTATATTAAATTACCCATCTTATTATTGGGTTCAGAAGTTTTATTCACACCCAGTGGCGGCTCCTGCCAAATCTCTCAGGGGGGGCAATTGTTGCGTTGATGGCCAAGGTGACCCGCTCAATGGGTAAATTAAATCTTAAATAATTAACATCTTAAGTCATCAGTTTGCCCTTACAAATAACTTTGAACATGGAGAGAGACCAGCTTTACCATTAATCATAACATTAAGTAAAGCCTTCAGACTAACAATTTAATTCAGCCTTCATCAGATAGAATTTTATTTTAGGTGCAGCAGATCCTGAGGTAATGTAGTCATGTTGACGAGATTTCTAGCTACTCCAATTATCGCTACACCAGGTTACGTGTGATGCAAGCACGTAAGTGTGAGCCCTCCTGGAACCCATTCAGATTGTATTGCAGTGCCTACAGTTCGAAAAAAAGTGCCTTAATATGAGAGTCTATTAGAGCAATCCGGGTGATTTTCAATCAGACTGAAATCGCCCAAAAGGGGCGGTACTGTACGGAACACAACTTAACGCTGATTGGACTATGATATTCAGAGGCAAGACAGACTGTCCAGAACAGTCACAGCTAGTTTAACACTGGTTATATGTGATAGAAAAATGTCTTTCCTTTCAATCTTTGGTGGTGCGTCGCTCAATCGCCCTAAGAAACAAGCCACCCATGTTCACAACGTTTGCTAACAGGTGTATAAAATACAGTATCCAAACTAACTACTATGCTTTTAACTTCATGGCAAAACTTTAGGAAAAGCTCTTTCCTGCTCCTGAGCAATAAAGACAAGATTTGACAAATTTGGTGTGGAGGAATTTTGTCCTGAACTGAACCCCATTAAATACCTTTAAAATGAAATTTAGTGTTAAACTGGGACCAAGTTTTAAACCTACTGGTATAAAAGAGTTTTCATGAGCAATCTGTTAACTAATTAATTGTAGCAAAATCCAGTAGATAAGTAATGTTACATTTGCAAACAATGGTGTTGGTGATTCTGGTGCTAATGTCTAGCCAGATCTTCAGAGAAGAATTCTAATGCCAAACTTTGAGGGTAGCTCTGTTAACAGATGCTAAATGCTGTTAGCTGAAGTAAGTGTGCTGTGCACTGAAAGACTGGAACCCTGGTTGGCCAAGTCTTTAGAGAAGAATTCTAATGCCAAACCTAAAGAGCAGCTGTGCTAACATATGCTAAATGCTACTAGCTAAAGTAAGTAAGTTGTGCACTGAAAGACTGGAACTGTGGTTGGCCTAATCTTTAGAGAATAATTTAAATGTCAAACTTAGAGGGTAGCTGTGCTAACATATGCTAATTCCTATTATTATAAGTGAGTGTGTTGTGCACTGGAAGACTGGATTTACTGAGTAGATTAATGCCTTTTTCACACTACATGACTTCTGCCCTGAATTTCACTCGCCGACTGGTCGGCGTTAGATTTGCCGTCTCAGAAGCAACTCTATACGTGAACTGCTCAACAACTCGATCTGAACGGCGAGTGCTCTGCGACTGAAGGGAGATATCTAGCTGGTCAAATATCTGGATCTGAGTCGCACAACTGGCAATGAGTGCTATATTGAACAGCCAATGAGAACGCAAGATACGGTGTGAGGGGAAACGCAGGGAAGGAGTTGTAAAAAGGTTGGACAGGGGCGTAATATAGTTTATATCAGAATACATCGGTACACACACATATCAGAATACATCGGTACACACACAAGTTTTACAGTATTTCTGACCTTATCGTTCTTTACAAAACATAACACCAACGTTGCATTGCAAAAATATTTATTAGCCTCTAACTCACTATACAACAATCCAAGCTGGCCACGTAGCCAAATCCACTCAGATTCATTTATTATTCATAAACTTTGATCGCTCGCTTCTTGTTGACATGCTTTTTTGGACGTGGTATAGTATTAAACCTTTCGTCACTTCCCGTGTTTGTTTTCGTGACAAAACGTAGTTTGGGAGACCAGAGAAGCTCGCCTGCGATTCCTCCTGATGGTAGATCGTGTATAGAAACCCCCTATCGCCGATCAGTCGTGTAGTGTGAAAGCAACACCGACTTGAAAGACTCCCGATTACAAGAGATCCAGTTGTGTAGTGTGAACTGTACAGCAACCTGACAACTTGGAAAGTCATGTAGTGTGAACTTGGCATAATCATTATGTGTACACTATCCGATTTAAAGGTAGTGATTCCACCACCTCACTACTGGAAAGCAAAGCAGCATGACATGTAGTCACTGCCCATAAATTAAATCTGATTACTGACTGACTCATTTTCTGTGACACAGATTTTTCCTATTATCAGATTCCATGTACACAACGTGGCCTAAATCATGTTGACAACTCAGTTTTTGAGTTTAGGTGCTTCAGGCACACTTATTGTGATTTATAAAATTATGAATATGATATAAATCATATTTTTCCAACATAAGACTCTTTCCAAGATTGTGTATCTAAGGTTTACATTAGATGTGAAGCATCTCCACTGGCCTGCATCAAGCCCTGGCTTCCTACTGAAAACCTTTTCATTCAACATGCTTGTTAGACTGTATTCTTAATTCCTTTTGTATTAGATTAGAATGTCCAACATGCTCAGGTGTACACATAAATTTGACCATATAATGTATAAGATTAAATGACATCTAAAACATGAGTGCACTTGGTCATGACAATATTACCTGTCTAGCTTCTTGAATGTGTTTCCTCAACACCTCCTTAATGGTGGGGCTGTTTAATCTGGGTGGATGATAGAGCAGGTCTATGTTGGTCGAAAGCTTGTTGTGCATGACCTCCGGCCAGCCCAGCTCCAGGTCTGGAGGGGGTGCATCAGAGTGTGTGGGCCAGTATGTCCCTGTAGAGGTCCCCTCATCCCCTTGATTTTCTTTGTCCTGATTTTCTGAGTCCTCAGTAACCAGCAGCTGCTCTACATTCTGTGTTATAAACTGGATCTCATCATCAGAAAGGAAGCTCACTATTTTCTCAGCTTGGATAAATTCCTGATATATCTGTCTGCCACCGCTGACCAGACAGTCGATAGCCAACCGGTAGGCTTCCTTATAATGTGGCAGAATGTAATCCTCAGGCCTAAATTCCTCCTTCAAGGATGAGAGCAATGAGAGATTGGATTCCATCAGGGCTTGGCTTTGGTTCATTCCTCCTCGAACTGGCTGACATCCAACAGCCCCCACCTAAAGAACACAGCAGGCAACATTGAGTAAGTGTTATCGAAATGAGATCTGCTGTATATCAAAAATCCGTTTATTTTAATTAACAAAGCTATTTTGAGTCTAAACATGTGAAACTGCTTCGCATTAAAAAAAAATCTACAGCTGATGTCAACAGGTGAATGTAATCATGGTTTGGTACAAAAGCAATATCCAGGAAAGGCTGAGTCTTTGATTAGCAAAGATGGGATAAGGATCTCCAGTTTGTCAACAAATGCATGAGAAAACTATTGAAATGAAGGGGTTGTTGTCAATTATAATTTCAAAATTCTCCACATATTCTCTATTGGGGACAGGTCAAAACTGCAGGCAGGCCAGTCCAGTACCCAAACTCTCTTCTTCCGCAGCCATGCCTTTTACAAGGGTACTGGCACAACCCCATACCATGACAGACCCTGGCTTTTGGACTTGTTGCTGATAACAGTCTGAATGGTCTTTTTCATCTCTGATCCAGAGCACACAGCGTCCATTTATTTAAAAAAAAAAAAAAAAAAAGACCTGGAATACTGATTTTTCTGACTACAATAAATGTTTCCACTGTGTGATGGTCAATCAGACCAGATTCCTCCAAGCTCTGAGAACACACTGCTTCTGGACATAGGGCTTCTGAGTCCATATTGTAGTGCTTGACAAAGGTTTGCCAAAGTAATCCCTTGCCACTGTGGTAATGATAAATGATTTTAATGCAGTGAGGGATCAGAAATAGGCGATAGCTTAATGGTTGAGGTACTGGACTAGTAATTAGAAGGTTGTAGGTTTAAGCCTCACTACTGCCACTGTTGGGCCCCTGAGCACGGCCCTTAACCCTCAGTTGCTCAAACTGTATACAGAATTGTAAGAATTGTAAGTCGCTTTGGATAAAAGCGTCAGCTAAATGCTGAAAATGTAAATACTTAAAATCCTCCAGATTCCTTGAATTATTTAATGCTGTTATGTACTGTAAGGCAATAAATATGCAATCCCTTCCAATATTTGTTTGAGGTAAATTGTTTTCAAACATTTCAATCATTTTCTCACACATTTGTTGACAAACTGGAGATCCTCTGATCATCTTTGATCATCAAAGACTCAGGCTTTGGTGGATACTCTTTTGTACCAAACCATGATTACAATCACCTGTTTGAAATCACATCATTATTTATTTATTTAACCTTAGTATTAGCCCTAAATTACCTTGTCCAAATGTTTTTGGAATGTGTTGCAGACCTGAAATGCAGAAATGTATGAAATTTAATTTGCTAGAATATATACAGTATATATATATATATATATATTAGGGCTGTCGAAGTTAACGCGATAATAACGCATTAACGCAATCTCAATTTAACGAGATTAAAAAAAATAGTGCCGTTAACGCACTAATTACATTACGAGATTTTTTCACTTCTAAAACTAAAGCAATTCATTTTTCACCCACGGGAGACAGATTGAATTATTCTCACTGACCGCGCTCACACACATGTTTAATGTTCTTTAGTTCCGTTTGACAAAAAAACCCCTTAAAAATAGAGCTAACAGTGAAGATAACCGGTTACAAAAGCAGCGACCGCTGTTTGTGTTCAATTCTCTGTTCACAGTGTCGATACAAGTGATTCAAGAATCGATTCATTGTAAGCGCAGCGTAAGTTTCTTTTCTCAGTCATCTCTCCGTGTTTACTGTTATGATGAATGATGCGGTTGTAAATAAACACCAAATACTACAGAACATTTTGTGTGACTCGCTTACCTTATAAAGCTCAGGCTTAATTATACTGGTTATTACCACAGAGCGGGAGTCGACTCAGAGTCGTTTACGATTTACCGAGGTGAACCACGAACGTGCTGATAGAATCGGCTCAGATGGGATCGGACTGTATTATCTTTTTAAAGTAAATATTTCAATCAGCAGAATCGCATCGCATGTATGATGTGCACAACGTTAATTACGTGCGTTTATTAATGAACATTAATTACGTTAGCTTGTCAGAAGCTTTCTCAATAATGTCTGTGCGGTGTTTTTTTTTTTACAATTAGTGATGGCAAGCAACTGTTCCACTGCACTATTTTACACTAAAAACTAAACTATTCCATAATGCTCCAGATTGGATCATTCTAAATAGGTATCGGCGAGTACAAAAATACATGTACTTGTACTCGGTTGGGAAAAAATGGTATCGATGCATCCCTAGTGAAAACACACTCACTTCGTGTAGAAACGTCCATCAAACCATCGTCACGATACAACCACAGAAAAGTCTGTTACAATAACTACGCATCTGACATATATACGAAGTCAAGGGTCTCTGCTAGATAGTATTACTGCCTAATATGTGAGTGAATAAAACTCCCTTACAGTTTTCTCTTGTCCCAGCAGTTTTTAACATAAGTACATTTAGCATAAATATGTTCACCATTTTAATTGTAACATTTCACTTAAAATCCTTGTTTTCTATAACATTTACACAGATTTTTTTTAATGCGATTAATCGCGATTAACTATGTAAAATTCTGAGATTAATCGCGATTAAAAATTTTAATCGTTTGACAGCCCTAATATATATATATATATATATATATATATATATATATATATATATATATATATATTTATATATATATATATTTGGTTAATCCCCTCTGCATTGAAATGAAAGAACATGTAAGAAATGCTGTTTGTTTTTCTAATTTGCATTTTCTATACTGTCCCAAGTTTTCCTGATTTGTGCTTATACTTTTCATTAATCTTCAGTAATTTATTCAAGCAAAGATATATATAAAAAAAGTCTAATTCATGCATTACTTTATATACGCAAATCCTAGTTTCAAGAACAGAAAGAAAAGCAATGCATGTTTATTAAATAATTAACAGGAACAGAAGTCAGAAAAACTTGTTTATCACAACACTGCTATAAATACAAAAGTTTAAGAAGTCAGTAGTAGGAATGCTTAAAAAGGCTACTTGACACTAGACTCTCCCTCCCTGTTCCCACAAGTCCCTGGTGCTATGCAAATAAAGACTATCTGATTTGACAATGCTTGCAAGTCTAGTAGTTGAGACAACACAGTATGTTATTACTGTTCTTGCTTCATGCAGGGTGCCATTTTAACCACAAAACATTCATTAACCACAAATCCTAATCAATACATACTTGAAACAGGAATTATTTAATGCATTTTTAAACATGATAACATAAGACACCTACTTTTGTGATACAGAGATAAAGATTATAAATGGGTTTTTATCAAGGAAATCTTGATCTAATAAACTTGTTAATGTATTAATATACAGTATAACTCATTTCTAAACCGAAATGAACTAACATAGATAACTCAAAGACCTAAAAAAGTACCCAAAATTAATGTAAACAATTGTGGCTTCACAAGAATGAAAGTAAATGTCAGTGGCAATGACAACAGGTACTTGAATCCCATTATTAATCCCATTAAAAGTTATTGAAATAGGTTGCCAACATTTGTTATTACTACATGTTGTAAGTATTTACATTTACCTGATATAACTATACTACAGTATAGTATTACATTTCTAGAAATTATCATATTTAAAAACATACAATTTGTCGTTTGTTCGTTCCAATGTTAGTACAAATTAGTTTTAATGCATAAAATACAGTTCAAACATGACAGTTCAGTATTGTATTCAATTGCTATTTAAGTAAAGAGTATTATTGTTACTTACTTAACCAGTCAGGTACAGGTAAATCTTCTACAACATTGGCAGTGCATTATTTTCTAGTTCTGATCTTTCTGATCTTTCGCACATAAAAGTATGATGAAAGCAAAGTAAAGGCTACTTTAAGTAAAGACAAAAAAAGCAATGAGGATTTCACAACATGATTCTAAAGTACTGGGAACTTGACTGGGTGGGGATTCAAGTTTCCGTCAAGCTGAAACGTTCACCCTGGCCACAGGCTATAGACCTGTTTGAACCTCTCTAGCCACACCCCTAACACGCTCTCTCTCTCTCTCTCTCTCTCTCTCTCTCTCTCTCTTACCCTCCTCCTTCGGCTTCCATATTCAAAAGTTTAGGGTTCACACTAATCTAGCTGACAGTTCTCTTTTTGTTTTCTATGTTTATTTTTTTTTTGACTCAGCTGGACTTTGTAGTTGTGATATACATTGGGGTTTTCTCTGTTTTGTCTGGAACAATAAAAGAGTATGGAAAGTAATGTCATTCATGACAACTTTGTGTGTCTTGTTTTATATTTTCCACTTATCTCCACCAAAAACATGCAATTAGTTGTGCGGTTTCTCTAGATTACCCCAAGGTGTGAACGAGTGTAAAAACATGGGGAAATGTGCTTAATTTCATGGACCTTGTTTTTTAAAATCCCAGATTTCACAGATTTTTAAACAAAAGTGTCACAGTCATTAAATAACATTCATAATTAAATGATAGAATTAGTGGAAGCTACAATACACAGCACAGCTCGATTGTTTTCCAAACTCAGTTTTGTCTAACCGATTGCTAGTGTAACCGAGTGTCTTCAGAGTTCACTGAGTTTATGAAGAAAGAAATAAAGCAATGAAATGAAACATAATAATTTACTGGCTTATTTTTTTGTGTGTAGAAGCACACTTTTTTATTGACTGAGGAATCCCAAAAGGGACAAATGCACTTGATACGTACATCAAACATCGGATCTGTCCGAAAAACCTAGTAAGCGCTCTACATAGACAGCATTTTACGTCATCCTACGTGCACTCCTGAGAAGAAGTCTCAGTCTACTTAAGGTGCCTTAATTCTAAGTGATAAACTGACTGAATATTATGAGGGAGCATCCGATGCTTCCTTAGCGCTGAAGACATTACTAGCATTCTTAGTGGCAAAGCTTTTCTCACCAAAGATTTCAAATATGGCGGACGAATGCGGAGTAATTTAAACAAAGTAAGTAAGCAAAAACTTCTCTGCGGCACGCTATACCACAGAAAAGTCTGTTACACTTAATTATGATGCAGTATGATTGCTACGACCACCTCATATTGCATATTGTGCTTCATATTGTATATGCTACGTGAATGGAAAATGTTAAATTGCTAAAGAATTTTAGAGCAAATTTCATATTTCACGGGAAGCCGTGAATTAGGTAGGGCCTTACTTATGATGAACTGCCATTCCATCTGGGCTTTGTTCCCATCTTGAACTGTGTGATCTCAGGATACTGTATAATCTGAACCCTGACTGAGATTAATCAAACAATAGAGAAATTAATTAATGCACTAAAATGCAAAATACACAGCAGTAGAGAATTATGCAAAGACATGATTAGAAATAAGGTCAGAACTAATAATGAAGTTTAGGTTTCAAGCTAGGAATCAAATCAGGGTTATGGCCCAAACCAGAATGTGGAAACAGATCAGACACCTAGGGAGAGTAATATTAAAAGAGGAGCAAGCCCAGTGACTGGCATAAAAAAAGAACATGGACTTTAATTGCCTGGGGAGTACTTAGACCTACAGTGCTGTGCAATTTATTCTATTTTTGCTAATTTGTCAGATTTAAATGTTTCAGATCCTCCAATTAATTTTAACGTTAAATAAAGACAACACGAGTTAACACAAAATGTATTTGTTAGTTCCGTGTTGTCTCTTGTAGTTCTGTTTTGTTGTATGTAGCACCTGTAGGTCCTGAAGGAATGTTGCGTAATTTCACTATGTACTGTACACACTGTATGTGGTTAAAATGACAATAATAAATTCACTTGAATCGGACACCTGTATTGAATGTGGAGGATGTGGCTTAAACAGGGTCTGAGAGGAGAAGGAGAGAAAGGAGAAGAGGCAGGGTCTAAAGAGACAACGGTAGATAACACTAGGGCCACCAAGTAATTTGAGGCTGCAGCAAGGTCAACATTCTGAAAGGGACTATTAAAAATGAAAACCTAAAGAACATGTTATTAAAATTTGGAGGTTCGGTTTATGTACATCAATATTTTGGAGATGTTCCTCAGGATTACAGATTTCTAGCATCTACACTGGATTTATAATTTAATCTGCAAATGTGGCCACAGGCCTTAAAGCAAGAAGTAAATGCTACTGTCAACATAGTAATGGGGAGTCAGTGGTAGTCTAGTGGGTAGAGCTTTGGGCTATCAGTCGGAAGATTGTCGGTTCAAATCCGGGCTCTGCTATGCAGCCACTGTTGGGCTATTGAGCAAGGTCCTTATCCCTGTATGCTTCAGGGGTGCCATACAATGGCTGACCCTGCACTCTGACCTCAGCTTCCAAACAAGCTGATATATGCGGAAAAAAGGATTTCATTGTACTGTACATGTGTATTTGTATACATGACCAATAAAGGCGTTTTTCGTTCTAATAACTGGGACACGTTAACCAGAGGCAGTGGTTAAGCAGTCTTGAAGGACCTGAACAGGGCAGATTTGTTGTGCTTTTTCATATCAATAAGATCTTAGAAATCATAAAAGCCACTGAAGCTGAGGAAAAGACCACTTGAGGACTGGTACATCATACAAAGGATTTGGGGTGTTCTAGAAACAACTCAGAGTCACTTTGCTTTGTTTAATTTCCCTGCAGTCAAGCCAAAACCATAATACACTGCTTGGAAAGACTTGCTACACCCTTCTGTAAAGAATGGATCAAGTTGGATGTCAGTGAGAAGATGTTTATTAAAGTTTTTTGATTAGTGTGGTTACCTTTTGTTAGAGTCAGTGTACAGGCAGACCAAAGACATGAAGGTAAAACAACAACGGTTATTAATACAAAGATAAATGAGGAGGCGACCTGACAATGTTCCTTACCAAGACTAGACAAAATAGACAAGAATAGATAGAAGTGCAAACAATGATTATTAGATAAACCCTAACTGAGGCTGGAGAATTAAGAAAAAAGAAAGCAAAACAAAAAAAAATGTACAGGAATGATTTAAAAAATAAATAAATTAATTTATTAATTCAGATACACTTCGTGCTAGTGCACGTTCTGAGCTCTATCAATTTAGAGCACTAACAGCTTTTATAAAGCTTTCTTTAGAAAAGCTTTATACGTAGATTCACCTGAAATGATCTTTGGAAACCACCTTAATGGTATGAAGATGTGTGGGAGGTTTTTAGACAATTGTGGTTTTGGTGTTGTCCAAACACAAATAATACACGTTGGAGTTTATTTTGTAAAAAACTGTTGACATCGGTAGAACCAGTCCTGCTGCATTAAGAGCAAAATACCATTGACCACAAATATATACACTGCTGTTACAAAAATAATAAGATTTTACATTTTACTAACTGTCTACACCGATTGAAAATTACATCAATTATTCAGATACAGTAGACCCTTGAGATACGAACGGTTTACCATACAAACATTTCGGTTACGAATGATCTTTTTCAACTTAACGTACAAACAAATTTCAGATTACGAACCGAAATTCGTGAAACATGTCACGAACAAGTTGACTGACTCTCTCTCTCTCTATCTATCTATATATACAGTATATACACATAGTGAGCGAACATTCGGACGGTGTTTTACCGGTGTTTTCTATATATTTTGTAAAATTCTATATTAAAGTTCTATATTTAAGTTATTATTTCGTGCAATTACACCTACAAAATACAACACTATTGAAATAAAGAAGGAAATAATAGAGAAATATGTTATTGTCGTTTCTGGTAGATACAATGTATTATGGTGTATGGTACAGCACAAGTACTGTATTGAAATGTGATGTGTGTTTATGTACAGTACAGTACTACTGTGTATTGTTGTTTATTACAGTAATGTATTTTCTATAATTTAAGATTTAAGGGCAAATATACTTGTATTTATAACATAAAAGACCATTTAAGACATTAGAAAGGTTAGGTAAGGGAGGTCTGGCACAGATTAATTATATTTACATGATTTCTTATGGGAAAAATAGGTTTAACTAACGAATATTTTGACTTAAGAAACAATTAAATTCGTAAGTCAAGGGTCCACTGTACTTTATTACATTTATTTGTAAAATAACTGGCCTCTGATCAATTACCACATGGGAAGAAGATCCCACTAGCTTTGTGACAAGGCAATGTGACAAGAAAGAGGCCTTTTCTAAAAAGTCCCACGTACCCCTTTGTCCACCAATGCAGAACGGTTTCAGTTCCAGTTTGCAAACTTAATTTTAAACCGGTTCCGCGTGTTTCCACAGAAAAAAAGAGGTTTCAGAGGGTGAACTAGCATTCTAATCTGGCACCACAGAATACTTGGTTTTTCAGCACGAACCGTGACATCATCTGTGGGTGTGTCAAAGTGTAAAGGTCTGGGTGCTTTAACATGAAAAGCTGCAAAATCGCTGTGCTGGTGTCTCGTATGAGCTTGACGCTGCATTTCGATCTTTTAAAGTTCACCTGACTGAATTTTGAGCCAGTCTGCCGCTGATATTTTCAAAGCACCTCAAATTAGATAACCTGTGTGATATGACGTGGTAAAAGTGACCCAGAAAGTACAAAAAATGCTTAACGTGAAAAATAGAGCTTAACGTGGCTTGTTGTACTAAAACAATGAGTGAGGAATTTGGGTAGTACAGAGCACTTATGAGCGGTAATAACAGAGAGAAATTTTGTGTTCCTGTGTCGTACTTTTAGTACACTCAGACACGTTGTGCTTTCACGACTTTCCCGAAATGCTGATTCTTAGCACCCCAAGCTGCATAAACACCACACGTGAAGTAAATCCAGCTAAATATAAATATATGTATTGTATTTTAGAGTGAGTTTGATGGTTATTTCACACAAATGTTTGTGTCGTGGAACACTTTAGTGATGTTTTAATGCTCAAGCCAAGCACTGAGCAAATCGGCTATTTGTGCCGAGGGTCGTGGTGAGAGTGAAGCGCAAAACACTTCACACATGAATGAACTAAATAAAGCAACAATGGCGACAAACACAAGAAACAAAGTTGCCGTCTACGTCTTCTTATTACCAATAGTTGAGCGATGCTTTTTGCATAAAAACAAACATCTGTAACAACAGCACAAATGCTCGCAGGTAATCTACACACTGTGCCATCATGTTACTAAGGTTTACTTTCATTACGCAACGCTCACCGCTGATGACGCAGGCTTGATTACCAAAAACTGGTGGAAACGTGAGTTGGTTCTGTAAAAAACACCAAGGTTCAAAGAAACCCGAACAGAACCGGTTTAAGAACCAGAGTTATTTTGGTGGAAAACCACTAAGTCTTGTTTGTACTGATAGTTGAAAGTCTCTGATGCCACATGGCAAAAAGTTTTATGGTCAGACGAGACCAAGACTGATATATGGGGCTGGACTCCATGTGCATTTTTGGCACGAACCAAAGACAGCCCAATATTTAAAATATACCAAACCTACTGTGAAGCATTGTGGTGGTAACATTAAGTTGTGTTGTGTCATGCTGCCAAGTACAAAAAGAGTTTAGAAACTGTCAAATGTCGATTTCTTGGTCGTCTCATAAAACATCAGAATCAGAATCTTTATTATTCGCCAAGTACCAGATGTACAAGGAATTTCTCATGGTGCAGGTGTCAGCATACATACAGTGTATCACAAAAGTGAGTACACCCCTCACATTTCTGAAAATATTTCATTATATCTTTTCATGGGACAACACTATAGACATGAAACTTGGATATAACTTAGAGTAGTCAGTGTACAACTTGTATAGCAGTGTAGATTTACTGTCTTCTGAAAATAACTCAACATACAGCCATTAATGTCTAAATGGCTGGCAACATAAGTGAGTACACCCCACAGTAAACATGTCCAAATTGTGCCCAAAGTGTCAATATTTTGTGTGACCACCATTATTATCCAGCACTGCCTTAACCCTCCTGGGCATGGAATTCACCAGAGCTGCACAGGTTGCTACTGGAATCCTCTTCCACTCCTCCATGATGACATCACGGAGCTGGTGGATGTTAGACACCTTGAACTCCTCCACCTTCCACTTGAGGATGCGCCACAGGTGCTCAATTGGGTTTAGTCCATCACCTTTACCTTCAGCTTCCTCAGCAAGGCAGTTGTCATCTTGGAGGTTGTGTTTGGGGTCGTTATCCTTTTGGAAAACTGCCATGAGTTTTCGAAGGGAGGGGATCTTGCTCTGTTTCAGAATGTCACAGTACATGTTGGAATTTTTGTTTCCCTCAATGAACTGCAGCTCCCCAGTGCCAGCAACACTCATGCAGCCCAAGACCATGATGCTACCACCACCATGCTTGACTGTAGGCAAGATACAGATACAGTCTTGGTACTTCTCACCAGGGCACCGCCACACATGCTGGACACCATCTGAGCCAAACAAGTTTATCTTGGTCTCGTCAGACCACAGGGCATTCCAGTAATCCATGTTCTTGGACTGCTTGTCTTTAGCAAACTGTTTGCGGGCTTTCTTGTGCGTCAGCTTCCTTCTGGGATGACGACCATGCAGACCGAGTTGATGCAGTGTGCGGCGTATGGTCTGAGCACTGACAGGCTGACCTCCCACGTCTTCAACCTCTGCAGCAATGCTGGCAGCACTCATGTGTCTATTTTTTAAAGCCAACCTCTGGATATGACGCTGAACACGTGGACTCAACTTCTTTGGTCGACCCTGGCGAAGCCTGTTCCGAGTGGAACCTGTCCTGGAAAACCGCTGTATGACCTTGGCCACCATGCTGTAGCTCAGTTTCAGGGTGTTAGCAATCTTCTAATAGCCCAGGCCATCTTTGTGGAGAGCAACAATTCTATTTCTCACATCCTCAGAGAGTTCTTTGCCATAAGGTGCCATGTTGAATATCCAGTGGCCAGTATGAGAGAATTGTACCCAAAACACCAAATTTAACAGCCCTGCTCCCCATTTACACCTGGGACCTTGACACATGACACCAGGGAGGGACAACGACACATTTGGGCACAATTTGGACATGTTCACTGTGGGGTGTACTCACTTATGTTGCCAGCTATTTAGACATTAATGGCTGTGTGTTGAGTTATTTTCAGAAGACAGTAAATCTACACTGCTACACAAGTTGTACACTGACTACTCTAAGTTATATCCAAGTTTCATGTCTATAGTGTTGTCCCATGAAAAGATATAATGAAATATTTGCAGAAATGTGAGGGGTGTACTCACTTTTGTGATACACTGTACATCAAGTTAAATAATAGAAAAGGAACACTATATATAACACTGATCATACATACACTGATCAGCCATAACATTAAAACCACCTACTTGTTTATACACCCACTGTCCATTTCATCAGCTCCACTTACCATATAGAAGCACTTTGTAGTTCTACAATTACTGACTGAAGTCCATCTGTTTCTCTACATGCTTTGTTAACCCCATTCATGATGTTCTTCAATGGTCAAGACTCTCCCAGGACCACCACAGAGTAGGTATTATTTGGGTGATGGATCATTCCCAGCACTGCAGTGACACTGACATGGTGATGGTGTGTTAGTGTGTGTTGTGCTGGTATGAGTGGATCAGACACAGGAGCGCTGCTGGAGTTTATAAACACCTCACTCTGTCACTGCTGGACTGAGAATAGTCCATCAACCAAAAATATCCAGCCAACTGCCCATGGGCCACTGATGGTCTAGAAGACGACCAACTTAAACTGCAGCAATAGATGAGCGATCTTCTCTGACTTTACATCTACAAGGTGGACCAATTGAGTGGACAGTAAGTGAACACAGTATTTAAAAACTCCAGCAGCACTGCTGTGTCTGATTTACTCATACCAGCACAACACACATTAACACACCACCACCATGTCATTGTCACTGCAGTGCTGAGAATGACCCACCACCTAAATCATACCTGCTCTTTGGTGGTCCTGTGGGGGTCCTGACCATTGAAGAACACGGTGAAAGCAGGCTAAAAAAGTATGAAGAAACAGATGGACTACAGTCAGTAATTGCAGAACTACAAAGTGCTTCTATATGGTAAGTGATTGTAAATTGGACAGTGAGTGTAGAAACAAGGAGGTGGTTTTATGTTTTGGCTGATCAGTGTATAATAAACAATATAGCACCAGCATAAACAGTACAGCATCAGGCAAAGTGTGCAATGAGGATGTACAGAATAAGTAAAAAATAGAAAAAGTACATTATATATAAACATAGAATAAAATAAACAATATAGCAGCGACATGAACAGTACAGCATCAAAGTGTGCAATTAATGTATACAGTACGGTAAGGTACACTGATTAAAGTAATTAAAAAATATATATACAGTGTATCACAAAAGTGAGTACACCCCTCACATTTCTGCAAATATTTCATTATATCTTTTCATGGGACAACACTGTAGACATGAAACTTGGATATAACTTAGAGTAGTCAGTGTACAGCTTGTATAGCAGTGTAGATTTACTGTCTTCTGAAAATAACTCAACACAGCCATTAATGTCTAAATGGCTGGCAACATAAGTGAGTACACCCCACAGTGAACATGTCCAAATTGTGCCTAAAGTGTCAATATTTTGTGTGACCACCATTATTATCACTGCCTTAACCCTCCTGGGCATGGAATTCACCAGAGCTGCACAGGTTGCTACTGGAATCCTCTTCCACTCCTCCATGATGACATCACGGAGCTGGTGGATGTTAGACACCTTGAACTCCTCCACCTTCCACTTGAGGATGCGCCACAGGTGCTCAATTGGGTTTAGTCCATCACCTTTACCTTCAGCTTCCTCAGCAAGGCAGTTGTCATCTTGGAGGTTGTGTTTGGGGTCGTTATCCTGTTGGAAAACTGCCCTGAGGCCCAGTTTTCGAAGGGAGGGGATCATGCTCTGTTTCAGAATGTCACAGTACATGTTGGAATTCATGTTTCCCTCAATGAACTGCAGCTCCCCAGTGCCAGCAACACTCATGCAGCCCAAGACCATGATGCTACCACCACCATACTTGACTGTAGGCAAGATACAGTTGTCTTGGTACTTCTCACCAGGGCGCCGCCACACATGCTGGACACCATCTGAGCCAAACAAGTTTATCTTGGTCTCGTCAGACCACAGGGCATTCCAGTAATCCATGTTGTTGGACTGCTTGTCTTCAGCAAACTGTTTGCGGGCTTTCTTGTGCGTCAGCTTCCTTCTGGGATGACGACCATGCAGACCGAGTTGATGCAGTGTGCGGCGTATGGTCTGAGCACTGACAGGCTGACCTCCCACGTCTTCAACCTCTGCAGCAATGCTGGCAGCACTCATGTGTCTATTTTTTAAAGCCAACCTCTGGATATGACGCCGAACACGTGGACTCAACTTCTTTGGTCGACCCTGGCGAAGCCTGTTCCGAGTGGAACCTGTCCTGGAAAACCGCTGTATGACCTTGGCCACCATGCTGTAGCTCAGTTTCAGGGTGTTAGCAATCTTCTTATAGCCCAGGCCATCTTTGTGGAGAGCAACAATTCTATTTCTCACATCCTCAGAGAGTTCTTTGCCATGAGGTGCCATGTTGAATATCCAGTGGCCAGTATGAGAGAATTGTACCCAAAACACCAAATTTAACAGCCCTGCTCCCCATTTACACCTGGGACCTTGACACATGACACCAGGGAGGGACAATGACACATTTGGGCACAATTTGGACATGTTCACTGTGGGGTGTACTCACTTATGTTGCCAGCTATTTAGACATTAATGGCTGTGTGTTGAGTTATTTTCAGAAGACAGTAAATCTACACTGCTATACAAGATGTACACTGACTACTCTAAGTTAAATCCAAGTTTCATGTCTATAGTGTTGTTCCATGAAAAGATATAATGAAATATTTGCAGAAATGTGAGGGGTGTACTCACTTTCGTGATACACTGTATATTGTGCAATAGAGATAATTTACAAGCAGGTAAGGTGCATATGTGCATTGACTGCAAAGGAAAAAATGTGGGAAGCATGTGTGAAAAATCATGTGCATCTATTAAAATGGAGGGATGTGGGAGTAATCCTTGTTTAGTATGCTGATGGCCTGTCAGTGTGTGACAACCCAAGTTTTTGAAAAACATAAAAGAGCTAAAAACGGTCATGAAGCTGAAGTCAAAAGCTGGTATAAAAGGAGAGTCCACTCCAGAGACTAATGCTGCTTGAGTGCAGTGTGGATTCTTTCAGGTTTGCATGTAGCCCTAGGGGTAGCTTGTGCCAAGGGTGGAGTCAAAATAGTGCCGCATTAAAAAAATAAATAAAGAATGCTGGCATAAGTAACAACAGGAAAAGCCTTGCCAGACCCAAGCCTATTACAGCCTCAAAGTAAGAAAGAGCAGGTAAGCAGAGAAGGCAGTCGTGAGCTGATAATAAGGTTGCAAATTTATAGCAAATTTTATGCTTAATGCAGCACAGAGACTGCCGATTACAGCAACACTGTCCGTCATCTGCACCTCTATGCATCCAGCTGGCCCCTAGTGGAATGGCAGGTGGGCATGATACTCTAATCAGTCTTTTGCCAAGCAGGTGGGCCCATTAAAAGTTTGATTTTCTATAGGTAAATAAGTTATCAATCTATAGTGCCACCCTATTTGGTAGAGTATGGACTAACTGTCATTCAACAAATAACTTATTGTTTATCCTCTTCCTTTGTGACCTTGACCTAAGCCTTTACTGCACATATGCAATACAGTTAACTAAGGCACGATTGGCATCCATATTTTGTTGTATTTGTTATTATACTGTATATATATATTAATACATTTTCTCCATGCTTCCTCTCCAGTGATGCCGATCCCCACTCCAATTGAGGAGAACGAAACTAACACACGCGCCCTCCAACGTGTGCAGTAGCCGACTGCATCTTTTCACCTGCACAAGATGAGTTCATATGCGGATCAGCTTTGTGTGCGGAGAGTCACACCCTGATCAACATGCTTTTCCTCGTCTCTGTGCAGACGCCATCAATCAGCCAGCAGAGGTTGTAATTGCACCAGCTTTCCCACCTTGTATGAACAACAAGCCAATTATAGTTCATGTAGGCGCCCAGCCTGGCCGGATGGCAGAGCGGAGTTTCGAACCGATGAGTTGGAAATGTCAGCTCTGGTGCACCAGCGTGTTTTACCACTGCACCACCTGAGCGCCCAGGCTGTTGGAGTTTCTTTTGTAAAAGCTGCTGACATCAGTAAAACCAGTCCTGCTGCATTAAGAGCAAAGTACCACCAACCCCAAATATATACACTGCTGTTAAAAATTAATTATTTAATTATATTTAATTATATTAATTTATTATAATAAAATCTTAATTTTACTTTTCATCTCCACAAATTGAAAATCACATCAAATATTCAGATAATGTATTAAATTTATTTGTTAAAATAACTGGCCTCTAATCAATCAGCACATGTGAAACATTTAGCAGGATGGTAATTCAGAACATATATCCACATTCACTGTACTGATAAACGCAAGACAGTAGATGAGTGCGGACACACGCAGAGACGTTACCAAATGTTTATTTATAATAACAAAAGACAAGACGGCGATACACAAGACAATACACAAACACATGACCTATGCTAACCACTAAGCTAAGTGCTAATGCTAATCTAACAACATAAAACATGATCACACTATCCTAAACTGGCAGCGCGGTGGCTCGGTGGGTAGCACCGTCGCCTCAAAGCAAGAAGGTCCTTGAGTTCGATCCCCAGGTGGGGCGGTCCGGGTCCTTTCTGTGTGGAGTTTGCATGTTCTCTCCGTGTCTGTGTGGGTTTCCTCCGGAGGCTCCGGTTTCCTCCCACAGTCCAAAGACATGCAAGTGAAGTATTGGAGATACTAAATTGTACATGACTGTGTTTGATAAAACCTTGTGAACTGATTAACCTTGTGTAATGAGTAACTACCGTGAATGTAACCAAAGTGTAAAACATGACGTTAAAATCCTAATAAACAAACACCATCCTAAAACCTAAGCTAAGCTAAGCTAAAACAAATGCCATCACTAAACATAAACTAGACAACATGAACCAAGACATGATACTCTGAACAAGATTAAGCTAGATACATGAGCTGCAAAGCAGGCTACCAAACATTACCTCCAAAATCAAGAACAAAGTACTGGTAACCCCATTAACATCATAACAGTTAAAATAGCCTCCACTGAATGATCCACAGCCAGTCCTTAAATACCCTGAGCACTTAACCTTGCAATGAGCTTCAGCTGTGGATCATTGGCTGTTGCCAACATGAGGGGTGTAGGCTTGACAATAAACAAAACAACTCCAACCATGTGCTCCTGGAAACAGAGGCGTAGCACCTACACATGTGATTCACACAAAAATAAGTTATCCTAAATCCACTTAAAACTGTAAAATAATCTGTATTAAAGGGTGCCTTGGTTGTCTCATAAAACATTATAAGGCGGAGAGCTAAACAATTATTATTAGTGGAACTGACAATAAATCAAAAATTAATTCAATACTATCAATCTTTTCTTGGCTGATTTGTATGTAACATAAATGCAGGCATTGATCGGTTACAGAAAGAGGATTACGGAACTGGGTGTATCATCTTTACCATATATTGTGTGCATTCATTTCCTAAAACAGGTTTGTATCCCTCCACCGTGTTGCATCATTGGTGAGTCATGAATTCTAGGAGAGTCCCTTTGTTTCTAGAGTCATCACTTGCTGGTCTGTCAGCTTGTCCAAACAGGTACTTTGCTTTTTATTGTTTTTATATGCAATAAAGAAAAACACTGGCAAGCGAACTGTGACTAACACTACAAGCTCCATCAGGCCCTGCTGCACACCATGTCACCTACATACTACGTCACATATCCACACCTGAGGCCCGTTTCATACCTAATTTTCCCTTCTACATAACCAGAATCATCTATAGACTTAGTGTACAGCATTAAACACCAATCAGCCATAACATTAAAACCACCTCCTTGTATCTACACCCACTGTCCATTTTATCAGCTCCACTTACCATATAGAAGCACTTTGTAGTTCTACAATTACTGACTGTAGTCCATCTGTTTCTCTACATGCTGTTGGAGTTTTTAAACACCTCACTGTCCCTGCTAGACTGAAAATAGTCCACCACCCAAATATATCCAGCCAACAGCACCTTGTGGGCAGCGTCCTGTGACCACTGATGACGATCTCAAAGGTGACCAACTCAAACAGCAGCAAGTATGTTCCTGCTTAGCTGGTATCCCATGCTCCCTTGATTCCTTACTTCAGTCATCTCACAGCGTTTTCTTTTACCCAGAACTTCTGACATTTGTATAATTTGCTTTTCTGTTCTTCTGTTTAGTATTTAGAATTGGTATTGAGTGTAGCATAGCCTTTTTCTAGTGTTTTCTTAAAAGGCATTTTGGCACCGAGGATTCCAAGTGATTTAGTGTTTCAGCTTTTATTTTGTCCCATTCTTCCTGCAAACACGTCTTAAGATGTGCAACAGTACGGGGTCGTCATTGTCACATTTTTCGTTTCTCCACACATTCTCTATTGGGGACAGGTCAGGTCAGCAGGCAGGCCAGTCCAGTACCCGTACCCTCTTCCTCCGTAGCCATGCCTTTGTAATGTGTGCAGCATGTGGTTTTGCATTGTCTTGTTGAAAAATGCATGGACATCATTGGAAAAGATGACTTCTTGAAGGCAGCATATGTTGCTCTAAGATCTCAATGTACTTTCTGCATTTATGCTGCCATCACAGAAGTGTAAATGACCTTTGCCAAGGGCACTGACACAGCTTCATACCATGACAGACCCTGGCTTTTGGACTTGTTGCTGATAACAGTCTGGATGGTCCTTTTCTTCTTTGGTCTATTTTTTCCAAAAAAGACCTGGGATGCTGATTCATCTGACCACAATACAGGTTTCCACTGTGTGATGGTCCATCCTAGTTGCCTCTGAGCCCAGAGACGTTGACACGGCTTCTGGACATGGTTAACACAAGGCATTTTTTTGCACAATAAAGTTTTAAGTGGCATTTGTGCATGTAACTCCATATTGTAGAGCTTGATAAAGGTTTGCCAAAGTATTCCCTCACCCATGTGGTTATATCAGCTATTGTTGAGTGGCGGTTCTTGATGCAGTGCCGTCCGAGGGATCGAAGATCACAGGCATTCAGCTTAAGCTTGCGTCTTGTCCTTTACACACTAAAATTCCTCCTGATTCCTTGAATGGTTTAATGATATTATGCACTGCAGAGGGAGAAATATGCAAATCCCTTCCCATCTTTCTTTGAGGTACATTGTTTTTAAACATTTTAATCATTTTCTTACACATTTGTTGACAAACTGGAGATCCTCTGATCATCTTTGCTCATCATAGACTCAGCCTTTCCTGGATGCTGCTTTTGTACCAAACCATGATTACAATCACCTGTTGACACCACCTGTTTGGAATCACATCATTATTTAGTTTTTTTTTTTTTACCTCATTACTAGCCCTAAACTGTCCCTGTCCTAACTTTTTTTGGAATGTGTTGCAGGCCTGAAATGCAGGAATGGAGGTATATTAACAAATGAGATGAAGTTGAGCAGATAAAACATGAAATATCTTGGGTTTAAACTGTCTGCAATCAAATAAAAGTCCAAGTAAATGTTAAGAACACTGCATTTGTATTTTATTTTATTACCATATGTTAATTATGTATCTGCTAACTGATGTGGCACATAGTTGGATGGTACAGCCATGGCAGTGTAAAGGCCCCCAAATCAAGAACATATCAGAATTTAAGGGTCTTTTGAAGGCACGATTCACATTGGGGAAAAAACATCAGAAACCTTGACTCCTTTGCCACCAGTTCCAAACACTCCCCAAATTCCTTTCTACTAGTCCCAGGCAGTTCCCTAAACCCTTTGCCTCCACTCCCAGCCAGCTCCTTTGCCACACTTAGTGCCGTCTCCTGTCTGATCTCCAGACACATTTCATACTCCTCAACCCACACCGCCTCTTTTTTTATCTGCAATAGAGAAAGAAAAGCAAAGCAAACTGAGACTGTAACACTACGAGCCCCAACAGGCATTGCACACCATGTCATCTGTATACCGCATCACCTGACATGTCCCACAGTACCTGATCTCCACACCTAAGGCCCATACCTGATTTCGTTTTCCACATAACCAGTCTTATTTATAGACTTCGTGCACAGAATGACATGTTCTTGCTAAGCTGGTATTCCTATTGCTGATGAAATTCCATCATACAAGTTATTTGCATGTTATGTGCTGTTTTTAAAGAAATAAGAAACCTAAAGTTTGAAGGCCTCATGATCCACGAAATTTCTCCTTTCAATTGACATATGGGTTCATTGTGGAGGTAGCATGTCCTTACAAAGAAAGTGCCGATAACTTATCGATAATAATTTTTTGTTCTCACTGTGAACTAGCAATTGCATCTGATTGTGACATAAATAAATAATTTAGAAAACAGTTTGCTTTAGACTTATTCCTTCATTTGGCAGAGACACAGAGTTCTGGTTCTGTTGAACCTAACAATGTGACAGCAGCAGATTATCTTCTTTTCATTCATTTCTCCAAGGGGATCAATAAAGTATTATCTTATCTTATTAATTAATTATGTTTTACCACCGCTGTCCCACTTTTAAAACAATTTACTTTTCACTAAACACAAACCTAATTACTGAATTCACAACCTTTGGATTAAAAATGTAAATGTTTTCCTCAGAGAATTCATTTTTTCTTGTAAAATGGAACTGCAAATGTAGTCAATTATACACTGATCAGCCATAACATTAAAATCACCTCCTTGTTTCTACACTCACTGACTCACTCACTCACAGAGCAGGTATTATTTGGGTGGTGGATCATTCTCAGCACTGCAGTGACACTGACATGGTGGTGGTGTGTTAGTGTGTGCTGTGCTGGTATGAGTGGATCAGACACAGCAATGCTAATAGAGTTTTTAAACACCTCGCTGTCACTGCTGGACCAACCAAAAATATCTAGCCAACAGTGCCCCATGGGCAGCGTCTTGTGACCACAGATGAAGGTCTAGAAGATGACCAATTCAAACAGCAGCAATAGATGAGCGATCATCTCTGACTTTACATCTACAAGGTGGACCAACCAGGTAGGAGTGTCTAATATAGAGGACAGTGAGTGAACACGGCATTAAAAACTCCAGCAGCGCTGCTGTGTCTGATCCACTCACACAAGCACAACACACACTAACACACCACCACCATGTCATTGTCACTGCAGTGCTGAGAATGATCCACCACCTAAATAATACCTGCTCTGTAGTGGTCCTGTGGGGGTCCTGATCATTGAAGAACAGGGTGAAAGCAGGCTTAAAAAAGTATGAAGAAACAGATGGACTACAGTCACTAAATGTAGAACTACAAAGTGCTTCTATATGGTGAGTGGAGCTGATAAAATGGACAGTGAGTGTAGAAACAAGGAGGTGGTTTTAATGTTATGGCTGATTGGTGAACAGTATATGCCTAATCATATTTTTTTTTAAATATCGGACTTTAAAGTAAGTTCAAACCATCTGATGTCACTATGTGTCTATGTTTACAACCCATTACTGTTTTATTTTATCTTGTGCTTTTTTTCCTTCCTACCTTCCTCCCTTAGGGCAAATAATTTAGGAAAAATTAATCATGAACACAAATGACAAGGCCAGTTGTGTGTGTGCCAAATAAGATGTGCTTGCTAACTGCGACACTTTATAGCAACCACATGCAATTATTTAATGCCAAGCAGGCAAGCTTGGTCAGATGTACTTGTCCTAACCAAAAACTTGTGTAACACTTATTGTGGTGCCAAAATAGCATGTTGACTGAATGACCAGAAGAACTAGGAACATTAGTTAGCAACATTTTCCAAATAATTTTTTTAGTTTTATGGTTTTTTTTTTTTATCATTTGATTGTAGAATCATGTATAGCACTGAATTATAGCAATAATTCTTAGTCACATGTTGTCATCAGTCAATATTTCAAAAGTGGTAAGTCACATGACATTTGCTACTTGTAATAACAAAGGGGTCACAGATGGTTTTTCCCATGGATCACTTTATGATCTCTGGCATAAACATGTTGTAAACAGAATTAATAATCACAACATTACTGTACTTTAATATTACATGCTTAAATATTTACATTTGCTATATGGTTAAAAGTATGTAGATGTGACGTCACAGACTGGAATGAGATGCTTGTGGTTAAATATAGAAGAGGCTTTAATATGTAGGGCTAAACCAAAAAACTTAGTCAAAGTACAAGCGAGGGTTAAAGCCAGAGAGAAACCAAAACGGAAGAGCAAAAACACAGTTCAAAATGGAAAATGGGGGGCAAAATGGGTTGAGCACGAGGTAACTAAGAACTAACGCTCAGTATGCAGCTGAAAAAGAGGGGCAATACTTCACAACCGGCTTAACAAACAGACAGGTTTTTATTCGGGAGTTTGCAGCTGAATTGGGTTAGAACTCAGGTCAGGCTGATATAGGTCAGCAGGTGCAGATTGGCTGGTTGAGTCACAGGGCAGACTGGTGCATCTTGGGAGTTGGAGTTCGTTAAAGTGGAAAAGTCTGTGAAGGGACTGGGAAGCGTGACAGTACACACTTAACCATGACCTTGCTGGGCATCTCATTGCAACAACAAGGGCATTAATATGGAAGTGAAACACTTGGACTTAATCATACATTTGGACACAATTCCTGTTTTTCAATGCTTTGCCAGAGGAAGCCACCAGTTTCTTTCTACCAGTAATACAAGAATAGCATGTTAATCATTCAATCAAAGCCACGTATTTTGTTTATTTTCATAATAGTGACTGTATTAGCTCTTTTTCCTGTGCTAAGTATGGTATGTTTGGTTATTCTCTCTCTGTTTTTAGTAATAGTTTATGTATGATACTGTATGTGTAGATTAGTTAGTAGTCTGATATAAAAGATATAGAGAAATGCTTACAAACAGTTTTAGCAGACCTGAGTGCCACTAGAGTTTCAAACCCCAAGTTACAGTAGGGCTACTTGGTTGTGACTTTGATACATAGCGGTGAGTTAAGCATCGGACATTTAAGGTGACCAACAAGTACTCCATACTTTGAGACTCTCAAGCTAGGAACCCTTTTAATAAAAGTGTTATAAATTATAGAAGACTCTTTGTTTGACATATGCAAACTACCACCCCCATGTAGACACCAGTAACCATAGTCACCTGTATTCTGTGGGCCAGGGTGCCGAACTCAGAGCAAACCTAAAACACTGATAAACATTAAATCTCTGTCATTTATGTTGTACATTTGAGACAGAGAACGGTTAAGTGGTGTGTGATTTAGCTTGAATGGTGTCTGTTATGGTTTGGCTTATTTGACAATGAATTAATGAATTAATGAATTTTAGGTCACAATCTGAAAGGGTAGTAAAAATCAGTAAGGGAACAGTCGGAGTACTAGATTGCACTATACAAATGATTGTTTAAAGAGCTGTCTTCTGGTCCAGAAAATCAGGGTTTAGGGCCCAGCAGTGGTAATTTGGTAATGGTGGAGCTTGAACCTGTGATCTTTCAGTTACTAGTCAAGAAACTAAACCACTGAGCTACTACTATAATGGACAAATGAACAAGAATTTATATCTGTAATTTTTTTCATCGTCAACATATCCCTTGCTGGTAAATAAGGTACCATTTGAAAGCTTAAAATGTCTACTTTTTAGCAATGTAAATAATTTTAGCTTTTTGTTTATAAGTTATCTTTAAAAACACAAAATACTGTAGTAGCGGTTAATTCCGACAGAATTAGAGTGTTTATACAGTATTTTGTACTATTATAAGGCTGTATTTGTATAAATATTAACAAAATTAATATCAAACAAAGCAGCAGAATATCACAATCACATTTATGCTGTCTGTTTAACTTCAAATAAATGAGCATAAAAAAAATATCCCGAAAACGTTTAATATTTGATAATGCTTTGCGATCATTGCAAAATGAAAGCGCACGGTAAACAGCAGTTTTTTATTGCCGGCTCACCTAAATCACACACACTGGAGAAATGCAAAAAAAAAAAAAAGTAAATTCCGAAGCTCTGATTGGTTTATATACAGCTGTTTATCAGGGCCTGGGCAGCGAGTGAATCTTTGAAACAAATGTGCAAGGATCCACTGAGTCGTTTACACACGACTCCATAATGAAACAGAATGAGCAAAATGAATGAATCTTTACCATAGATAAGAGCACAGCTCCCTGATTTAATTCCAAGGAATAATTTATTTAAAAAGAGTCATTTCGGACTCGTTTTACTAAGTAATTCAGTTATGCTTTTTCACAGACAGATGTGAAGAAATGAGGGAGGGGTACATTTCATGTGTATGGACAGAGTCTGGGGGAGTTTTAGAGCCAAAAGGCACGAATGTATTGAATAATGACAATAATAAGTATAAATAATTAATCTTACAGATTTTGTCTGCAGTATAATCTGTTTCTTTTGGGTTGGAAAGCTTTGGAGACCAACGTGGACTCCTTTTACTCCAACTTCAATAACTCCAGATCAGGGGGGTATTCCAGAAAGCGGGTTTAACAAACTTCAAACTTAACCCTTTACTCAGAGTTCACTTATCTAACCGTGTCATAACCGGAGTTTTCTGTTCCAGAAAAGCGGTTCAGGGTTAGATTACTCAACTCTGAGTAGATTAAACCCAGCAGAAGTGCGTTCACGGTTAACTCTAAACAGGCATTCTCAATGGAGTGTCGATAAAGGGATTCATCATGGATGTGAATGAAAGAAAAAGTAGTCCGTAATATTTGACACCAATTGAACTGTTTATTTTAATGTTTGCATGTGCAGATCATGAAAATGTTTTAAATGTAAAAGTAATACAGCATCGTCCGTAAAAAAAGATGTCGCAAATGGCAAAAAAAAAAAAGTTAGTTAAATGTGAGTTAATGCGTGAGTTTAAATTCAATTAAAAAAAACTTGTTGAAACATAATTCAACATTTAGCAGAAGGATAGGGCAAAATGTTTAATATGTCAGTTTGTCACGATTTTACACGTTTTTTCCCTTTCATTTACTCAATCTAGGTGTAATCCAAGTGGAATCAGATGCACATAGCAGCAGATAAAAATAAAATACAAAAACTGCCTATGTTCAAGGCATGATGGTTTATTACATGTAAATCATTAGTTTGTAGTGCATAAACTGTGGAATATTAAGAACTGCATTGGTACAGTCTAAACACTTTTTATTGCCATCTCTCCAGTGATTGGTGGTGTGGTTTTGAGCCTCATGCAATTGTTAGTGATCTAAATGTCGCTAGATCCTGATGAGTATAAATAATGTTCTTTAATCCAAAAAAAAAAAACACTGTTGAAGGATGATAGAGAAACCATCTCCTCTGCCTCAAGGTGGGATGAGACTGGGAGGCCTATAGAGGTACAGGATATGTTGAACACAGAGCATGGCATTTCATTTGATCTACCATGGTAATGTGTGACTGTCCTCTAACAGAATGTGATGGGCAGTCCCGAATCAGATGAGGGACCATCCACATCCAAAGCTTAGCTTAGAACATCTGAAATATTGAGAACACAAAAAGCTAAGTTTGATCATAACATGCTATTTTTGCCTTTTTCTTTCAAGCTGGGTGTAAATGATCTATACAAGGTCCATCTGGAGAAACAAATTGCAAAGTGTGATCCTCAGGTGGAGCATATAAAACAGACAAGGCTAGAAATTTAGTTGCTTAAATTTAAGATGGGTGTCAGTGCTAAGGGTGTATAAATATAAATGTTCTTACTAAAGAATAAGGACAAGGAAATTAACTCGTTGCACTGTTTTATTTTCAGTGATCATGCACAGAGCCTGACCATTTGGCTTCAATATTTGTAATGTGGGTAGCATCACATAAGATCTTGATGGAGAAGTAAGTTGCAGAATGTGTATTAAATGTTACACTGTTTTATTTAAAACATTTGTTTATTTTTTAAGATAATGGTCACTACCTGTACGTGGAGGGATATTCTGTCTGCTGTTCACCTAATCCTTTTCATTTTCTGCTGGTGCTTTAATGGGAATGGGAATCCATGCAGCCACTAACCCTTGGGAATCTTTAAGATGGTGCAGAGCATTTTTTAATTACTTTTCAGTTTTTATCTTTATTATTAAAGACAAACCTGCTATTCTATGGCATTCATCTTTGATGTTTATTACAGACAAACAAGAGTTTCAATGCTAGGCATACTTTTTGGATGGACCAACATACAAAAAAAGGAGAGCAATGCATAAAGTCTGCAAAGAAGTGAGGGCTGATCCACAAAGTGTAATATTGCAAATGTGTAAAAAATAATACTTGAGTAGACCCATAACAGGGCAGTTGCAACATTCATCGATATGTAGTAAAATCATTATTTGACATAATTTTGCAAAGACTTTCTTGTGTACAGATAGGGTTTTCATTCATTAATGTGAACCACAAATTATTTTAGCTTACTAAACTGTGTGTGTGTGTTAAAGGTATTCTATATTAATACATAACATTCCATTCATAATGTTATAATTAATGCTACAACAAGCTTTTTTATTAATATTGTGATTAATAATGTTGCAACTGCCCCTTGTTGCAACTGTCCCCACTCTCCCCGAATTGACTGACTGATAAAAACGGAAAGGTTCGCAGAGAAATTAATCGGGAAATGACTAATCTGAGTTTAATGACTCGTTTCCGATTAAGATCTCTTTAAATAATTAGCGCATCGGTATCCACTGGATCCTGGAAGAAAGGACCCGCCAGGTTTACATAACCCCGGATTAGGTTTAAGTTAACCTGCCAGTGAGCAGGTTAGCTTCAGAGCGTAAGTTGCTATAGTAACTGACACAGGCTCTCTTTAATCTCGGTTTCTGGAACGGAAAACCCAGAGTTTTCCTTAATTCTGAGTTAACTTACCCGGTTAATCACTTAACCCGCTTTCTGGAATACCCCCCAGAATTAGTTAGAAGCTAAAAATTTGGTATGGTGATTGTAAACAACATTTGCCAAATGGAGTGTTGGTAATAGAATTTCAGACCTGCATTCCTACTTACACTCACTGAAACTTTGGATAAAAAAAAAATTTGTAAAAAGCACCTACATTTTGGGGTTTTTTAGCATTATTTGATGGTAAAAATATAATCATGGCATTTAGCTTAACTTTAAGGGGTTTAATATAACATAAATCTATAATTTTTGTGTTATCTTATAAACCTTCTGAATAAAAAGCCTTAGAAACTAGGTATGTCATTCAGGTAGAAAATGCACAAAAATAGGCTGGACAGCCAAGGGGCCTTGCTACAAGGCCTGACAGTGGCAACTTGGCGCTGTTGCACTTAAATCCATTATATACACTGATCAGCCAAAACATTAAAACCACCTCCTTCTTTCTACACTCACTGTCCATGTTATCAGCTCCACTTACCATATAGAAGCACTTTGTAGTTCTACAATTACTGTCTGTAGTCCATCTGTTTATTTACATACCTTTTTAGCCTGCTTTTACCCTGTTTTTCAATGGTCAGGACCCCCACAGAGCAGGTATTATTTGGGTGGTGGATCATTCTCAGCAATGCAGTGACACTGACATGGTGGTGGTGTGTTAGTGTGTGCTGTGCTGGTATGAGTGAATCAGACACAGCAGCGCTGCTGGGTTTTTTAAATACTGTGTCCACTCACTGTCCACTCTATTAGACACTCCTACCTAGCTGGTCTGCCTTGTAGATGTAAAGTCAGAGATGATCGCTCATCTACTGCTGCTGTGTGGTCACAGGACGCTGCCCACGGGGCACTGTTTGCTTGATTTTGATTGGTGGACTATTCTGAGCCCAGCAGTGACAGTGATGTGTTTAAAAACTCCAGCAGCGCTGCTGTGTCTTATCCACTCATACCAGCACAACACACACTAACACACCACCACACACCAGAGAGTTCTGACCATTGAAGAACAGCATGAAAGGGGGCTAACAAAGCATGCAGAGAAACAGATGGACAACAGTCAGTAATTGTAGAACTACAAAGTGCTTCTTTATGGTCAGTGGAGCTGATAAAATGGACAGTGTGTGTAGAAACAAGGAGGTGGTTTTAATGTTATGGCTGATCGGTGTATAATAAATACCGTATAAATACATATAGTAAAGTGCACACACATACACATTTAAAATAGAATAAAAGAACAATATGTAACATTGCAAAAAGTAATGATCATTCACAGTGAAGAAAAAAAAGTTTGATACAACATTCTTTCTAAAGGTCATATGTTCCAATTAAAACAATTATACCGGAAATGTGCTTGAGAGTGTTATGTCACAAAATGTCTGATGTCAAGCAGTTCCTGGTAATACCAATTTGTTAGTTTAAAATTTGGATGTTTTACTAAGCCACAATAGGAAAAATGTCTGCAAATGAAAGAAATTCAGTATTGTTGATACTCTTGTGGCATCCTGCCAAGATTACGCCAAAGGCAAAATGTGCAAAGCAAAATGAGGTGAAAAAAGACCCAAGGGAAAAGGCAAAAGAAATGCAAAAATCTCTCTAAAATGTGGTAAAATTTTTGCTTGTGTGCCAGCCATAGACAAAAAAAACACCAGAATGTTTCACTACACCTAGCCACAAAGAAAGTTACATTTACATTTTCGGCATTTAGTAGAGGCTTTTATCCAAACCGACTTTTTATTAGTGAGTCAATTATAAGTGAACAGTTATTGAGCAATTGAGGGTTAAGGGCCTTGCTCAGGGGCCCAACAGTGGCAACCTGGTAGTGGTGGGGCTTGAACCAGCAACCTTCAGATTACTAGTACAGTACCTTAACCACTGAGCTACCACTGAAAAGAAAGTTATTTTAAAAGACATCTAAATGTTTTATCACACGGCACTAAAGATAAACTTTTTGGCCCATGGGCACATGCTGTTTGAAGAATTCTGTTTAATGCATTTAAATACCAAAACGCTTTGCAAACTGAAAAGCATGGAGGAAGCAGCATGGCTTGGGAATAATCTGCAGCATTAAGGCTCTATACAGCTAAAAGTGATAAAGGAAACAAATAATAAATCATTTATTACTTTATTCATTAGGATTTTGGCATTATGTTTACACTGGTTAGACATGATTTATCAGTTCAGTTTCAATGTCAAACAAAGTCACAGGCAATTATGTATCTGTAATTCACCTAATTTAAATGTCTCCTGAAGGAAACCCACACATACATGTGGAGAACACATAGTAAGGACCAAAACCGCTCCACCTGGACTTGGACCCATCAAACCCATGATCTTCTAGCTGTGAGGCTACCCACTGATCTACTGTGCCACCCTAAATTAAACATAACATTATGAGCACTGACAGGTGAAGTGAATAACACTGATTATCTCTTCATCACAGCACCTGTTAGTGGGTGGGATTAATTAGGCAGCTAGTGAACATTTTATCCTCTAAGTCGATGTGTTAGAAGCAGGAAAAGATTTTAGTGAGTTTGACAAGGGCCAAACTGTGATGGCTAGACGACTGGGTCAGAGCATCTCCAAAACTGCAGCTCTTGTGAGGTGTTCCCAGTCTACAGTGGTCAGAATCTATTAAAAGTGGTCCAAAGAAGGAACAGTGGTAAACCGGCGACAGGGTCATGGGCTGCCAAAGCTCTTTGATGCACGTGGGGAACGAAGGCTGTCAGAATACACAGTATGGGGCTGCATAGCCGCAGACCAGTCAGGGTGCCTATGCTGACTCTTGTCCACCGCCGAAAGTGCCAACAATGGGCACGTGAGCATTGGAACTGGACTACGGAGCAATGGAAGAAGGTGGCCTGGTCTGATGAATTACGTTTTCTTTTACATCACATGGATGGCCATGTGCGTGTGCGTCGCTTATCTGGAGAACACATGCACCAGGATGCACTATGGGAAGAAGGCAAGCCGGCGGAGGCAGTGTGATGCTTTGAGCAATGTTCTGCTGGGAAACCTTGGGTCCTGCCATCGATGTGGATGTTACTTTGACACGTACCACCTACCTAAGCATTGTTGCAGACCATGTACACCATTTCATAGAAACGGTATTCCCTGATGGCTGTGGCCTCTTTCAGCAGGATAATACGCCCTGCCACAAAGCAAAAATGGTTCAGGAATGGTTTGAGGAGCACAACAACGAGTTTGAGGTGTTGACTTGGCCTCCAAATTCCCCAGATCTCAATCCAATCGAGCATCTGTGGGATGTTCTGGACAAACAAGTCTAATCTACTGTATGGAGGCCCCACCTCACAACTTACAGGAGATAAAGGATCTGCTTCTAACATCTTGGTGCTGGATACCACAGCAGAAAGGGGACCAACACAATATTAGGAAGGTGGTCATAATGTTATGCCTGTGCCTTTATATTACACAGCTGGTATGATGTGGTTAATCATATGCACAAGTATTCTTCTCCCCAGTATGACAAGCTGATTTAATTCACAAAAGTTCTATTTTTGTTTTACCAGAGTACATTGTTAAAAAGGCTTTTAATTGTTATGGTAATGTGTCTTTGGGAGTCTTTTTGCCAGAGGGGTATTGTGTTGGGTGTAGGGACCAAGATGATTGAGGTGTAGTCCACTGCTCATTGTTGCTCCTGCTTTTAGGTCACTTTTCTACTTTCATCTAGTAACTGACAACTTCTCTATCACTTAACATTAGTCTGAGATTTTACCAGAGTATGAATTTTGTATGACACACATATCCCTGTGGTTTCTTAAAAATGTCATTAAAAATTAAGAAAGCAACTGTAGTGGCATGGATGTTAAATGTTTTAGCTCTGAAAGTCAAAAGAAATTATTTATGCGTAAATTAAGAAGGGTGGGTTAGCTTTGTTCTCCTTAATCAGAGCAGGGATCGGCATTGGTGGAGAGGAAGCATGATGTAATCGGGCAATTGGATGCGCTAAAGAGGGAGAAAAAAAAAAGAAAATGCATTTAAAAAAAAAAACTAAATACTGCAGTGCTACATTCTGTGTGTGTCCACATTTAACATGCTACATTCAACTGCATGTCCAACTGGCTGCAAAGTCTGAAAGTAAAGAGGTCAAACACTTAGCACTGTTCTTCATCAAAGTGAGGCTCCGCAATGCAGGCTTCTAGTTCAAAAACACGCTCTTGTTCTTTAATCCCCCAAACCTCCCAGCAATACTGCTATAGCGGTTCAAAGCCAAGAAAAAAAAATTTTATAAAAGGTCCGAAAGCACCCTGCTGCGTAAGGAGCAATCATGACTCACCACATTTGTACGAGACTTTGTTGATTTGTAAATTTCATGTGAGTATGACCTTAAAGCTGATAATTATGCAAGGCAATTATGCAAGGCAAGTTTATTTGTATAGCACCTTTCATACACAGTGGCAATTAAAAGTCCTTTACATAAGGAAAAAAAATTCATTAAAACACACAAAAAAAGCATTAAAACATTCCTGAGATCTAGAACCTCAGAAAGACTTCCTGCAAACATTTAGTTACAATTAAGAGAACATGAAATTAAAACAAGGGGGCGGCACGGTGGCTCACAGCAAGAAGGTCCTGGGTTCGATCCCCAGGTGGGGCAGTCCGGGTCCTTTCTGTGTGGAGTTTGCATGTTCTCCCCGTGTCCGCGTGGGTTTCCTCCGGGTGCTCCGGTTTCCTCCGACAGTCCAAAAACATGCCACCAGGCTAATTGGAAACACTGAATTGTCCTATAGATACCTGGCCGCTAGATGCACAAACCAGTGCATTGTAGTGCCGGTCCCAAGCCCAGATAAAATAGGGAGGGTTGTATCAGGAAGGGCATCCGGCGTAAAAATTGTGCCAAATCAATGCGGATCGTGATCCGCCAAGAGCCGACCCCGCAACCAAATGGTACAAAGGCCGAGGAAGAAGAAGAAGATGATGAAATTACAATGAGAGATAAAAAATTAAGAACATGAAAAACTCAAAGAAAATATAGTAAAATAGCTTATAAAAAGTGCAATATGAGTAAAAATACAGATTTTTAAATAAAGATTTTAAAACATCAAGGCCCAAAAGTAGTACTAATAGAGTGCAAAAATGTAGAGCTCAATCATAGGCACAAGAAAAAAGAAAAGTTTTTAATCTGGATTTAAACATTTCTACATTTGAGGAACATCTAATATCTCCTGGCAGTCTGTTCCAGTTGTATACAGCCCAACAGCTAAATGCTGCTTCACCATGTTTAGTTTGGACTTTGGGCTTGACTAGCTGACCTGAGTCCATGGACCTAAGAGATCTACTGGGTTTATATTCTTTAAACATTTCTGAGATGTATTCTGGGCCGAACCCATTCAGTGATTTATAGACCAGTAGCAGCACTTTAAATTCTGTTCTGTAACTGGAGTGATGTGCTCAGTTCTCTTCTTCTTGGTTAAAACTCCAGCAGCAGCATTCTGAATGAGCTGTAACTGTTTAATGGTCTTTTTGGGAAGTCCAGTTAAGAGACCATTACATTAGTCCACCCTACTGGAAATAAAAGCATGGATGAGCTTCTCTAGATCTTGTTGGGACACCAGACCCTTGATTTTGGTTTATAGAAGTTTATAGAAGGCTGTTTTGGTGATGATTTTGATCAGTGAAGGTTAGATCTGAGTCTATTAGAACGCCAAGATTTTGGACTTGGTCTTTGGTCTTTAGAGCCCGGAAACTGAGGTGTTCACTGACACTAATCCTCTTCTCTTTGCTGCCAAACACAACAATCTGTTTTGTCCTTATTTAACTATAGAACATTCTGGCTCATCCAATTACTGATGTTCTCCATACTGACACAGTGGGTCTATTGGGCTGTAATCATCTGGTGAGACAGCCAGATATATCTGTGTGTCGTCTGCATAACTATGGTAATCAATGTTGTTAGCCTATAGCATTTGGCCTAATGGCAGCATATAAAGATTGAACAGAAGAGGTCCCAGAACTGATCCCTAGGGGGTTCAGATATGCATGGACCATTGAGAAAACGATTGAGAAAAAGCAAGCACAGATGTTTTCCTTTTGTAATGATTTTATAAAGCTTATAGCACATGTCTTTTAACCTTAAATGCTATGAATGACAGTACAAATTTGGTTCATTGTGATCATTGATAGGATAAGCATAAGTTTTTGTAAGACCTTCCATAGTTTTAACCTCTGTAGTTATAAGTTATGTGAAACACACTCACCCAGGGAGTTAATCTGTAGGAACAAAATGTTAGAGACACAGCTGGATCTACTAGATGCAATATAATCTCATAATGACAATATAAAAAAAAATTATACACACTGGTAAAGTAAAATTAATCTTCAGCTTCTTAAGGAAAAGAATTAGTTTGTTCCAAAAATAGTTTTATCACATTTACAATAAACTATAAACAGTAAACCAGTTTAATATAACATCTACAGTAAGCATGTAAGAACTATCAACATCATGTATTGACACCTTTCTATCAGCATTAACTTCATCAGCAATTTGAGCTACAGTAGCTCGCCTGTTGGATCAAACCACACGGGCCAGCCTTCGCTCCCCATGTGCATCAATGAGTCTTGACTGCCCATGACCCTGTCGCCGGTTTACCACTGTTCCTTCGCTGGACCACTTTTGATAAAAACTGACCACTGCAGACCGGGAACACCCCATAAGAGCTGCAGTTTAAGAGATGCTCTGACCCAGTCATCTAGCCATCACAATTTGGCCCTTCACCTGCCATAATGTTGTAACAATCACCTTGACATTTTTCAGTTCTAGGGGTTACATTTATTGCTTGAGAAATACACTGCAGTTTGACAAACCTACTCTTACCCATACACCCAAAAAAACCCAAATTAAACAGCCCTTTTAGAAGAAGAAGATAGAAGAAGATATACTTTATTTGTCATATATACATATACAGGTGTACAGTACAATGAAATTCTTTCTTCGCATATCCCAGCTTGTTTTGGGAGCTGGGGTCAGAGCGCAGGGTCAGCCACCTTACGGCGCCCCTGGAGCAGCCAGGGTTAAGGGTCTTGCTCAAGGACCCAACAGTGGCTGCATAGCAGAGCCTGGATTTGAACCGCCAATCTTCCGGTTGATAGCCCAAAGCTGTACTCACTAGGCTACCACTGTCCATGCCAAACAATTACAATATATATCAGAAAACAACGTTTGAAAAAAAAAGACATAATTCCTACAATATAACTAGTATTTTTCTATTTCAAACAAACATCGCATGTATTTCCCCCTCCCCAGTTTCTCCAAAGTCCCAACATGCCAAAATGGTCAACAATACAAAAATTGTCCAAAATGCAGAAAAAATATCCCAAACAACCCAAACGCAAAAATTCTAGGAAAAAAGTACTTAACAATGCATTGCACAAAAAAAAAACAAAAAAAAAAAAACAAAAAAAAAAAAACAGCTGGATCTCACCGGCATATTCCTCAAGTTTCTTCAAGCTCCAGGACTTAAATCTTCTCCACCCCGCTTGTTCTTTGTGACTGCCATCTCATTGTCTGTTTTTATTGTAAAAATTGGGGGCTTTTGGGCATTTATCCATCCACAAACAAACAAACAAACAAACAAACAAACAAACAAACAAACAAACAAACAAACAAACAAACAAACAAACAAACAAACAAACAAACAAACAAACAAACAAACAAACAAACAAACAAACAAACAAACAAACAAACAAACAAACAAACAAACAAACCAAACCTTTTCTTTTTTCCCGCCTTTTTCCTCCTCTTCCTGTTAATCAGGATATGCTCCTTGTGTAGACCTTCTCAGTAGCTCCTCCCCCAGCTTTCTTAAAGGAACAGTGATAATGGTTCAAAAAATTCATTATGGCCCTTTTGTTATTTTTTTCTTGACCACCAAACGGCAAAACTCTTATATTTTAAATGATTGAATGCACACAGGAAAGTTTACCCTTGCAAGGAGTTATTTTTAAATCTTTTCTTTATTTTAATGTGCTAAAATATACTTTTCTAAAAACAACACTTTTTATGTGGCAATGTCACAATGTTATGCCTAGTCGGTGTGTGTGTGTGTGTGTGTGTATATACACACACACACACACACACAACCCTAAATCAGAAAAAGTTGGGACAGCATGGAAAATGCAAATTATAAAAAAACACAGAGTTTCTTACATTTACTTTGACTTTTATTTGATTGCAGACAGGATGAACCTGAGATATTTCATGTTTTGTCTGCTCAACTTCATTTCATTTATTAATAAACATCCATTCCTGCAGTTCAGGCCTGCAACACATTCCAAAAAAAGTTGGGACAGTAAAGCATTTACCACTTTGTAAAGTTGCCATTCCTTTTCACCACACTTAAAACATGTTTTTTCATAATTTTTGCTGATTCATCTGACCACAATACACGTTTCCACTGTGTGATGGTCCATCCTAGATGCCTCTGAGCCCAGAGAAGTCGATGCCGCTTCTGGACATGGTTAACATAATTCTTCTTGTTTGCACAGTAAAGTTTTAAGTGGCATTTGTGCATGTAACTCTGTATTGTAGTGCTTGACAAAGGTTTGACAAAGTAATCCCTCACCCATGTGGTTATATCAGCTATTGTTGAGTGGCGGTTCTTGATGCAGTGCCATCTGAGGGATCGAAGATCACAGGCTTTTAGCTTAAGCTTGCACCCTTGGCCTTTAAGCATTGAAATTCCTCCTGATTTTTTAAATCGTTTAATGATATTATGCACTGTAGAGGGAGAAATATGAAAATCCCTTCCAATCTTTCTTTGAGGTACATTGTTTACATTTCAATAATTTTCTCACACATTTGTGGACAAACTGGAGATCCTCTGATCATCTTTGCTTATCAAAGACTCAGCCTTTCCTGGATGCTGCTTTTGTACCAAACCATGATTACAATCACCTGTTGACATCACCTGTTTGGAATCACGTAATTATTTAGTTTTTTCACCAATTTAATCATAATCTGTCTGCCTCTGTCAAGAAACTAAAAAATGGGTTGTTGTTGGATCTACAACCTACAGTACTAAAAAAACAACAGTGTAAAGACAACATGAATCAACACAAAACACAGCTTTTACATGATCGTTCCATTTACTTAAAAGAGTAAAACTTTATTTAAAATATATATCACTTTAATTATAGCACTTAAAAGTAATTGCCCCATATGTTGTTGTGCCATCATTGGCACTGCTAATGTTTGTGATAACTGGTTTTTTATATTGCTGAGGAGAAATTCTGGCACACTCTTTCTTGTAGAATTGTTTTAATTTAAGTACATTAGAGGTTTCTCTAATGTGGTCTTGCCACTTAATTTCAATAGCATTTGAGTTGCATTTTTGACTTGGCAATATCAAAACCTTAATTTTGTTTCCTTGCCATTCAGAGGTGGACTTACTTGTATGTTTCAGATCATTGTCCTGCTGCATAACCCAAACGCACATGAACCTTTGGTCTCAAACTAAAAAACTGTAACATTAACATTCAGATTTTATAATAACATTTAAAAATCATAGTTCAGCCTTGTTTATATCTGTCGTGAAATCCTGTAAAACTCGTTGATGCATTCTTGGTCAAATTTTAGTATGCTGGCCACTCCTGGGAGAGGTAGTGTATAATATTCTTGGTTATACTGGCTATACTGTTACATGTGTCATTTGTTAATGATCTAGAGATTCTCTGCTCATCTGCTTTTGTACGAAATCATGATCACAATCAGCTGACGACATCACTTGTTTGTTTTTTCACCTTATTACGGGGCGGCACGGTGGCTTAGTGGGTAACACTGTCGCCTCACAGCAAGAAGGTCCTGCGTTTGAACCCTAGGTGGGGCGGTCCGGGTCCTTTCTGTGTGGAGTTTGCATGTTCTCCCCGGGGTTTGTTTACTCCGGGTGCTCCGGTTTCCTCCCACAGTCCAAAGACATGCAAGTGAATTAATTAATTAATTAATTGAAGATACTAAATTGTCGAAGACTGTGCTTGATATAACCTTGTGTGAACTGATAAACCTTGTGTAATGAATAACTACCGTTCCTGTCATGAATGTAACCAAAGTGTAAAACATGACGTTAAAATCCTAATAAACAAACAAACCTCATTACTAGCCCTAAATTGCTCCTATTCCAACTTTTTTAAAAAGTGTTGCAGGCCTGAAATGCAGGAATGCATGTATATTAGAAAAGGAAATGAAGTCAACCAGACAAAACATCAAATATATCAGGTCCACACTGTCTACAATGAAATAAAAGTCTGTAAGAAATAAAAGTAAATGTAAGAAACTGCATTTTTAAGTCTGCATTTTCCATACTGTCTTAATTGAGTTCATATATAAACAGCTGTGCAGTATATTGTATACTTTGGAAAAAATTCATTTTCTTTAGTCAGCAAAGCATTTTAACCAGTTCTGCCTGCACCTCCTACCAGTCCAGATTTTTGTTTTCTCCTAGCAACTAACACACACAGCCGTTCAAGAATAATGCATACCTGGTACAGGTGTGTCAGGTGTTGGGTGTGAACAAAGAATTGGTACATCTGAAAAACGTTTAGGACTGGTTTGGCAAACACAGTATAGCATTGTTTAGTGCCTTTTGGGCATTAATATTAGGTGATAGATTGGCAGTGGGGTCCCTGAATTAGCAATTTTTCAAATATTATGGCAAATATTTACACTATTTACAATATTTAAGGACATAATTATTATATGATTACAGTTAACATGTATTTATCTGCATTAAATTGCTACAATATGTTAAAACTTTTGAATCACTGTCCTTTTTATTTCTTAAATGATTTTAATCACCTGGGATTTGGACTAGTTTGACTGGGATTATTTTTTTATTATTACTTTAAATCAGACAGTTGTTTTAGATAAGCCAGCTTGGTAGTGTACAGCAATGATTTTTGTAGATGTTAACATCTGGAATTGAAATCTGACTTGGTCACATTCATTTTGTTACAGCTCCAGCATTGCTTCACCTTGATCACCATTTTGTTACAGCTCCAGCCTTCATCTGGATCACCTTTTCCTTGTTACGTTATCACTGTCTTCTTTATAAATTATCCATGTTAATTTGTACAGGTTAAGGGCTGTTGGAGTAAAATTGGGTGTAAGCACAATAGCACAGCTTAGTCTTAACAGTTCCTTGTTGTATCTGGCTCATATAACCTTGATGTCCCTGTTCATGTTTGTAGCCTGAACTTGAGATCTAAGTTCTTTGTTATAGTTAGCCTTAGTCCTTGTGCCAGGTTCTAGCCTGACCTTGAGATTCATGTTCCTTGTTGTAGCCTAGCTTTAGTATCACCTTAATGTCAGTGTGCCCTGTTATAACCTGACCTAGATATACTTGGGGTGGCACGGTGGCTGAGTGGGTAGACCCTCACAGCAAGAGGGTCTTGGGTTCGATCCCCAGGTGGGGTGGTTTGGATCCTTTCTGTGCGGAGTTTGCATGTTCTCCCCGTTTCTGTGTGGGTTTCCTCCCACAGTCCAAAAACATGCAGTCACTGAATTGCCCTAAGTGAAGGGGTGTGTGTATTTGAAAAGCTGGGACCCCCCGACCCGATTGGACAAGCGGTTAAGAAGGCAGTTTAACTTTAGTTTTAGTCCCAGTGTCTGTCCTGTCATTGTCTTGGTGCTTCCAATGGTGTTTTCCCTTAATGTTATTAGTCACAGTTAGCTTAGCTTTAGCTTATAATTTAGTATTCCTTGTCTAGACTAGTTTAGGGTTAATATTAGTTTAAATTATGAATGTTTCCATGTATTATTTAGCATTTAACATTATGCTTTAGCTTAGTCATCCATGTTGGTAGTATTGCTCCCTCTTTTGTTCAGTGTGTTGTGTTCATTTTGTTTTTTGTTCTGTCTTGTTTTGTATCTTTGTATTTTAAATAAATTTGTATATAGTTCTTTGCACATGAGACCTATTAACCCTCCTATTACCTTTGGGGTCAATTTGAGCCCATTCAATGTTTAACGTCTTTAAATAAATTATTGACATAATTTTTTTTGCTTCATATTTGATGACTTTTCCTAATTTAATGGGGACAACTGGGTAAACATAAAATTAACATGATGTTATGTTTTCAATGTCCTGTACACATGTTGTACGCATCAGTGTTCTTTGGGGTCAATTTGACCCCAGGCTGTTTTAGCTGTATAAACCATATAAAAAATATTAACATTTTACACACATTTGTTTTGGTTGTTTAGGAAGATATTGAGGTCACTATGACATGCAATTTTATAACCTTCAAAAAACTATAAGGCCCTAACCTCACATAACCATAACTGTAGTAGTGCGAGAACCACTATTAGTTCACACAACCTGGGGGAGGGGGAAACATCATCCTCACAAGATTTTTCATATTTCCCATGCTGTGGGGACAGGAAAATATGGTTCCTGCGAATAGAGACAGAAGATGATGTTGAGGAGGACCCGGATTATTAGGCATCCTCCTCTGATAAGAATGAGACCCTCAGTGTTGACCCTTCTTTTGTCTCTCAACCACCAGCAAACACACTACCTTCCAAAACTGAAAAGTTATTATGGTCTGTCTCCCCATTGAAATAACAAGGCACACTTAGTGCTGCTAATGTCAACAAAATGCTTCCAGACCCCACCAGATAAGCTGTCAGTCATGTCCAAGACATAAAATCAGCATTTGAGCTCTTCATGACACCATCAATTGAAAAGGATATACTTGAGATGACAAAGTTAGAGGGGAGGTGTGTGTATGGGGACAGTTGGAAAGACTTGGATGTGACCCACTTGCAAGCCTACATTGGGTTGCTTATTTTGGCGGGAGTGCACAAGTCAAAAGGCGAAGCAACAGCAAGTCTTTGGGCTGTTGACACTGGAAGGGCAATATTTCCAGCCACCATGTCTCTAAACACATTCCATGTTTTCTCCCGTGTCATACGCTTTGATGACAGAGAAACAAGGCAGGGCCGACGAGAGCGTGACAAACTTGCAGCAATATGAGATGTATGGGACAAGTGGGTTCAGCGATTACACTTTCTTTACAATCCAGGCCCCCATGTGACTGTAGATGAATGTCTAATTGCATTTTGTGGGCTCTGTCCTCAGACAATACATGCCCATAATAATGATCTGTTTTACAAATAAAATCCTTCTAAATTTTTGAAATTGTGTGTGTCAAATTGACCCCAAACAGGTTACTATTCCATATAACAGAAATTGTTTTTCATTCCAAATGTTATAGATAACAAAAATATGTCACTCATATAAATCCATTAAAACACCAAAAAGATCTCTACTTCCAATTTAAGGTCAATCAATGAGATTTGATGGTGATCTGCATATTTCTCCATAGTCACGCAACAGGTATTCTGGATGTATAAGAGGGTGGGAGGGGTTTGTTGTTTATTTTTTAAAAGGCTATTCAGGTGGTCAATGAACAAACAAAAAGTATGTGACATAAATTTGGGTAACAATTTTAATTATAATCATTTTCTGGAGATTTAAATTGCTTAAAAGCATAAAAGGTGTTGAATAATCTGTCTCTGACTGGCAGACTATTGTAACACAATTTCTTTATTTTATCCACTTCAGTGTTACTCTAAAATGTCATTTGGGCACCATTACTGCTATTTATTATTGTACAGTAAAGAATGATATTAAATAGGCTAATCCACAATTTCCTTACACAGGAATTGTAAACAGATCGAGTTTGCAAGGTTGCAGTAAATAGAAGCTAGTTTTACAGTTAAAATTAAGATTAGCCTTTAAAAGTGTGACTTCATTTATTCATTTGTTTACCACTGCTTAATCCTTGTTAGGATGGCAGTCTGGTTGGCGAAAGGCAGGAAACATCCTGGACAGGTCACCAGCACTTACACTTAGGGCAATTTTTAAAAGCTCCAATTGGCCTGACTGCATGTCTTTGGACTTGTGGGAGGAAACCAGAGCACCCGGAGGAAACCCACATAGACAGAGGGAGATCATGCAAACTCAACACAGAAAAGACCCTGGCTGCTTGGCTGGAAAATCGAGCCCAGGTCATTATTACCATAAGGCAACAGCTCTACCCACTGTACCATCATGCTGCCAAGTCTGGATTTATAAGCAAATTTATATTTGAGCACGGTAGATTTGTAATGCTTGTATGCTTATACGACTGTCTAATGCCAAGACAACAGCTTTGTTTTGATGCCATTTACCAAAAGATGATTCACCTGACCCCAGTTCTCCAAGTGCTCCTATCTCATTCTCAGAGATTAGGCCTACCACAACAGTGTCATCAGCAAACTTGACAAAGTAGGTGGAGTTTTTAGTGGCCACACAGAGAGTACAGCAGCAAGCCCTGTGGAGCTCCAGTGCTAAGAGTGAGGGGAGTGAGACATGTCATGTTTGTACTACCGTGTTCTGCTTGAACGGAGGTTGGAGATCCACTGAAACAAGAATGGGTTTCATTCCTAGATCCTCCAGCTTGGTGTATGCAAAGTTTATGCGATAAGTGTGTGATGGTGACATTAGTGGTTGGGGCAGTATGCAAACTGTAATGGATACAGAGTGTCAGGTAGTGAAGAGGTGATAAAGAGGCCTTTTATGCCATTAGCTGCATTATAGATGCGAGCAAAAAAAGACGTTTTCTCCTGTTGCATAATTTGACCCCCTTCACTGCTCTGCATACACTGGTGTGAAGTGTACACTAATCAGCCACAACATTAAAACCATCTCCTTGTTTCTACACTCGCTGTCCATTTTATCAGCTCCACTTACCATATAGAAGCACTTTGTAGTTCTACAATTACTGACTGTAGTCTATCTGTTTCTCTACATGCTTTGTTAGCCCCCTTTCATGCTGTTTTTCAATGGTCAGGACTATACCAGGACCACTACAGAGCAGGTATTATTTAGGTGGTGGATGATTCTCAGCACTGCACTGACATGGTGGTGGTGTGTTAGTGTGTGTTGTGCTGGTATGAGTGGATCAGACACATCAGCGCTGATGGAGTTTCTAAACTTCTCACTGTCACTGCTGGACTGAGAAAAGTCTACCAACCAAAAATATCCAGCCAATAACAACCCGTGGGCAGCGTCCTGTGACCACTGATGAAGGTCTAGAAGATGACCAACTCAAACAGCAGCAATAGATGATTTTATATCTACAAGGTGGACCAACTAGGTAGGAGTGTCTAATAGAGTGGACAGTGAGTGGACACAGTATTTAAAAACTCCAGCAACGCTGCTGTGTCTGATCCACTCATACCAGTACAACACACACTAACACACCACCACCATGTCAGTGTCACTGCAGTGCTGAGGTCATTCACCACCTAAATAATACCTGCTTTGTGGTGGTCATGACCATTGAAGAACAAAGTAAAAGGGGGCTAACTAAGCATGCAGAGAAACAGGTGGACTACAGTCAGTAATTGTAGAACTACAAAGTGCTTCTATATGGTAAGTGAAGCTGATAAAATGAACAATGTGTGTAGAAACAAGAAGGTTTAATGTTATGGCTGATTGGTGTACACTTATGTGACAAGGAAAGAAATGTGCAAAAACTAAACGTTTGGTTGTAACGTTTGTGATGGCAACCGACCACTTGATCCTGACTAGGGTTACATGACTCAGACTCCACCAGAAAAGACAAAAGGCAACATGGAAATTCACATTCGACAGGGTGCCAGTCAATTACATGGCACAATGCACTCATACACAGCACAGAGAGAGATGGTCCTCAAGGGGGGTTGGAGTGGGATTTGCTGTTTTGGACACTCTGACGCCAACTCCTCTCTCTCTGCCATGGTCATCGCCAGAGCCACATTGGATGCTTCAATCCATTTTATAAGCAGATTAGCATGGTAGAGCTGCCAGGTATTTTCTCTGTCTGAATGCACCCTCCTCATATTCAATGTCTCCAAATGGCCCTTGTCAACTTTATCTCCTGGTGCAAAGTGCCTAGGTTAGGCACACCCATTGTATTGTTATTCCTCAGCCTGGAGCTAATTTAACCCTTTTTAAGTAAACCAGTAAAGGTATCATTGCTCTCAGGTCCTCAAATTCTTCCTAATTTGTGCTGGGTGGGACTGTCATTCCAGCTTTTCTCACAAAGTCCCAGTGGAGCCCTGAGAAGATTCACAAACGACAAACAACAGGGGGGTCAAAATATTCATACAATCCAATCTATTTCGAGCATCCATGTGAATGAAGGCTGGTGTAAATCACCTTAATGTGCATAAATATGTCCACATCACTGATGACAGTGATGACAATACAAACAATACCATCCTGCTGAATGGTCTTATGGCCCTAAGAGATCCAGATGTCAATCTTCTTAGTGGGATGCAATGGCTGCTGGGTTCACCAGGTGACAATTATTCATTGGACAATGGGGGTGGGGAGTTGGGGTGCCAAAAGGAAATCCACGCAGACACAAGGAGAACTCACAAACTCCACACAGAAAGGACCCGAACCACTCCACCTGGGAATCAAACCCCCTTTCATGCTGTTCTTCAATGGTCAGGACTACACCAGAACCACTACATAGCAGGTATTATATCATTCTCAGCACTGCAGTGACAATGACATGGTGGTGGTGTGTTAGTAGTTGTGGTATGAGTGGATAAGACACAGCAGCGCTGTTGGAGTTTCTAAACTCCTCACTGTCACTGCTGGACTGAGAATAGTCCACCAACTAAAAACATAGAGCCAACAACGACCCGTGGGCAGCATCTTGTGACCATTGATGAAGGTCTAGAAGATGACTAACTCAAACAAACCCAGGACCTTCATGCTGTGAAGCTACAGTGCTACCCACAGATCACAGAGGTGTCCTGTGGCTTTTTGGGAACAACAGTTACTGCTCCACCTTTTGAGTGTTTCAGCACATTCTACATAACCCATCTTTAATTATAGTAATGTAGAGGTGGAATAGGGAAACCTCTGGCTGCACCCGGCCACCCGGTCATTAATGGTGGCACCTTTGTCGATGGCATGTCTTCCGGTGTCATCGCAAGATTGTGCCAGGGGGAAGTCAGATAGTGGCATTATGGGAACAAACAGGTCTGCCATCTGACTTTTCCTTTCTGTTGCCCTAACAAATTTTCAGTTTCATTCAAGCTCTGGCAGAGCTTATACTTTAGGATCAGGCAACACTGCCTGGTGATGTTAAGCAAATCGAACTGCTTGTATGAAAATTTTGGAGTTTAAATATGGGGAAAGAAATCTGCAGCGAGAAAGAATGGCATGTAGGACTAGGCTGCATCCCCTGGGAGCTTAGGTCTTCCCTGCTTTCCAGGTTTCGGCAAAACTGTAACAATGTGTCCTTTCAACGGGTCCTTTCTGTGTTGAGTTTGCATGTTCTCTCCATGTCTGCGTGGACTTTCTTCAGGAGCTCTGGTTTCCTCCCACAGTCCAAAGACATGCAAGTGAGGTGAATTGAAGATACAAAATTGTCCATGATTGCGTTTGACGTTAAAACTTATGAACTGATGAATCTTGTGTATCGAGTAACTACCGTTTATGTCATGAATGTAACCACAGTGTGTAAAACATGACGTTAAAATCCTAATAAATAAATAAATTTATACAAGCAAGGAGCAAGGTATTTCAGTCCTTGCAATAATTTTAGTCCTTGAAAGGCAAATGAATCACAATTACAAAAAGAATGTGCTTGCAAATCAATTTATTTGTGTTAAATAGATCGTTGTTTCATGTACATCTAAAATATTGAAGACAAGTGGCACTCTTCTCATGGAATGATTTGTTTTAGGAGGTATCCAAGACATATTATGAAATAATTTAAATAATATTTTAAATGAAAAAGATCATCCTATTCATCCTATCCTATCCATCAGCAGAACAGATTTAATATTTCACTATACAGTGGACCCTTGACTTACGAATTTAATTGGTTCTAAAGGGTTGTTCTTAAGTCAAAATGTTCGTTAGTTAAACCTATTTTTCCCATAAGAAATAATGTAAACAGAATTAATCCGTGCCAGACCTCCCTAACCACCCATTTATCTAACCTTTCTAATGTCTTAAATGCTCTTTTTTGTTATAAATACAACTATATTTTCCCTTAAATCTTAAATTATAGAATAGACATTACTGTAATAAACAATAATAAACAACAATACACAGTAGTACTGTACATAAAACACACATTACATTTCAGTACAGTACGTGTGCTGTACTATACACCATAATACATTTCCTTTTTTTATAAAATGTATCTACGAGAAACAACAATAACTCTCATATTTATCTATTATTTCCTTCTTTATTTTAATAGTGTTGTATTTTGTAGGTGTAATTGCACAAAAAAAATACTTTACTCAGCCGACTTCCTTCTTCTCTCTCACTCACTGTCCCCTCTGTCTGATACACAGTGACAGCTACTGGCAGGAGTAATTATACAACACAACTACGCTTTCTCTGCAGCTTCTTTTTGGCCATTTTAATATAGAATTTTACGAAATATAAAGAAAACACCGAAAAAAACCACTGTCTGTTGTCCGAATGTTCGCTCACTGTATATATATATATAGAGAGAGAGAGACGGTTGGAGTCAACTTCGAGAATTTCGGTTCGTAATCCGAAATTTGTTCGTACGTTAAGTTGAAAAAGATCTCTCGTAACCCAAAATGTTCATATGGTAAACCGTTCGTAACTCAAGGGTCTACTGTATTTTACTATACAATAATACTCGAAAAAGTATTACAATATGACAGCCTTCAAAAACATACTTGCTTTTTATTGTTGTTTTAAAAATAATTATTACATTAAGTACTGTGTGTAATTTTTACATAAAAGATATGATGCAGCAATGGTGATGTAGCATAAAAACTAGAAAAAGAAAGTACATACTTCTTTAAGACCATCGACCATTATTGTTGGAGCTTTCTAAATGTCACTTTGTTATAAAACTTTCCAAGTCATTCTTTCTCCTACTTTTCATGTCACTTTGTGTGAACACTTAATGTGATGCTTTTGAGTTTCTGTTTTACTTGTGAGTGGTAACAATCTGACATGTGTCTCTCAGTTTTGGAGTGCTATTGCCCCATAGTGTCGAGTTTGATATGCACTTTCCTGGTTTATCGGACAGCAATCTCCTCCCTCGTGAAGATCCTCTTCCATCCACCTCCACCTCAGTTGTCAACATACTGCTAGCAAGCTGCAAAGCAGAACTTGTTATTAATAAAATGTCATCAAAGACTGCAGATTTAACATTGTAGCCTTTGGTTACGCATTATTTAAAAAAGTAATTACTGATGAATTGTTGACCATTGACTCTTTTGAAACAGTGAGAAAAAGAAGTAAATACTGAAGCCTTATTCTTAACTTTAAAATGTTTTAACCAGCTTTAAAACTATATTTCAACCATGTTTCAATGTACTGTATGTTTTAATTGAGTGAGCTTAGTTGTAAAAAAAAAAAAGCCTTGATGATTTTTAGCATGACTGTAAGGATTGCATCATGTCAAAAGCAGAATTTCAATAGCCCAGCAAAATATAAAAATAAATAAAAAATGAATGGCCCCAATATCTTCTTACTAATTAAAAAAAAGGTAAAGCAAATCCATTAGTAAATGTATAAAGCAAAAATAAAATCAAAACTTCCAGTAGGTTCAATGGCACACATCTTTCTGAACATCGTCTTGTAGTATTTATTAGACACAACAAAAAAAGGGAAAGGAAAAGAGAAGAAGAACAGAAACAAACTTATCAGTGGATAGTTAGTCTCACTTAAAGAATTTAACTTAAGGTAAAGGATAGATAATGGAAAAGTAAATGAAAGGGGGCCATTATTTGCCACAAAAACATAACAAGACCCCAATATAAACCTACTCTAGCACATATACAAGGGATCTTCAAAAAAGTCTCAGCACTTTTATATTTTTGTTAGAAACGGTGAGAACGGGAGGAGTAGTAATTGGTCGTGTCTGAGAGACTGAGAGAGAGCTTATAGTCTGGATGTGGCGCCATCTGATTTCCACCTTTTTGGACCACTCAAAGAAGTTTTAGGGAGGAAAAGATTTTTCACCAAAAAAATTTTTTGCTGATGGCATTAAAAAGTTGGTACGACGCTGGTAAAAATGCATTGAAAGGTGAATATGCACAACCCCAAATCAGTAAGGGACAGTATGGAAAATGCAAATAAAATAAAAATGCAGAGTTCCTTACATTTACTTGTTTTTTCTTCTCAACATCATTTCATTTGTTAATATACCTCCATTCCTACATTTCAGGCCTGCAACACATTCCAAAAAAAGTTGGAACGGGGGCAATTTAGGGCTAGTAATGAGATGAAAAAACTAAATAATGATGTGATTCCAAACATGGGTTTGTCAACAGGTGATTGTAATCATGGTTTGGTACAAAAGCAGCATCCAGGAAAGGCTTTGACTGTTAGGGTGCCTGCGGTAGCTGGCGAACTTACCCCGGGTTCCCGGCGAAGCAGGCGTTACAGACCCAAACCCAGCAAGGCCTCAAGTAGGAGGGCGGCTAATTAGGGCGATTGCCTGCAGCTGCGCCTGGCCTATTTAATCCGTCAGTGTGCAGCAGCGGGGGTCGCACCTTTTGTTTGTGTTGGCCTGTGCAGCCCGGCGGCGAGAACGTTTTCTCGTCCCCATTTTTCAGGCAAAGACGGTAGCCCGGACGGTGTTTTAGACCGTGCGGGATTGTAAGCGCGGTGCTGAGGTATATCATTTGATTTCCTTCAACCTAGGGAAAGTGGTGCGATTTCTCTCAGCCCTCGCGCTGTCTGTTGAGTTATAGCTTTGTGCTATCTCCCCTGTTGCTAATTGCAGGATTTCAGCGTCTGGCGCCACGCCGCGTCCAGACGCTTATCTTCAGCTTGTGCCTCACGGTTTTCTAACCTCCAGTTGGCGAGACGTTAGCGCGAACGCCCAGCACCGGAGCGACCGGGGTTCGCGCCTCGCATTAATTCAGTATTTTGCCTTTTCTATTTTCAGTCCCCCAGCGCCTTTTTAGCGCTTTTGGCAGGGCTGTTATCAACCTCCAGTTGGCGAGACGTTAGCGCGAACGCCCAGCACCGGAGCGACCGGGGTTCGCGCCTCGCATTAATTCAGTATTTTGCCTTTTCTATTTTCAGTCCCCCAGGGCCTTTTTAGCGCTTTTGGCAGGGCTGTTATCAACCTCCAGTTGGCGAGACGTTAGCGCGAACGCCCAGCACCGGAGCGACCGGGGTTCGCGCCTCGCATTCGTTCATTATTTTGCCTTTTCTATTTTCAGTTGCCTGCGAAGCCTGCGGCGCAATCGGGGTTCTCCCGATTGCTTTTTTGTTCTGGTTTTTTTTCTTTTGCTTTCTTTACTTTTTTCAAATATAAATAAAGTTTATTTTTGTTAAGAATCTGCATCTTGGGTCCTTTCTGCCTCATAACAGAAAGGTGCGACCAGTAATATGGACCCCGCAGATTCCTCCCCGGTAACTGACATCCTGCGCCACCAGGGGGTGGCTTTGGGCCGGCATGAGCTAGCGCTCACAGAGCTGGCACAGCGGGTAAGTGATCTTACCCTGCGTGTGCCGGCTGCTGAGGCCGGTCCAAGCCATCATGGCCATCTTCCTGGTCCCCCCGGAAATTTCTTAGGAGGCGAGACTCCTATTCCGCCTCCCGAGCGATTTTCGGGAGAGGCCAAAAAGTGCCGTGGGTTCCTCCTACAGTGCTCTTTGGTCTTCGAGTTACAGCCGTCACGCTTCCCCACAGAACGCTCCAAAGTGGCCTTTATCATCTCCCTTTTAACCGGCCGAGCCTTGGAGTGGGCCACCGCGCTCTGGGAGCAGAACGCTCCCGAGTGTTTTTCTGAGGGTGCATTTAGAGGTGCCCTCAAAGACACCTTTTTTCACCCCTCCGGAGGGCGGGAAGCGGGACCTAGGCTACTCGAACTTGCACAGGGGCGCCGTTCGGTGGCGGATTACGTAATCGAATTCCGCACCCTAGCCACTGAATGCGGTTGGGGCGAGGGGGCGTTAACCGCCATCTTTCACCGGGGCCTTGGGGAGAACATCAAGGACGAGTTGGCCACTCGTGACCTCCCCACCACACTTAGCGCCTTTTACTTGTTGGCCACCTCCATCGACACTCGCCTCCGCCAACGAACGCGGGAGCGAAGTGTTCGACCCCCTTTTTCCCGGCCTCAGGGTTCGTCCAGACCGGTGTCTCCTGATCCTGAACCCATGCAGCTGGGTTCCACTCGAGCGACCGTACCTCCGTCTTCGAGTTCTCCTCCTCGTTCTCGGAGGCGGTTAAACGAGTAGGCCACTCTCGATTCGGGGAGTTGGGAGTGAGCCATGTAAACATCCCTCGCCATGGTTTGTTCTTACAGGCCCAGCTGCGTTGGGGTTCAGGGGACACCAACCTAAAGGTCTGTGTGGACTCTGGGGCCGTAGAAAATTTTATTGACACCAACTTGGTACGCGGCTTGGGGATCGAGGTTCAACCACTACCGACCCCCATCTCGGTTTATGTCGTTGATGGTAGGGCGGTTAGGGGTAGCCCCATCACGCACCAGACCCAACCTCTAACGTTGCGTCTAGGCAGCCACGAGGAACACATTACCTTCATGGTGACTTGTGTTCCTCACCTCCAGGTGGTGTTGGGCTACTCCTGGTTGACCAAGCACAACCCTCAGATCGACTGGGCCACCGGTTCGATCTTCATCTGGGGAACACGGTGCAGGGATTCTTGCCTCCTTCAGGCTGGCACGACTCCCGCACCGTTGGACCCTAAGATGGAGCTCCCGGACCTGGCCCAGGTACCAGCCGTGTACCATGACCTGCAAGAGGTTTTTAGCAAGTCCAGGGCGCAGGACTTGCCCCCCCATAGACCGTTCGACTGCGCCATCAACTTGTTGCTAGGCACTTCTCCTCCTAGGGGGCGCCTTTTCTCACTCTCCGGTCCGGAGAAGGTCGCTATGGAGGAGTATGTGCGTGAGGCACTTAAACAGGGGTTCATCCGTCCTTCTTCCTCCCCGGCCGGGGCGGGGTTCTTCTTTGTAGCGAAGAAGGATGGCGGTTTGCGCCCCTGTGTCGACTATCGCGGTCTTAACGCCATTACGATCAAGGATCGGTACCCGCTGCCGCTGATGGCCACGGCTTTCGAAGCCCTTCAGCGAGCCACTGTTTTTACCAAGCTTGACTTACGCAGCGCGTACAACCTGATCCGGATCAGGCAGGGGGACGAGTGGAAGACTGCGTTCCTCACACCCACTGGCCACTATGAATACTTAGTGATGCCCTTTGGGCTGATGAACGCACCGGCAGTCTTCCAACGGTTTATCAATGAGGTCCTACGGGAGACCCTTGATCGTTTCGTCTATGTATATCTAGACGACATTTTGATCTTTAGTCGATCCATCGACGAGCACATAGGGCACGTCCGACGGGTTCTCCAGCTATTGTGCGATCATTGTTTATTCGTCAAGCTAGAGAAGTCCGTATTCCACGCCCCATCAGTGTCATTCCTGGGGTTTATCGTGTCACAGGGCGCCCTGCGCATGGATCCGGCTAAGATCCAATCCGTGGAGAGTTGGCCTACTCCAAGTTCTGTTCGCCAGGTGCAAAGATTTCTGGGCTTTGCAAATTTTTTCCGGCGATTCATTAAGAACTTTAGCACAGTCGCTGCTCCCTTGACTGCCCTTACTGGTAAGGAGCCTTTTAAATGGTCGGTGCTGGCCCAACAAGCCTTTGACAGGCTTAAGTCTCTGTTGACCACTGCACCGGTCTTGCAGTTACCCGATCCGGAGGAACCCTTCGTTGTCGAAGTAGATGCCTCCGAGGTCGGGGTTGGGGCAGTTTTGTCCCAAAGAGCGGGCCCAGAGAAGAAGCTACACCCTTGTGCCTTCTTCTCGCATCGCCTGACTCCAGCCGAGCGGAATTACCCGGTTGGAGACAGGGAACTTTTGGCCATCAAGCTGGCCCTGGACGAGTGGCGCCACTGGCTCGAGGGAGCTAAACATCCCTTCCTTGTTTGGACGGACCACAAAAATCTGTCGTTCATCCAACAAGTGAAGAGGATGAACTCACGTCAGGCTCGGTGGTCTCTATTTTTTGGACGCTTCCATTTCACGCTGTCCTATCGACCGGGCTCCAAAAACGGTAAACCGGATGCCCTGTCGAGACAGTGGGAGCCTACCAGACCGGAGACCGAACCTGATCCCATTCTCCCTTCGACCCAGATTGCTGCCCCAGTGACCTGGGGAATATCTAAGGTCATCCGGGATGCCCAACGGGCAGAGCCGGACCCCGGTGGGGGACCTCCTGACCGACTGTATGTCCCCTCTACAGTTCGCCGTCAGGTATTTGAGTGGGGCCATGCATCCCCTTTTGCGGCGCACCCAGGCGCGACTAAGTCCCTGGTTCTGTTGCGCCGAAGATTTTGGTGGCCGGGGATGGAGAATCAGGTACGTGACTTCGTCCGTGCCTGCCCTGTGTGCGCTTTGAATAAGAGCACCAGAGAGCGCCCACGCGGGCTTCTCCACCCGTTGCCAGTACCCTCTAGACCGTGGTCCCATATTGCCCTGGACTTTGTGACAGGTTTGCCAAAGTCCAGGGGATTCACGGCGGTGCTGGTAATCGTAGACCGGTTCACCAAATCTTGTATCTTTGTTCCACTGCCCAAGCTGCCATCCGCCATGGGCACGGCTCAAATCATCCTGCAACATGTGGTGAGAGCACATGGGGTCCCCTCTGACATTGTGTCGGATCGGGGCCCGCAGTTTGTGAGCCAGTGTTGGCGGGCCTTTTGCCAACTTATTGGCGCTACGGCTAGCTTATCCTCAGGCTACCATCCTGAGTCCAATGGGCAGTCGGAGAGATTGATTCAGGACCTGAGCAAGATGCTCAGGTGCCTAACTGCAGGGAATCCGGCAGCATGGGCCGATAAGTTGTTGTGGGCCGAGTTCGCCCACAATACCCTGCATCACTCGGCTTTGGGCATGTCGCCGTTTGAAGCTCAGTTCGGGTACCCTCCTCCGCTCTTTCCAGAGCAGGAGCAGCAAGTGGCGGTCCCGACGGTACAGCTTCATATCCGCCGCTGCCGCACCGCCTGGCGCAAAGCAAGGGGGGTCCTTTTGGCCACCCAGCGCTCTATGAAGCGCAATGCTGACCGCAGGCGGCAACCGGCTCTCACCTTCCGGCCGGGTCAACGTGTCCTCGTCTCGACGAGGAATCTCCCCGTCAGAGGGGCCCCACACAAGTTGGCACCCAGATACGTTGGTCCATTTAAGGTGGTCAGGCGGATAAACCCGGTGACCTATAGGTTGGAGCTTCCTCCCAGAATGAAAGTGCATCCAACCTTTCATGTCTCACAACTCCGACCATTTATGTGCGGAGGAGTTAGACCCCCCCCACAACCCCCCGCCCCTCGTATCATCCAGGGTGCCCCTGCCTTCACGGTGCGTCGCCTCCTGAGTAGCAGGAAGGTGCAGGGTAGCACCCAATACTTGGTGGATTGGGAGGGTTACGGCCCCGAGGAACGTTCATGGGTACCGGCTCGTCAGATCCTGGACCCTGAACTGATCCGCGAGTTCCGTAGGAACCAAGCTGCGGGTCTTGGGACCTCGGGAGCTGTCCCTAGAGGGGGGGATACTGTTAGGGTGCCTGCGGTAGCTGGCGAACTTACCCCGGGTTCCCGGCGAAGCAGGCGTTACAGACCCAAACCCAGCAAGGCCTCAAGTAGGAGGGCGGCTAATTAGGGCGATTGCCTGCAGCTGCGCCTGGCCTATTTAATCCGTCAGTGTGCAGCAGCGGGGGTCGCACCTTTTGTTTGTGTTGGCCTGTGCAGCCCGGCGGCGAGAACGTTTTCTCGTCCCCATTTTTCAGGGAAAGACGGTAGCCCGGACGGTGTTTTAGACCGTGCGGGATTGTAAGCGCGGTGCTGAGGTATATCCTTTGATTTCCTTCAACCTAGGGAAAGTGGTGCGATTTTTCTCAGCCCTCGCGCTGTCTGTTGAGTTATAGCTTTGTGCTATCTCCCCTGTTGCTAAGTGCAGGATTTCAGCACCGGAGCGACCGGGGTTCGCGCCTCGCATTAATTCAGTATTTTGCCTTTTCTATTTTCAGTCCCCCAGCGCCTTTTTAGCGCTTTTGGCAGGGCTGTTATCAACCTCCAGTTGGCGAGACGTTAGCGCGAACGCCCAGCACCGGAGCGACCAGGGTTCGCGCCTCGCATTCGTTCATTATTTTGCCTTTTCTATTTTCAGTTGCCTGCGAAGCCTGCGGCGCAATCGGGGTTCTCCCGATTGCTTTTTTGTTCTGGTTTTTTTTCTTTTGCTTTCTTTACTTTTTTCAAATATAAATAACGTTTATTTTTGTTAAGAATCTGCATCTTGGGTCCTTTCTGCCTCATAACATTGACAAGCAAAGATGATCAGAGGATCTCCAGTTTGTCAACAAATGTGTAAGTAAGTGATTGAAATGTTTAAAAACAATGTAACTCAAAGAAAGATTGGAAGGGATTTGCATATTTCTCCCTCTACAGTGCATAATATCATTAAACCATTCAAGAAATCTGGAAGAATTTCAGTGCGTAAAGGCCAAGGGCGCACACAAAAGCTGAACGCCTGTGATCTTCAATCCTTCAGACGGCACTGCACCAAGAACCGCCACTTAACAATAGCTGATATAACCACATGGGTGAGGGATTACTTTGGCAAACATTTGTCAAGCACAACAATACAGAGTTACATGCACAAATACCACTTAAAACTTTACTGTGCAAAAAAGAAGCCTTGTGTTCACCATGTCTAGAAGCATCTAGGATGGACCATCACACAGTGGAAACATGTATTGTGGTCAGATAAATCAGCATCCCAGGTCTTTTTTGGAACAAAATGGATGGCGTGTGCTCCGGACCAAAGATGAAAAGGACCATCCAGACTGTTATTAGCAACAAGTCCAAAAGTCATGGTCTGTCATGGTATGGGGCTGTGTCAGTGCCCTTGGCAAAGGTAATTTACACTTCAGTGATGGCAGCATTAATGCAGAAAAGTACATTGAGATCTTAGAGCAACATATGCTGCCTTCAAGACGTCATCTTGTCCAGGGACGTCCATGCATTTTTCAACAAGACAATGCAAAACCACATGCTGCACATATTACAAAGGCTGAGTTAGAAGCCTGCAGTCCTGACCTGTCCCCAATAGAGGATGTGTGGAGAATTTTTAAATGCTTTACTGTCCCAACTTTTTTGGAATGTGTTGCAGGCCTAAAATGCTGGAATGGATGTTTATTAATAAATGAAATGAAGTCAAGTAGACAAAACATGAAATATCTCAGATTCATATTATCTGTAATGAAATAAAAGTCAAAGTAAATGTAAGAAACTCTGTGTTTTTTTATTATTTGCATTTTCCATGCTGTCCCAACGTTTGTCTGATTTGGGGTTGTATACACACTTAACAACACACCCATAGACAAAATGTTGGAAGTGACATTGAAACCTTTCTCTTACCCATACTTAATATAGCTACTGGGAAATTACTATTCATTCATTCACTGTCTTAGTCATGGTTGAAGTGGTTCCAGAGCCAGCTTCAGGAATACACCATGGGCATCGTACCAGTCTATCACAGGACATCACATATTTACTCATTTACATTTATCAACAATTAAAAAAGATTAGGGCACCTACTCACATGAATACAGGGAGAATATATCATATTAACACACATATAGCATATCTAAGAATTAGACCCAAGTCACTGGGTATTAATTCTGAGCCAAAAGCTTTCTGTGGCCTGTTCTAAAATAATAAGCACTCTGATGCTTTGCTGGGTTAAGAGCTATGCCAGCTCTTCGTCAATATTAGACTTTTGGCAAACTTAATAAAGTGATCCAAAAATCGAAAGACGGAAAAGAAAGGCAGCAATTTTATAAAACACACACACACACACCCACTCATACAGAGACAGAACAATGAATGACAGCGCTTACAGTTAAGGATATGAAGGGTTCTTTAAGCTGATTTAGTGTACACAATTAAAGAAAAAACTGTCTCTGATGTTGGACAAGAAGGCCTGGGTGGCATCAGTGTCTCAGTTCTTCCCAAAGGTGTCAGAGCTCCCTGCAGGCCACTTCAGAACTGAGGACTACTAAATACAGGTATATGTTAATAAAACTATACTAAAACATTTTATTAAAAATGCACAATTTAGGCGCCCAGGTGGCGCAGCTGGATAATCCTCTAGCACACCATTTTACATTTACATTTTTAGCATTTAGCAGATGCTTTTATCCAAAGCGACTTACAGTACTGTATACAGTCTAAGCAACTGAGGGTTAAGGGCCTTGCTCTCGGGCCCAACAGTGGCAACCTGGCAGTGGTGGGGCTTAAACCAGCAACCTTTTGATTACTACCTTAACCACTAGGCTACAACTGTCCCAGCTCTGGGCAACTATCCCAGCACTGGGCAACTGTCCCAACTGCCCCAGCGCTGGGATTCTGAGCTCCCCAAGTTCGACCTTCATCTCTGCTACCGGTCGGCATAATTGGCAATACCTGCAGCAGACAGAACTGGCCATTAACGTCTGCCGGGTGGAAAAAGACTGAACTGAAAATGGGTGGGGGCTTCGATACTGTATAGGGACCCTGGTTAGTAGCATGAGGCACCTGTTCAGAAAGTGGAGGAGCATGGAGATCAGTGTGTGGCTCTCCGTGCGTGAATACTGGCCTCACGCATAAATTCACCCAATGTGTGGGCGAATAAGAAGGGGTTGGTGGACTGCGCACACATCAGAGCAAGCATAAGGCAGGCAATATATCCTCCTCGGACACGGTGGAGTCTCCAGCAGGGGAAGATGAACTGACTATGCTAAATTGGGAGAAAAAGGGGAAAAATGCATAAACAAAATAGCACAAAAAAAAAAGAAGCACAATTTAACAATGGTCTTACACCAAATGGGGGACTGATCATACTATACAATGCATGTATGCAAAATTGGACAGAATGTGGTAGGGGAAAGTATTAACTTAATAGTGGTCCTTAACTCACCTTCTCTAATGTTTGTTTGTTTATTAGGATTTTAACGTCATGTTTTAAACTTTGGATACATTCATGACAGGAACGGTAGTTACTCATTACACAAGGTTCTTCAGTTCACAAGGTTATATCGAACACAGTCATGGGCAATGTAGTATCTCCAATTCACCTCACTTGCATGTCTTTGGACTGTGGGAGGAAACCGGAGCACCAGGAGGAAACCGACGCAGACACGGGGAGAACATGCAAACTCCACACAGAAAGGACCCGAACCGGACCGCCCCACCTGGGGATCGAACCCAGGACCTTCTTGCTGTGAGGCGACAGTGCTACCCACTTATCCACTGTGCCGCCCCCACCTTCTCTAATAACAAAACTGGGCTTTCCTCACCACAGCAGGACATAATGTAAAAACTTAAGGCTTTAGGAATATGATTGCCCCCAATTAACCAATTTCCAACCAATTACCCATTTCAATTATCTGCCTTTCTTCATTTATGTTCATTCATGCACTGTGCTTTGCTAAGAGCATTAATTTATCATCATCATTTCCTCCTAAGACCCAGAAGAAAAAAGGTAGTAGTACAAAAATGCATTTTTCAACAATGTTATTTATTTATTTGTTTTTGTTTTTTATCATCTGTCCTTTGTAGTGGACATCAGGTCTTGTTTGGTCAAAAAATGTAAAGGTGTAATGTAATGATATTGTATTACTATTGTATTATTTTTGTATAGATTTCAATTAAAATCTTAGAGTGGAACTTTTTTCTTTAAACTGCATTTACTTAAATAGTCACCTAAAGATCACATCACACAGCATTACAGGAAGCAGTTTTTTGTCTTACATTTAATACATTTGACAAATGTTTTCCATTTGCATCCTGCTCTCCTGCATGGTGATGCATGTACTGCATTCAGCATTTTTGGCAAATGCAGTGCCCCATTATTTTTGACATTGTCATTGGGCTGTGGTTTAACAGGCCTTCTCTTTTCCTAGCTCTACAGTCTGGCCCTCCTCTGCCTCATCTCCTGACAGCTCTAAATCTGCATACTCTCTGAATAAAATCTCCCCTGCCTTACTCAGCCCTTTGCTTGCTTGTAGAGAAATGGGCTAAAAACAGGGGATAGTAAGTCCTACTGTCCACTACAAAGGACATTGAATAAATGTGTTTTTAAATGGGTTTTAAAATTGCTGAAATCTTTCTAAATTGAAGTTAAGACACTCATATTGATGAAACAATTTGATTATTAGCAACAGAAACATAATATCAGCAAAACACTGCTTGCTTGTTGCCATAAAATCTCTTTGTGGTTCGGCAATTGTTCTGCAGCTGACTGAAAAGCTCTCCAGCGGGTGGTTAAAACCGCTCAACGCATCACTGGCACCCAGTTACCCACCATACAGGATATTTATCACAAACGGTGCATGGGCAAAGCGAGGAACATTATCAAGGACGTTTCTCATCCCAACTGGGGACTTTTCACCTTGCTTACGTCTGGCAGGCGTTACAGGACCCTCCGCTTTCGTACCAGCACGCTCAGGAAGAGCTTTTTCCCAGAGGCTGTAACCCTACTAAACTCTACCACACCTCTTTAAAAATATCACTGCACCCTGGATCACACTGCACTTTTTACAAGTGTTTTGTCTCATCTGTGTACATATCATCAGTATTTGCAAATTACTAATCACACCAGCACAACAATAATGTATACACTGTATATTATCTGCTATACTGCTATACTCTATTTATTGTCTTTCATTACCCACTGTAGTTAATTCATTTAGTCACTGCAATTACCTACCATAACTTTGTAATTATATACTAGTCTATACACTGGATTGTCTGTTTACTGTTCTTAATACATGTCTTTTACTTATCTGGTTACTACTGCACTTTAACTGTATTATATGTAAATAATCTCTATCTTGCACTACTGCATTTCGTTGGCTCTGTACTTGTACTCTGCACAATGACAATAAAGTTGAATGTAATCTAATCTTATCTAATCTAATCTAAAATGTGAAATGAGATTGTAGCCACTTCATGAGCTCTGTTTGCCACACCTCCACAAATGTGACATTACTGAAAAGCCCAGGATGTACTCTACATAGAACAGTAGCACTCAAATGGATTGCATAAATTGTGCTTGAGTTAGAGAACTCAGACACATTTCCACCACAAAGGACAAAAACGAATTGCTGGGTCTCAAGAGCATAAAGCAAGACACCATATCCAGTTAATTCCTTAGCTCCACTGAACAGCTTTGGAATAAACTGGAATATCACATGAGGCTTTTTGACCAACATCAGTGCCCAGCCATACAAATGCTCTTTTAAATGAAAGGGCAAACATTACCACAGATATACTTTAAAATCTTGAGAGAAACCCTCTCAGAAGAGCGGCTGTTGTTATAGCTGAAGAGATCACATATTGATTGATCCCAGTAGTGAAATTGCAGAATTACAGAAGCAGTTCACATACATCACAAACATCACAAGCATATCTATGCAATGCAAAACAGACCAAAAGTAAATTATATTTAAATTAAAACAAAACAAAAATAGTACAATGAGGATATGTCTCTCCCTACACAAGGATGAGTCATTATAAAGTGTCACTGCAGTGGGCTGGAATGAATTACAGGAGCTGTCCCAATTACAGGGAAAAACAAGGTTGTCAAAGGAGAAGCTGGCAAACGCTAAGAAGAAAACATTGATTCAATAGAAAACCTCTACAGCGATTTTACGCTCAATATAGTGTAGGTGATTATTCGTTGAAGTAAAACTGATACTGGTTCTGATACTGAAATGTGTTATGCCGGAATATGATAACATTCATAATTATTTAACTGGAAATGTCTTAATGTCCTTTAGAACCTATTAAGAAGGCAATCTCAAGCTAGAAGTGCAAAAATAACTGCAGCATTCAGAATTTTGCTCTAACCTCACTCACTCACTTTCTTAACCGCTTATTCAATTAGGGTCGGGGGGGCACTGGAGCTCATCCTGGCCCTGAAATCCCATCCTGAAATTCTAAAAATACAGTAAACAGATAATTATAGGTACTAACAAAATGCAGGCTAATATTTCAGCTCTGAAGAATAAAAAATGGAGACATTCAACATATTACAAAGTGAAAACTGTTTACAAATCAAGAGCCTTTAAGAAGGTTGCCAATTTTCACATAACTGCGCATCCAAACAAATCCAGGCTATTTAATGCTCATAAATATAAAAAAGTATAAAATATAATATAAATAATAATATAAAAGTGTTGAATCATATGGCCTACAGGCATCTCTAAGCACATTAAATGTACATGTTCATGGCCACTCAGGTGGCACAGTGGTAAAAATACACGCTAGCACACCAGAGCTGGGATCTCGAATACATCGTATCAAGTCTCGGCTCTGCCTGCCGGCTGGGCTGAGCAGCCACATGAACAATGATTGGCCTGTTGTTCATATAGGGGAAGGATACTGAGCCAGATAGGGACTCTCTCATAACTGATGCAACTACGATCTCTGCTGGCTGATTGATGGCACCTGCACAGAGACGGGGAGAGAGTGCTGATCAGGGTGTGTCTCTCCGTATGCAGGGCCGGTCCACAGCTAATCTCGTCTGGTGTAGGTGACAAAATGCATACGGCTGCTGCACAAGTGTCGGATGGGGTGTGGGTTAGCTTCGTTCTCCTCAATCGGAGCTGGGGCCAGCATTAGTGGAGAGGAAGCAGACCAGAATTAGTGCATGCAACAATCCCAAGCAGACTATAGCCAACTAGATCTGAATGGTTTAAGATGAAAAAACTTGGTGTTGGAATGATATGTTGAATTATAGGGTGTACCTACTATATTTTCCCCACCCCATTTATGGACAACATTATAATATACAGTATTAAGGTATGTTGTATTTTATTAATGTCTTCTAAAGTTATTTGTTGTTATTTTAAATTAACAATGTACTGTTTGTTACAGAGGTTTTGTTATTCCAAAATAACAACAACAACTAAATATGTCAGTTTCTTGGAAGGTGCCTACATTTAACATTCAACTTGTGTCCAGTTGTATCAACAGAGGCACCTAGGTGAGACCCCACATGTGTAAGGTTGTAATATATGAACCTAATATGCTGTATGATTAATCAAGGCTGAACAATACTGTGGCTAATAAGCCGTCTTTTCCAGAGACGTCCATGCATTTTTCAAAAAATGAGAGTGAGTACAGGAATCTGGACGACCTCTTTGTCTCGTGGTCCAGGACCAACCACCTTCTCTTAAATGTGGCCAAGACGAAGGAGATTTGGACTTCGAAAACCCACTTTATCCTGGAGGAAGAGCTGGAGGTGGTGGAGAGCTACAAATACCTTGGTGTTCATCTTGACGACAGACTGGACTGGAAGTGTCACACAGTTGCTGTCTACAGAAAGGACCAGAGCAGACTCTGTTGTAGAAAGTGCAATTTTCTATGCAGCTATCTGCTGGGGAAGTAGCATCAGAGCCAAAGACTCCAAGAAGCTGAACAAGCTTATAAGGAAGGCTGGCTCTGTGCTGGGTTTTGCTCTGGAGCCCCTACAGCTAGCTGTTGAGAAGAATCTTGCACAAGCTGCTGAATATAATGGACAACACTTCACACCTGTTGTCTGATCTGCTGATCAAACAGCAAAGTGCTTTCAGTGGAAGGTTCTGCCAACCCTATAAAGACTCTCACTGGTGCGAGAACACAGAGTCTATAGTATCCACGGAAGACAATAAACCTTGCAAATGGTACTATTTGATTTGCAAATTTGCACATGGTACTGTTTTATTTGCACAGCTTAAATTGCACACAATGTCTATAACTGCACCTTTTGGGCTTACTCCCCTTAGCTTTTGTTCTGTGTTAGATTTCTTATATTCTATTCTCATTTTTTAATATATATTATTATATTTTTTATATATATATTTCTTTTATATCTTATTTTGCATTCTATTACATTTAATTTCTAATTCCTTTCTGTACTACATTGTCATGTGGGCGGCACGGTGGCTAAGTGGATAGCACTGTCGCCTCACAGCAAGAAGGTCCTGGGTTTGATCCCTAGGTGGGGCGATCCGGGTCCTTTCTGTGTGGAATTTTCATGTTCTCCCCGTGTCTGTGTGGGTTTTCTCCCACAGTCCAAAGACATGCAAGTGAGGTGAACTGGAGACACTAAATTGTCTGTGACTGTGTTCAATATAACCTTGTGATTTGATGAACCATGTGTGATGAGTAACTACCATTCCTTTCATGAATGTGGCCAGGGTGTGAAACATGACGTTAAAATTCAAACAAGCGAACAAACAAACATTGTCATGTCATTGTGCAATGCTTGTGATAACTGTAAATTGCTACTGTAACACTTTGGGATCAATAAAGTAATCAATCAAACCACATGCTGCACACATTGCAAAGACATTTCTATGGAAGAAGAGGATATGGATAGCTAACTGGTCTGCCTTCAGTGCTTAAAATTGGAGTATTTTTAAATGAAAAATGTGCCAACCTGTACTGTTGCACCTTTTAAGATGTGTTTGCAGGAAGAATGGGACAAAATAACACCTGAAACACTTCACTGTTTGGTATCCTCAGTGCTAAAACACTTTTTAAGTGTTGTGAGAGGACATGGCCACATTACAAAGTGGTAAATGCTTTACCGTGTTTCTGGCCTGAAATGCAGGAATGGATGTTAATTAACAAACAAAAAAAAGCTGATGAAACGAAACATAAAATATCTTGGGTTCATACTGTCTGCAATGGTATAAAAGTCAAAGTGAATGTAGGATTTTTTTACACTTTTATTTATTCATTTATTTAATTACAGCAGACCCTTGAGTTACAAACGGTTTACCATAACAACATTTTGGGTTACGAACGATCTTTTTCAACTGGATTACAAACCGAAATTCGTGAAACACGTGACGTAGTTGACTCCGACCATCTCTCTCTCTCTCTCTATATATATATACAGTATATATATATATATATATATATATATATATATACAGTGAGCGGAGCGTGGACAGATAAAATTAAATTAAATTAAACTGTAAAATAAAATTGCCTCAAAGAATGTGCAGAGAAAGCGCAGTGGTGAGAAAATAAAACAATCTAATGCTATTTGTTGTTGTATAATTACTCCTGCCAGTAGATGTCACTGTGTATCAGACAGAGGGGACATTGAGTAAGAGAGAAGAAGGAAGTTATTCTTTCGTGAAATTACACCTACAAAATACAACGCTATTGAAATAAAGAAGGAAATAATAGAGAAATATAAGAGTTATTGTTGTTTCTGGTAGACACATTTTATAAAAAAGAAGGAAATTTATTATGGTGTATGGTACAGCACACGTACTGTACTGAAATGTTATGTATGTGTTTATGTACAGTACAGTACTGCTGTGTATTGTTTATTATTGTTTATTACAGGAATGTCTATTCTATTATTTAAGATATATACTATATTTAAAATATACTTGTATTTATATAAAAAAAAGACCTTTAAAGACATTAGAAAGGTAAGGTAAAAGGTGGTTTGGGAGGTCTGGCACGAATTAGTTAAGAACAGCCCTTCGGAACCAATTAAATTTGTAAGTCAAGGGTCTACTATATTTATGTTTTGCCTTTTCACTACTGTCTCAACTTTTTCTGATTTGGGATTGTAGGAAAAATTAGCTAAAAGAGAAAAGGCCGAAAACCAAGTTACCTTGGTTAGTAATGGTGGCAGCATCATGATGTGGGGATGTTTTTCAGCAGCTGGACCGGGGCGACTAGTCCTGATAGAGGGAAAGATGAATGCAGCTAAGTACACCAAGATCCTTGAAGAAAACCTGCTCCAGAGCGCTCTGGACCTCAGACTGGGGCGAAGGTTTACCTTCCAACATGACAACAACCCGAAGCACACAGCCAAGAGCACAATGTGGCTTGGGAGATTCATCAGTTCACAAGTTTATGTCAAATGTCAAACACAATCATGGACAATTTACCTTTTTGGACTGTGGGAAGAGCACCCGGAGGAAACCCACACAGACACGGGGAGAACATGCCCCACCTGGGGATCGAACCCAGGACCTTCTTGCTGTGAGGCGACAGTGTTACCCACTAAGCCACTGTGCTGTCTCCTCGGAGAGAAGATCAAAGCAAATCATCCTGTGCAAACAAACGTTTTGGCCTTGCGTAGCATGAAGGTGTCGGATAAGCATGAACATGGCACACTGCAATGAATCCATGGTGAGGCGGCCAATGAAGCTGATGTATAAAGGGATCTCCAAGCTGATAATGTGCATCAGCTGCCTCATTACAGTAAATGCAACTGTCAGATGAGTGACTTTTCTTGTAATCACATTGCTAAGAAAAGTACAGTTCTCTTGGAGTGTTTTGGTGTCTTAATGCCTACTATTTGTCTAAAACACCTATAAAAATAAACACAGTGATTATAATGTCAATCCTTTCTGGTTGGAGGCTAGTCCTAAAAAGCTCCTGTCTTTCCTTAATTGCCCTTGTTTTTCTGCTATTTGGGTTTTCTAAACAGACCTTTTTGTGCAACCCTTTTAGAATCTATGTATCTTTGTGAAAAACATACATAAACATGGTATGTCTTTAAAACAAAAATGTTATCTATTGTACAAACCCTATTACCATAACACACAGGCCCACAGGGGGTGGAGGCACAGATTGACAGAAAGTGCAGTTCTCTTTAAAATACATTTTACAATCATTTTAACATCTATTACCTGTTCTGGTTTCTAAAGACCCATCTGGAAAACAGTTGCTTTCCCACACAAGTCTGCAAATCCCATTTACCTCCCCCACGTTTTATTGCATTACAGACTCATTCTATAATAGAGTTAATGTTTGTCACAAAATTCTACACATTGGACATGATTGGGGATTGCCAACACCTGCCTATATAAGGTCTCACAGTTGACAGTGCATATCAGAGCAAACTCCAAGCCATGGGGTCAAAGGAATTATCTGCAGACCTCAGAAACAGGATTGTGTCAAGGCATAGATCTGGAGAAGGGTACAGAAAAATTGCTGCAGCTTTACAGGTCCCAAAGAGCACAGTGGAACCACCAAAAATCTTCCTAGACGTGGCCGCCCAGACAAACTGAGCGATCTGGGAAGACGGGCCTTGGTCAGGGAGGTGAGCAGGAACCTGAGGGTCACTCTGACAGAGCTCCAGCATATCCTTGTGGAGATGGTAGAACCTATCAGACGATCATACATCCAGGCAGCACTCCACAAATCACACCTTTATGGTAGAGTGGCCAGACGGAAGCCTGCTTGGAGTTTGCCAAAAGGCACCAAGAGGACTCTCAAACCATGAGAAAAAAGATTATCTGGTCTGATGAAACCAAAATTGAACTTTTTGGCCTAAATACCAAGTGTCACATATGGAGGACACCAAGCACCGCTCATCACCTGGCTAATGTCATCCCTACAGTGAAGCATGGCGGTGGAAGCATCATGATGTGGGGATGTTTTTCAGCAGTGGGACCGGGGCGACTAGTCCTGATGGAGGGAAAGATGCTTTGCAGCTAAGTACACCAAGATCCTTGAAGAAAACCTGCTCCAGAGCGCTCTGGACCTCAAACTGGGGTGAAGGTTTACCTTCCAACATGACAACGACATGAAGCACACAGCCAAGAGAACAATGGAGTGGCTTCGGAGAAAGTCTGTGAATGTCCTTGAGTGGCTCAGACCTGAATTCAATCTAACATCTGTGGAAAGAGCTGAAAATGGCTGTGTACCGACGCTCCCCATCCAACCTGACGGAGCTTGCAAGGATATGCCAAGAGGAATGGGCAAAAATGTCCAGAAACAAGTGTGCCAAGCTCGTAGCTTCTTTCCCAAGACGCCTTGAAGCTGTAATTGCTGCCAAAGGTGCATCAACCAAGTATTAGGCTAAGGGTGTGTACAGATATGTAACCCCTAAATAAACCCTGTTTTCACTTTGTAATTATTGGTGATTGTGTGTAGATGTTTGAGGCAAAAAAGAATTAAATCTATTATAGAATGAGTCGGTAATGTAATAAAACGTGGAGAAGGTGAAAGGGGTGTGCAGACTTTTCGGCTTGACTGTACATCATTCCTGTTCTTGAGTTTTGCTATGGGTGGCATGGCAGCATTCTTGTGTTTTTTGCTGCTACTGTTTTGCAACGTTCCACTGTCTGATTTCTGGTGAAAGTTTGGGTTGTAACTAGTATCTAAGTAACAAATGAAGTTGCACCCAAGCAGTCTTTTTTTTCTTCTCTGAGGCTGTCCTTGTTTTACTGTGTTTTCTGATTGCATTTACATTTTCAGCATTTAGCAGACGCTTTTATTCAAAGCGACTTACACAATGAGCAATTGAGGGTGAGGGTTAAGGGCCTTGCTCAGGGAGCCAACAGTGGCAACTTGGTGGTGGCGGGGCTTGAACCGGCAACCTTCTGTTTACTAGTCCAGTACCTTAACCACTGAGCTATCACTGGCCCCACAATTGCATGATTGTGTGGAGTGCAGTGTTTCTTCTTCAGTGTTGTAACCAGCAGTCTTTTCTATTATTGGGTCTTGCTTGAAGCCATGCTGTTAAAGCATGTACTGGCAATGTCTTGCTAAAATAACTACTGCCTTTTACGGGCATAGATGTACCCCCCATGCCATGACATGTTGGCTTTTGCACCTTTTGCTGATAACAACCAGTGGTTTTTCCAGTGATTCCAGGGACTGTTTCCACTCAGAGAATAGAATTGATGTATGTTTTTTTCTTAACATAATTTTCAGTTTCAGGTTGCATTTCTAAATGCACAGTGGACTGTGTGAAATAAAAATGATTTTTTTTGTAAGTTCCCCCTGAGTCCACATGGCTTTATCACAGTAGCAGAAAGGTTTCTGATGCAGTGCTTTCTGAGAGCTTGAAGGTCATGTACATTCAACAATGGTTTTCTGCCAGACACAGACTGAGATTTCTCTGAATTATTTGCAATCTTACATTCTGAAATTTGAACTGACTGGCATTTCGCTCATAAAGTTTGGCACAAAAGTGGTGAGTCATGATGCATCTTTACTTGCAGACACTGAGCCTTTGTTAGATGCTCTTTTTAAACCCAGTTATGATTCCCTTACCTGATTCATGTGGCATGTTTTAAAACTGTGTAACTTTTTTTTGTGTGTGTGTGTGTTGCAGGCATCACATCAAAAATATTCTTTATATGTACTGTATTTTATTGATGTTTAAATACTCTATTTCTTTGTACCGTATTAAATAGAGGATTAAGAGAATAAGCAAATAATAGATTCTTGTTTTTATTAAATTTTACAAAAAGTCTCAACCTTTCTGGAAATGGGGTTTGTACAAACCTAAAAGTTGCAACATTAGGTAAAATTGTATTAAAACATACAGCAAATAATTTGTAAAGAAAATAAAATAAAAATCCAGTGTTCCTTACATTGACTTTGACTTTTATTTGATTGCAGACAGGATTAACCTGAGATATTTCATAATTTGTCTGCTCAGCTTAATTTCATTTGTTACTATACCTCCATTCCTGCAGGCTTTGATAAGCAAATATGATCAGAGGATCTCCAGTTTGTCAACAAATGCATGAGAAAATGATTGAAATGTTTAAAAACAATGTACCTCAAAGAAAGATGGGAAGGGATTTGCATATTTCTCACTCTACAGTGCATAATATAATTAAACCATTCAAGGAATAGGGAGGAATTTCAGTGCGTAAAGGCCAAGGGTGCAAGCTTAAGCTGAACATCTGTGATCTTCAAGCCCTCAGGCGGCACTGCATCAAGAACTGCCACTCAACAATAGCTGATATAACCACATGTGTATTGTGCTCTGATGAATCAGCATTCCAGGTCTTTGTTGAAAAAAAATGGACACTGTGTGCTCCAGACCAAAGATGAAAAGAACCATCCAGACTGTTATCAGCAATAAGTCCAAAAGCCAGGGTCTATCATGGTATGGGGATGTGTCAGTGCCCTTTGCAAAGGTCATTTACACTTCTGTAATGCAGCATTAATGCAGAAAAGTACATTGAGATCTTAGAGCAACATATGCTGCCTTCAAGACGTCATCTTTTCCAGGGACGTCCATGCATTTTTCAACAAGACAATGCAAAACCACATGCTGCACACATTACAAAGGCATGGCTGCGGAAGAAGAGGGTACGGGTACTGGACTGGTCTGCCTTCATTCCTGACCTGTCCCTAATACAGAATGTGTGGAGAATTTTGAAATGAAAAATGCAACAACGACCCCAACAAATAACATTATAATCAAAATTAAGTTTCTGGGGTTTAATTATTTATAAAACCCGGTTTAACAGTGATACGTTTTTTCAATGGTATGTGACAGTTTTATTTCTAATGTTTAAAAGTTAAATTTTTAAGAACATATAATCTCATTTGTTGAAAAAGTGGTTTCATGCTTAAATATTAAAAACATAAGTTTAGTATTCAGTTTTATTGATAAACAATCTAAATAAAATCATTGTAGCCTAAAATGTGTGAATGTAAAATGTAATTTTTAAGAGTGGTCACAGATGAGCTACAGTCAGTATGTGTATACCTACAAAGTTCATCTGTATGGTAGGTGTGTCTTATAAAATAATCAATGCATGTGAGATTAGATCATTATTAGATCATTTTAAAACCTGTAAAAACACAGTTTCATTAACTCATTTACTTTAAGCTCTCCCACTCACTCACTTTCTCAACTGCTTATGCAATAATGGTCCATTCACCTAGAGGGCAATTCGGTGCCTCCAATTAACCTGACTGCATGTTTTGGGACTGTGGGAGGAAACCGGAGCTTCCAGAGAAAACCCGCACAGGCACGGGGAGGACATGCAAACTCCACACAGAAAGGACCCGGACCGCCCTGCCTGGGGATCGAACCCAAGACCTTCTTGCTGTGAGGCAACAGTGATACCCACCCAGCCACCGGTACTTCACTCTAAGCTTTACTTTACTTTAAGCTGTCTTTATATAATTACAGAAATGTAAGCTACATGGGTGATGGGCTGCATGTTATGGCTTTAGGGCTTAAGCTTTTTTATTTTGTGTTATTATTTCAATTTATTAATCCTCCAAATTGTACTGCAAATTACATTACAGAGATCAACATGAAAAAATACAGTAGTACAAAGAATGGCAACCAGTCCTGGGTTTTTGGCTGCCAAATACAACTAAATCCATCATTAGCACTTTGAGATATTTTTATACTTTTACCAGATCTGACTTTATTTAAATATGTCTACACTTCTGTTATGGCCAGATAAATTATACTATGTTCTATGAATATCGACTTTCACTCCCCACCGCTGTTGAAGATGATTGTGTGTGTGCTACAACAGCAATTAGGTAAAGTAGGAAAATGAACAGTACATTAGATGGTGTTTTATCTGTAAAAACTGCCACTGATTTACAGCATGCTTGTTTAGACAGAAATAGAAAACTCTAACAATGATACTATTTTAAGATTCCTCTTGAAAAGCAGAAGCGGCAATTACAGACTCCCTACTGAGCCATCATGTTTGCCACTGTGCTCGTATGCATGTGACATCAGGAGGCTGAGTGTGAATCTGAATACAATTCTCACTGTCAGAGAGGTGCCTCTTCAAGGCAGTAAAGAGAGTGTTTGCATTTAGCACTGAAATAACGAGGAAGGACGGGGGGTACATTGCAAGAGTTTGAGAAAGCAGAGTTATTTGATAGTGGCTGAAAAACTGCTGCTGAGTAAGTTTTATGTAAAATTATTAAGCTCACTAACAACAGCCTATACCTTTCAAGATCCACTTAATTGTTAGCTGATGTTCAGGAAGGTTAAAAGATGCTACAATAATGCAACAGATGCTACCATTTAAAAACAGAATGCCCAGGAAAATATTTAAGCTAATCTAAGCTACACAATATTGCCCATCCAAATCATTGAATTCAGGTGTTCCAAACTCTTCCATGGCCACAGGTGTATAAAACCAAGCATCTAGGCATGCAGACTGCTTCTACAAACATTTGTGAAAGAATGGGTCGCTCTCAGGAGCTCAGTGAATTCCAGCGTGGTACCGTGACAGGATGCCACCTGTGCAACAAGTCCAGTCGTGAAATTTCCTCGCTACTAAATATTCCACAATCAACTGTCAGTGCTATTATAACAAAGTGGAAGCGATTGGGAATGACAGCAACTCAGCCACCAAGTGGTAGGCCACATAAAATGACAGAGCGGGGTCAGCGGATGTCAGAGGTCGCCAACTTTCTACAGAGTCAATTGCTACAGACCTCCAAACCTCATGTGACCTTCAGATTAGCTCTAGAACAGTGTGTAGAGAGCTTCATGGAATGGGTTTCCATGGCCGAAGCAGCTGCATCCAAGCCTTACATCACCAAGCGCAATGCAAAGCGTTGGATGCAGTGGTGTAAAGCCACTGGACTCTAGAGTGGAGACGTGTTCTCTGGAGTGAGGAATCACGCTTCTTTGTCTGGCAATCCGATGGACGAGTCTGGGTTTGGTGGTTGCCAAAAGAACGGTACTTGTCTGACTTCATTGTGCCAAGTGTAAAGTTTGGTGGAGGGGGGATTATGGTGTGGGGTTGTGTTTTTAGGAGTTGGGCTCGGCCCCTTAATTCCAGTGAAAGGAACTCTTAATGCTTCAGCATACCAAAAGATTTTGGACAATTTCATGCTGTTTCTGTTCTGTTCCTGTTTAACATGACTGTGCACCAGAGCACAAAGCAAGGTCCATAAAAACATGGATGAGCGAGTTTGGTGTGGAAGAACTTGACTGGCCTGTACAGTCCTGACCTCAATCCGATAGAACACCTTTGGGATGAATTAGAGCGGAGACTGTGAGCCAGGCCTTCTTGTCCAACATCAATGTCTGACCTCACAAATGTGCTTCTGGTCAAAAATTTGTGGAAAGCCTTCCCAGAGTGTTGAAGCTGTTATAGCTGCAAAGGGTGGGCCAACATCATATTAAACCCTATGGATTAAGAATGGGATGTCACTCAAGTTCATATGCGTGTGAAGCAGACAAGCGAATACTTTTGGCAATATAGTGTATATTGTTAGCACTCAGTTTGGCACTTTAAGAAAAAAAACTTCCATTTGGTTAATGAAAAACGTGATAGTTAACACAAGCCTTGGACAAACACCAAACATGTTTACTACCTAGACTTAAAGCAAGTTTTATTTTATTAATTTATTTATTTATTAAATTCTGTGAATATTTAAATTGTGGTTTTTTTGTGCCCTAAAATACAGTTATTGAGACATTACAGATTCCACCATGGCCAGTACTTCACAGTTTTACCTTTACCTTGTTTACCTGTATAACAGCTGCATTTGTACATTTGGTACTTTCAATTTGTTAAAGTGACTGCTGAGTGAAGACAGCCCTTTCGGGACTTTTGATCAGGCATTTCACTGCCCTGTGTGTTATTTTAAGCAGCCATTTGTTGAAAGAGATGTACAGTGTATCACAAAAGTGAGTACACCCCTCACATTTCTGCAAATATTTCATTATATCTTTTTATGGGACAACACTATATACATGAAACTTGGATATAACTTAGAGTAGTCAGTGTACAGCTTGTATAGCAGTGTAGATTTACTGTCTTCTGAAAATAACTCAACACACAGCCATTAATGTCTAAATAGCTGGCAACATAAGTGAGTACACCCCACAGTGAACATGTCCAAATTGTGCCCAAAGTGTCAATATTTTGTGTGACCACCATTATTATCCAGCACTGCCTTAACCCTCCTGGGCATGGAATTCACCAGAGCTGCACAGGTTGCTACTGGAATCCTCTTCCACTCCTCCATGATGACATCACGGAGCTGGTGGATGTTAGACACCTTGAACACCTCCACCTTCCACTTGAGGATGCGCCACAGGTGCTCAATTGGGTTTAGTCCATCACCTTTACCTTCAGCTTCCTCAGCAAGGCAGTTGTCATCTTGAAGGTTGTGTTTGGGGTCGTTATCCTGTTGGAAAACTGCCATGAGGCCCAGTTTTCGAAGGGAGGGGATCATGCTCTGTTTCAGAATGTCACAGTACATGTTGGAATTCATGTTTCCCTCAATGAACTGCAGCTCCCCAGTGCCTGCAGCACTCATGCAGCCCAAGACCATGATGCTACCACCACCATGCTTGACTGTAGGCAAGATACAGTTGTCTTGGTACTTCTCACCAGGGCGCCGCCACACATGCTGGACACCATCTGAGCCAAACAAGTTTGTCTTGGTCTCGTCAGACCACAGGGCATTCCAGTAATCCATGTTCTTGGACTGCTTGTTTTCAGCAAACTGTTTGCTGGCTTTCTTGTGCGTCAGCTTCCCTCTGGGATGACGACCATGCAGACCGAGTTGATGCAGTGTGCGGTGTATGGTCTAAGCACTGACAGGCTGACCTCCCACGTCTTCAACCTCTGCAGCAATGCTGGCAGCACTCATGTGTCTATTTTTTAAAGCCAACCTCTGGATATGACGCTGAACACGTGGACTCAACTTCTTTGGTCGACCCTGGTGAAGCCTGTTCCGAGTGGAACCTGTCCTGGAAAACCGCTGTATGACCTTGGCCACCATGCTGTAGCTCAGTTTCAGGGTGTTAGCAATCTTCTTATAGCCCAGGCCATCTTTGTGGAGAGCAACAATTCTATTTCTCACATCCTCAGAGAGTTCTTTGCCATGAGGTGCCATGTTGAATATCCAGTGGCCAGTATGAGAGAATTGTACCCAAAACACCCAATTTAACAGCCCTGCTCCCCATTTACACCTGGGACCTTGACACATGACACCAGGGAGGGACAACGACACATTTGGGCACAATTTGGACATGTTCACTGTGGGGTGTACTCACTTATGTTGCCAGCTATTTAGACATTAATGGCTGTGTGTTGAGTTATTTTCAGAAGACAGTAAATCTACACTGCTATACAAGCTGTACACTGACTACTCTAACTTATATCCAAGTTTCATGTCTATAGTGTTGTCCCATGAAAAGATATAATGAAATATTTTCAGAAATGTGAGGGGTGTACTCACTTTTGTGATACACTGTATGTTCATTTAAGGGGAACTTAAGATAAAAAGAAAAGGTGCCAGATCATTTTAGGTTTTGCAAGTTTAAAACAATGCCTTTATTTGTAATATACACCGATAAGGCATAACATTAAAACCACCTCCTTGTTTCTACACTCACTGTCCATTTTATCAGCTCCACTTACCATATAGAAGCACTTTGTAGTTCTACAGTTACTGACTGTAGTCCATCTGTTTCTCTGCATGCTTTGTTAGCCCCCTTTCATGCTGTTCTTCAATGGTCAGGACCCCCACAGGATTCACAGCACTGCAGTGACAATGACATGGTGGTGGTGTGTTATTGTGTGTTGTGCTGGTATGAATGGATCAGACACAGCAGCGCTGATGGAGTTTTTAAACACTGCGGTCACTGCTGGACTGAGAATAGTCCACCAACCAAAAATATGTCCAACCAAAAGCGCCCCGTGGGCAGCGTCCTGTGACCACTGATGAAGGTCTAGAAGACGACCAACTCAAACAGCAGCAATAGATGAGCGATGTCATTGTCACTGCAGTGCTGAGGATGATCCACCACCTAAATAATACCTGCTCTGTGCTGGTCCGGTGGGGGCAGGGGCGATTTAATGCACGGGCTTACCTGGGCTTCAGCTCAGGGGCCCCGAATAATTGAGGGCCCCGGATTGGCTGTTTTATTTTTTTATTTATTTTGTTAGTTATTTTGGTTAATAAGAATGGGGAAGCTTACAAAATAATTTACGTGTTATTCATATTTCTGACTGTTGATTGGCCAGATAAATGAGCTGCCGTAATTCTGATTGGTGGTTTCAGTTAAGCAACGTGAACGTTAGAGCTAGTAAGTGAGTGACATTCAGCTCAGCCAATCAGAATGCAGCACCAGGTTTATACATGTGCGTTTGGACGTTCTGCAGTTAGTTTTGTATATGAGACTCGCCTTATGGTCCCAGCATTGAAGTTCGGGTTCTGAAGCTAGGCGATCTAAATTGCTGTGACGCTCATTGAAGTCCTGACTAAACAGTTAAAGTGACTCTACCCTGTCGTGTGTGTTTATTCCCACACCTTCACCACCGCACGCAGCAAAAGACCCGTAACATCCCCACCAGACAGCGGCTAGGTGAGCCGAGCCTCTACAGTAGCAAGTGGCTAATGCTAGCGGTAAAGTGCCGCGATAGTGAAAGTAAAAAAAAAACACGGCAATGTTTTCGTTAAGTAAAATATAAATATAACTAAAAGGCAATAAAATATCAGAATGCATGTAATCACACTACACAGTGAGTGCACAGCAAGGGATTTTGGGAATCTGTGTAACCTGCTTAACGTTACTAGACCATCTATATCTATATATACGTATATCTATATATATATATACAGTGTATCACAAAAGTGAGTACACCCCTCACTTTTCTGCAAATATTTTATTATATCTTTTCATGGGACAACACTATAGACATGAAACTTGGATATAACTTAGAGTAGTCAGTGTACAACTTGTATAGCAGTGTAGATTTACTGTCTTCTGAAAATAACTCAACACACAGCCATTAATGTCTAAATGGCTGGCAACATAAGTGAGTACACCCCACAGTGAACATGTCCAAATTGTGCCCAAAGTGTCAATATTTTGTGTGACCACCATTATTATCCAGCACTGCCTTAACCCTCCTGGGCATGGAATTCACCAGAGCTGCACAGGTTGCTACTGGAATCCTCTTCCACTCCTCCATGATGACATCACGGAGCTGGTGGATGTTAGACACCTTGAACTCCTCCACCTTCCACTTGAGGATGCGCCACAGGTGCTCAATTGGGTTTAGTCCATCACCTTTACCTTCAGCTTCCTCAGCAAGGCAGTTGTCATCTTGGAGGTTGTGTTTGGGGTCGTTATCCTGTTGGAAAACTGCCATGAGGCCCAGTTTTCGAAGGGAGGGGATCATGCTCTGTTTCAGAATGTCACAGTACATGTTGGAATTCATGTTTCCCTCAATGAACTGCAGCTCCCCAGTGCCAGCAACACTCATGCAGCCCAAGACCATGATGCTACCACCACCATGCTTGACTGTAGGCAAGATACAGTTGTCTTGGTACTTCTCACCAGGGCGCCGCCACACATGCTGGACACCATCTGAGCCAAACAAGTTTATCTTGGTCTCGTCAGACCACAGGGCATTCCAGTAATCCATGTTCTTGGACTGCTTGTTTTCAGCAAACTGTTTGTTGGCTTTCTTGTGCGTCAGCTTCCTTCTGGGATGACGACCATGCAGACCGAGTTGATGCAGTGTGCGGCGTATGGTCTGAGCACTGACAGGCTGACCTCCCACGTCTTCAACCTCTGCAGCAATGCTGGCAGCACTCATGTGTCTATTTTTTAAAGCCAACCTCTGGATATGACGCCGAACACGTGGACTCAACTTCTTTGGTCGACCCTGGCGAAGCCTGTTCCGAGTGGAACCTGTCCTGGAAAACCGCTGTATGACCTTGGCCACCATGCTGTAGCTCAGTTTCAGGGTGTTAGCAATCTTCTTATAGCCCAGGCCATCTTTGTGGAGAGCAACAATTCTATTTCTCACATCCCCAGAGAGTTCTTTGCCATGAGGTGCCATGTTGAATATCCAGTGGCCAGTATGAGAGAATTGTACCCAAAACACCAAATTTAACAGCCCTGCTCCCCATTTACACCTGGGACCTTGACACATGACACCAGGGAGGGACAACGACACATTTGGGCACAATTTGTACATGTTCACTGTGGGGTGTACTCACTTATGTTGCCAGCCATTTAGACATTAATGGCTGTGTGTTGAGTTGTTTTCAGAAGACAGTAAATCTACACTGCTATACAAGCTGTACACTGACTACTCTTAGTTATATCCAAGTTTCATGTCTATAGTGTTGTCCCATGAAAAGATATAATGAAATATCTGCAGAAATGTGAGGGGTGTACTCACTTTTGTGATACACTGTATATATATATATATATATATATATATATCTATATACAGTGTATCACAAAAGTGAGTACACCCCTCACATTTCTGCAGATATTTAAGTATATCTTTTCATGGGACAACACTGACAAAATGACACTTTGACACAATGAAAAGTAGTCTGTGTGCAGCTTATATAACAGTGTAAATTTATTCTTCCCTCAAAATAACTCAATATACAGCCATTAATGTCTAAACCACCGGCAACAAAAGTGAGTACACCCCTAAGAGACTACACCCCTAAATGTCTAAATTGAGCACTGCTTGTCATTTTCCCTCCAAAATGTCATGTGACCTAGTGTTACTAGGTCTCAGGTGTGCATAGGGAGCAGGTGTGTTCAAGTAGTACAGCTCTCACACTCTCTCATACTGGTCACTGAAAGTTCCAACATGGCACCTCATGGCAAAGAACTCTCTGAGGATCTTAAAAGACGAATTGTTGCGCTACATGAAGATGGCCAAGGCTACAAGAAGATTGCCAACACCCTGAAACTGAGCTGCAGCACAGTGGCCAAGATCATCCAGCGTTTTAAAAGAGCAGGGTCCACTCAGAACAGACCTCGCGTTGGTCGTCCAAAGAAGCTGAGTGCACGTGCTCAGCGTCACATCCAACTGCTGTCTTTGAAAGATAGGCGCAGGATTGCTGTCAGCATTGCTGCAGAGATTGAAAAGGTGGGGGGTCAGTCTGTCAGTGCTCAGACCATACGCCGCACACTACATCAAATTGGTCTGCATGGCTGTCACCCCAGAAGGAAGCCTCTTCTGAAGTCTCTACACAAGAAAGCCCGCAAACAGTTTGCTGAAGACATGTCAACAAAGGACATGGATTACTGGAACCATGTCCTATGGTCTGATGAGACCAAGATTAATTTGTTTGGTTCAGGTGGTCTCAAGCATGTGTGGCGGCAATCAGGTGAGGAGTACAAAGATGAGTGTGTCATGCCTACAGTCAAGCATGGTGGTGGGAATGCCATGGTCTGGGGCTGCATGAGTGCAGCAGGTGTTGGGGAGTTACATTTCATTGAGGGACACATGAACTCCAATATGTACTGTGAAATACTGAGCAGAGCATGATCCCCTGCCTCCGGAAACTGGGTTGCAGGGCAGTGTTCCAGCATGATAATGACCCCAAAAAAAACCTCTAAGACGACCACTGCTTTATTGAAGAGGCTGAGGGTAAAGGTGATGGACTGGCCAAGCATGTCTCCAGACCTAAACCCAATAGAACATCTTTGGGGCATCCTCAAGCGGAAGGTGGAGGAGCGCAAAGTCTCGAATATCCGCCAGCTCCGTGATGTCGTCATGGAGGAGTGGAAAAGCATTCCAGTGGCAACCTGTGAAGCTCTGGTAAACTCCATGCCCAGGAGAGTTAAGGCAGTTCTGGGAAATAATGGTGGCCACACAAAATATTGACACTTCAGGAACTTTCACTAAGGGGTGTACTCACTTTTGTTGCCGGTGGTTTAGACATTAATGGCTGTATATTGAGTTATTTTGAGGGAAGAATAAATTTACACTGTTATATAAGCTGCACACAGACTACTTTTCATTGTGTCAAAGTGTCATTTTGTCAGTGTTGTCCCATGAAAAGATATACTTAAATATCTGCAGAAATGTGAGGGGTGTACTCACTTTTGTGATACACTATATCTATATATATCTATATATATATAGATATATATATATATATCTATATATATATAGATATATTTATTTATTTATTTATTTTTGTGCTGGGCCCATGAGCTGCCATTGAACTCTGTTGTCTTGCGTTGTGTACTGATTTTATGAAATTGATACGTGGGGGCCCACAAGCAGCTGTAGCCCCTGGGCCGACAGGCAGGTTAAATCGCCTCTGTGTGGGGGTCTGACTACTGAAGAACAGGGTGAAAGCAGGCTAAAAAGGTAAGTAGAGAAATAGAAGGACTACAGTGAGTAATTGTAGAACTACAAAGTGCTTCTATATGGTAAGTGGAGCTGATAAAATGGACAGTGAGTGTAGAAACAAGGAGGTGGTTTTAATGTTATGGCTGATACCGTGATACAAAGTTTTGTTCATACCACCCAGCCCTAATGAAAACATATGCAAAAGTGCAGCCTTTTCATTCTTGTTGGACCTTCCTCAGTGCAAAAGAAGCATTAATTAGATGCACCTCAATAGTAGTCCACATCATACATAGCTTCTTTTGCACTGAAGGTATAACATGGGTGAAAATATCTACAGTTTTGTACCTAATGTGCCTTTGTGAATTTGTTTCATTGTCTGTAGAACCCTGTACTATGAGCTATGTTTTATAGATCCATGTGCTTTGTGTATTTCTTAGAAAATTAGACAAATCATGAGCTGCACTACACAAAAATGCAGTCAGGCTGATTTAAGGTCAAAGAAGTGAGCATTTAATATATTAGTATGTGTGGGTCTAGGCAGCTAGTGAAAAAGAGCCAGCGTCTGAAGTTTTGGGGGTTTTTTTGGTTACAGATTTCCCTAACATAGTGTCAACAGAAGCAACTGATGTTCTGATATTAAGGGTCATTCTGGATAATGTCAATGCTAAGAGGCTTATTTCGCCCTGTGAATTCCTTCATATCTGAAGATGACATCCAAAAACATCCAAAATGCCATCCAAGGTAACATAAAGATAGGTAAAATGGTTTATTCAGATCTAAGTTAAGCCAGCACAGATAACAAAGTGATACTGTCAGATAATAGATATTCAGCAGAGCATTTTAGCCGATGACCCGAGGTCTTCAATATTCCGGTGTTCTCATACAAGGTAGAACATGCTCAAAAGGAAATAACTGTCAGGCAAAATCTGGGGTTGTTCAAGGACCGAAAACACAGTATACTGAATGTAATGGCTGCTAAAATATGTAAACATAGAGCATATGATAGTACAAGGGGTGCATTTCTTAATAATGATTAATCTTGGTGATTAACAAACAAATCTAAGAACACTGTGTTTCCCTAAAGCTGGGGTGTGAAACTCATTTGCATTATGGTGGCCCTCAAAGGGCCAATTATAACATCTCCTGCTGTGATTGCAGTCTGCCTTTTAAGTCTTGGACAATTTGTTGTTTTTCTTGGAGGCTAAATTCTGTGTTTGGTGTCAAAATGCCAAATTTAAACTGTATATTTATAATGTATATCTACATTTATATTGTACTCCTTTACCACAGACACGGCCTCAGACGTACTGGTTTTTCTGCTTGAACCACAAACTTGTATTCACTTTCCCATCCTTCACAAAATTTGCTTCCTTCTGCTTCAATTTTCTCTTCTTGTACACTTTGGGATTATTTGTAAATATTTCTCAACATCACTTGTTGGAAAACCTCCTCAGTTAAACACTGATGTTGAAACACTGCCATCTAGTGGCGGGGTGCCATCACATTGCGTGTCACAAAATCAGCATGCATTGTGAGAGATGCATTTTATGTAAGATTTTACAGTGTGTTTTAAGACAATCATACGTCTTTTTAGATCTCGCGGGCCACATAAAATGATGTGGCGGGCCGGATTTGGTCTGCAGGCCTTGAGTTTGACACATGTGCCCTAAAGCAGCGGTCCCCAACCTTTTTTGCACCATGGACAGGTTTCATATAAGATATAATTTCATGGACCAACAGGGGCAGGGGTATTTAAAATAGAATAACTGTACTTCTCACAAATATGCTTTTTTCACTGCAACAAGAGGCTGCTCCTGCCTAGGGGTGATTGGAGAAAATAACACCTGTAATAAAGTAGTGTTTTCATTGCTGATGTAGCAATCTCTAATTATTTATTCTTTCTGTGCGGCCTGGTGATAAATGACCCACGGACCGGTACCAGGGACCACTGTCCTAAAGCCTTCTTAGTCTCCAAAATTACAAACAAGTTTTAAGTAGTTCCTAGTTGACTCTGCTACTGCATCAGCACTGAAATCACTGATTATATACATATAATATATACATTATATACATTTTATTTTAAAAACATAACTAATAAGTAGTTAGTGTAAAATACAACCCCAAAACAGAAAGAGTTGGGACAGCATGGAAAATGCAAATAATAACACAGAGTTTCTTACATTTACTTTGACTTTTAATTGATTGCAGACAGGATGAACCTGAGATATTTCATGTTTTATCTGCTCAGCTTCATTTCATTTATTAATAAACATCCATTCCTGCATTTCAGGCCTGCAACACATTCCAAAAAAAGTTGGGACAGTAAAGCATTTACTACTTTGTAATGTTGCCATTCCTTTTCACTACACTTTAAAGATGTTTTGGCACCGAGGATACCAAGCGATTTAGTGTTTCAGCTTTTATTTTGTCTCATTCTTCCTGCAAACACGTCTTAAGATGTGCAACAGTACGGGGTCGTCGTTGTCAGATTTTTCATTTAAAAATTCTCCACACATTCTCTATTGGGGACAGGTCAGGACTGCAGGCAGGCCAGTCCAGTACCCGTACCCTCTTCTTCTGCAGCGATGCCTTTGTAATGTGTGCAGCATGTAGTTTTGCATTGTCTTGTTGAAAAATGCATGGACGTCCCTGGAAAAGATGACGTCTTGAAGGCAGCATATGTTGCTCTAAGATCTCAATGTACTTTTCTGCATTAATGCTGCCATCACAGACGTGTAAATGACCTTTGCCAAGGGCACTGACACAGCCCCATACCATGACACACCAGGCTTTTGGACTTGTTGCTGATAACAGTCTGGATTACACATGGCATCTATTTTTTCTAAAAAAGACCTGGAATGCTGATTTATCTGACCACAATACACATTTCCACTGTGTGATGGTCCATCCTAGATGCCTCTGAGCCCAGAGAAGTCGATGCTGCTTCTGGACATGGTTAACATGAGTCTTTATTTTGCACAGTAAAGTGGCATTTGTGCATGTAACTCAGTATTGTAGTGCTTGACAAAGATTTGCCAAAGTAATTCCTCACCCATGTGGTTATATCAGCTATTGTTGAGTGGCGGTTCTTAATGCAGTGCCGTCTGAGGGCTCGAAGATCACGGGCGTTCAGCTTAAGCTGCGGCCTTGGCCTTCATGCACTGAAAATCCCTTCCAATCTTTCTTTGAGGTACATTGTTTTTAAACATTTCAATAATTTTCTCACACAGTTGTTGACAAACTGGAGATCCTCTGATCATCTTTGCTCATCAAAGACTCAGCCTTTCCTGGATGCTGTTTTTGTTCCAAACCATGTTTACAATCACCTGTTGACATCACTTGTTTGGAATCACATCATTATTTAGTTTTTTCACTGCATTTTTATTTCATTTGCATTTTCCATACTGTCCCAACTTTTTCTGATTTGGGGTTGTACTAATAAGTAAAATACCGATTTAAAAACATAAAAATCATTAAATTTGCAATTCCAAGCTATCACATATCAAGCCTTAGGCACACAGTTAACCTTTCATGCATCATTTCAGAAGCATGCCAGACTGGCAGTGCAAACAGAACTTTTCCCAAGACAAACTCAGCCAAATGCTCAAAGAAATAAGAAAAAATATATATTTTCCAAAGCTTGAGAAAGCCTGTAGTGCAATGAAAATACCTGACTGAGAAAAAATGGCATGGCTTTTTTAGTCAAGTTAGGAAAGAAAGGGGTAAGGCTGGTAGAGGTCAGTTATCTACACCAATGATTACTCTGGAAGAGAAAATTGCACTGGGAATACTAGGCCCAAAAGCAACTAAAGGGATCTTTGAAGGATAGATGTATGTTTAAATTGGTTCACCATCTACTCCACCTAAACCTACATCCCTTGTGCAACCTTCTTCACCTTGCTGCAGTCCTAGTAAATCTTCTGGCCAAAATACAGTGGGGCCAAAAAGTATTTAGTCAGCCACTGATTGTGCAAGTTCTCCTACTTAGAAAGATGAGAGAGGTCTGTAATTTTCATCATAGGTACACTTCAACTATGAGAGACAAAATGAGAAAAAAAAATCCAGGAAATCACATTGTAGGATTTTTAAAGAATTTATTTGTAAATTATGGTGGAAAATAAGTATTTGGTCAATAACAAAAGTTCAACTCAATACTTTGTAACATAACCTTTGTTGGCAATGACAGAGGTTAAACGTCAAAAGTCTTCACCAGGTTTGCACACACTGTAGCTGGTATTTTGGCCCATTCCTCCATGCAGATCTCCTCTAGAGCAGTGATGTTTTGGGGCTGTCGCTGGGCAACACGGACTCCACAAATTTTCTATGGGGTTGAGGTCTGGAGACTGGCTAGGCCACTCCAGGACCTTTAAATGCTTTTTACGGAGCCACTCCTTCGTTGCCCGAGCGCTGTGTTTTGGATCATTGTCATGCTGGAAGACCCAGCCACGTTCCATCTTCAATGCTCTCACTGATGGAAGGAGGTTTTGGCTTAAAATCTCACGATACATGGCCCCGTTCATTCTTCTCTTAACACGGATCAGTCGTCCTGTCCCCTTTGCAGAAAAACAGCCCCAAAGCATGATGTTTCCACCCCCATGCTTCACAGTAGATATGGTGTTCAACTCAGCATGCTTCTTCCTCCAAATACGACGAGTTGAGTTTTTACCAAAAAGTTCCATTTTGGTTTCATCTGACCACATGATATTCTCCCAATCCTCTTCTGGATCATCCATATGCCCTCTGGCAAACTTCAGACAGGCCTGGACATGTACTGGCTTAAGCAGGGGGACACGCCTGGCACTGCAGGATTTGAGTCCCTCTCGGCGTAGTGTGTTACTGATGGTCCCTTTGTTACTTTGGTCCCAGCTCTCTGCAGGTCATTCATCAGGTCCCTCCGTGTAGTTCTGGCATTTTTGCTCACCGTTCTCATGATCATTTTGGCCCCACGGGATCGAGGAAGATTATCAATGGTCTTGTATGTCTTCCTTTTTTTTACAATTGCTCCCACAGTTGATTTATTCACACCAACCTGCTTGCCTATTGTAGATTTACTCTTCCCAGCCTGGTGCAGGTCTACAGTTTTCTTCCTGGTGTCCTTCGACAGCTCTTTGGTCTTGGCCATGGTTGACTGTTTGAGGCTGTGGACAGGTGTCTTTTATACAGATAACGAGGTCAAACAGGTGCCATTAATACAGGTAACGAGTGGAGGACAGAAGAGCTTCTTAAAGAAGAAGTTACAGGTTCGTGAGAGCCAGAAATCTTGCTTGTTTGTTATTGACCAAATACTTATTTTCCACCATACTTTACAAATAAATTCTTTAAAAATCCTACAATGTGATTTCTTGGATTTTTTTTTCTCATTTTGTCTCTCATAGTTGAAGTGTACCTACGATGAAAAGTACAGACCTCTCTCATCTTTCTAAGTAGGAGAACTTGCACAATCAGTGGCTGACTAAATACTTTTTGACCCCACTGTACCTGTTGGTGCAATAAGGAGTTAATTGCAAGAAAGGCTGCAGGTAGAAAGAAAGTGGGTGCAGCTAAAATGCGAAACTGTGCAGAAAATCTAGCTGAAAAATTAGCAGCCTCCATTTTGACGTAGAACTGCACATGAACTACAAGTTAAGGAATACTTATTAGGTTACAAATGGATCAAAATAGTGACGAAGGGTGTCAGGAAATGCTTGTAAATTTAAGAATCTTTGTAAATTAAGAAGTTAGCATTATGAACATTATGGGAAACCCACTCCAGATAGGCAAGGCTGTGGAGGCTCTGAGCAAACACCTGTGTCTGAAAGAGAACTGATCTAAGACAGGGTATGAAGGTTTTAAAAATTGTCTGCACTTTAAGATGGGCAACTACAGGACCAAACTGAGAAGGGCTAGCATAAAGGATATGGCTGAGAATGCAGGAACCCACAACAGAAACAATCCAGCAGGTGCAGCATTCAGGGCCAACCTCAAAAACACCTAGAAGAGGGGAAGTCAAGTACCTTCTCAACTATACTCGTGGACAATCTAGGAACACACTGGATATCCAGAAGCTTGTACTTGTAAGCAAATCATAGACTTTTCGTGCTTAAAACGGCAATGGACCAACTAGGTAGGAGTGTCTAATAGAGTGTACAGTGAGTGGACACGGTATTTAAAAACTCCAGCAGCGCTGCTGTGTCTGATCCACCTATACCAGCACAACACACACTAACACACCACCACCATCTCATTCTCATACTGAGAATAATCCACCACCTAAATAATACCTGCTCTGTGGTGGTCCTGTGGAAGTCCTGACCATTGAAGAACAGGGTGAAAGCAGGCAAAAAAAAAGTATGTAGAGAAACAGATGGACTACAGTCAGTAATTGTAGAACTACAAAGTGCTTCTATATGGTAAGTGGAGCTAATAAAATGGACAGTGAGAGTAGAAACAAGGAGGTGGTTTTAATTTTATGGCTGATCGGTGTGTACATATTTATTTATTTTATATATATTATAATTTTTTTTATATTATTTATATTATATTATTTTTTGCATTTTCCCCAATTTTCCTTCCAATCTAGTCATGTCCAATTACCTGATCGCATTACACTGCCTCTCTACTGATGCTGATCTCCACTTCTGATTGATTAGAGCAAGACTGACACACGCCCCCTCCGACACATGTGCAGTAGCCAACTGCATCTTTTCACCTGCACAAGGCAAGTTCATATGTGGATCAGCTTTGTGTACAGAGAGCCACACCCTTGACTCTGTGCAGGTGCCATCAATCAGCCAGCAGAGGCCGTAATTGCCTCAGTTATGAGCTCCCTATCCTAACAACAGCCAATCGCTGTTCATGTAGCTGCCCAGCTCGGATGGCAGAGCCAAGTTTCGAACCGACGAGTTAGAAATGTCAGCTCTGGTGTGCTAGCGTGTTTAACCACTGCGCCATCTGAGCAGCCTATTTATGTGTTGTTTGAATATTGTTTTGGTAGAGAGAAACTTTTCAGTACTTACAGTACAAGCTGTATGGCTACAGCTGTATGTGTGCAGAGATCATTAACAGATGTCAGCAGAATTAATATTGCTAGATTAGCTTAAAGCCAGTTAAACAGTCAGTTAAAAACAGTTTTGAACTAGTTCTGGAAGCATTTTGCTAAACAGCTATTGTTTATCACTATGCAAATGCACTTGAATAGATACATGCAAATATAATCTCATAACAGATCAGGCACCAGATCCTGGTGTTGTGTGACAACCCCACTACATGCTACGCCCCTGGTCTTTGTTTTGCATTATTATTATTATTAAGTAGTTTCAGTGAATCAAATACAAGCTAGTAGTACTGGAATAAGCTGTGACAATTAATAGTTAATTGGCTTGTCCTAGTAACATGCTTCTAATTTAAAAAAGTATTTTAACACATGCCCCCTCCGACACGTGTGCAGTAGCCGACTGCATCTTTTCACCGGCACGAGGCAAGTTCATATGCAGATCTTTATTGTTCATGTAGGCGCCCAGCCTGCCGGATAGCAGAGCTGAGATTCCAAATGACGAGTTCGAAATGTCAGCTCTGGTGTGCTAGCGTGCTTTACCGCCGAGTGTCGAAGAAACCCACTTTATTATGCTTATGGTGGTCGTAACCTGCAACAGGACAATTTCTTTTAAAACAAAGTCAGCACTGCAAAGGACAGTGTTAACTTAGTGGTTAAGGTACTATCAACTGAAACATTGCTTGTTCAAGCCACACTACCACTAAGCCACCACTGCTGGGACCCTGAGCAAGCTTCTTAATTGCTTGCATTGGATTAGGTAACAACTGTAACTTTGGCTGTAACTTTGGGTAAAAGCATTGCTAAAATTCTGTAAATATAGATAGTTAATAAACATTTTTTGAAGAATTATTCTGAGCAGGATTATTGCTCAAGCTTATTGAACAGAATGTGTCTAATGCTGCTGCTGTATTTTTAATTCATTAAACTGCCCAACAATTATTATTATTAATGATTATAATGTCTTTTTATGTATTTACAAATTTCCTAAAACAGATGGTACAAGTTTGATAGCCTTTAAACAAGAAACAGTGGTTTAGATGTAAAAAAGTAGGTAAAGATATGACATGAGAAGGCTATAGACCAGGGGTGGGCAATTAAATTTTCGAAGGGGCCACATAAGAAACTGGGACTGTTGTGGAGGGCCGGACCAATAAAGTGAACTTAATTCTGCTCAATATTAATTTTATCTCTTTATTTACATTTTCAGCATTTAGCAGACGCCTTTATCCAAAGTGACTTACAATAAAGTTACAGTATACAGTCTGAGCAATTGGAGGTTAAGGGCCAGCAGCAACGTGGCGGTGGTGGGGCTTGAACCAGCGACCTTCTGGTTACTAGTCCAGTACCTTAAGCACTAGGCTACAACTGCTCACTCTTTATTAAAAGCAGTAAATTGTACAGTTCTAATAAGCTGTTAATGTTTAGATGTTATAATCAGAAAATTAGAAGTAGGCAGAGTAAAAACATCAACATTATTTTACTATTTAAACAAACAAATGCAAAAAAAAACCAAATGTGAACAAAATGTGCAGGTTTTTAAACTTTACACTATTTTGTTTTGAGTCTAATTACCTCATTTGTTTTTCAGTCCTTTGTTATTGTTGGATATTCTTATTAAAATCACAAAGCTGGACCTGACTGCTTCAGTTCTGGATGTGTTAAACTTCATAAAAAGTCCTTGTTGCTTTTGCAGTTTAGTTAGTGAAGCGTCAGGTGTGACGCTCCGCATCGTTCATGTTCTTGTATTTATTTCTCAGTTTAGTACCATAACAGCGATTTAAAGCCTAAATTGTGATCGTTAACCAGCTTTACATCTGACTTTAGTAAACAAATACTTCAGCAGTTCATGTCTTGTTAAAAACTCGACCGTCAATCACACTCAGTTCTGTTCGCCTTACGGTGAAGCCTGATACACTCGCACACTCGTAAATCCAAACTTGCGGATATTTAAAGACACAGCGCTCCCGTCAAAAACAATCCTGTTATATATCATGTGTGATGTACCTCTGATTTTTAATTGCCACGAACCTCATGCGGGCCAGTTGGGGATGTCTCATGCCCTGGGCCGTACAATGCCCAGGTCTGCTATAGACTATAGACCAGGGGTCACCAACCTTTTCGAGACCGAGAGCTACTTCAAGGGTACTGAATAATATGAACGGCTACTTGTTTGATACAAACTTTCTGAATAACATGTTGCACGATTCACCTTCAATTATATTATTATTAATAATATTCTTACTATTTTTATAAATATTCATATATATGTAGAGTCTGATCATATGTTAATGGTAATGATTCATCAGAAAAATTATTAACAATTATTTACCATGGTAGGAAACACAGATATATTTCAGCATGTAACATTATTCATCTCTATTAATCTAAATCTGTTTCAGTATTTGAAAGTCAAAGCTATCACATCTCTAATGTTTTTGTAAATATTGTTCCTGACAGTTTTGTATGAATGAGCACATTTCTTGCATTTTGATCAACATCACACAGTCACATCTTTAAATCATGTCCCGTTGGTACTGATCACTTCCTTTGCAACATTGTAGAACAAATCATGAACAAATTGGTCCCATGTTTGTACAAATGATCAGTTATGTACGATGTTTTAGTGACACAGTTGTCTCTCCACATTCCCCCCTATCATTCTTACATTTACTTTGACTTTTATTTAATTGCAGACAGGATGGACCCAATATATTTTTATTCCTGCATATCAGGTCAATTCTTCTTTCGCTTTTCTTGTGTTTTTTCATTATTATTTTTCGAGGTAAAACACGCATCTCGTGCCGCATCACAGCTGCACATGCGTAGCTTGCTTGTCTCAGCGTTATGCGCACGATATAAAACTCCGCACCCAGACAAGATCAGAGCTCATATAAACATCAAACTTTTAAAACAAAAATGTTTTATATTTAGTATTGTCATTTTCAAATCTACATCAATGCAAGTGTTATTGATTCAAAAAGAACAGCAACACAAATCTAATTTTTAGACAGAGCTCTATAGTCACTAGTGCTATTTTAGAACATGCCCTGCGGGCAACCAGGTGCCCATGGGTGTCCCCTGCTATAGACAATAGGAATCATCTGGCATAAGCACATGGGATTTTTTGTTAGATGAAAAGTAAAGTGAAGTAGCGAGTTATTTTTGGGCAAAAAATTTAAATGGCTGCTGTTAAAAACAGTCAGTAAACAATTCTTCTGTTCCTAAAACAATAACAATATGCTTTATGCAGCTTTAACAAAAATAGCAGAGCCATAACAATTACACTATGTTATAATATGTAGATAGAATAATGCAAACAATAAGGTTTGGATTTAGTGGTCATGTTCAAATATTTAATTAACACTATTTGGCCATAAGTTATTTGAACACCTGAGCATAAGTCTTTTGAACGTTCATTCATTGTCTGTTTTACCACCACTTTATCTTGGTGAGGGTCGCAGTGGGTCTAATTCTTTGGGCAAAAGGTAGGAAACACCACCGTCGCTAGTCCAGGTCGCTACAGGACACATCGGTAATCCATCGCAGGGTAGGCACACACACACACTTAGGGCAATTTTTAGTAGCTTCAGTTGGCCTGACTGCATGTCTTTGGATAACTCAGAGAAAACCCACACATACACAAGGAAAACATGCAAACTCCACACAGAAAGGACCCTGTTCACACAGCTGGGCAATTAGACCCAGGCCGTTCTTGCTGTTTTCTAGGTTTCCTTCTTGCTGGCGACAGCGCTACTTACCGTGCCACCATACCACAGGTTGTTGGACATCCCACACACTACCATAAATATTTTCATGTTTGTGTCATTGTATTGCTGAAAGTAGTTAATCACCCAAATAACAACTGGTCAGTGAGAGGTCCTAAAGGTCCTCTTTCAACTGGTAAATGGGATACGAGGGTGGCAAAGAGTACAGGGCAAGCGCCCAGGTGGCGATATTCCGCTAGCACACCAGTCCTGCGATTCTGAACACCCTGGTTCAAATCTCAGCTCTGCTACTGGTCAGCTGGGTGCCATCTAGCGGGCACAATTGTCAGTGCCTGCAGCAGACACAAATTGGCCAAAATGTCTGCTGTGGCTGGACTAAGTGGGTGCGGTCTTCAAACGCTGTGCAAGGACCCTAGTTAGTGGATAAAGATGCCTGTGCAGAAGCACGGGCGTAAGAAAGTGGTCCGTTAGGACTGCAATATACCCTCCTCAAACGCAATCAGGGATCCTCGGCGCCGGAAGACAAACTGACTACGCTAAAATCGGAAGAAAAAGGGAGAATATATCTACAGTATCTACGAAATAATGCGTTGTACTTGTGTATATATATATATATATATATATATATATATATAGCATAGTTATACCGATATTGTACTGGTACTCCAGCTCCACCAAAAGGTAGTCCAGCCTAAATGTATGAATATTTTGTCGACAGAATGTGTTCTATTATAAGTGATGAGTCGCATGATATTTGGAGCTTGTAACAGTCTGGGCTGAGGTGTTGAGATGCAGGGGTAGAGGGATTAAAAAGAGGTTAAGGATAGGGTGAACGAGGCTGGGATGGATGGATGGAAAAATTGGATGGACAGAATTATGGATATGCAGTAATTTGTTAGTACTAATACCATACAATACCTATAGTGAAGGGTGGTTTGAATGTTATATTGCTGAGTTAAAGCCTCTAGTTGTAAAAAGGGTGACATCACTGCTGGAGGCATCAGATGGTGAAGTTTGCTGGAGTGGGGATGTGATATTTGCATGACTCAGTGAATGAAGTGCAAAGCGCTTCTCATCTGAATGTGCCCTTATACTGTGTTTACTGGTTAAGTTTATGAAGTATTCACAGTGAAAAGAAAAAAAACAAAAACAAATGAAAAACAAGACAGCAAGACTGCAATGCAAATTTCTTATCAAAAAGCTAGTCATATCCTAGCTATCCTACCACTGTGTTATGCATTAAATTATATAAAATATCAAAAGATTTAAGTTCTAATTTGTCAATAATGGAATATGGAGGCATGACTCTCACACTAACACATCTTTTTTGATTTGAACACTTTTATCCAAAATTGCGTTTGTATTACTTTATACACTGATCAGCCATGACATTAAAACCACCTCCTTGTTTCTACACTCACTGTCCATTTTATCAGCTCCACTTACCATATAGAAGCACTTTGTAGTTCTACAGTTACTGACTGTAGTCCAATTGTATATCTACATACCTTTTTAGCCTGCTTTCACCCTGTTCTTTAATGGTCAGGACCCCCACAGGACCACCACAGAGTAGGTATTATCTAGGTGGTGGATGATTCTCAGCACTGCAGTGACACTGACATGGTGGTGGTGTGTTAGTGTGTGTTGTGCTGATATGAGTGGATAAGACACAGCAGCACTGCTGGAGTTTTTAAATACCGTGCCCACTCACTGTCCACTCTATTAGACACTCCTACCTAGTTGGTCCACCTTGTAGATGTAAAGTCAGAGACGATCGCTCATCTATTGCTGCTGTTTGAGTTGGTCATCATCTAGACCTTCATAAGTGGTCACAGGACGCTGCCCATGGGGCGCTGTTGGCTGGATATTTTTGGTTGGTGGACTATTCTCAGTCCAGCAGTGACAGCGAGGTGTTTAAAAACTCCATCAGCATTGCTGTATCTCATCCACTCACACCAGCACAACACACACTAACGCACCACCAACATATAACAATGGTAAATAATACCTGCTCTGTGGTGTTCCTGTGGGGGTCCTGACCATTGAAGAACAGCATGAAAGGGGGCTAACAAAGCATGCAGAGAAACAGATGGACTACAGTCAGTAATTGTAGAACTACAAAGTGCTTCTATATGGTAAGTGGAGCTGATAAAATGGACAGTGAGTGTAGAAACAAGGAGGTGGTTTTAATGTTATGTTTGATCAGTGTATATCATATAAACTATGGGGCATTTTTGATCCAGGCTTTTATTTCTGTTGTATTATGTTTACTGCATAAATCATACATACTCTTTTCAATATTAAAGTACTGCAACTGTCAGCAAAGCAGATGTTTGGGGATGCACAGCAGTATATTATAAATGTAACCTCTCCCGAAAGGCGCCTAATAAAAATTTAGGGAGTGTACATCTCAGTACCTGTTAATGTCTGCAAATTAAATGTTGTCACCTTCTAAATGGACTAAACAATGCGAACACTATAGCGCGGTGCCTCCAAAAGTATCCAAATACTTAATAAGTATTCATACCTCCTTTTATTAAACAGAAAATAAATGCATTATTAATACTGAAGCTGGTAATTTTGTAAACATAAAGAAATAAACAATGGCAGAAACCACAATAAAATAAGATTCTTAATATCTTTCTTTTAAAAGCAGTCAATAATAGATGAAAACAAAATTATTAAAGAACATATTCAGGTACTTTTAATGCTATGTTATGTATTTTTACTTTGAATGTAATTAATAGATTTCACATAATGCTGTAATCATACTTGCAATCATAATTATACTTGTAATTATATAAACTGCATTAGATCAATGATTTTAAAAATACTGTACAACAATTAGGCGTCTGCCTGCGTTTCACCTAATGAGCTCTAGGTTAAACTTTAGCCCCCCCATGACCCTAATTATGATAAGCTGATGAACAAGTTATTAATACACATTTCAAGTTTATTTTCAAGTGAGTAGAGCTCACAATAATGCTAAACAGTGGTAAAAAATGCTAAACTAGTATAATTAAGCAGATTTTAATGACATGTAGAAACGTTTACTCTAACAACAAGCTCAGGTGGCGCAGCGGTAAAACACGCTAACACATTAGAACCGACATGGCAAACTTGTGCGTTCGAATCTCCACACGCAAAAACTAATGTAAATACAACCCCTGTTGACCACTAATGCAAATACGACCCCGAAAAACAGAGATCAGTGCGTGGCTGTTCAATATATTGCTATGCACTACAAAGAAGGAAGTGGAAGTATATTTTCACTCTAAAGTAAATATATTTAAGATCTAATTTTAAAATATTTCTAATGTACTCAGAGTGCACTTGAAATACTGATTAGGTGTGCTTTAATTTCACTTTAAGTGTATGTGAAACATGGACTTAAATACACATGCAGTAGTATACTTAAGTTGAATGAAATATATTTAAAATAGTACCCATTTAGTACAGTTTAGCACACTTAATTTACATTTACATTTTCAGCATTTAGCAGACGCTTTTATCCAAAGCGACTTACACAATGAGCGGAACACGATGAGCAATTGAGGGTTAAGGGCCTTGCTCAGGCTTGAACCGGCAACCTTCTGTTCACTAGTCCAGTACCTTAACCACTGAGCTATCACTGGCCCCTTAATACAATTACAGTTAAGCTTTTGTATTATTTTTGTACAATTAAAGTATAAAAAGTACAAAAAGTGCATTGATCATTAGTGTGACAACAATACACAATACATAGTGCACTGTAGCATATAAAAGATTAGTATACTTAAGTCTTTTCTTTTCATCACGGTTACACTTGAACACTCAACAGGTGGACTGGCTACTCTATATTGCCCCTAACTGTAAATACTGTATATCAAAGAGTGAGTGCTACCCAGTGGTTGACAGGTTCCCTGGACCCAAAGTGTCTATTTATTATAATTGTTATTTATTTTATAATTATTATGATTATTTTTTTTATTATTATTATAGATAAAAATAAGTAGAAATTGCATTTCTCTGGGCATTTTAGGTTTTTGAACATATGTACAAACTTTAAATGAAAGAAAATATTCAAACAGTGCCTTACCTTGTACAGGTGATGCTTTTAGAAATGATCTTGGTGTCTTTCAGATTGAACTGTAAAAAGTTGTCTTGCTTTGCCATCATCTGGTGATAACTTCACCTCGACTCGTCTTATTACCCCAGGCCTTGTCTGGAATAACAAAGTTGTTGTGTTAGTGTGTGTTGTGCTGGTATGAGTGGTTAGGACACAGCAGCACTGATGGAGTTTTTAAACACCTCACTGTCACTGCTGGATTGAGAATAGTCCACCAACCAAAAACATCCAGCCAACAGTGCCCCGTGGGCAGCGTCCTGTGACCACTGATGAAGGTCTAGAAGATGACCAACTCAGCAATAGATGAGTGTCTAATAGAGTGGACAGTGTGTGGAAACGGTATTTAAAAACTCCAGCAGCGCTGCTGTGTCTGATCATACCAGCACAACACACACTAACACACCACCACCATGTCATTGTCACTGCAGCGCTGAGAATCATCCACCACCTAAATAATACCTGCTCTGTGGTGGTCCTGACCATTAAAGAGCAGTGTGAAAGCAGGCTAAAAAGGTATGTAGAGGAACAGATGGACTACAGTCAGTAATTGTAGAACTGAAGTGCTTTTATATTTTAAGTGGAGCTGATAAAATGGTCTCCCAATCAAAAAACGTATAATACTAATTTTTCTTTAGAGCTACATTTTGCTTCAAATTAAGTCTTTATCAATATAATTAATTATGTAGTATTTTAGGGTTGCAGAATAATTTGTTAGTACTACATATCACAACTATTCAACCCCCTACATAATACTGCTGATCTTAAAAACTACTGCTAGTCTGTATGACCTAAAGTTAGGTTACAGCATGATTAAACCATTGAGATCTTAATAACCACTACTAATTTACTTTTTATCTGTGATGTGTTAAATAAACACCATCCAGAGATCTATGTGTTCAAGGTGTGCTGCCCCCATGGTGAAAACAAAAGCTGAGAGAAGCACCAAACTTTTCAACACTTTTTCTTATAGACACCATTGGGAGTACTGTGCAGCAAGCCTGTTTAGGCAGCAAACCTGCCTGGCCATGGAAGAATTGCCCAAATTTTAATACAGATACCTTAGAGGTCTTATCAGGACCCATGTTGCTGCAAAAGACTTGATAAAAGCTGGAACAAGCTGGGGCTGGGACTACCTTGTTTGCTACCCTTAAACTAGAAACACAATAGTAGTTCACTGAAAAATTCCAGAAACAATTTAAAGAAGCCTGCAGAGTTGGGCGACTACACGAACAACGATTAACTTGATGTTCTGCTGGGATATCCAGGGATAATGTGGACAGGGGGTGTCTCTCCGTATACAAAAGCTGATCCACATATGAACTCACCTCGTGCAGGTGAAAAGATGCAGGCAGCTACTACACACGTGTCGGAGGGGGCGTGTGTTAGTCACAGCTCTCCTTAGTTAGAGTGGAAGTCAACATCAGTAGAGAGGAAGCGGAATGCAATCGGGTAATTAGATACGACAGGATTGGGAGGAAAATTGGGGGGGGGATGCAAAAAAAAAAGTCTTTGGTGGGATTTAAAGAAACCAGTTGCAACAACAAACATCAAAGTTATTAAACCTCAATGAGCTGAAAGCTTTTGCATATGAAGAATGGGCCAAGACTTTAGATAGGTGTCAGAAGATTGTTAGCACTAGCTGAAATTGCTTTAGTGGTTATCAAGGCATCCTTTTATTGGTATAAGGGCTCTACTCTATAAAAGTCTTTCAGCAAAAACCTCAAAAAGAGTAATCTTTTCCATAATAATAGAATATATACATAAAATATATATACAGTGGACCCTTGGGTTACGAACGGTTTACCATACGAACATTTTGGGTTAGGAACGATCTTTTTCCACTTATCGTATAAACAAATTTCGGATCACGAACCGAAATTCGCGAAACACGTGACGTCACAAACAAGTTAACTCTGACCGTCTCTCTCTCTATATATATACAGTACAGTGAGTGAACATTCGGACAGCGGACAATGTTTTTTCAGTGTTTTCTTTATATTTTGTAAAATTAAATATTAAAATGGCCTCAAAGAAGAGTTGCAGAGGAAGCGTAGTGCTGAGAAAATGAACAAATCTATTACTATTCGTTGTTGTACTGTACAATTACTCCTGCCAGGAGCTGTTACTGTGTATCAGACAGTGACAGGACAGGACAGTGAGTGAGAGAGAAGAAGGAAATCGCTGAGTAAAGTATTCTATCTTTCGTGCAATTACACCTACAAGATACAACAACGATATGAGAGTTATTGTTGTTTCTCGTAGATACATTTTATAAAAAAAGGAATTGTATTATGTACTGTACTGTACTGAAATGTGATGTGTGTTTTTTATGTACAGTACTACTGTGTATTGTTGTTTATTATTGTTTATTACAGTAATGTCTATTCTATAATTTAAGATTTAAGGGAAAATATAATTCTATTTATAACAAAAAAGACAAGTTAAGACATTAGAAAGGTTAGGTAAGGGGGTGGTTTGGGAGGTCTAACACAGATTAATTCTATTTACATTATTTCTTATGGGAAAAATAGGTTTAACCAAAGAACATTTTGACTTAAGAACAACCCTTCGGAACCAATTAAATTCGGAAGTCAAGGGTCTTATACATAAAAAATACTTACCTGTGTTCTCTCAGTGGGTGTAGGAGTTTGAGGATGAGCCTAAGAAAATTAGAGCAAGAATATATTTATTTGGTCAAAGGTCTGTAATAAAGAATTCATCAGTTATAAAAGACTGCAAGGATGCAAATATTAGTTGTCTGGACACAGCAGCTTTTTAAAATAAAATTGCATTTGGGCTTTCAAAAACGAAAAACAGCACTTTACTTATTACCCTGTCCTAAAAAATTTTGTTTCCCAGCAACACACTTCCATAGTTTCACTCCCTGCTGAGCTACCATAATGTTTCCACTCACTTAGGTACTAGCACCTGAATCTTATCAGCACATGATAAAATAACCTCAGTCCTGCTGTTTCTTGAACAGCATTCTATATTTTATGTACTGTTGTGCTGCTCTCTGTTCCTTACTGTCCTTAGTAATTTATAGATTCTTGTATATGCAAGTATTGGTAGTATTAGCTTTGTATCTTCTGGTGTTGGCTTTCTCATTTAACATCTTGTTTTTTCTTAGTCACTGGTCATGTTAGCTGTTAGCATTTGCACATAGAATTAGCATACATTGTCACATTTGATACATGGATATTTATGTATATTATGTACATATTGAGTACTTAAAATTGGGTATTTATGTATATTAATATAAGTGTGGTGTTTTGTGCATTTAGTGGTGGTTCATGTTCTTGTTATTTGTTGTACTGTTCATTGTTTGTTCTGTTAATAAATACTCACACTAGTGTTTATAACCTGTTGTCAGTGTTCCCATATTAAAACTATGTTCAGTCCCCTGTCTTACATATATGAGAGCACTAGACATACTTGCCATAATTCTAAAATATCCTTAAGAATCTGCTTTATGCTACCAGTAAACTTAGCAGGTTGGCTCATGTAGGATCATAAGTACAGTCTGAAAAAGGCCACAGCCATCAGGGAATACCGTTTTCATGAAAGGGTATGAAAGGGTACATGGTCTGCAACAATGCTTAGGTAGGTGGTACGTGTCAAAGTAACATCCACATGGATGGCAGGACCCAAGGTTTCCTAGCAGAACACTGCCCAAGGCATCACACTGCCTCCGCCGGCTTGCCTTTCTCCCATAGTGCATCCTGGTGCCATGTGTTCCCCAGGTAAGCGAAGCACACGCACCCGGCCATCCATGTGATGTAAAAGAAAACGTGATTCACCATACCAGGACATTCCTCCATTGCTCCGTGGTCCAGTTCTGATGCTCACGTGCCCATTGTTGGCGCTTTCAGCGGTGGACAGGGGTCAGCATGGGCACCCTGACTGGTCTGCAGCTATGCAGCCCCATACGCAACAAACTGTGATGCACTGTGTATTCTGACATCTTTCTATCAGAACCAGCATTAACTTCTTCAGCAGTTTGAGCTACAGTAGATTGTCTGTTGGATCGGACCACATGGGCCAGCCTTCTCTCTCCACATGCATCAGTGAGCCTTGGCCGCCCATGACCCTGTCGCCGGTTTACCACTGTTTACCACATACATGATCTTTGAGCTCTGTATCAATCACTACAGCAGTTGGGCTTGATACAGAGCCACAAACAAAAGTGAAACAAAAGAAGCAAATAAAATCCACAGCCCAAAGAGAAGAGGTGATAGAACAGACAGATGAGTGCATTAGTGTCATAGGGGATATCACTCTACACACTCGCACAGAAAAGAAAAGAGATGGGGACATGAGTCTATGATGTCTTCAGCATACGCCGAAAAACTCGACCAAAGGTGGCCATCAGCGACACACCACTGACGTAATGCAGGACCACAGAGGAACATAGGAAACATTAAATAATTCATGAGTTAGCACCATACTAGCCACTCAGTCCACTAGTATGTGAAAACGATTTTATAAAAATAGGGAGAAAAAGAGGATGTCAGTATATATTGCACCACAATTATAAACCACTAAATTATTGATTACGCCAATGACCAGTATGGATTCATCTACGCAAAACCAATGAGCCAGCAAGCAAAAGCCCAACAAGAATAGGTTTTTATAGGATCTCCTAAGAGCAGTGCATTACCACTAATGAGACACAAAGACACTCTGATTACCACAGTCATCCATGCCTCTATTCCGCATGCCAGCCATTAGTAGGCTGGACATAATTCTGTAATCTGAGTCCACTGCCAATCCTATGGCAAATGGGCCGGTTACACCTAGTAGTTTAGACTAGTAGTTTATCTTTGCTTACCAGGTTTCTAGAGTTAGTTGACAAATATTGCATTGAAATCTCACATATGAATGTGTTAATTGTTAGAACTCTCTTATAGCTGACACATGGTTTAAGTGGACAATGAATCTAAATCAATACAGTGGTTCCTTGTAACTCAACGTCCCCTAAACTCAAAATCTTTGAAACTCAATGCCCTTTGTTGAGAAATTTGTACCCTTAAACTCAATGTTTCCCTTAAACTCAACATGTTCAGTTTGTTTATTTAATTTTAAATTAACAATGAACAGTCGATTTGTTAAGCGCTCGGCTTGAACGGTGCGGTAATACGTACATCATCAAAGTGTGCATATCAGACAATTATGCATTTGTGTGGAATAACCGTCAGATTCACTCTGAAAGCGTCCACATGTATCTGTGTTTAGCTGGATTTTTCTCCTGTTTCACTTTTAAACTTGTGTTACAGCTTGAGGTTCTAAGAAATTGTAAAAATCTGCTTTTTATTTTAGTGTTGTTATATTATATTTGTGTCATGTTTAGTGTATGTGTCAAAAACAACCCCATTATTTTACATAAGCCTAAAATATATGCAATTCCATGGGAGCATGAATTTAACCCCTGAACTCTAAATTCACCAGACACTGAGCACTAAATCCACACATACACATCGACCTGCCTCCTGCTTTTTCAAATGTAATTTTAAATTTGAAGAAAGGACCAGGCTATGTGTCATCGATTTCTGTGGCCCCTTCCAAAAGCTGTTAAAAAGGGCTATTCATCAAAATGTGTTTGAGAAATTCATATGTGGTTCTTCTGTGAAATCGCCATGAACAATTTTCTTTGAAACCTTTTACAGCTGTGCCCCAGTCCTTGACCTGATACTACGTAAATGGTTGTGAATAATAATGTGCATGTAAAGAAATAATGTAATGAAATGATGTGCATATTTAACCAATTAATAGCATGCAAGAAATTCAATTATTAGTACAATTCATACTTTTTAAAACCAGTGTTAGGCATTTTAAATATTGAACATCCTCTTGGACAGTGTATAATAGCAGGTTAAAACGTTCTAATGGAGCTGCTTTCTAATTTAGTAGACTTCCTTTTTTTTACAGTATTTATTTATTCATTAATTAGGATTTTAACGTCATGTTTTTACACTCTTTGGTTACATTCATGACAGAAACGGCAGTTACTCGATACACAAGATTCATCAGTTCACAAGTTTATATCGAACACTGTCATGGACAATTTAGTATCACCTCACTTGCACGTCTTTGGACTGTGGGAGGAAATCGGAGCTCCCGGAGTAAACCCACGCAGACATGGGGAGAACATGCAAACTCCACACAGAAAGGACCTGGACCGCTCCACCTGGGGATCAAACCCAAGACCTTCTTGCTGTGAGGCGACAGTGCTACCCACTGAGCCACCGTGCCACCCTGGGACAGTATGTAATGTTGCAATTCTCTCTCACAACACTTAAAAGACATTTTGGCACTGAGGATACCAACGATAAAGTGTTTCATGTGTTATTTTGTCCCTTTCTTTTTGTAAACAGGTGTGAAGCAGTACTGAGTTGTCGTGGTCACATTTTTTGTTTTAAAGTAGCTGTACCCACTTCTTCCACAGCCATGTCTTTGTAATTTGTGCAGCATGTGGTTTTGCATTGTCTTGTTGAAAAAGCCATGAAAAGATGCTGTTTTAAAAGCAGCATATAATGCTGTAATATCTAAGTGCACATTTCTGCATTACAGCTGCCATTACAGAAGTGTAAATTACTTTTGCCAGGAGCACTGACACAACCCCATACCATAACAGATCCTGACTTTTGGAATAGTTGCTGATAACAGTGAGGACTCTCCATTTCGTCACACACAGTATCCATTTCTTAAAAAAAAACATTCTAAAATAAAGATTCATCTCACCACAATAAACATTATTACTGTGTGATGGTCCATCCCAGATGCCTCTAAGAGAAGAGAAGTCGATGCCGCTTTTGGACATGGTTAACATTTTTTTTTGCACGGGTAAGTTTTAAGTGGTATCTGTGAATGTAACTTCTTATTATAGTTTTGACAAAAGTTTTCCAAAGTCATTTCTTGCCCATGTGGTTATATCAGCTAATGATGAAAAATGGTTCTTAATGCAGTGCCGTCTATGGGGTCAGAGATCACGGATGCTCAGATAAGGCTTGCGCCCTTGTGCATTGTAGAGGGAGAAATATGCACACCATTTCTTTAAATGTTCATTTTGTTTATTTAAGCATATATGAAAACAGAATGAAACGGGTGCAGTGTTGTATGATAAAGTGACTACTTGTAAGAAGGATTTGCATTTTGCTTAGCTATTTTGTTATATGACAACTCTATCTTTGCTGGATGTATTTTGTAATTTGCTGATTTACAAATTAAAAAAAGAAACAGTGACTAGCTGTATTTATACTGTTTGATACAATGGATATTAAGGGCCCTGAAAACATGGTATTTTCATGGTGGTTCTGATTCTGTTACAATTTTATTACTATTACCTGGAAACAATGGGAAAGTGAGAGAAACACATATTGGACAGGGCAAATTTTCTTATTTACTTACTACTGTGGCAAGTTCAGGTATCCAGCATGTTTTAGGGGGTAAAAGGAATATAGCGTATCCATGGAAAACAAAGTATTAATGCTAAACTCCATTCGCACAGTGTCAAGAAGCAAACACAGAACCGTAGGCACTAGGTTGCTGTGTTGCACCCACTGTGCCAGCTGCACCACTATCCCAATACCAGCTTTCTTAATTTCACTGTTTTCCTTTAGAATAATAAAAAAAATATCACCTGCAATACTACAAATGTCTTTTTATGTGCTTTTTATAAATTGATGACAGAGTAAAATTACGGTACAGTGATGTCTGTAGTGCAGTAACAAGGACATCAGTGGTACCTACTCATTCACAAATAGCCACAGTAGTTGGTTTTTATAACAGCTAAATCTGATGCCTTTTTGCACAATTAAATAGACGTTAGATTATAAGATTGAATGTTCAAACATGTTAGATTTTAAATTAATTCTGCTGTGATGTCAATCAAATAGTATTAGCAATAATGAATGTAAACTTACATATTTTGTCTCTCGTCCCAAAGTGCTTGGTGATAATACTGGGATTGTTTTCTGTAGAAAGGTACAGAAAAAATTACATTTCATTTTTTTTTATTTCTATTTCGTATGCTTAACTGCAGAGCTTTTTATTTTTTATAAATAATACACACAAAAAATTGCTTTACATAATACTATTTTAATGTATGTATGTATTTCAGTTTTTTAAATACAATTCAGTCAAAGTAATTTAATAATATTATGCTATTTAATATTTAAACTTTTTAAGGTTCAGGTTATTGTAGGACATTTATTATACAAGGGGTCTTCAACAACCAGTTTCCACACTTTTCTAACTCTATTAAGATTTTCAAAAACAAATTACATCACTTTTCTACATAGTCACCTTCTGATGCATTTTTCCATGCATCATACCAATTATTTAATGCCATCAGCAAAAAAAAAAAAAAAAAAAAAAACCTTTTTGGTTGAGCGCGTAGCCACTGATGCACCGCTGCTTTCACACCACATGAAAATCTTCTTCCTATTAAAGCTTCTTTAAGTGGCCCAAAAAAGTGGAACTCATATGGCACTAAATCTGGACTATAAGCTCTCTCAGTCTCTCAGACACGACCAATTACTACTCCTCCCACCCTCACAGTTTCCAACCAAAATATAAAAGTGCTGAAACTTATTAAAGATACCTTTCATTATTTATTATTATAAACAACATTTGCATTTATGTATGTATTAAACAGATCAAGGGTTAATTACCTAATAGTATGGACACATAATTGTTAATGCGTGGTCACACATGCTATTTCACAAACCTTTAGTGTTTCAGATGCAGAAGATTTCACTGTGGGCTTTTTAGCATGGCTTGTTTTGAACTGAAAAAAAGATTGTTAAAAAAGATGTTAAAATGTATATTTTAATGTAGAATTATAAAACTATAATTCCTGTGGTAAAATAGTAAACCTACTGTTTGCTTCACGTCTTGTAATACTTCATCTATGACTTCATACAGCTCTGCAGACTGCTGCCGAAGCTCGGCAGGGCTGCTCATCTTCTCAGAAGAAATACACCTCAGTGCACTTAACATATCATTCTAGATTCTAAGCACTTGACAAATAAGCCTTGAACAGTATGGATGCAACTTACCTGTAAATGAGGGTCCTCCCATGCAAAGTTGTCACTAGGGTCTAGAAGAGCCTCATTCTTTTCAACCGTATCATCAATTACCTTTGATGAAAAAAATTCAAATTAAAATGGTAACAGAAACTCCTGTTTACCAGCAGAGGTGGCAAAAATATACAAACACGTTAATCAAGTAAAATACCTACCTAAAATATGGAGTATATATAGTCTTAGATGAGCTTGGCCCCAGAAAAGAGGCTGCGGCGGACTGTGTTAAGTAACAATGGTTTTCTAAAGTGCCCCCAAGCCCATGTGGCTATATTTATCACAGTAAATATGTTTATCACGTGGTTTCTAATGCCATGCCGTCTAAGAGCCGTCTTTTTACAATATTATGAAGAGCAGACAGTGAAAGACTAAATTATTTGCAAACTTGCATTGAGAAATGTTCTTTTTGAACTAAATGGCAATACTTCTGTGAAGTTTGGCACTAAGTGTTGAGCCACAACCCATCATCACTTGTAAACAATAAGCCTTTAGTGGATCCTCTTTTAATAACCAATCACGATTCATTCATGTGTTACCAATTTAGCTGCTTATTGTGAAACACAGTAACTTGAATATTCTATGAACATTTCACTCTTATTTTTGGAGTATGTTGCAGGCATCAAATCCTAAATGTGTTTCTATTTACAAAATGCAATGAAGCTGATCAGTGAGAACATTGGAAGTCTTTCTACCCTTGTCAGTTAAATTACAGATTATTCTTTTACTGCATTTTACAAAATTTGAGACTGTGTGACTGAGTGTGGCCACACTTAATTTCAGTGTTATTCAAAGGCAAATCATGCTGTGATATTCTCCTGAATGCAAATCTTATTACATTAATGGTGACTAAAACTTAACCCTGGTCAGGGTATTTTTCTGAGGTGAAAAGAAACCAGTCAGGGTATTTTTGAGAGGTGAAAAGAAACCAGTCAGGGTATTTTTGAGAGGTGGGAAGAAACTAGAGTATCTGAAGAAAACCTACACAAACCAGTTTGAAACCAGGTCCCATATTACTGTGCAGCACTCATACTACTAACTGTGCCATCATGGTAAACTTGCTAATTTTCCAAATATTCAATACACCAATAACTCTCTTTAAAATGTGATGGTGTAATTAAAATGATACAACAACTTGTATAAAAATGGTAGCAAATAACAAAGGTGGGTGGTGAAGGTGCATTTCTTTTTTGCATCTAAGTAATTAACTTTGTAATCATTAGTACTTGTGAAAGTAGTTTTATAAGGAGATTATTGTCTTCTGGGTAAATCTGTACGAACAAAAGTTACTTTTTCATAAGTATATACACTTATCAGCCATAACATTAAAACCACCTCCTTGTTTCTACACTCACTGCCCATTTTATCAGCTTCACTTACCATAGGAGCACTTTGTAGTTCTACAATTACTGACTGTAGTCCATCTGTTTCTCTGCATGCTTTGTTAGCCCCCTTTCATGCTGTTCTTCAATGGTCAGGACTCTCCCAGGACCACTACAGAGTAGGTATTATTTGGGTGGTGGGTCATTCTCAGCACTGCAGTGACACTGACATGGTGGTGGTGTGTTAGTGTGTGTTGTGCTGGTATGAGTGGATCAGACACAGCAGCGCTGCTACAAGGTGGACCAAGTCAGTAATTGTAGAACTACAAAGTGATTCTATATGGTAAGTGGAACTGATTAAATGGACAGTGAGTGTAGAAACAAGGAGGTGGTTTTAATGTTACGGTTGACTGGTTGACTTTTTGTCTGCTGATGATTCTCTGAATTGTAATTGGCATGTGGTGCAACATACAATCTTACATTATACAGTGTACTATAAGTACAGAGCATAAGTATCCCAGTAAAAGTTGCAATTGTAAACAGAGTGCCTGTCCTGATGGAAATTAGCTAGCAGCCATGAGGCTGGCACTTGACATTTAGTGCTTTCTGTTTAATAAACCAATTAGTTTATGTCCAAGTGTTTCTGATTTAATTGGTTTTAAACTGGAGGATAAGTAATTAATTCATAGCAGAAATTTTAAAAACAGGATAAAGAAAAAAATTTTAATGAAAAAGATTCATTTTGACTTGAAAACAGTTAAACAGTGACTGGCATTCCAGACTTAATTGTCATTTAGGGTCATATTCGCACAGTAATTATAAATACCATTCACTGTCATTATAATCACAATAATTATTATAATCATTATTATAATTGTAATAATGTTCTATCACTGTAATTATCTTACCTGCTGTTCCAGAAGAAGTTTATTGGTGGGAATGGCAGCAAATGCCTTATAGCTGGATTTGATCTTGTGTGGCTTTAAAGAAAAATAATTAGAAAGAATGTATTAAATATAAATGGAACCATTCAAAATTGATTTCGTCATAATGTCATAAAATATTACTCTAACAAGCACACTAACATCAAACTTGCCAGTTTGCAAAGGATATGCAAACATGATTTCTTGATAGCTGGTGAATATCATGTTTTACAGCAGCGTGGGGCTACATTGTCAAATGTCTTTCATATCTTTCATGCTTCATTCATTCATGCTGTTAAAGTATGCAAATGATATACAACAGAGCTGCTCAAACACTCGTAAGGTACCTTTCTGCTTTTGTCTGTGCTGTCTGGAGTGTCATCCCGTGGTGAAGAAGCAGGTGAGGAACAAAACGAGTAAGTAGGTGAAGGCGAAAGGAAACGGTCAGGGGTTGCCGAAGACGCAGGCAATGTGTAACGGTCAGTTGTGGAGGAGCAGGAGCCTGGCCTTGGTGAGGTCCAGGTTGGTGAAATAGGAGGTGTGTAGGCTAGGTGTATAGGGCCAGCGACTCGAGGGAAAGGTGAATGTCTGAAACCTGGGGATGTTGAAAGAACTCGTTCTTGTTCAGAAGTGATTTTTAGGGCATATTGCAGGTTGGAACTTGGTTTTTCATCTGCATGCTGTATGATTGCTGAAGCCTGAGGCTGATGAGCAGATTTGGGATCAGCGGTAGATGACAGGTAATATGGCTTTTGTACAAGTTTTAAAGGGGATGGTGTTCTACAAGGTTCTTCTGCCTCCAGAATCGAAAAGGCATTACCTGATTTTTGTCTATATTCCTGGCCTGAGGAATCTAAAGTGCAATACAGTTCTTTTGAATATTCTGAGTATGGTTTTGCTGAATGTTCAGATAAGTTCCCCGGAGGTGTTTTACTCTCAGAGGTGCAGAGAAGGGAATGAGTTGATTTAGGAGGAAAGGAGGTAGGTATGGAGGAAGATTTAAAGAGAGAGAAGCTGGGCACTTTGGGTACATAACTGTCTTTATAGGTTTGTGTGGAGAAATGAGCAAGGGGAGGTTCAGAAGTTGAGGCACTTGGCATGTTCAAACAGATTCCATCATCTGGTGAAGATATAGTCCTACTTCTGACTGCAAAACTGAAAGAGTCAAATGCATCTGATGATTCCACCGGAGGTGTTGCGGAGATGCCTTTCTTTTTCTCTGGTGACATTTTCAGTTTTTCAGATAATAACTTTAGAGGCTTCGTGTTATGACTGGGATATATACTTGAATCCCCTTGTAATCTCACCATGGGGGCTAGGGCAGAGGCCGCTGAACAACCTGAGCAAGAGGACATGTTGATTGGGCTAACAGGCCAACAAGGAGAGTAGGGTCTTTGTAAAGCAGGGGACAGGATTGGTAGACGACCCTTCCTCAGAATTGCTGTTAGTAGGGACAGATGGGTCGGTGGGAGTCTGTGTCTGCCACGACCCGACAGGGGACAGGGTGAAGCAGCTCGGCTGCTGCAGCCGAGTGTCTGGCAGGAAGTTGGAGGCATCTGTACTAGGCTTGACCCTGGGGCCAGAGAATGACTCTTGATCCTCATGACTGAAGGGGTGAAAGCTCCTGACCTCACAGAGGAGCAGGGTGAGACAGTGTGACTAAATGTAACAGGAGAAGTACAAGGAGAAAACATTGGGAGAGCTGACCAGCTCCTTTCCTTATCCCAACCTTCAGACAGAGCAGATTCCCTAGAAGACGCAGTAGTTAAAACGTCCACAGAGCTGGCAGGGCTGAGGACCTCCTCCTCGTTATGAGATTTGCTGTTTAAAAACATCTCTGAGCTGACCTCAGCACCCTGAAAAATGTGACGGTCTAGCTGAGAGATGCCGGAGTGTTTGTTATAAGCTGTGTCCATAGTGACAAGGCTGAGCTTTTGACTTGCGCAACCTAACTCAGCCGGCAACACAACTGGTGAAGAAGAGGGGGTAAGAGCAGGCTTATCAGTAGATTTCTCCTGAGAAAATCAGAAAAAGATCAAACAATAAAAATCATGCAATCATCCTTTCTACATGTAGTTTATTACTTTAAACATCTACACCAATCAGCCATAACATTAAAACCACCTCCTTGTTTCTACACTCAGTGCCCATTTTATCAGCTCCACTTACCATACAAAAGCATTTTGTAGTTCTACACATACTGACTGTAGTCCATCTGTTTCTCTGCATACTTGTTTAACCTGCTTTTACCCTGTTCTTCAATGGTTAGGACCCCCACAGAGCAGATATTATTTAGGTGGTGGATGATCTCGGCACTGCAGTGACACTGACATGGTGGTGGTGTGTTAGTGTGTGTTGTGCTGGTATGAGACCTGGTATGGATCAGACACAGCAGTGCTGCTGGAGTTTTTAAATACCGTGTCCACTTACTGTCCACTCTATTAGACACTCCTACCTAGTTGGTCCACCTTGTAGATGTAAAGTCAGAGACGATCGCTCATCTATTGCTGCTGTTTGAGTTGGTCATCTTTAACCCTTTGATGCACAATCTGGGTCAAAAGTGACCCGACTAAGTTTTTATTTTCTATATTTTTGCAATAAATTAATTTAGCCATTCAAGCTTCCATGAATTCCTCAATTAACTTGTTTTTGATCATCACAAATCCTTATTTCAGTTTTATATTGTTTACTTTTTTAATAAAAATCATTTTTGTATCACTACCCTTCTAATGCACAACATGGGTCAAAATTGACCCTTATGTATTTACTATGGAATTTGGTAGGAACTACTGACATTTTTAGTGTTTGTAGTCAGAAACATATTTACTGATCTTTTGAAAGATAACCAAGGATTAGGCTCTTGAACTTCACTAGTTAGAGAAATATATCCAATACTATTAGCTTGCTAGCTGTTAGCATATTCTATTCTAGATAGCTTTTATTAGCTATAAAAAGGACAGTAAATACAGTGGGGAAAATAAGTAGTTGATCCCCTGCTGATTTTGTAAGTTTACCCCCTTACAAAGACTTGAACAGTCTATAATTTTTATGGAAGATTTATTTTAACAGAGAGAGACAGAATATCAACAAAAAATCCAGAAAAAAAAAATTAAATGAAAGTTATAAATTAATTTGTATTTAATTAAGGGAAATAAGTATTTGATCCCCTACCAACCAGCAAGAATTCTGACCCCCACAGACCGGTTATGTGCCCATGAGGCACACAAATTAGTCCTGTCCCTGTATAAAAGACACCTGTCACAGAATCGGTTCTTCCATTCAAATCTCTCGACCACCATGGGCAAGACCAAAGAGCTATCAAAGGACGTCAGGGACAAGATTGTAGACCTGCACAAGGCTGGAATGGGCTACAAGACCATCAGCAAGAAGCTTGTTGAGAAAGAGACCACTGTTGGTGCGATCATTCGAAAATGGAAGAAATACAAGATCACAGTCAATCGCCCTCACTCTGGAGCTCCATGCAAGATCTCACCTGGTGGGGTAAGAATGATTCTGAGAAAGGTGAGGTCAGTCCAGAATTACACGGGAGGAGCTTGTCAATGATCTCAAGGGAGCTGGGAGCACAGTCACCAAGAAAACCATTAGTAACACACTTTACCGTAATGGATTGAGATCCTGCAGTGCCCGCAAAGTCCCTCTGCTCAAGAAGGCTCATGTACAGGCCCGTCTGAAGTTTGCCAATGAACACCTGAATGATTCACAGAAAGCTTGGGAGAATGTGATATGGTCAGATGAGACAAAAATTTAGCTCTTTGGCATCAACTCCACTCGCCGTGTTTGGAGGCAGAGAAATGCCCAGTGGGGATGGTGTTCGTGGGATCATATCCAGCATTTCTCTGCTCCCAGCTCCCTTGAGATCATTGACAAGCTCCTCCCGTGTAATTCTGGACACGGAGGTGGCCCATGGGGCTCTGGTACAATATGTTGGATGCTGCCACCCACAATGCCTTCATTATCTTCACTAACACTAACTAACACCCTGATTGCATGAGATCACTAGCTTGTGTTCCCAGTGCACCAATTTGTGTTGTATCTATATGATCTCATCAGTTTTACATTCAGTCACATTCACCAATCTTTACTACAGTTCAATATCAGTGTTAATTTGAATAAATATATTATTACAGTGTGTTTTCATTTTATTTAATCACACTTGCAGACATGGGTCATTTTCGACCCATGTGTGTAAAGCTGATGTAGTAATACAAAAACTATTTTTTGTTCATGAAGTAAATTAATAAAAAATAAAATAATGGTTGAAGATAATCAAAAACAAGATGTGTGATAAACACTTGGGACAATAAATGGTGAAATAAATAGATTTCAAAATATATACCAAAAAGATACTCAGCAATACATGAAATAACATAGGAAATGAATATGGGTCGTTTTCGACCCATGTTGTGCAATAGAAGGGGTTTGCTTAGCTTGTGCATCAAATAGTTAAGATCTTCATCAGTGGTCACAGGACGCTGCCTACGGGGCGCTGTTGGCTGGATATATTTTTGGTTGGTAGATTATTCTCAGTCCAGCAGTGACAGTGAGGTGTTTAACAACTCCATCAGCGTTGCTGTGTCTTATCCACTCATACCAGCACAACACACACTAACACACCACCACCATGTCAGTGTCACTGCAGTGCTGAAAATGACCCACCACCCAAATAATACCTACTCTTTAGTGGTCCAGGGAGAGTCCTGACCATTGAAGAACAGCATGAAAGGGGGCTAACAAAGCATGCAGAGAAACAGATGGACTACAGTCAGTAATTGTAGAACTACAAAGTGCTTCTATATGGTAAGTGGAGCTAATAAAATGGACAATGTGTGTAGAAACAAGAGGTGGTTTTAATGTTATGGCTGATCGGTGTGTATAAGCTAGTGTTTTAAACTGTATTATTATTATGAATACAATACAATGTCTGAGGGTTACACATCCCCTGAGGGTCCACCATGAAATTGTTCACCTTAGTTTCTGAGTGCTTGCTCCTCTCCTGGGGCACCATATCAGCAGACTCCTTAACATGCACAATCTCAGCCTTATAAACACCTTCTTTTGTCATTTTCCCCTCAGATGCCTCTGGGTCTCCTAAAGCCTGTCATAGGTACATAAAACATTTCTAAGCATTGTAGAATCTAAAATGTCAGACAATACAAAGAGTCCTTTGCTTATGGGCAGCTACTTTCAGCACCTTCTCATCATAACAATGGGAATATACACCAATCAGGCATAACATTACGACCACCTTCCTAATATTGTGTTGGTCCCCCTATTGTTGCCAAAACAGCTCTGACCCGTCGAGGCATGGACTCCACTAGACCCCTGGCACCAAGATGTCAGCAGCAGATCCTTTAACTCCTGTAAGTTGTAAGGTGGGGCCTCCATGGATCGGACTTGTTTGTCCAGCACATCCCACAGATGCTCGATTGGATTGAGATCTGGGGAATTTGGAAGCCAAATCAACACCTCAAACTCGTTGTTGTGCTTCTCAAACCATTCCTGAACCATTTTTGCTTTGTGGCAGGGCGCATTATCCTGCTGAAAGAGGCCACAGCCATCAGGGAATACCGTTTCCATGAAAGGGTGTACATGGTCTGCAACAATGCTTAGGTAGGTGGTACGTGTCAAAGTAACATCCACATAGATGGCAGGACCCAAGGTTTCCCAGCAGAACATTGCCCAAAGCATTACAATGCCTCCGCCGGCTTGCCTTCTTCCCATAGTGCATCCTGGTGCCATGTGTTCCCCAGGTACGGACGCACAAGCACCTGGCCTTCCACATGATGTAAAAGAAGGCGTGATTAATCAGACCAGGCCACCTTCTTCTTCTATTGCTTTGTGGTCCAATTCCGATGCTCACGTGCCCATTGTTGGTGCTTTCGGCGGTGGACAGGGGTCAGCATGGGCACCCTGACTGGTCTGCGGCTATGCAGCCTCATATGCAGCAAACTGTGATGCACTGTGTATTCTGACACCTTTCTGTCAAAACCAGCATTAACTTCTTCAGCAGTTTGAGCTACAGTAGCTCGTCTGTTGGATCGGACACGGGTCAGCCTTCGCTCCCCACGTGCATCAGTGAGCCTTGGCACCCATGACCTTGTCGCCGGTTTACCACTGTTCTTTCCTTGGACCACTTTTCATAGATACTGACCACTGCAGACTGGGAACACCCCACAAGAGCTTTATGCAGTGCCGTCTGAGGGATAGGAGTTCATGTGTGTTCAGCTTAGGTTTGTTTCCCTGCCCTTTACACACTAAAATTCTTTCAGATTCCTTACATTGTTTAATGATAGTATGCACTCTAGAGGGAGAAATATGCCAAAACATATTTTTCAACATTACAATAATTTGTTTATTTCTGGTATCAATGAGAAGCACTGTCCACCTCCCTCTCTCGGACACTGCCAGTTTTGTTTGTTGGATGCCAAGCCAGCTAGATAGCACAACTGAGATTTGAATTTGACAGAGGGCTGATGGTGGGCTATCACGATAAACAGCTGCACCACCCGATACTCATCTATACACATATACACACCCATTCACCTATAGGGCAATTTAGTGTCTCCAATTAACCTGACTGCATGTTTTTGGACTGTGGGAGGAAACCCATGCGGACACGGGGAGAACATGCAAACTCCGCACAGAAAGGACCCGGACCATCCCGCCTGGGGATCGAACCCAGGACCCTCTTGCTGTGAGGCGACAGTGCTACCCACTGAGCCGCCTAAAATTAATTAATTAATGAAACCAAATGAAATACATTTAACTTTGTGGCAACATTTTAAAAAGGTGCCACTGTGTGCAAAGCAAGGTTTATAAAGACAAGGTCGACTCCATATTAATGCCCATGGTTTTGAAATATTCAACAAGCTCATGGTCAAATGTCCACATACTTTTGGCCAAATTATGTACATGTTTTGCACACTGTATTATACATAAACTGCAATACCATGTTTCAAATTTGCAACCAGAGACAAAATCTAAAAATATTTTATGGGATGTATGTACTATATTAGATATAAAAAATTACCTGGAAATACACTATATTGCCAAAAGTATTCGCTCGCCTGCCTTCACACGCATATGAATTTGAGTGACATCCCATTCTTAATCCATAGGGTTTAGGAGTGTGTTTATGGGAATTTTTGACCATTCTTCCAGAAGCGCATTTGTGAGGTCAGACACTGATGTTGGACAAGAAGGCCTGGCTCGCAGTTTCCGCTCTAAATCATCCCAGAGGTGTTCTATCGAAGGGAGGGTAGCAAATAACATTGGAGCTTCCTCACTGGTGGCGGCACAGTGGCTCAGTGGGTAGCACTGTCGTCTCACAGCAAGAAGGTCCTGGGTTCAATCCCCAGGTGGGGCGGTCCGGGTCCTTTCTGTGTGGAGTTTGCATGTTCTCCCCGTGTCTGCGTGGGTTTCCTCCGGGAGCTCCGGTTTCCTCCCACAGTCCAAAGACATGGAAGTGAGGTGAATTGAAGATACAAAATTGTCCATGACTGTGTTCGATATATAACCTTGTGAACTGATTAACCTTGTGTAATGAGTAACTACTGTTTCTGTCATGAATGTAACCAAAGTGTAAAACATGACGTTAAAATCCTAATAAACAAATAAACAAATTCCTCACTGGTCAGTTTACCCAAACCACATGTACTGTAATGCCTACCTGATTCAGTCTACTTGACTTCTTTTCCCATGCTGATAGAGCTCTGCTCTCTGTGGGTATTTTCTTCAGTACAGGTAGTATGGAGAAGGACTTGAGCTTGGTTGCAACAACAACAGTGACCTGTGTAAAGAACAAAAACAAGACCAATATTCAATGTCCAATATCAGTCAGGTTTATTAAAAATAAGTAAATGAAAGATGGCTATGCTTACATTGTTTCAATGATCAACACCACAAAAAAAATCACAGTGATCCATGCTATTGATAGAGATTATACATAAACCACTTTAATTACCAGTCTCAAAAGACCTTGGGCCACTGAATACACTTCTGATTTAGATATAAAAATGTTTTTTAAAGACTTAAATTAAGCTCTAGTCGCCCTCTGGTTTGGTCTAATGCTGAATGACATTAATAAAGGCAGTGTGATTGTAGTGATACCGCAGCCAATTTTTATTAAACATGTTCATGGTTCCAAAGAAAACTGTGGATCATAGCTCAATATTTAAGCAATGTTACTCTTCAAGATGTAATAATTATGGTGACTAAACACAGATTTAATTAGCAAAAATACATAGGCTGAGAATGTTTCAGACATTTTCTATTGGCTATGTTTTTCATTTGCTTGCCAAATCCACATTAAGGTTTGGTTAGAGGAAATATCTTTAGAAAGAATAAAACCCACTAAACCCTTTACATAATGTTAACAATTTAATTTAATGTTCAATAAAATAAAATGTAAAAAACTGAAGTAAATTTCTCATACTCATCTGAGGTTATTCAAGATGGTTCCACATAGCCCTACACCCACCCAATTTCCACCACAAACTTGTAAACAAACTTAATTGAGACCTGCTTGAGATTATTTTATTTATTAATAATTTAGTTGTGTTTTGTTGTTGTTGTTTTGTTAACAACTGTATGTGTCTTTACCATCCTTTAAATGGCCTTGACACTGGACAAAATAGAGATACATTTCTGGTATAGCAGAATTTAAAGGTATAACCACATGGGTGAGGGATTACTTTGGCAAACCTTTATCAAGCACTACAATACAGAGTTACATGCAGAAATGCCACTTAAAATTTTACTGTGCAAAAAAGAAGCCTGATGTTAACCATGTCCAGTGGTGGCGTCGACTTCTCTGGGCTTGGATGTATCTAGGATGGACAATCACACAGTGTAAACGTGTATTGTGGCCAACCTGAAACACTAAATTACTTGGTATCCTCGGTGCCAAAACGTCTTTTAAGTGTGGTGAAAAGAAATGGCAACATTACAAAGTGGTAAATGCTTTACTGTCCCAACTATTTTTTGGAATGTGTTGCAGGCCTGAAATGCAGGAATGAATTAATATTAATTAATAAAATGAAGTTGAGCAGACAAAACATAAAATATCTCAGGTTCATACTGTCTGCAATCAAATAAAAGAAACTTTTATTGCTGCATTTTCCATGCTGTCCCAACTTTTTCTGATTTGGGGTTGTATTTATTAATTATTTAGTTGTGTTCTTTGTTGCTGTTGTTTTGTTAACTACTGTATGTGTCTTGACCATCCTTTAAATGGCCTTGACACTTTGGATAGAGGTAAATTAGAGGTAAATGTCTGGTACAGCAGAATTCAAATGTATAATATACAGCTTCAGATGTTTGCAATGTATTTTTTTTTATAATTGATTTTTATGCTGTACTTAGATTCACCTGTGCTCCCCACCTGCCTTCCCTGTCTTTGTTCGAGTTATGCCAGCTCACAGTTCATTCCTGTTATTCTCTCTAGCTCCCTTGGTTACATTGTTTGTTAGTTATTGGTTTTCCTTGTTTTCATTATTACCTTTCTATTGCGTATTGTTTGTTTCTTCTTTTCCATAAATCTTAATATACAGAATGACTAGGCAAGTGTGCCCGACCCCTTTTTAATATATAATGACTTGAGGCAAGATTACTTTTTGAACTGTCCATTCATGGTCCTATTTTTTGTAATTTATTCACTATGCAAGAGTGCTCCATGCAAAAAATACCTAATTAAACCATAAACGCATTATAGGTTCTTATTTAAAATTGTACATTTTTAACAGATCAGGTAACATTGCTAATGTCCAGACAATATATGTTCCACAGTTAAAGTCACATGTTTACATACACCATACATGCCACATTCATTTTTTCACTATTTCCAAAATTGTATTTTCGTACACATTCCCTCTATTAGGTCAGTCAGGATCATATTTTACTATATTTTAAAAATGTGAAATGTCAGAATTGTACTAGGAACATGATTTATTTTAGCTTGTATTTGTTTTATTACAATCCCAGTGGCTCTGAAGTTTATGTATGCATGGTTAATATTTGGTAGCACTGCCTTTAATTTAACATGGGTTAACTTTGGGTAGCCTTTAACAAATATCTCAAAATAAGCTGAGGGAACTGTAGCCCATTCTTTCAGACACAACTGTAGTAATTGAGTCAGGTTTATTGGCCTCCCTGCTTGTGCATGCTTTTTGAGTTATGTACATGATTTTTTATGAAATTGAAGTCAAGATTGCTTCTCCATTACCATTACGTTGCTTTCAGCTATTTTGCCACGACATTGAAAGTATGCTTGGGGTTTGCTGATTTTACATTTTGTCTTAGTCTGCCTTAACATACTAGAACATTCTGTACTGCACACATCCGTGAAGTTTCACCAGACAACTATCGCAACTTTATTGATTTGACTGCTGAAGCCAGTTTTCTTTTACTTACCTGCAGCAGTTGCAGAATGTAGCCGCATTCCACGTTTCACTTCATTTATACAATTTGTGCTTGTAATAAAATTTAGATCTGCTAATTCACACTACACGATTTTACAAGTCATCAGATCGCTGTACAGTTCACACTACACATATACAACTGGATCTCTTGCATTCGGGAGTCTTTTAAGTCATGTATTTTACACTACACGACTGATGGGCGATAGGGGATTACACACTACACCAGGGGTCGGCAACCTTTTTTGTACTCTGTGCCGATTAAAAAAAATTAATTAAAGATGAAGTACTAAGTGTGCCATGGAATACATCAATCATAACACAAACTGTTGTTATGTATGTGACATAAAGCAATTAATCAGTTAATTAAACTTTGAACTTTGAAATTGCTCGTTTGATTAATTCCATTTGGCTTTGGTGCTTTGTCAAATCTGTCCAGTCTTGTTGAATTGAACGAACATCCACTTTTGCGTGTTTAGCAGCCATGCTATACTAAGTTCGCCTGAAATTGAAAGCTGACTCACTCCCGACACCTTGATTAACCTTAACTAGCATAAATTACTCAACCTTAACTGGCCATAGGCGGAGGTGGCGGAGGTGGTTACAGTGGAGTAATTTATGCTTGTCAAGGTTAATCAAGGTGTCGGGAGTAAGCAGATAGCATAGGGTGTAAGGACGGGTCCAACTAATAAGGCGCAGCCCTGAGCATATAATAAATTTTTTTTCTCTTACCAATTAGCGTGCCAGGCAAACGTGATTCACATGCCAGCTTTGGCATGCGTGCCATAGGTTGCTGATCCCTGCACTACACGATCGATCACCATGAGGAATCGCAGGCGAGTCTGTCTGGTCTCCCAAACTACATTTTGTCACGAAAACACATGCAAAAAGTGACAAGGGATTTAATTATACACTATATTGCCAAAAGTATTTGCTCGTCTGCCTTCACACACATATGAACTTGAGTGACATCCCATTCTTAATCCATGGGTTTAATATGATGTTGGCCCACCCTTTGCAGCTATAACAGCTTCAAATCTTCTGGGAAGGCTTTCCACAAGGTTTAGGAGTGTGTTTATGGGAATTTTTGACCATTCTTTCAGAAGCGCATCTGTGAGGTCAGACACTGATGTTGGACAAGAAGGCCTGGCTCGCAGTCTCTGCTCTAATTCATCCCAAAGGTGTTCTATCGGGTTGAGGTCAGGACTCTGTGCAGACCAGTCAAGTTCTTCCACACCAAACTCGCTCATCCATGTCTTTATGGACCTTGCTTTGTGCACTGGTGCGCATGTCAGAACAGGAAGGGGAGGCCATCCCCAAACTGTTCCCACAATTTGGGAGCATGAAATTGTCCAAATTGTCTCTTGGTATATTGAAGCATTAAAAGTTCCTTTCACTGGAACTAAGGGGCCGAGCACAACTCCTGAAAAACAACCCCACACCATAATCCCCCCTCCACCACACTTTACACTTGGTACAATGCAGTCAGACAAGTACCGTTCTCCTGGCAACCGCCGAACCCAGACTCATCTATTAGATTGCCAGACGGAGAAGTGTGATTCATCACTCCAGTGAACACGTCTTCACTGCTCTAGAGTCCAGTGGCGGCATGCTTTACACCACTGCATCCAACGCTTGGCATTGCGCTGGTGATGTAAGGCTTGGATGCAGCTGCTCGGTCATGAAAACTCATTCCATGAAGCTCTCTACACTCTGTTCTAGAGCTAATCTGAAGGTCACATGAAGTTTGGAGGTCTGTAGCGATTGACTCTGCAGAAAGTTGGCGACCTCTGCGCACTATGCGCCTCAGCATCCGCTGACCCCGCTCTGTCATTTTACGTGGCCTACCACTTCATGGCTGAGTTGCTGTAGTTTCCAATCACTTCCACTTTGTTATAATACCACTGACAGTTGACTGTGGAATATTTAGTATCAAGGAAATTTCGCTCCTGAGAGTGACCCATTCTTTCACTAATGTTTGTAGAAGCAGTCTGCATGCCTAGGTGTTGGTTTTATACACCTGTGGCCATGGAAGTGATTGGAACACCTGAATTCAATGATTTGGATGGGTGAGTGAATATTTTTGGCTATATAGTGTACCATGTCTAAAAATGCACATCAACAAGAAGCGAGCGATCAAAGTCAATTGTGCGCTGATGTGCAGCATAAAAGCAAGTAGGAAAAATAAATGAATCAGAGTGGATTGGGCTGCGTGCCCAGCAGGGATCATGTGTTCTGTAGTGAGTTGGAGGTTAATAAATATTTTTGCAATGCAGTGTGGTGTTATGGTTTGGCGTGGACGATAAGATCACAAATACTGTGTGTGCCAATATATTCTGATAGAAATCATATTATGCCCCTGTCCCACATTTTTACAACTCATCCCCCGGGTTTCCCCTCACCAAAGATGTTCACAAGTCACAAAATACGAATCTGAGTCAAGTCACGAGTCAATATAATATACACAAAACATATAGTGGAAATTAGTGCTGGGTATTGCTACTAATTTCCTGGATCGATTCGATTCGATTCGATTCACAAGGTCCCAATTCGATTCGATTTCCGATTCGATTCGATTTCGATTCAACACAGGCATATTTGAGTTACATTAACAGGTTTTGTTTAAATATGTAAAGATGTTCAGAGAACGAATGTGATAATTGTACAAAGAACACTCATTATTAAATATATTTGTGTATTTTGTTTACATAAATAATTAATCCAAAACAGAAAACAGTAACATTCATTTTTTATTATTATTTTATAAGTCTGACACACTACAACATTGTAAATGTAATGTAAACATACACCTGGCTGTTGAACAGCTTATGCCAAGTTTACACTACACGACTTTCTGATTTGCCGGGTCGCTGTACAGTTCACACTGCACGACTGATCGGCGATGGGGGGTTTTACACTACACCGTCTATCACCAACTGGAATCACAGGCGAGCTTCTCTGGTCTCCAAAACTACATTTGTCACGAAAACAAACGTGAGAAGTGATGAAAAGTTTAATGATACCACGTCCAAACATGCACATCAACAAGTAGCGAGAGATCAAAGTTTGTGCGCTGATGTAGAAAATGGAGAAAAATAAAGGAATCTGAATGGATTTGGCAACACGAGCAGCATGGATCGTTCTGTAGTGAGTTGGAGGTTAATAAATACTGTATTTTGTCTTGTAGAGAACAATCAGGTCAGAAATACTGTATAACTCGTCTGCTGATGTATTCTGATAGAAACTATATTACGCCCCTGTACCACCTGTTTACAACCTCTCCCCCCGTGTTTCCCCTCGCTGTTTCTCACATTGATTGAGAGCCGAGTTTTGATCGCAGAGCGAACACCAAGTTCCTCCCGAACCTAGCGCTGACCCGTCGCCGAGCGAAAATCAGGGCAAAAATCGTGTAGTGTGAACTAGACATTACTTGAGCTTCTGCCATGCTGAACTGATGTGCAGGTCAGATCTCGTTGCGCAAAAAAACAGTGGCTGGTCACGCAAAATTAAAGGGGTAACAGATTTCCGTGTACACCGTAAAAAGGGGCGTATTTAAAAGATCGATCTCGCGTTTATATGAATCGATATCGGATCGTTCAAATAAAGATCGATTCGAATCGAAAAATAGATTTTATAAACCCACCCCTACTGGAAATGTAGCGTAGAAATAAAAAAAAAAAACTGTAAATTCAGATAAAAAACAACAACAGATTAGCAACTGTATTTTGCCATTTTACTTGGTGCCTTTACTTTCCTAGTCATTGTGCAAATCAATGTAATTTCCGTAACAAGAAGGTACCAGTTAAAAGCTTAAACTGATACGTCTTGTTTTCATTGCAAAACAAAGCGCGCAATAAATCACGGTACAGCGGCCAAAATCCAAAACACAGCAAAAAAAAAAAAAATCATAACCTCTGCTTACCTTAGTTTATTTTTTTTCAGATGCTATTCAATTTATAACCATGTGTTGTCCCATTAGGAATATAATCCATTATTTTGAAAATGTGTGCTTATAATTAAAAACCTCCAAACTTTTCCCGGTTGTGGAAAACACTTGTTAGAAAGCCAATCAAGCGTTTCATTGACAGTCATCTGTGTGACGCAAACCGAATAAATGCAAATAACAGCATTACTTACTAAAAATTAAAATCAAAAGTTCTGATTGGTTCAGAAAGCGATCTTTTAACCATTAGCGCCAATTCTGTAGGAGCGTTCCATTCACCCTAGTTGTTCCTGTGAAGTGCACTACGTAGGGTATTCCACCATTTTAAGTGTGATTCCAATCCATAGGTAACAAAAAAAATCAAATGAAGTGAACTTCAAATTGTGTAGGGAGTAGGGAGCAATGCTTCTTCACTACACCGGAACCCGGCTGGAACATTTACCCATTGCGTGCGTTGTGGGTTAAGATGGCCTGAGCATTGTTAGAGAGCAGAATATTTATAATAATAATAATATTATATATATATATATATACTGTATATATATATACAGTAAATATATATATATATATATATATATATATATATATATACAGTATATATATATATATATATAGTATATACAGTATATATATATACAGTGTATCACAAAAGTGAGTACACCCCTCACATTTCTGCAGATATTTAAGTATATCTTTTCATGGGACAACACTGACAAAATGACACTTTGACACAATGAAAAGTAGTCTGTGTGCAGCTTATATAACAGTGTAAATTTACTCTTCCCTCAAAATAACTCAATATACAGCCATTAATGTCTAAACCACCGGCAACAAAAGTGAGTACACCCCTAAGAGACTACACCCCTAAATGTCCAAATTGAGCACTGCTTGTCATTTTCCCTCCAAAATGTCATGTGATTTGTTAGTGTTACTAGGTCTCAGGTGTGCATAGGGAGCAGGTGTGTTCAATTTAGTAGTACAGCTCTCACACTCTCTCATACTGGTCACTGAAAGTTCCAACATGGCACCTCATGGCAAAGAACTCTCTGAGGATCTTAAAAGACGAATTGTTGCGCTACATGAAGATGGCCAAGGCTACAAGAAGATTGCCAACACCCTGAAACTGAGCTGCAGCACAGTGGCCAAGATTATCCAGCGTTTTAAAAGAGCAGGGTCCACTCAGAACAGACCTCGCGTTGGTCGTCCAAAGAAGCTGAGTGCACGTGCTCAGCGTCACATCCAACTGCTGTCTTTGAAAGATAGGTGCAGGAGTGCTGTCAGCATTGCTGCAGAGATTGAAAAGGTGGGGGGTCAGCCTGTCAGTGCTCAGACCATACGCCGCACACTACATCAAATTGGTCTGCATGGCTGTCACCCCAGAAGGAAGCCTCTTCTGAAGTCTCTACACAAGAAAGCCTGCAAACAGTTTGCTGAAGACATGTCAACAAAGGACATGGATTACTGGAACCATGTCCTATGGTCTGATGAGACCAAGATTAATTTGTTTGGTTCAGATGGTCTCAAGCATGTGTGGCGGCAATCAGGTGAGGAGTACAAAGATAAGTGCGTCATGCCTACAGTCAAGCATGGTGGTGGGAATGCCATGGTCTGGGGCTGCATGAGTGCAGCAGGTGTTGGGGAGTTACATTTCATTGAGGGACACATGAACTCCAATATGTACTGTGAAATACTGAAGCAGAGCATGATCCCCTCCCTCCGGAAACTGGGTCGCAGGGCAGTGTTCCAGCATGATAATGACCCCAAACACACCTCTAAGACGACCACTGCTTTACTGAAGAGGCTGAGGGTAAAGGTGATGGACTGGCCAAGCATGTCTCCAGACCTAAACCCAATAGAACATCTTTGGGGCATCCTCAAGCGGAAGGTGGAGGAGCGCAAAGTCTCGAATATCCGCCAGCTCCGTGATGTCGTCATGGAGGAGTGGAAAAGCATTCCAGTGGCAACCTGTGAAGCTCTGGTAAACTCCATGCCCAGGAAAGTTAAGGCAGTTCTGGGAAATAATGGTGGCCACACAAAATATTGACACTTCAGGAACTTTCACTAAGGGGTGTACTCACTTTTGTTGCCGGTGGTTTAGACATTAATGGCTGTATATTGAGTTATTTTGAGGGAAGAATACATTTACACTGTTATATAAGCTGCACACAGACTACTTTTCATTGTGTCAAAGTGTCATTTTGTCAGTGTTGTCCCGTGAAAAGATATACTTAAATATCTGCAGAAATGTGAGGGGTGTACTCACTTTTGTGATACACTGTATATATATATATCATGAGTCGAATCCGAGTCATTTGAAATGAGTCAGAGTTACATTGCCTCGTTACGTGCGGCTCGACTCGAGTCCCTATCTCTGCCCTCACCCCTTATCCTGTGTTTTCATTGGCTGTAGTTCAACATAGAACTGGCTGCCGCTCACAACCTGCTCGCAACGCCTTTCACACTACAGGATTTTGAGTCGGCAACAGGTCCAGATATTTAACATGCTAGATATTTTTCTTTAGTCTGCGAGCGATCGGTGAGCCGCTCGGATCGAGTAATTGAACAGATGAACACAGTGATCGAGAGCCGAGTTTCAATCCTCGAGCTCCCGAGCTCCCACATCTAGCGGTGACCGGTCGGCGAGCGAAAATCATGGCAAAAATCATGTAGTGTGAATTAGGCATACAGACAACGTGTCCCTTCTTTTTAATCTCCTGGCCAAAATAGAGGAACGACAGCAGAGCAAGTAGAGTACTCAGCACCTAACACTAGGTTACTAAGAAACCATGTACAATGCATATAACAAGTAGGGTGTCCATAATGTTTGGCAGTGTAGTGTACTTTGATTTAATAGCCTAATTGCACGTTTACATAAATTATACACACACAGAGTCCACAATTTTATCAGTTGGACCAAACTCCATAAAAGCAGTTTACTGTACTGTAAAAATCCATTAAATATTTATTTACCATGTCTCTTAAGATTACCTTTTCTCAGTGAAGGGATCTGAATGCACAGCTTACAAGAACAAATTTTTTCCTCTTAGATAGATATCAGTAAATTGAAAGCCGCACAGATTTTATATTCCGATTTCACAGCTGTAAAAGGTTTTTTTTCTGTCTTTCTGTATGGATGATCCCTGAAAACATAAATGCTTCTGTTGACAGCAACCTTATTAAGATGTATGGCTATCTCACAGCATGTCAAAAAGAAATAAATTATTGGTTTTTCATAGCTGAATGCACCAGAAAAAAATTCACAATTCTAAATATAAGCAAAAGATGTTGCTATGAGAAATCAGTGAGAAGAAAATGACATATTAACACCAGATAGTGTCATGTTTTGACTGTAAAAGATTTAACATGTAATCCTTAGAAAAATACATACACATGGCTGTATATACACACTATGCTGGTTTAGTGATATACCGTAGATTTAAATTACATTTACTTTTTTGGCATTTAGGAGACGTTCTTATCCAGAGTGACAGAGGTGCTTCTATAGTAAACGTTACCTTACTCTAGTTTAGGTGGACAACAGTCCAAGAACACAAATTACTTTTACCTTTTGATTTTTGTAACTTGCTACTGAGGCCTTAATTTCCTTCGGGATTAATAAAGTATCTATCTGTCTATCTTAGAACCTTTTTTTTGCAAGAAAAAAGAGCGTAAATACAAGTCAGCTTAAGTGTTTAGTAAAGAGATCTTTTTAATCGTCTTTTAAAGACAGTTAGAGACTCAGATGTTTGGACAGTCAAGGGAAACTCATTCTACCACTTGGGTGCAAGTACAGAGAAGAGCCTTGATGCGTGTCTTGCTCGAGTTCTGGGTGGAGGATCAAGTCAAGCGAGACTAGAGGCTCGGAGGCTGCGTGGTATAGAGCGGGGTTTAATTAGACCTCGAAGGTAGCTTGGGGCTGGTCCATTTTTGGCTTTGTAGGCGAGCATCAGTGTTTCATACTAAATGCGTGCAGCTACAGGAAGCCAGTGCAGAGAACGCAGCAGTGGGGTAAAGTGGTAATGTTTATGTTGGTAAAAAACCAGGCGAGCAGCTGCATTTTGAATGAGCTGCAAGGGTTTAATAGTGGACATAGGAGCACCTGCCAGGAGGGAGTTGCAGTAGTCCAACCGTGAGATTACAAGTGACTGGACCAGAATTTGAGTGGCCTCCATGGACAGAAATTGCCAAATCTTCCTGATGTTCTAAAGAAGGAAACCGGCACGATCTTATCATGTTGGCTGCATTAGGAGAGAAGGTCAGCTGGTTATCAAGGACAACACCAAGGTTTCTTATATTATCGGATGGTCTGATCTGGGAGTCATCAAGAGAGAAGACTGATCTCCAGGAATAAATAACAGCTCCGTTTTGCTGGGATTAAGTTTTAGATAATTAGCTGACATCCATTGTGAGATATCTCGCAGACATGCTAAGATGCGAGCTGAGACTTGTGTGTCTATGACCTTACCAAGAGAGTGGGTATAGAGAATGGAAGTGGGCCAAGTACAGAGCCCAGAGGAACACCAGTTGAGAGAGTGCATGGATAAAGATCTCCACCATAACACCTGGTAGGAGTGCCCTTCCAGATAGGAAGCCATCCATTGCCATGCCGAACCAGTTACTGCAAGGTTGGAGAGAGCAGACACGAGAATGTGATGATTCACTGTGTCACTGTGTAATGTACTATATATTTTATGTTTGCTAGGTTTAGTTGTTGTCCCTTTGTGATCGAGATTTTAAACTCGAATAAAGGTTTGATTCATATTTAATTATTTTTAAACAAGCAAAATTAATTAGGACACGCTAACAGCTGAAGCTGTGCCACATATGATTCCCATGCTGCGTTTCTGGTCTGGCCACCATGTCATTACCAGCTTCATAAGTGGCCGCTGGCAAACATGCAATGTTTTTACCACCAGCTCCATGAGGCAGGGTTGGGCAGTCGTAGCACTCGGTGGTAGTGTCGTTGATCTCAATCTCCCAGCATCAAGCTCCTCTTTGTCCCAAGAGCTATTCAATCTCGCCACTGAGTCGCTTCATTTCTTTCAAGCAACCCCACTTCTGACACCAGTCAAGGACGAGACAGAATTCTTGTCATTGTCACAGTCCTTGCTCATTTACTGAAATGAATCAGAAGCAGGAACATACAGACAGACCTGCCTAAACACTTACCAAACACACACATGTGCTGGAGTAACTAAAATCACACATAAACATGATAACCGGAAATGGCCATCCTGCTAAAATATCTACAGCCCCACAATGATGATATTCTATGTTGCTAGTTTATGTAGATTATGGCTGTGTTCAATTAGTAAAATTGATTCACAAATTGAATTTGGTGAACTGATTAAGTAACCAAAGGAACAACATTTTTTTCAGGAGATGAGGTGTTGTGGAATATCTTAATAAATTCATGTCATGTGTTTTCTGATGTAATGTCATGTTGTATTTACTGATCTAAAATAATTTATCATGTAAAAAATATGCAGCAAAGAACCAGCAAAAATTGCCTTTAATCTGCCTTTAATTGTTAGTTGTTGGAAGAAAGGGTGACACTTGTGAGGTTCACATTATAATAGGTTTAGTGGCATGTTTTCTGTGTTCTGTTATCTTTTTTGAAAACACTGTCATTTAATTATGTGAGATTAACATCTATAAACCCATCCCTGTTACGCTTTATAAAAAAAAAAATCTATTTCAGAGAATATTAGCATAACTCAATCAGACACTGACATGGAATAATAACATAAAAAAAATGTACCTTAGGGTTGTCGAAGTAAAATTGAAAAAAGAGAAACACAGCTGAATAATTTGCACTGTAAAAAGCAATAAGCCCAATTTTATCAGCTTCTCAGTCCCCTGCTGGACTGAGAATAGTCCACCAACCAAAAACATATCCAGCCAACAGCACCCCGTGGGCAGCGTCCTGTGACCACTGATGAAGGTTTAGAAGATGACCAAATCAAACAGCATCAATAGATGAGCGATCGTCTCTGACTTTACAACTACAAGGTGGACCAACTAGGTAGGAGTGTCTAATAGAGTGGACAGTGAGTGGACACAGTATTTAAAAACTCCAGCAGCGCTGCTGTGTCTTATCCACTCAACACACAACACACACTAACACCTAAATAATTCCTGCTCTGTTGTGGTCCTGACGATTGAAGAACAGGGTGTAAGCAGGTGTAAGCAATTGTAATTGTAGAACTACAAATTTCAATTAAACTACAAAGTGCTTCTATATAGTAAGTGGAGCTGATAAAATAGACAGTAGAATGTAGAAACAAGGAGGTGGTTTATATTTGCATTTTTCCAAATTTTCCTCTCAATCTAGTTGAATTCATTTACCCAATTGCATTATGATTCCACTCTGGTTAAGGAGAGCCGTGACACACATGCCCCCTTTGACATGTGTGCGGTAGCCGACTTATGCGGATCAGCTATGTGTACACACCCAGATCAACGCATTATCCCTCGTCTCTGTGCAGGCACCATCAATCAGCCAGCAGAGGTCGTAATTGCATCAGTTATGAGGTCCCGTCCAGCACCCCCCCCCCTAGAACAAGTTGTTCATGTAGGCATCCAGCCTGCAGAGTTGAGATTAGAACCGACGAGTTCGAAATATCAGCTCTGGTGTGCTAGCGTGTTTTACCACTGCACCACCTGAGCGCCATAGTCAAAAATATTTCTGTTCTTGTGTTTTACCAGTTCATCAACTCAGCTTCTAGGGCCTTTCCCATACTATTGCAACAAAGGTATTTACAGGCAAACCAGCCCAAATCATTAACAGCAGCCCCAAAATAACTTACATTCCACCACACTTGCCACTGTAAAAGACATCAGTATTGTTCTTATGGCATTTGCCATACCCAGATGCAGAATGATTTATTATTTTAGAATACATGTTTCCACTGCTCCAAGGTCTACTGCTGATGCCTCTTACACTAATCCCACTACTGCTTGGAATTGCAGAAGGTAAGCTTAGGCTTGTGTGCAGCTACTAATCCATTAAGCTCCTAATAACCACTATTTTGTACTTACACAGATTAGGGACAAGCAACTTAAAAATGCAACATATTAGCAGTGTGCATTCTTGTTCCTGAGCTTTTCTTAGCCACTATATCTGAGCTATTTTAGTCTTTGACATTTTAAGAAATTTAGACGGCTATTAAGCTGCTGATGTATCTCTGACAGATCTGAACATGTTTTACGCTCACTTCAATGCTGCAGCCATTTGCACTAAAGGCACTAATAGTGCTGATGAGAGTATGGATGTGAAGCTTGTCACAGATCACAGAACATGGTGTGAAAAAGCTTTTAGGAAAGTGAACATCAAGAAGCCAACAGTACCAGATGACGTGTCCAGTCAGGTCCTCAGAGCCTGTGCTGACCAGTGCATGATCATTTTCAACCAACTCCTGTCATCAGTTGTAATTCCCACATGCTTCAAACAGTTAATTATTATTCTGTTTTAAATTCAATCCGTCCTTAATGATTATCGAACCAGTAGTCCTGACATCTGTCGTGATGAAGTGCTTTAAAATACTTTTCACTATCTGACTTTCTAAAAGTTTTGGTGGGTGATTTGACCGCTGTGACATATTACTAAAAGCTCCATGTCTGTTAGACCTACTTATACCTATAAAAGTCATCTGCCTACAGCAACCATATATATACAGTGTATCACAAAAGTGAGTACACCCCTCACATTTCTGCAGATATTTAAGTATATCTTTTCATGGGACAACACTGACAAAATGACACTTTGACACAATGAAAAGTAGTCTGTGTGCAGCTTATATAACAGTGTAAATTTATTCTTCCCTCAAAATAACTCAATATACAGCCATTAATGTCTAAACCACCGGCAACAAAAGTGAGTACACCCCTAAGAGACTACACCCCTAAATGTCCAAATTGAGCACTGCTTGTCATTTTCCCTCCAAAATGTCATGTGATTTGTTAGTGTTACTAGGTCTCAGGTGTGCATAGGGAGCAGGTGTGTTCAATTTAGTAGTACAGCTCTCACACTCTCTCATACTGGTCACTGAAAATTCCAACATGGCACCTCATGGCAAAGAACTCTCTGAGGATCTTAAAAGACGAATTGTTGCACTACATGAAGATGGCCAAGGCTACAAGAAGATTGCCAACACCCTGAAACTGAGCTGCAGCACAGTGGCCAAGATCATCCAGCGTTTTAAAAGAGCAGGGTCCACTCAGAACAGACCGTTGGTCGTCCAAAGAAGCTGAGTGCACGTGCTCAGCGTCACATCCTGACAAACTGCTGTCTTTGAAAGATAGGCGCAGGAGTGCTGTCAGCATTGCTGCAGAGATTGAAAAGGTGGGGGGTCAGCCTGTCAGTGCTCAGACCATACGCCGCACACTACATCAAATTGGTCTGCATGGCTGTCACCCCAGAAGGAAGCCTCTTCTGAAGTCTCTACACAAGAAAGCCCACAAACAGTTTGCTGAAGACATGTCAACAAAGGACATGGATTACTGGAACCATGTCCTATGGTCTGATGAGATCAAGATTAATTTGTTTGGTTCAGATGGTCTCAAGCATGTGTGGCGGCAATCAGGTGAGGAGTACAAAGATAAGTGTGTCATGCCTACAGTCAAGCATGGTGGTGGGAATGCCATGGTCTGGGGCTGCATGAGTGCAGCAGGTGTTGGGGAGTTACATTTCATTGAGGGACACATGAACTCCAATATGTACTGTGAAATACTGAAGCAGAGCATGATCCCCTCCCTCCGGAAACTGGGTCGCAGGGCAGTGTTCCAGCATGATAATGACCCCAAACACACCTCTAAGACGACCACTGCTTTATTGAAGAGGCTGAGGGTAAAGGTGATGGACTGGCCAAGCATGTCTCCAGACCTAAACCCAATAGAACATCTTTGGGGCATCCTCAAGCGGAAGGTGGAGGAGCGCAAAGTCTCGAATATCCGCCAGCTCCGTGATGTCGTCATGGAGGAGTGGAAAAGCATTCCAGTGGCAACCTGTGAAGCTCTGGTAAACTCCATGCCCAGGAGAGTTAAGGCAGTTCTGGGAAATAATGGTGGCCACACAAAATATTGACACTTCATGAACTTTCACTAAGGGGTGTACTCACTTTTGTTGCCGGTGGTTTAGACATTAATGGCTGTATATTGAGTTATTTTGAGGGAAGAATAAATTTACACTGTTATATAAGCTGCACACAGACTACTTTTCATTGTGTCAAAGTGTCATTTTGTCAGTGTTGTCCCATGAAAAGATATACTTAAATATCTGCAGAAATGTGAGGGGTGTACTCACTTTTGTGATACACTGTATATATATATATATATTATGGCAAGCCAAACAGGAAATATATAGCAAACGCTGATATATATAAATCAAAACCTGATATATATAAATTGAAACTTGATATATATAAATTGAAACCTGATATATATAAATCAAAACCTGATATATATAAATCAAAACTTGATATATATAAATTGAAACTTGATATATATAAATCAAAACCTGATATATATAAATCGAAACTTGATATATATAACTTAGGGCTGTCACACGATAAAATTTTTTAATCGAGATTAATCGCGATTAAAGAACAAAATTAATCGAGATTAATCTCGATTCAAATTTTTAATCGTGTGACAGCCCTAATATATATGTATTCATCTCAATTAATCGCAAACTAATAATTAAGCAAAATTTGAACAGTTATGCACATTGTTATTGCAAGAACGTGTTTACCAATAAAACATTCATAAAATATGAAAAAAATTATTAAATCTAAATTCATTGTAGAAAGCACATTATCTGACAAAAGTGAGGATCTTTTCCTGTTCATAACCCTGACACTGAAAACAGGTGCACCAACCATAATGTTTTGATCTAATATAAGGCATCAATAAAGCATCAAAACACAGATATGACTATTTCATAGATCTATTAAGAAAACCCTTTAATACTGTGTTTGTGCAGAAAGAATACTGGGAAATACTGTTCTACATTACCATTTAAACACCTATAAATACCTGAAACAGTCAAGTTAGCAAACATTATCTATAAGTAATTGACTGTAGCTATATAAAAAAAGTGTTAATTAAAACAGTCCATGTAAACGCTTAGTTCATATAAATATCAGATATGAATGTGTTTTTAGAAAACTACAAACATCACAAATATAAATCATGTTTATAACCATGTGATAGAATAACCTGAATAAACTGTAGAGATAAAACATCACACAGAGTTTCACTTTTTACCGTAGGGAAGGAGGCGGAGCTACACGGTTTTGATGGACAGCTCTAGCAGCCAATGGAGATACTCGTTACAAAGCTTGCGTGATTTCATTAATCTTTTCATCAACACGTAAAAAAAGTGAAAACCGCTAAAAGTAGTTTATCATCGGACAGTTCATGCGCTTTACATCCTAATTCATCTGAAATACAGTTAATTACCACAGAGACACACATGTATGTGGCACAAACAGCCAAATAAAAATAGTTAGATTAAAAATTTTAATCTTGATTAATTTTTTTAACCGCAATTAAAATTTTAACGCGTTAATCGCGTTAATTAACGCGATTAACGACAGCCCTAATATAAATCGAAACTTGATATATATAAATCGAAACTTCATATATATATAAATCGAAACCTGATATATATAAATTGAAACTTGATATTGTAGCGTTTCTACGGCGTCGAAGACGAAATGGGATGGGAAATCAGCTCTTTCCGTGACCATGTGGACAAACACCCATTCACACACATAGACATTCATACCACATATACAGTGTATCACAAAAGTGAGTACACCCCTCACATTTCTGCAAATATTTTATTATATCTTTTCATGGGACAACACTATAGAAATAAAACTTGGATATAACTTAAGAGTATTCAGTGTACAACTTGTATAGCAGTGTAGATTTACTGTCTTCTGAAAATAACTCAACACACAGCCATTAATGTCTAAATGGCTGGCAACATAAGTGAGTACACCCCACAGTGAACATGTCCAAATTGTGCCCAAAGTGTCAATATTTTGTGTGACCACCATTATTATCCAGCACTGCCTTAACCCTCCTGGGCATGGAATTCACCAGAGCTGCACAGGTTGCTACTGGAATCCTCTTCCACTCCTCCGTGATGACATCACGGAGCTGGTGGATGTTAGACACCTTGAACTCCTCCACCTTCCACTTGAGGATGCGCCACAGGTGCTCAATTGGGTTTAGTCCATCACCTTTACCTTCAGCTTCCTCAGCAAGGCAGTTGTCATCTTGGAGGTTGTGTTTGGGGTCGTTATCCTGTTGGAAAACTGCCATGAGGCCCAGTTTTCGAAGGGAGGGAATCATGCTCTGTTTCAGAATGTCACAGTACATGTTGGAATTCATGTTTCCCTCAATGAACTGCAGCTCCCCAGTGCCAGCAACACTCATGCAGCCCAAGACCATGATGCTACCACCACCATGCTTGACTGTAGGCAAGATACAGTTGTCTTGGTACTTCTCACCAGGGCGCCGCCACACATGCTGGACACCATCTGAGCCAAACAAGTTTATCTTGGTCTCGTCAGACCACAGGGCATTCCAGTAATCCATGTTCTTGGACTGCTTGTCTTCAGCAAACTGTTTGCGGGCTTTCTTGTGCGTCAGCTTCCTTCTGGGATGACGACCATGCAGACCGAGTTGATGCAGTGTGCGGCGTATGGTCTGAGCACTGACACGCTGACCTCCCATGTCTTCAACCTCTGCAGCAATGCTGGCAGCACTCATGTGTCTATTTTTTAAAGCCAACCTCTGGATATGACGCCGAACACGTGGACTCAACTTCTTTGGTCGACCCTGGCGAAGCCTGTTCCGAGTGGAACCTGTCCTGGAAAACCGCTGTATGACCTTGGCCACCATGCTGTAGCTCAGTTTCAGGGTGTTAGCAATCTTCTTATAGCCCAGGCCATCTTTGTGGAGAGCAACAATTCTATTTCTCACATCCTCAGAGAGTTCTTTGCCATGAGGTGCCATGTTGAATATCCAGTGGCCAGTATGAGAGAATTGTACCCAAAACACCAAATTTAACAGCCCTGCTCCCCATTTACACCTGGGACCTTGACACATGACACCAGGGAGGGACAACGACACATTTGGGCACAATTTGGACATGTTCACTGTGGGGTGTACTCACTTATGTTGCCAGCTATTTAGACATTAATGGCTGTGTGTTGAGTTATTTTCAGAAGACAGTAAATCTACACTGCTATACAAGCTGTACACTGACTACTCTAAGTTATATCCAAGTTTCATGTCTATAGTGTTGTCCCATAAAAAGATATAATGAAATATTTGCAGAAATGTGAGGGGTGTACTCACTTTTGTGATACACTGTACATAGCCACACAGCTAATAACTGCACAGCCCAAAACCCAAAGCCATCTGCTGCATTACTCAGCACAGCCAACCCCATTTTCAGTGCTGAATAACACGGTCACGGTGGATCTTGTAACCATAGCCGCAAGTCCTTCTGGGTAAAGCTCCGCCCCCTTCTCAGCCACAGCAGCGGGTCGCTACACAGCTCCCCCCTCAAAGGTCAACCGTCCCGGTGACCCAACTAAGCCACCCCCCAATGAAGTCCCGCAAAGTCCCCATTTTGGAAGTTCTGCTCACCCACCCCCAGTTTGAAGAGATGGTGCGCTGGGTAGCCCGGTGCCATCACTCGCCGCAGTCATCACACCAGCTGCCGTGCCGCTGCCTCCACTCACCGCCTCATCTGGAACACTGGCATGCCGCACGCCGATACGGTCCGGCGGACGTGGTCCATCAGGACGAGCTCTACACGCTCAGGCTCCCTGACCGCCGCCCAAAGCCACCAGTCTCTCACAGCCTCAGCAGTTCATGGACCAGCGCACCCGACAGCAATCCAGCACCGCTTCCTCCGTACCGAGCTCAGCAACACCAGCGTAGCGTCATGATGTCATCTTGCCGCCAATCGCCCGTTCCGCCGGATATTCGTCGTGTCCAAATCAAGCCCCACAATGTCCCCCAGGGTGGTGCACCGGGTGGCTCCATGTCCGCACTCATCTCGCCAGCTGCCGAGTCGCTGCCCACTGCTCATTTGGGCCACTGGCATGCCGCACCGATCCAGTCCAGCGGGCGCAGCTCAATAAGACAAGCGCTACACGCTCTGCACGCTCCGTCTCCCTGCTCGCTGCCCGTAGTCGCCAGCCTCTTCAGCCACCAGCAGTTCATCTGGGCCAGCGCACCCGCACAGCAAACCCGTGTCAACTCCCGTCGCGCCGAGCTCAGAATGCCGGTCCAGCCAGAGCCACCCCGAACACCAGTCCGTTCGCCAGCCCGCTGCAGTCTTTCGCCGCTTGCTCTGCCAGACACCTCGCTGTCATGCTTGTCCATCCAAGCGACATTCTCCACACGTTGCCGTGCCATCGCTCCACTGTCACCGCCATCGCTCCACTGTCACCGCCACTGCTGCTACACTTGAGCTCCTGTCAGGTTTGCTTCTTCTTCGCCAGATCGTCTTCTCGCCGTCCGCCAAGGGTTCACCTGTTGAAGAAACTTAATTTCTTCTGCCATTGCCCCAGTCCAGGGCACCTGGATCCCACTTCTGACACCAATGTAGCGTTTCTACGGTGTCAAAGACGAAATGGAATGGGAAATCAGCTCTTTCCGTGACCATGTGGACAAACACCCATTCACACACATAGACATTCATACCACATATACATAGCCACACAGCTAATAACTGCACAGCCCAAAACCCAAAGCCATCTGCTGCATTACTCAGCACAGCCAACCCCATTTTCAGTGCTGAATAACACGGTCACGGTGGATCTTGTAACCATAGCCGCAAGTCCTTCTGGGTAAAGCTCCGCCCCCTTCTCAGCCACAGCAGCGGGTCGCTACAATATATATAAATTGAAACCTGATATATAAATTGAAACTTGATATATATAAATTTAAACCTGATATATATAAATTGAAACTTGATATATATAAATCAAAACCTGATATATATAAATCGAAACTTGATATATATAAATTGAAACCTGATATATATAAATTGAAACTTGATATATATAAATCGAAACCTGATATATATAAATCGAAACCTGATATATACAGTGTATCACAAAAGTGAGTACACCCCTCACATTTCTGCAAATATTTCATTATATCTTTTCATGGGACAACACTATAGACATGAACCTTGGATATAATTTAGAGTAGTCAGTGTACAGCTTGTATAGCAGTGTAGATTTACTGTCTTCTGAAAATAACTCAACACACAACCATTAATGTCTAAATAGCTGGCAACATAAGTGAGTACACCCCACAGTGAACATGTCCAAATTGTGCCCAAATGTGTCGTTGTCCCTCCCTGGTGTCATGTGTCAAGGTCCCAGGTGTAAATGGGGAGCAGGGCTGTTAAATTTGGTGTTTTGGGTACAATTCTCTCATACTGGCCACTGGATATTCAACATGGCACCTCATGGCAAAGAACTCTCTAAGGATGTGAGAAATAGAATTGTTGCTCTCCACAAAGATGGCCTGGGCTATAAGAAGATTGCTAACACCCTGAAACTGAGCTACAGCATGGTGGCCAAGGTCATACAGCGGTTTTCCAGGACAGGTTCCACTCGGAACAGGCTTCGCCAGGGTCGACCAAAGAAGTTGAGTCCACGTGTTCGGCGTCATATCCAGAGGTTGGCTTTAAAAAATAGACACATGAGTGCTGCCAGCATTGCTGCAGAGGTTGAAGACGTGGGAGGTCAGTCTGTCAGTGCTCAGACCATACGCCGCACACTGCATCAACTCGGTCTGCATGGTCGTCATCCCAGAAGGAAGCTGACGCACAAGAAAGGCAGCCAACAGTTTGCTGAAGACAAGCAGTCCAAGAACATGGATTACTGGAATGCCCTGTGGTCTGACGAGACCAAGATAAACTTGTTTGGCTCAGATGGTGTCCAGCATGTGTGGCGGCGCCCTGGTGAGAAGTACCAAGACAACTGTATCTTGCCTACAGTCAAGCATGGTGGTGGTAGCATCATGGTCTTGGGCTGCATGAGTGTTGCTGGCACTGGGGAGCTGCAGTTCATTGAGGGAAACATGAATTCCAACATGTACTGTGACATTCTGAAACAGAGCATGATCCCCTGCCTTCGAAAACTGGGCCTCATGGCAGTTTTCCAACAGGATAACGACCCCAAACACAACCTCCAAGATGACAACTGCCTTGCTGAGGAAGCTGAAGGTAAAGGTGATGGACTAAACTCAATTGAGTACCTGTGGCGCATCCTCAAGTGGAAGGTGGAGGAGTTCAAGGTGTCTAACATCCACCAGCTCCGTGATGTCATCATGGAGGAGTGGAAGAGGATTCCAGTAGCAACCTGTGCAGCTCTGGTGAATTCCATGACCAGGAGGGTTAAGGCAGTGCTAATAATGGTGGTCACACAAAATATTGACACTTTGGGCACAATTTGGACATGTTCACTGTGGGGTGTACTCACTTATGTTGCCAGCCATTTATACATTAATGGCTGTGTGTTGAGTTATTTTCAGAAGACAGTAAATCTACACTGCTATACAAGTTGTACACTGACTACTCTAAGTTATATCCAAGTTTCATGTCTATAGTGTTGTCCCATGAAAAGATATAATAAAATATTTGCAGAAATGTGAGGGGTGTACTCACTTTTGTGATACACTGTATATACAGTGCTCAGCATAAATGAGTACACCCCAACAGATTTGTCAGAAAACCTTTAGTTTCTTTACAGAATCAACATTTTCTATGGGGTACTATACTACAGAATACTCCTACAAATGTGGGCCATTGATTGCAAACAAGATTTGTTCATTTGTACAAACAAAAAAGTTATTTTCTCAACAAATTCATTAAAGACCATGTTTCAAAAATGAGTACACCCCAATGAAAGTCTTAGGAGTTTAGACTACAAAATTCTAATTAACATGAATTTAACCACATGTGAGTCTAATTATTCATTAAACAGGTGTCCAGCAGACAGTTGACAGTTAAAAGGGCATTACTTAACAAAGAAAACCCCATCCCATTTCATGCTGTCAGCAGTGGCACCACATGGAAGAGAAATGTCACAAGACCTGAGAAAGAAAATTGTTTCTTTACACAAGAAAGGTGAAGGCTACAAGAAGATCGGCAAAGCTTTACTGATCAGTCAGAATACTGTAGCAAAAGTGATACAAAAATTTAACAAAGATGGAACTGCAACCATCTTACAGAGACGTCCAGGCCATCCACGGATGTTAACACCCAAACAGGAGCGTCTTCTGATGAGAAGTGTTGAAGAAAATCGGCATGCAAGTTCACTGCAGTTAGCTAAAGAGGTAAAAAGCCAAACTGGGGTGACTTTTTCCCGTGACACAGTACAGCGTACACTGCAGAAGAATGGCATGCATGGGTATCATCCACGAAGGAAGTCTCTCCTGAAGCCCATGCACAAAAAAGCCCGCCTAGAATTTGCCAGGGCCCATGCTGAAAAAGATGAAGACTACTGGGACTCTATACTCTGGAGTGATGAGACCAAGATAAATGTTTTTGGAACTGATGGCTTCCAAACTGTATGGCGTCGCAAAGGTGAGGAGTACAAAGAAGAATGCATGGTGCCTACAGTGAAACATGGTGGTGGCAGTGTCCTTATGTGGGGCTGCATGAGTGCTGCTGGTGTTGGGGAGCTGCATTTCATCGATGGTATCATGAATTCACAGATGTGCTGCTCTATATTGCAGGACAAGATGCTACCATCACTTTGAGCCCTTGGTTGTCATGCACTTTTCCAACATGACAATGATCCAAAACACACATCTAAGGCCACTGTTGCATTTCTGAAGAAGAACAGGGTGTAAGTGAATCAGTATGTCTCCTGATCTGAACCCAATCAAACACCTATGGGGAATTCTGAAGACACAGGTTGAGCATCACTCTCCATCCAGCATCCAGGCTCTAAAAGAGGTCGTTCTTGAAGAATTGAAAAAGATAGACGTTGCAATTTGTCGCCAACTTGTTCATTCCATGATTAGAAGACTTAATGCTGTCCATAAAAATCATAGTGGTCATATAAAATACTAGATGTAGTACTTTTTGATGTGGGGTGTATTCATTTTTGCATCAACTCATTTGAGTAAAACTGAATATTTTGTAATCTAAGTTATATTATTAACCTTACTTTTATGTTATGGGTTAAAGAAATGTTCTATGAAACTCAGTCTTGTCAAAATTTAGAAAATTTTTCCTGTGTTCAGTGAGATATTGATTAAAATCTTACTTTTCAAAGAGGGTGTACTCATTTATGCTGAGCACTGTATATATATATATATATATATACATTGAAACTTGATATATATATATATATATATATATATATATATATATATATATATATATATAATGAAACCTGATATATATAAATTGACAAAGTTACAACGTCCAATACGAAAATCGCTTCCCCACATTGTTTATGTAACAGACTTTTCTGTGTTTGTGTTTTGACGGTGGTTTGATAGATGTTTCTGCGCAGGGTGAGTGTGTTTTGACCCTTTGGGGCTCCCATAGTGCATGGGATAGCGTGCTCGGCTAACGTGCTGACGCGAGCTAGCGTCTGTTCTGTACCGTAACAGAGAAGGTGAATAAAGTTTTATGCTCTCGAGGATTTGTAATGTGCCGTGTATTTGTTCATTTATTGATCAAGTGCATCACTTAGACGCTCGGTTACATTGGTGGCAGCGGTATTGGAGTTTAATAAGCTTGTTACGGTTGCTTAGTGCGCTTTATTTTTTTAATAAGTTTAACTCGTGGCTCCGTGCTCGCGGTAAGTTCCCGCGCTTTTATTGCTGATCCACGTTTGGATGGACTTCTACACATGCTAAAGTAGAAATGTGGCGCAAGGAGGAGGACCCGCTTTCTTACAGTTTTTCCAGAGATAGGGACGTTGCTGTCAGAATTGACCTGCCACCGGTATTTTCGGGGGATGATGGACAGAGTTTCTTGTGTTGGGCTAGACAGTTTGAGGTGGCGGTGCAAGCACTAACGGAGGTAGATCATGGCAGCTCATACCAATACCAGCTTGCACGGATTCTTCCCACTCGTTTATGTAAATCAGCATTTTTACTATGGGACAGTCTCCCTACTGCTGTTCAGGCTGATTATCAGGCTGTGAAGGAACGACTGAAAGAGGCTTTTGGACATAAACAGTTAATGGACCGCTTTCGAGCTAACCTGTCAGCCCGACCACGTGCACCTAATGAAAGTTTAGAGGTGTATGCTGCAGAGATTACCAGGTTGGTACATGAGGCTTTTACAGATTATGGGGAAACGGCTCAAAGGGAGGAGAAATTTCGCCGTTTTGTTGCAGGTTTGGACCCCAGCTTAAAAGCAAAGTGCCATGAGTTAGGTGCAACTGACATGGATGAGGCCGTGATCATTGCAGGTCGCTGTGAGAATGCAAGGGACGCAATGAAAAGTGATTACTCAAAGTTCAGTGGACTAGCTCATATGCCTACCAGTGCATTGACTGGAGTTCATGCTGTAACTGACCATACTGATCTTGTCAGAGCGATGGAGAGGCTGACAGAGGAAATGAAAAACATTAAAATGGAATTAAGACATGTCAAGGAGAACCGGGACTTAAGAGCAAGTACAGGATTTGGGGGACATGATGAGTGGCGTGGCCCTCCTGGGGCTAAATGTCGATGTTCCTGTGGAGGGCATGGGTGCCAGTCACACGAATCACAAGGGATACATAGGGGCCGTTCTTCTGACCAATCATTTGTGCAGAGGGGTGAACCAAGAGATGGTGGATCATATCCTTCCAGGCCTTCAAGGAGATTCAGCCCCAGCCCTAGGCGTTCCAGGTATGAGGACGAGTCAAAAAGAAAAGGAATACGGTTTCTCTCACCCAGCAGCGATGGCCGTTCTGGGCATCCGGGAAACGGGGTGTAGCTGATGTTGTGGCCCAAACACCAGCCATGCCTTCAGTGGGCCTAGTTGAAAATAATGATAATGAAAGTAATTCCGTTGCTGGAGATCTTAATGATGACTGCGACTTGCACCAGGATATGCCTACAGCGTATGTAAAAGGGGTGATTGAGGGTGTAGAGATACCAATATTGGTGGATTCAGGATCAAGTGTGTCATTGATTAGTGCGGATTTCCGTATGTCTGTGCCAACTCTTCGCACTCGGCCCTTAAAGAAAAAGTATGTAGCCACCAGGGCTGTAAACGGTCAGATGTTAGATACTTTGGGCACCATCACAGTTAGTCTCCATTTAGGTACAGAAGTGTGGCAGCATGTGTTCTATGTTGTTAGGGATGCCACCCAGGCAGTGTTGCTGGGCTGGGATTTTCTTTTAAAGAATCACGCCCTTCTGGATATAACCCATGCCAAACTTCAACTGTGGGACATTAATATTCCCCTCCTGCATGGTAAGGATCTTGTTCCTGCTTGTTGTAATGTGTCCCTAGCTACTACCATGACCCTGTCTCCACTCAGTGAAGCAATAGTGCCCGTGAAGGTGTGCCCTCCTGTCCCTGTACAGTTATTGCCCAGTAATTTTCTTGGGTATTTGGAACCTAATGTGCCAGATTCATCCAGTTTGGTCGTGGCTCATACTGTTACTTCGGTTCAGAATGGGTTGACCAGTGCCCGGATTTTAAATCCCACTAAACGTGAAATTGAACTTAGACAGGGTATGCATGTGGGTGAATTTATTTCATTAGATGAAACTGATTTGGAATCTCTCCCTCAGGCCTCCTCAGTGGAGTTGGATGTTAGCACCATTTCAGCCAGAGAGGTACCCATTCCTCTAAGTGAGTTCTCCATGTCCGAGTCACAAAAGGAAGCACTTTCAGACCTTTTGCAGAAGTATAAGGACATATTTAGTTCTTCTAAGCATAATACTGGTAAATGCACTCTGATTAAACATCAAATTTTCACAGGTGACCATGCCCCTATTAAGCAGCGTGCCTATCGCACTTCACCTGGGAAACGGGCTGAAATTGAAAGGCAGGTGTCTGAACTTTTGGCGGATGGTATTATTGAGGAAAGTTGTAGTCCATGGTCTTCACCAGTAGTGCTGGTGAAAAAGAAATGTGGAAAATGGAGATTTTGTGTGGATTATAGGCGCCTCAACAGTGTGACAGTGAAGGACTCTCATCCACTTCCGCGGGTGGATGACACATTGGACGCACTGGCAGGTTCCGTATGGTTTAGCACATTGGACTTTTCTAATGGCTACTGGCAGGTTGAAGTTGATGAAAAGGACAGGGAAAAGACTGCCTTTGTTACAGGTAGTGGCCTGTATCAGTGGCGCTCGATGCCCATGGGCCTCACTAACTCGCCTGCCACATTCCAGCGAATGATGGAGCTTGTTCTTAGGGGCCTCCCATGGAATATTTGTATGGTTTATTTGGATGATGTGCTAATTTACAGCCAGACATTTGAAGGGCACTTGTCTAATTTGGAAGAGGTATTCTCTCGGATTCAGTCGGTTGGTCTGAAACTAAATCCAAAGAAGTGTCAGCTTGCTAGAGACCATGTGGTGTTTTTGGGTTATGTGGTATCACAGAAGGGTCTTCAACCTGATCCTAGAAATACTGAAAAGGTCAGAAATTGGGAAACCCCACAGGCCCCATCAGAAGTTAGGGCTTTTGTTGGGTTGTGTTCGTATTACAGGCGTTTTGTCAGGAATTTTTCGAAGCATGCTGCCCCACTAAACAGGTTACTGGGAAAGAATGTTCCATTTGAATGGTCAGAGGACTGTGAGGCTTCTTTCAGGTATCTTAAGGATGTTCTGACCACTTCCCCTATTGTAACAATGCCAGATTACCATATACCTTTCAAAATTTATACAGACGCTTCTCAAGAGGCTGTAGGTGCTGTACTGGCCCAGGATAAGGAGGGGCTGGAACGCGTAGTCGCGTACGCTAGCCAGGCATTGAATCCGACACAGAGACGTTGGTCTACATTTGACCGTGAGTTGTGGGCTGTAGTTTGGGCATTAAGGGAGTTTAGACATTACATTGGACTCAGTGCATTTACTATAATTACTGACCATCGACCTCTTTTGGGCCTTCGTAAAATGGCCATCGATCATGACCCTACTGGCAGGAGGGCCAGGTGGATCCTTGAGTTAGATCCCTTAAATTGGGTCATGGAACACAAAGAGGGACAGCGACACACGAATGCTGACTCCCTTTCTCGGAGACCAGAACGGCCTAGTTCTCCGGACAAAGATGGGGATGTGAGAGAATGTACAGTGGAGGTTAACGCTATTGATTCACCAAATAGGGACTCAAGCTCATTCCTCGGCACAGAACTTTTAGAGACAGGAGGTACTGGGGAGGAAAATGTACAGGACGGGGTCTGGAAGTGCCCCATATCCTCTGATACCTCTAGCATGAGAGCATTGCAACTGGCCGATTCAGATATCTGCACTGCTTGTAGCTGGGTAGAAATGTCAAACAGGCCTTCCCGAGGAAAACTAAGAGGAGCTTCTCAATGCCTGAGAAAGCTGTGGACCGAGTTTAATCGTTTGTCAATAAGAGACGGTGTGCTGTGTCGTTTGGTCACTTCTCCAATCACTCAGGATCAGCTCATTCAAGTTGTTGTACCATCTGCCCTCATACCTGAGGTTCTGTCACAGCTACATGGTGGTCCACTTTCTTCCCATTTCTCTGCTGAGCGTGTTTGGGAGCGTGCAAGGCAGAGTTATTACTGGCCTTCGATGTTCAAGGACATTAGGAATTGGTGTGAGCGGTGCACACCGTGTCAGACACGACGCTCCCCGGTTCCAGCACACCATGCACCTATGGGTGGGTCACAAGCTACTCGCCCATTTGAAACAGTGGCTGCTGACATTTTGGAGTTACCACTGACTTCAAATGGTAATCGCTATGTGCTGGTTGTGGAAGATTACTTTACTAAGTATGTCAACTTGTATGCGCTACCAAATCAAACGGCGCAAATTGTGGCACAGTGCCTGTTTGAGGATTATATCTTAGTGCATGGGGTTCCTGAATTTCTACATTCCGATCAGGGACGGCAGTTTGAGGCAGAGGTGTTTCAAACTCTCTGCCGCCTTCTGGGGATTAGGAAAACACGCACCACTCCGTACCATCCCAAATCTGATGGTATGGTTGAACGGTTTAATAGGACTTTGATTGATCAGCTGGCCAAAACTTTACTGGACTGTGGAGGTGAATGGGACGGTTATTTAAAGCAGGTTGCTTTTGCATACAACACTTCAACGCATGCTAGCACTCGCTTTACTCCTTATTTTCTTAGCCATGGCCGGGAAGCACGTGTTCCTGCGGACGTTTTGATACCTACCCATGCACTGCAACCACAGATTAAGGGATCTTATACTGACTATGTTAATTCTTTGGTGGGTAAGCTTGACTTTGCCTTTTGTGCTGCCAGAATGAGGGGTTCTGAAGCACATGAACGACAAAAGCTTTACCATGACAAGAGTGTTCGCCATCGCCCATACAAGGTGGGTGCTCTGGTGTGGCTCAACAACCCGGTGGAGAGTCGCATGAAACTGGCGCCTCATTGGAAAGGGCCTTACCGGATTGTGCAAGTAATGGACTCGTGTGGTGAGCCTGGACTGACATATCGTATGGTGAATCATTGGGACACCGAGGACAAGGAGCAGATTGTGCATTATAACAGACTAAGACCTTATACCCTGCCTGGTTCCCCCGGACCACCACAGCAGGGAACATCCACTGCTCTGCCTTCACCTTTGTTTTCAGTTTCTACTCGGGGTGCAGCGGACAGTGTTGAATTGAATGACTGTTCTGGGGAAACATGTGCGCCGGACACTTTGGTTGAGCCTGAATTAACCAGGACTCGGACTGGAAGGATTGTGAAACCTCCTAGTCACTTAAAAGACTTTGTTACATTTTGAGTTGTGGATAAGTTGAGGTCTTGGTGTTTTCACACCGTTTGATGAAAAATTACAACATTGATAACATTGTTGTACAACGAGAAAGTTAATTGCATGTTTTCATGAAAGTGGTTGTGTTGTTTGTGCCATTTAATTGCACTGTTTTGTTATTTATTTCGTTAGAAAAAAAAAAAACTATGCTGTTTTATGCATGGGTCTACTTATGTTCATTGATAACTGTGATGTTGTGACCTGATGTTATTTGAATGTTTAAGGACTAATAGTGATTTTTTTTTCTTTCTTTTATTATAATGGTAAACGAGGACGTTTTCCTGTCAAAAAAAAAGGGGGGGAGTATATGTAACAGACTTTTCTGTGTTTGTGTTTTGACGGTGGTTTGATAGATGTTTCTGCGCAGGGTGAGTGTGTTTTGACCCTTTGGGGCTCCCATAGTGCATGGGATAGCGTGCTCGGCTAACGTGCTGACGCGAGCTAGCGTCTGTTCTGTACCGTAACAGAGAAGGTGAATAAAGTTTTATACTCTCGAGGATTTGTAATGTGCCGTGTATTTGTTCATTTATTGATCAAGTGCATCACTTAGACGCTCGGTTACATTTATATTTTGCAGATAGAGCAAATATGATCACGTCACAAAACACAAGTCAGGACAACAGGATGCGTCATTATTATTACTTTTTTAACACTTGTGTTTGCTTTACACTGTCCACATAATATTATAAGCATGTAAGCCCGTGCAACTGTGGGATGACCAAAGCGCTTGCGTTGTGTTTGGAGGAGCAATGAGGAAACCGCGGGGTCCTAGCGCCTGCCCCGTTTCATTCAAGTTTCGATTTATATACAGGTCCTTCTCAAAAAATTTGCATATTGTGATAAAGTTCATTATTTTCCATAATGTAATGATAAAAATTAAACTTTCATATATTTTAGATTCATTGCACACCAACTGAAATATTTCAGGTCTTTTATTGTTTTAATACTGATGATTTTGGCATACAGCTCATGAAAACCCAAAATTCCTATCTCAAAAAATTTGCATATCATGAAAAGGTTCTCTAAACGAGCTATTAACCTAATCATCTGAATCAACGAATTAACTCTAAACACCTGCAAAAGATTCCTGAGGCTTTTAAAAACTCCCAGCCTGGTTCATTACTCAAAACTGCAATCATGGGTAAGACTGCCGACCTGACTGCTGTCCAGAAGGCCATCATTGACACCCTCAAGCAAGAGGGTAAGACACAGAAATAAATTTCTGAATGAATAGGCTGTTCCCAGAGTGCTGTATCAAGGCACCTCAGTGGGAAGTGTGTGGGAAGGAAAAAGTGTGGCAGAAAACGCTGCACAACGAGAAGAGGTGACCGGACCCTGAGGAAGATTGTGGAGAAGGGCCGATTCCAGACCTTGGGGGACCTGCGGAAGCAGTGGACTGAGTCTGGAGTAGAAACATCCAGAGCCACCGTGCACAGGCGTGTGCAGGAAATGGGCTACAGGTGCCGCATTCCCCAGGTCAAGCCACTTTTGAACCAGAAAAAGCGGCAGAAGCGCCTGACCTGGGCTACAGAGAAGCAGCACTGGACTGTTGCTCAGTGGTCCAAAGTACTGTTTTCAGATGAAAGCAAATTTTGCATGTCATTCGGAAATCAAGGTGCCAGAGTCTGGAGGAAGACTGGGGAGAAGGAAATGCCAAAATGCCTGAAGTCCAGTGTCAAGTACCCACAGTCAGTGATGGTCTGGGGTGCCATGTCAGCTGCTGGTGTTGGTCCACTGTGTTTTATCAAGGGCAGGGTCAATGCAGCTAGCTATCAGGAGATTTTGGAGCACTTCATGCTTCCATCTGCTGAAAAGCTTTATGGAGATGAAGATTTCATTTTTCAGCACGACCTGGCACCTGCTCACAGTGCCAAAACCACTGGTGAATGGTTTACTGACCATGGTATTACTGTGCTCAATTGGCCTGCCAACTCTCCTGACCTGAACCCCATAGAGAATCTGTGGGATATTGTGAAGAGAAAGTTGAGAGACACAAGACCCAACACTCTGGATGAGCTTAAGGCCGCTATCGAAGCATCCTGGGCCTCCATAACACCTCAGCAGTGCCACAGGCTGATTGCCTCCATGCCACGCCGCATTGAAGCAGTCATTTCTGCAAAAGGATTCCCGACCAAGTATTGAGTGCATAACTGAACATAATTATTTCAAGGTTGACTTTTTTTGTATTAAAAACACTTTTCTTTTATTGGTCGGATGAAATATGCTAATTTTTTGAGATAGGAATTTTGGGTTTTCATGAGCTGTATGCCAAAATCATCAGTATTAAAACAATAAAAGACCTGAAATATTTCAGTTGGTGTGCAATGAATCTAAAATATATGAAAGTTTAATTTTTATCATTACATTATGGAAAATAATGAACTTTATCACAATATGCAAATTTTTTGAGAAGGACCTGTATATCAAGTTTAAATTTATATATATCAGGTTTCAATTTATATATATCAGGTTTCATTATATACAGTGTATCACAAAAGTGAGTACACCTCTCACATTTCTGCAGATATTTAAGTATATCTTTTCATGGGACAACACTGACAAAATGACACTTTGACACATTGAAAAGTAGTCTGTGTGCAGCTTATATAACAGTGTAAATTTATTCTTCCCTCAAAATAACTCAATATACAGCCATTAATGTCTAAACCACCGGCAACAAAAGTGAGTACACCCCTTAGTGAAAGTTCCTGAAGTGTCAATATTTTGTGTGGCCACCATTATTTCCCAGAACTGCCTTAACTCTCCTGGGCATGGAGTTTACCAGAGCTTCACAGGTTGCCACTGGAATGCTTTTCCACTCCTCCATGACGACATCACAGAGCTGGCGGATATTCGAGACTTTGCGCTCCTCCACCTTCCGCTTGAGGATGCCCCAAAGATGTTCTATTGGGTTTAGGACTGGAGACATGCTTGGCCATTCCATCACCTTTACCCTCAGCCTCTTCAATAAAGCAGTGGTCGTCTTAGAGGTGTGTTTGGGGTCATTATCATGCTGGAACACTGCCCTGCGACCCAGTTTCCGGAGGGAGGGGATCATGCTCTGCTTCAGTATTTCACAGTACATATTGGAGTTCATGTGTCCCTCAATGAAATGTAACTCCCCAACACCTGCTGCACTCATGCAGCCCAAGACCATGGCATTCCCACCACCATGCTTGACTGTAGGCATGACACACTTATCTTTGTACTCCTCACCTGATTGCCGCCACACATGCTTGAGACCATCTGAACCAAACAAATTAATCTTGGTCTCATCAGACCATAGGACATGGTTCCAGTAATCCATGTCCTTTGTTGACATGTCTTCAGCAAACTGTTTGCGGGCTTTCTTGTGTAGAGACTTCAGAAGAGGCTTCCTTCTGGGGTGACAGCCATGCAGACCAATTTGATGTAGTGTGCGGCGTATGGTCTGAGCACTGACAGGCTGAGCCCCCACCTTTTCAATCTCTGCAGCAATGCTGACAGCACTCCTGCGCCTATCTTTCAAAGACAGCAGTTGGATGTGACGCTGAGCACGTGCACTCAGCTTCTTTGGACGACCAACGCGAGGTCTGTTCTGAGTGGACCCTGCTCTTTTAAAACGCTGGATGATCTTGGCCACTGTGCTGCAGCTCAGTTTCAGGGTGTTGGCAATCTTCTTGTAGCCTTAGCCATCTTCATGTAGCGCAACAACTCGTCTTTTAAGATCCTCAGAGAGTTCTTTGCCATGAGGTGCCATGTTGGAACTTTCAGTGACCAGTATGAGAGAGTGTGAGAGCTGTACTACTAAATTGAACACACCTGCTCCCTATGCACACCTGAGACCTAGTAACACTAACAAATCACATGACATTTTGGAGGGAAAATGACAAGCAGTGCTCAATTTGGACATTTAGGGGTGTAGTCTCTTAGGGGTGTACTCACTTTTGTTGCCGGTGGTTTAGACATTAATGGCTGTATATTGAGTTATTTTGAGGGAAGAATAAATTTACACTGTTATATAAGCTGCACACAGACTACTTTTCATTGTGTCAAAGTGTCATTTTGTCAGTGTTGTCCCATGAAAAGATATACTTAAATATCTGCAGAAATGTGAGGGGTGTACTCACTTTTGTGATACACTGTATATATATATCAAGTTTCAATTTATATATATCAGGTTTCAATTTATATATATCAGGTTTCGATTTATACACAAAATGTAGTAGCGGGCGTTTATTTGAAACCACAGCATTCATTAATAACAATTCATTTTCAAGTTTATAATAACAATTCAAGTTTCGCTAGCCAACGCTCCTTTTTTTAGACTGAGCTGGATAACACTGTGTGTGGGCGTGGTCAGCGAGACTCATCAAATATGTCACCTGTGGGTGAAAAATTAATTGCTTTAGTTTTAGAAGGGGCTAGAGCCTATCCCAGCTTTTTAAATGGGCGCAAGGCACACAGTAACACCCTGGACGGGGCGCCAGTCCATCGCAGGGCAGACACACATACACACACCCATTCACCTGTAGGGCAATTCAACGTCTCCAATAAACCTTACTGCATGTTTTTGGACTGTGGGAGGAAACCGGAGCTCCTGGAGGAAACCCACGTAGACATGGGGAGAACATGCAAACTCCGCACAGAAAGGACCCAGACCACCCCACCTGGGGATCGAACCCAGGACCTTCTTGCTGTGAGGCGACAGTGCTACCCACCGAGCCACCATGCCACCCATTATACAATTTAGATCTTTTATAATATTTTAATGTACTAGACACAATGTTTGAAGGTCATGTACTACAAAATTCAAATGTTAAGCCGCCCATAGGTGCATATATTGTGCTGTCATTTTGCTCTTCCTATTTTTCTTTGTAGCAAATTCATAGCCAATAGATCACTGTTCTGTGTGGAGGCACGGCACAACAGCGAAAGTAGAAGCAGCTCTAAAGCAGCTGTTCATCTCAACAAACAATCTGAGCTATGGATCTATGTGCGGAGGCAGGAGTCTAGAGCTCCCCAGAATATGTGGTTATAAATGTGATCACTCTCACAGCTAAATGTGGATAACAGACCAACTGCAGTTTAATTAACAACATGATAGATAGATAGATAGATAGATAGATAGATAGATAGATAGATAGATAGATAGATAGATAGATAGATAGATAGATGTCTTTGTTACAACAGCTCACATCAGACAAACAACTTGTTACATACATACAACATTCACTAACAAAGTAAAAAACAGTGGATCTTGTATGTATGTAACAAAATAACCTAGACAAATAACTAAATATAACTGTTGTTGTAGTAGTGGCTGTATGTAGACACTCAGTAGCACCAACGGGGATTCAAAACATGAATCCCTGTGGTAGTGAGCTAGAATAAATTGCTGATGTGCCGCTGTGCGCCTTTAATAATAATAATAATAATTCATTGATTTATTTTAATAGTTTCTTCCTCCCTGTTAGGGTTGTAATGCGTACAATGCTTTGCATAAAAATTAGTTGTAAGAAATGAATACACCCTGGACATGGTTTATCCAGGGGAGACACACACTCACTCAATTAGGCCTTTGGCAATTTAGAGTATCCAATAAACTTTAAGAGTGGTTAATAAAACACACACACACACACACACACACACACAGGTAGAACATGGCTAATTCATATAGTAATCAGAGGTGAAAGTTACACCCTCTAGCAGCAACACTGCCTGCTGCATCTCCTCTGTGCCATGTATGTGCTAAATAAAATATGGTATGTGCTAAATAAAATATGGTATGTGCTAAATAAAATGTGGTATGTGCTAAATAAAATAAGTCTTAAAAAATGTTCCCTGATACTTTTTGGCAGCCGATTTTTGTTTCTATATGTGTAGTGTAGTAATATCGGCACTTCCCCTGGTAAATAGCATAGAACCTAACACAACTCATAATGTTCAATAGCTCACACACTACACTACACTACACTACACTAATAAATAATAATAATAATAATAATAAATTTAATTTGTAACGCACTACACTACACTACTCACTACACTAAATTAAGTGGTAGAATGTAGGGTGATAAATAAATCAGGTCTAAACTGATGGAGTATGCACTAGGCTGTTTATACAGAAAACACTATGTGGTTCTATAGCTCCACATACTATGTGACATAATGTCCTCTTTAATTACCTGATTTAGATAACCTTGTATTTGGTATGTATGATTAATAGTATTGTGAGGCGCCCAGGTGGCACAGCGGGATATTCTGAACTCCTTGGTTTGAAACTCGGCATTGCCACTGGTCGGCTGGGCACCATCTAGCGGGCATAATTGGCAGTTCCTGCATGGCAGGATGATGAATGTGAGTAGGGTCTTCAAACGCTGTGTAAGGACCCTGATTAGCAGATGGAGAGGAGCCTGTGCAGAATGCATGGGTGAAAAAGGGTTCCGCTAATGGCTGTGAGTGGGTTGGAGGAGCAATAACCCACCTCAACTGCAATCAGGGATCCCCCAGCAGCAACAAATTGACTATGCTAAATTGGGAGAAAAATGGGAAAAAATGCATAAATAAAATTATTTAAAAAAAAATTATTGTGAGGCCAAACTAATTCATTTAAACTAAACAATAATTTACCAGGAAGGTCTATTTCATAAATCTACAATGGCACGTGATATGGTTGATGAATTATGTGTACAATTGTTTAGGTGAAATTGATATTATTATTATTATTATTAATATATTATTTGTTTTTGAGCATCACCTGAATTTCATTAAGTTGTTGTTCAATCAATTGTAAAATTCTGGGTAAATCTGTATGGTGAGACAACACACAGTTTCTAGTCTAGATCCAAACACAGAAATAGACTATTTAGTTCCAAGTGGCCAATCCACTTGTTAGAGGAAACAGAAGTCCCCGGAGAAAGCTCACATAGACAATTGAAACACATGCAAAGCACAGACTGGAGACAAGGATCAAACTCAGGTTGACAGGAATGACCTGCTGTGCAGCTACAAACAAAACGTATGGTAGTTTAATTCAAGTGTGCCATGTAAATGTAACTGGTCAGTCACTTTTGACCATTTCCACACATGACAGAAAGCAAAGATTGATACATTGTAGTCCCAAGCGGACTATACATACCAGAGATATGCCCTTGCGTTACAGTCATTGTTAAAATAGCTTTAATTCATTGTTACAGAGAGCTCAAAATACCTTTTGCAAATCTATAACATAGACCAGTGATCTGACCCTGTCAGATGTGCCCACTTTTACTTAAAAAATATCGGCCCAGTAAAGAGATTTTTTTTTTAAAACCCTTTTTCTTTAGTCAAGGTTGGGAGAGAAGTATTGGGCTGAGGTTGTGTGCCAGTACATATGTGGACCAGAAGATAACATACTGGCCTTGGTCACAGTTCTACTTAGAGCTCTAACCTCCTAGACTTAGTTATTTTATTACTTTACTGGCTGACTTGGTTCAAGACCCAAATCAGTTCATCTGCGTCTCAAAATCCTGCATCAGTTGGGGGAATTGTTTTTCATGGTGGGGCAGACTATTCCTGACCACACCAGCTGGAGCTTAATTAAAGAGGCAGGGTCTGTCCAATGGAGGGGGACATGTGAATGGCCAGAAACCTGCCCCATACACCTCAGGGGTCTTCTTAAGGGTGATTCATATGTGAAGCCTAACATAAGCAGAGCTTAAGGACCTTTGTTGATTTATAAGCAGATAGAAGTTTATTGACCCTGCTCTGGCCAAGGCATTAGGTATGAACAAATGGAAGTCCTCATACCAAAGCATTAGGTATGAGCACCCTTAAAAGTCACCAATTACAGCCATCAATAGCTGATTGTTGGCATCCACAGCGGTTACCTGGCAGACCCACCCTATACATTTATGGCTGGGTAACCACGTTGAGATGTTGCTTCTTCTGATCTCAGTCTCAGAATATGCCACTTATTCTGGGGTTTCTGTAGCTTCAACAGCACATCCACATCATATCCAAGGGCAGTCTGCAAATGGACCCAGTTAAAACCAAGTTTATTCCATTGCTTTTAATAAGAGAATTGCCGCATTGGCCATTTAGTACCATTGTGGTGCCCTTAACCACCCTTACTAAGAAGAGCTTGGGCAGGTTTAGTTGAATGGAAAGTCCAAAACATCTTTTTGGAACTAAGGAGGCATCTTGTGTCAGCCCCGGGGCTTAAACTGCTCAACTTTAAGGTCCCATTTGTCATCAAGGTGGATGTCTTAATCCCTGAAAGGTCAGATGGATATTGTTGTTCGTCTGATTCAATTTTCTCCGAGTCAGGGACTGCTAAGATTATTCCACATTATGTGGTCCAAGTTCTCAACTAGCATAGCGATCGGGTGTTAGATCTGGGAACCCAGTTCACAAGCAAGTTTTGGAAAGCCGTCTGCTAGCTCTTAGAGGCCTCCATTCTGGATTTCACCAAGAGTCAAACATGCAGACAGAGAGGATAAACCAGGACCTTTAGTACACTCTGATGTCTGGCCTTTGACCAACCTGCACTGGGCACAGTATGCACATAACACAATGTGGCACTCCTCTAGAGGTATGTCACCCTTTTGAGTGCCAGTTTGGGTACCCTCTCCCATTGTTAGTAGAGCAGGGAGCTGATCTCTCAGCACAGCTCTTTTCACACAGTCTACATATTGCACCTTAAGCCAGTACTTTGTAGCACCATTAACCACAAGCACCGCTCACTCCCCTGTGAATATATCTCCTCCACCTAAAAACGATTGCAGTGCACTTAAAAATATTTGTTCTAATAGTCACACATTTATACAATAAGTGAGCGAAATCATTCTTGTTAAACAGGGTAAACATCATATGCTGTCATTATCATTTTAAACACTATTTTACACTTGCAGACATAAACTACTTGGTTTAAGTTTAAGTAAACAGCATCAATGAAATGATTGAAAAGCTGTTTAATTTATTATTCATTTTTAAATATTCAAACTTGCCTCTACCCAGCACTTACATGTATAATGTTTACTGCTTTTAAGTCTTATTTATACATAGATCACAAGAAACATCAAAGCAGGCATACCAATATTCAGCATACAGATTTAAAATTAATTTATAGCATGTGTAGGTTGCCAGTTGCCATCCCAGCACTCTGGAACTCTCTGCCCTCTACTCTCTATTTCTTCTCTTTCTGAATTTAAGGCTTCTTTGAAGGCCTCTCTCTTTTCACAACACTTTCATTCTTCTTTTTAAACTTCTATGTCTAATCTACAACCCCAAAACAGAAAAAGTTGGGACAGCGTGGAAAAAAAAAAAAAAAAAAAAAAAAAAACAGTTTCTTACATTTACTTTGATTGCAGACAGGATGAACCTGAGATATTTCATGTTTTGTCTGCTCAATTTCATTTCACTTAATAATAAACATCTATTCCTGCATTTCAGGTCTGCAACACATTCCAAAAAAAGTTGGGACGGTAAAGCATTTACCATCAAAGGTCATGGGCGTTCAGCTTAAGCTTGCGCCTTTGGCCTTTATGCACTGAAATTCCTCCTGATTCCTTGAATAGTTTAATGATATTATACACTGTAGAGAGAGAAACTTGCAAATCTCTTCCAATCTTTCTTTGAGGTACATTGTTTTTAAACACTTCAATCATTTTTTTACACATTTGTTGACAAACTGGAGATCCTCTGATCATCTTTGCTCATCATAGACTCAGCCTCTCCTGGATGCTGCTTTTGTACCAAACCATGATTACAATCACCTGTTTGGAATTACATCCTTGTTTAGCTTTTTCACCTCATTACTAGCCCTAAATTGCCCCCGTCCCAACTTTTTTTGGAATGTTTTTCAGGCCTGAAATGCAAGAATGGAGGTATATTAACAAATAAAAAGAAGTTGAGCAGATAAAACATGAAATATCTTGCGTTCATCCTGCCTGCAATCAAATAAAAGTCAAAGTAAATGTAAGAAACACTGCATTTTTATTTTATTTGCATTTTCCATACTGTCCCAACATTTTCTGATTTGGGGTTGTATCTTCACACACTTTTGTTTTGTTTTGTTTTGTTTGTTCTATTATTGTACAGCAACCTTGAGCTTGGTGAAAGGTAATATATAAGTTGAACTTATTATTATTATTGAATCCACTAATTATGATGTGCCCACAAATTTAAAGTTAAGAGTTTAGAGTTTTCTGATTTGATTAACGTGAATGAGTCTCTCTTCTTTATTGGTGGATTTAATGAAATTCATTACATTAGTCAGTTGAATGCGTTTGCTAAATTACCTGAGAAATTTATGTTACTTGAAACTGATAGCACTATCATTTAAAATGCAATTAAAGAACTTGAAAAAAAAACATTTTAAGGCTGGCACTATGCTTTTGCAAACAGATCAGCGCTGTAAGACATTGTTCATAAACAGTTTTAACTATGTTTAACCAGTGCCATTATAATTGGGTCTAAATTAATCTGGAAAGGTGTGTTTTGTTCAATATATTCCTGAGTCATTCAGAAAACAGTATTAGAAAGTGCATTCCCATGTTCATAAACAGTTTTAACTATGTTTAACCAGTGCCATTATAATTGGGTCTAAATTAATCTGGAAAGGTGTGTTTTGTTCAATATACAGTATTCCTAAGTCATTCAGAAAACAGTATGAGAAAGTGCATTCTCATGTAACTAACCTTAATTAGATGATTTGATGGACATATTTGGGATGGACAGGTTGTATTTCAGAGTAAACTGTTTCAGACAGGAGCATCATCTTTAGCCCTGACACTCTATCAAGACTATCATCTGGGGTGATAAATCCATTGGGTTAAATGGAAGAAAAGGCACAAGGTGCTTGCTGTTTATTTAACTCTGGGTGATATCCTGTCATATTACAGATCAATTATTGATCATGTGATTTTGCAGAGAACAAGATTACAAACAGTTTGAGAAAGTGCATTCTCATGTAACTAACCTTAATGAGATGATTTGATGGACATATCTGGGATGGACAGGTTGTATTTCAGAGTAAACTGTTTCAGACAGAAGCATCATCTTCAGCCCTGATACTCTATCAAGACTCATCTGAGGTGGTAAATTCATTGGGTTAATTGGAAGAAAAGGCACAAAGTGCTTGCTGTTTTTTTTTTTAACTCTGGGTAATATCCTGTCATATTACAGATCAATTATTGATCATGTGATTTTGTGCAGAGAAGATTTCAAACAGTTTGGACAGTTAATTAGAGGTCTTAAAAAGCTGGAAAATAATGGTATTTTTCTAAAGGATGGCCATAATTTGAGAAATCGATTGTGTGCCATAGCAGGGGATTATTTAAAGTCTCACAATATAGGAGGTTTTGTGGAAATGTTTATCAAAAGTCCTTTGTCAACTAGTACCACAAAAACTAAACAATCACATCTACAGAAACTACAGGACAGAGAAATGAGGGACTAGGTCAGTGCAATTGGCATCAGATTTGATTTAGTTTTTAATCAGCTTATGTGTTTTTATGTGTGTCGGCCTGGTTTACTTTCTTGCCTGAGAAGAATGAAAGTGTTGTGAAAAGAGAGAGGCCTTCAAAGAAGCCTTAAATTCAGAAAGAGAAGAGATAGAGTGAAGAGTAGAGGGCAGAGAGTTCCAGAGTGCTGGGATGGCAACGCAAATTTAAACTGGCAACCTACACATGCTATAAATTAATTTGTAAATCTGTATGCTGAATATTGGTATGCCTGCTTTGATGTTTCTTGTGATCTATGTATAAATAAGACTTAAAAGCAGTAAACATTACTATATATATGTATATATATATACAGTATATGTACACACACACAGTGAGCAAACATTCGGGGACAGGGGACGGTGTTTTTCCAGTGTTTTCTTTATATTTTGTAAAATTCAATATCAAAATTGCCCCAAAGAAGGTGCAGAGAAAGCGCAGTGCTGATAAAATAAAATAAAAAATCTTTTACTATTGAAAAAAATAAAAAAAAATATTATGGTGTATGGTACAGCACATGTACTGTACTGAAATGTGGTGTGTTTTTTTAATGTACAGTACAGTACTACTGTGTATTGTTATTTATTATTGTTTATTACAGGAATGTCTATTCTATAATTTAAGATTTAAAGAAAAAAAATACTTTTTTATTTATAACAAAAAAGATCATTTAAGACATTAGAAAGGTTAGGTAAGGGGGTGGTTTGGGAGGTCTGGCACAGATTAATTCTGTTTACATGATTTCTTATGGGAAAAATAGGTTTAACTTACGAACATTTTGACTTAAGAACAGCCCTTCGGAACCAATTAAATTCGTCAGTCAAGGGTCTACTGTACTACAATGATTAGATCAAAAAGATGGTTTCTTCATTTGGTTTTGCATCCAGCAATACATTTGCTGTTAATGACATAAATGTACAAAAGAGGAATGTATGTAATCAATGGAAGAGATTAGGATGGATTGCTAGTAGAGGAAATGAAGCTAATCTTGATGCATTGTAATTCTCAATATACTGTATTTTGTAATACAGAGATGGCAGGCTGCTTAGCTGGTTCATTTGGGTGTCCTTTCACTGGAGGTAGCAACACAGACCTCTACTTTAATTTGCTTAAAGCATAAAGATGTTCTTGATTATTACCCATTACCAGAGTACGAGGTATTTGATTTATTAATAATAACTCTCCATCACTCAATTTCTTCTTTGTAGAATCATGTCCATTATTTCAATGGAGATAAGAAAGGCAGTTTTATTAGTACTTCCAAGCTTACCAGAACAAACCCTGTTATCCCTATTGGAGAGTACAAGCTTGGAGTACTAAAGGTAATATTCTTGATTGTTTAAGTGATAAAATGTTACACATACACATTGACTTTTTGGTATTAAATAATTTGTAGTCAATTAATTCAATATTATTTAAAAGTACCTTATGTTAAATGCTGGTAAAACTGTTGTTTGTATATTTGATAGTATAGTATAGTATTTGTATAGTTTGGTTGAGGTGTGCCTAAGATTTCAAGACCAACAGTCCATAAACTCTAGACATTTAGAAATAACTCCTCCAATTCCAGCACATCAAGTCCAGTCAGCACAAACAGCAGGTCTAGCAGGGTAGACCTACATACAGTGCCTTGCAAAAGTATTCAGCCCCCTTGAACTTTTCAACCTTTTGCCACATTTCAGGCTTCAAACATAACGATATGAAATTGTAATTTTTTGTGAAGAATCAACAACAAGTGGGACACAATCGTGAAGTGGAACGAAATTTATTGGATATTTTAAACTTTTTTTAGAAATAAAAAACTGAAAAGTGGGGCGTGCAATATTATTCAGCCCCCTTGCGTTAATACTTTGTAGCGCCACCTTTTGCTGCGATTACAGCTGCAAGTCGCTTGGGGTATGTCTCTATCAGTTTTGCACATCGAGAGACAGAAATTTTTGCCCATTCTTCCTTGCAAAACAGCTCGAGCTCAGTGAGGTTGGATGGAGAGCGTTTGTGAACAGCAGTTTTCAGCTCTTTCCACAGATTCTCGATGGGATTCAGGTCTGGACTTTGACTTGGCCATTCTAACACCTGGATACGTTTATTTGTGAACCATTCCATTGTAGATTTTGCTTTATGTTTTGGATCATTGTCTTGTTGGAAGATAAATCTCCGTCCCAGTCTCAGGTCTTTTGCAGACTGCAACAGGTTTTCTTCCAGAATGGTCCTGTATTTGGCTCCATCCATCTTCCCATCAATTTTAACCATCTTCCCTGTCCCTGCTGAAGAAAAGCAGGCCCAAACCATGATGCTGCCACCACCATGTTTGACAGTGGGGATGGTGTGTTCAGGGTGATGAGCTGTGTTGCTTTTACGCCAAACATAACGTTTTGCATTGTGGCCAAAAAGTTCGATTTTGGTTTAATCTGACCAGAGCACCTTCTTCCACATGTTTGGTGTGTCTCCCAGGTGACTTTTTATAGATATCTTTGAGAAATGGCTTTCTTCTTGCCACTCTTCCATAAAGGCCAGATTTGTGCAGTGTACGACTGATTGTGTCCTATGGACAGCTGTTGTGTCCCACCTCAGCTGTAGATCTCTGCAGTTCATTCAGAGTGATCATGGGCCTCTTGGCTGCATCTCTGATCAGTCTTCTCCTTGTTTGAGCTGAAAGTTTAGAGGGACGGCCGGGTCTTGGTAGATTTGCAGTGGTCTGATACTCCTTCCATTTCAATATGATCGCTTGCACAGTGCTCCTTGAGATGTTTAAAGCTTGGGAAATCTTTTTGTATCCAAATCCGGCTTTAAACTTCTCCACAACAGTATCTCGGACCTGCCTGGTGTGTTCCTTGGTCTTCATGATGCTCTCTGCGCTTTAAACAGAACTCTGAGACTGTCACAGAGCAGGTGCATTTATACGGAGACTTGATTACACACAGGTGGATTCTATTTATCACCATCAGTCATTTAGGTCAACATTGGATCATTCAGAGATCCTCACTGAACTTCTGGAGTGAGTTTGCTGCACTGAAAGTAAAGGGGCTGAATAATATTGCACGCCCCACTTTTTAGTTTTTTATTTCTAAAAAAAGTTTTAAATATCCAATAAATTTCGTTCTACTTCACGATTGTGTCCCACTTGTTGTTGATTCTTCACAAAAAATTACAATTTCATATCGTTATGTTTGAAGCCTGAAATGTGGCAAAAGGTTGAAAAGTTCAAGGGGGCTGAATACTTTTGCAAGGCACTGTACATAGCCTGACAGCTTCAAGGCTCCATGAGGCAAGATGCTTTATGGAATAAAACCTACTATACGCAGAGAGCAGCGCCCTTCTCCTATAGATCGTTGAGAGATTATTCAAATCATTGTAGATTAAATGTGACTCTTAATCCAACAAGATCGATCTGCCTCGCAGTTGCCAGGATGGGAGTAAAGCAATATTTAAAAAGCTTTGCAGACATTCTGAATGACGTACGTAAACCAGCAGAAGACTAAGGACTGCATGATAGCAACATGCAAAAAGGTTTTCAAAAAACAATTCCAGAGATCCAGCAGATCATTAGGGTTGCATTAGACAGCAACCCAGTTGTCCTCAAAAGGAACCTAAATCCATTCTACAAGAGAACCAACAAAAAACGAAATAGATTTATGTCTGCAAGAGCCCAGCAAGGAGCAGAAAAAGGGCACTTCTCATGGAAACAACTAATACCTGCAGTGCAAAGCCATCAATACAAAACCAGCATTTTTATTCCATTAATACTGGAGCTGAGAAGTAGCGTGCCGTACCTCAAAAAAGAAACCTTACAATATTTTCAAACTACTGACAGATGTCTCAATCCTTGAAAAATCTAAAGTAGCAATAAAGGAAAGAGAGGATTATGGAGTTTTTTTTCAGGCAAAAGCTGATAAGTCAAGTCTTGTCAAGTTTTAATGACATCATACCTACTGTACTAGGACCATGTGTTGTATATCTCTGCTACAGGCATACTTTAAGGAGGAATCCTGATTTTAGAAGTTGATGTAGGTATTAATTTGATTTGCATTGACTTAGTAAAAAATAATTTAACCTCTGTTTCTGAGACCGGTTGTATTTATTTAAGAATGAATCTCAAATCTGCTGTGCTTTAGTCCACAGCCACACCAGCAGACATTGAGAGATTACTGCCTTTGCCAGACTCTCCAAGATTAAGGGTTCAAGATAGTAAACTAATCAGAAACTTAAAGAAAAACTTTTTTTTAAGTTGGTTAATAATGTCTTACACTAAAGCCAGAATTTGCAAAAATGCTGTATAGTGTTATACAATTTGGGCAAACATTAGCATCAAATGAACTGCTTTTTAACTTTCTCTTCATCCCTGTCTCAGACACAGCAGCTCATTTAGTGCATGTTATGCCTATTTCACACTACACGATTTTTACCCAGATTTTCGCTCGCCGACTGGTCACCGCTAGATTTGCCGGCTCAGAGGCAACTCGACATTCGCTTGTCGATCAATACTTGGCTCTCGAACGCTATGTTTGAACTGCTCAATGACTCGATCCGAGCGACTCGCCAAGCGCTCGCCCACTGAAGAGAGTAAAGAGAGCATGTTAAATATCTGGATATCAGTCGGGCGACTGGCAGGGGAGGAGTTGTAAAATGTGGGACAGGGGCATAATATAGTTTCTATCAGAATACATCGGAACGCACACGTTTTACAGTATTTCTGACCTTATCGGTCTCTACAAAACATAATACCATGTTGCATTGCAAAAAATATTTATTAACCTCCAACCTCACTACAGAACAATCCATGCTGTTCGCATAGCCAAATCAACTCAGATTCATTTATTTTTCCTCTTTGCTTTTACGCTAAACATCAGCAAAAAACATCACAAACTTTGATCGCTCGTTCATTGTTGACATGCATTTTTGGACGTGGTATCATTAAACCCCTCGTCACTTCTCGCATTTGTTTTCATGACAAAACGTAGTTAGGGAGACCAGACAGACTTATCTGCGATTCCTCCTGATGGTAGATTGTGTAGTGTGAAACCCCCTATCGCCGATCAGTCGTGGAGTGTGAAATACACAGCGACTGAAAAGACTCCCGAGTGCAAGAGATTCAGTTGTGTAGTGTGAACTTGGCATTATTCAATTTCCAATGGAGCACTATGCTGAATATGTTTAGAAGTCTATTTCCAAAGTACTGCCAGTAAATTTAGCATCACTTAAACTTTATCATGGATTCAGCATGACTTCTGTATTTGTAAGCATCAGAAAACACAGTTGACTAACATGCACTGAATAAGCTGCTGTCTGGGAATGGAAGAAAAGAAAGGTAAAACATTTGACTAAAGAAACAGTCATTTTCTAGATTTCTTAACAATTATTTAAGTAAACATGCACATGTCGTTGTACTTCAGTCAGTGAATCAGTCAGTGGCAAAATGTGGTTTGTTTTAATGTTTTTCCATATGGTTACAGTGTATAGCAATTTAGTGGATTCTGAATTTAGTGTTTCAATTCAATACTGGATTAAACATTTGTCACTAGAAAAATATGAATCCAAAACAGGGCTCAATAACAATAATTTTGAGCTGTACTGAAAAGTCTGTAGCTCGTTTCTCCTTTGCACATATGCTGTGACAACATTTTTACCAAATAAATTACTGTAAAATCTACAGTATTTTTAACAGTATACGCTGTGTGTTATGATAGGGTGCCAAGAGAGAAGATGTAGAGGACATCAGGAGTGGTGGACAGTATGACAGTGGTGAGATGTGCAATAGGAATGACAGGTTTAAAGTGGAGGTGGAGTTGCATTAAGGGTCAGCTCCGAGTCCTTTCTTGTTTGCAATTGTCATGGACGAGCTGACAGACAAAGTTTGGCTTAGAGGCAGTGGCACTGATGAAAAGACAGAAAAGGGAGCTGGAGGTGACAGAGATAAAGATGTTGTGATTCTGTTTGGGAGACAAGATTAGGGAGGCGAGATTGAGATGGTTTGGGAATGTGCAAAGGAGGGATGAGAATTAGATCATGAGAAGAGTGATGAAAATGAAGCCACCAGACAGCAGGGGAAGAAGGCCAAAGAGGAGGTTCATGGATGTGGTGATGGAAAACACGCAGGTGGTTAGGCAATATGATCTGCTGTGGCAATCTCTAACGGGAGCAGCCAGAACAAGAAGAAAAACTACGTACAGTACATAAGAGGCGCTTGGGTGCCGCAGCGGTCTATTAGGACACTGTCCTGAAAGTCATCTAATGAAAGCCTAATAGAAGTTAAAATCTGATTAAATAGGTAAATCCGTAATGATGCAAAGCAAACACTTTCATTCTTACCATTGTACAAGCCTGATCAGCAGCTACATAAAATGCTATTGCTGTTATTAAATGTAATCTTTAAGTGAGAGGAGCTATGCATTTAGTATATTAAAGGATTTCTGTCAGCATGCAGCCAAGTGTTCACAGGAAAGCTGTTTACCTTACAATGCTATGGGCATAAAAAGGAGTCTAAAAGCCACTCAGGTGGCACAGCTGTAAAGTACGCTAGCGTCCCAGAGTTGGGCCAACTGGGCTGGGCGGCAGCATGAACAACAATTGGCTGTTGTTCAGGGTTAGAGGGTAAGAAAGTCGGATCATAGGTCCTCATAACTGGTGCAACTGCGGCCCCTGCTGGCTGACTGATGGCGCCTGCACAGGGCTGAGGAATAATGCTGATGGGTGTGTAGCCCTCCATACACAGTGCCCGTCCAGTGTATAAACTTCACTCATGCAGGTAAAAAATGCAGTCTGTACTGACTGTATGTGCCAGAGGGGGCGTATGTCAGTTGAGAGGCGCCCTCAGTCAGCGGTGAAGGGTCGAATCAGTATAGAGGACACAATCAGGGTAATTGGACATGACTAGATTAGGCGGGAAAAATTGGGGGGGAAAAAAGGAGTCTAAGACATAGCAAAAACACATAATTTACCCCCTGGGAATATTCAACTCACAGTTGTAGGTGTCGAAAGACCAAAAAGTGGGTAATGATAATGTGTTAAAAGGAAAAACAGGCCAGCTTGGAAGTCATATAAATGTGACTATTTAGTCTGCACCAATTACAAAGCAAATAGAACAACGGTCTTCTTGCATAGGTAACAACAACAAGTTTAAAAGAAAACCCAAACTTGTCTGCCATACAATAAAAGGTGCTGGAACATTTTAATTAAGCTTTACATGTTTTAGAGATAACATGCAAGAAAGAAGCCCTTGTTCCAAGTCAGCACTGTAGGGATTATTGTATTGTATTGCTGACAGCAGTCTTCAAAGCTACACTATATTGCCAAAAGTTGCTCACCCATCCAAATAACTGAATTCACGATCTAGTTAGTTCCTCACAAACTGTATCATTACTATTTGAAACCCTTTAGTAATTAGTATGTGGTTAAAGACACAGCCATTCAGCTAGACAGCTAAAGCAGTGCTGCTCTTGTGTTCCAAATGCCAGAAGGTTTGTATATTATACCCAGATATTCTATGCTAAATTATTGCATAAGCCTTCTATGCAGTACTCCTACTTTTAGTTCTTGTAGTGTAATACGTAATCCCCTCATATGAAACAAAATTTTTTTTAGCCCAATGTACTAGTACTGTACTGTCTAAGTATGCAGAATAACCTCAGAATTTCAGATAACTATTAATATGGCTTGGAAATTCCCCAGTCCAAAAGTAAATACAGTAAAAACTAATACTATTCAGAAAAGCTTTGGCAGATACACATCAGATCTAGGCAGTTACACAAGCAATTACATACCAACAAGACCGGGTACCAACAGATGAGCAGTGCAAAGCAGAAATTCCAACAATTATAAGTTAGAATCCAAAGAAAGTAATTAAAATGCTGTTAAAATACTAAAAATACCAAAAACTCAAACTATGTGGCTCTAACAGATTATATAAATCAACAGCATGGGTATTAGTCCAGAAGAGTGAAACCATATGAACAGCAAAATAGTCTCTGAGAAAACATGACACCATCTATCTCCTTTTGATTAGTAAGAAAAAGTGTGCTAGATGATTTAAGGTGCATTTTGATATTGTCCTGCCTAAGGTAGACATTCAACCTAAGATAACTGTCTAATCTAAAGTAAAAAGTAAGGTAAAAAGATAGGATCTATTTAGGACAAGATCTATCTATAAGTCACAAAATTCCAACATGTTTTTGGGTGGCCCAGACGGTGCTAGAGGACTTGCAGTTAGTGCCAAATAGTATGGACTAACAGAAGAGCTAATATCAGTCAAATTGTACAACCCCAAATCAGAAAAAGTTGGGACAGCATGGAAAATGCAAATAATAAAAAACACAGACTTTCTTACATTTACTCTGACTTTGATTTGATTGCAGACAGGATGAACCTGAGATATTCATGTTTTGTTTGCTCAACTTTATTTCATTTATTAATTGTTTGTTTGTTTATTAGGATTTTAACGTCATGTTTTTACACTTTGGTTACATTCATGACAGGAACGGTAGTTATTCATTACACAATGTTTATCAGTTCACAAGTTTTATATCAAGCACAGTCTTGGACAATTTAGTATCTTCAATTCACCTCAACTTGCATGTCTTTGGACTGTGGGAGGAAACCGGAGCACCCGGAGTAAACCCACGCAGACATGGGGAGAACATGCAAACTCCACAAAGAAAGGACCCGGACCACCCACCTGGGGTTCGAACCCAGGACCTTCTTGCTGTGAGGCGACAGTGCTACCCACTAAGCCACCGTGCCGCCCCATTTATTAATAAACATCCATTCCTGCATTTCAGTCCTGCAACACATTCCAAAAAAAGTTGGAACAGTAAAGCATTTACCACTTTGTAATGTTTCCAATCCTTTTCACCACACTTAAAAGACGTTTTGGCACCAAGGATACCAGCCTTTCCTTGATGCTGCTTTTGTACCAAAATATGATTACAATCACCTGTTGACATCATCTGTTTGGAATCACATCATTATTTAATTTTTTTACCTCATTACTAGCCCTAAATTGCCCCTGTTCCAACTTTTTTTGGAATGTGTTGCAGGCCTGAAATGCAGGAATGGAGGTATATTAACAAATGAAATGAAATTGCGCAGATAAAACATGAAATATCTTGGGTTCAAACTGTCTGCAATCAAATAAAAGTCAAAGTAAGTGTAAGGAACACTGCATTTTTATTTTATTTGCATTTTTCATACTGTCCCAACTTTTTGATTTGGAGTTGTAGATCCTTTTAGTACTGGTGATGGGGTAAATGCATGCTAACACCTATGCCCACTGACGAATCACCTACAACTGGCTGTTGATATCAGAGCAATGGAAGAAAGTTGACTGGTCAGACTAATCCTGTTTTGTCCAAGACTGTAAGAATTGCTTGGCCAAAGCTCATACATAAGTCCCTTTGAATATCTATGGAAAGAGACCTGACGATAAAACAAGGAAGTTCGCCATCCAAACTGATGGGACTTGAGGAAGAATGGGATAAACTGTCCAAATCCAGATGTGCAAAACTTATCACTGACAAAAGAACTTATACAAATAACTAATAAAAAAGGATCTGAGTAAATTTCAGTATAAGGCATTTCATTTTTATATAATTTTTCAAAAAAACTTTAGATTTTTATTTGTAAATAATAAAAAAAAAAACTCAAACATAAAACATCTTACTGAAGTATCGGACTGTCTGTAATGAAATAAAAGTCAAAGTAAATGTAAGAAATGTAATGTAAGAAACGGCATGTTAATAGTGTTAGATTGGATTTATTATGGTACCCTAAAAGTATTCCACTAATGCCAAATTCACGCTACACGGCTTTCCAAGTCGTCAGGTCACTGTACAGTTCACACTACACAACTGGATCTCTTGTAATTGGGAGTCTTTCATGTTGGTGTGGCTTTCACTTTGTCATTATGGGTGATTTAGGGTAGAATGATGGGTTACAGTGACAATTATGTTGAATCGTTCAATTACCTCCATTCAAAATCAAATCCAGAACACAATGAATTGTGCAAAATTGAATTGTGCTGGTTCAAGAAGTATTCAGACGCTTGTGCAATTTTAGTTGAAGACTATTGCCATTTTAACAAACTTCACATTAAGTTGCCGCAGACAGTGTGCACTTTTCATGTTGGACTATGACATACACCGATCAGCCATAACATTAAAACCACCTCCTTGTTTCTACACTCACTGTCCATGTTATCAGCTCCACATGCTTTGTTAGCCTCCTTTCATGCTGTTCTTTAATGGTCAGGACTCTCTCAGGACCACCACAGAGTAGGTATTATTTAGGTGGTGGATGATTCTCAGCACTGCAGTGACACTGACATGGTGGTGGTGTGTTAGTGTGGGTTGTGCTGGCATTAGTGGATCAGACACAGCAGCGCTGCTGGAGTTTTTAAATACCGTGTCCACTCACTGTCCACTCTATTAGATACTCCTACCTACTTGGTTCACCTTGTAGATGTAAAGTCAGAGACAATCGCTCATCTATTGCTGCCGTTTGAGTTGGTCATCTTTGAGACCTTCATCAGTGGTCACAGGACGCTGCCCATATTTTTGGTTGGTGGACTATTCTCAGTCCAGCAGTGACAGTGAGGTGTTTAAAAACTCCATCAGCATTGCTGTGTCTGATCCACTCATACCAGCACAACACACACTAACACACCACCACCATGTCAGTGTCACTGCAGTGCTGAGAATGAGCCACAACCCAAATCATACCTACTCTGTAGTGGTCCTGGGAGAGTCCTGACCATTGAAGAACAGCATGAAAGGGGGTAACAAAGCATGCAGAGAAAGGGATGGACTACAGTCAGTAATTGTAGTGCTTCTATAAGGTAAGTGGAGCTGATAAAATGGACAGTGAGTGTAGAAACAAGGAGGTGGTTTTAATGTTATGGTTGATCGGTGTACTTCAATTGAGGCAGTCTTGTATCGTCCTTCAGATCTATATTTCTAGGATCAGATCTCTGACTTGTTTCAAATGTTTCATTTACTTTGTTTTGTAAATAATCCACCACTGACTTAATGGGTTATTCTTGTAAAGCAATTGACAACAGTTGCACCTATCTGTTAACGCTCTGCAAACTTGGCAAGGGAACACGTTGCATTAGATTAAAGTTTGTCCTAAAATTGCAATAGATATAAATATTCCATATTTAAGTGTGTTGTATCTTTATTTAACATATGTGTTTTATAGGTCATGTGTAGAAATAAATCGGTATATTTGAAATGTGCATTCTAAGGCAATGAAATGTACTTTTTTAGGGTGCTCAGTCAAAGCACCATGTGTAATGCATGACATGCATAACAGCACTGCATTACATTTATATTATGTTTACCCACCTTGTTTATTTAACTCTTAAATGGATTAGTTGTTGATTGTTTAGTTGTAAGTTGATTAATAATAAAAAGCACAACACTTTCGTAATATTTAATTTGTTGATATTTTGCACTATGAGTATTGCCTGTCATGATCTGTTTCTGGTTGCTGCTAAATATGTTTGTAGTTATATTGGTACTGTACAATGTGATCCAGCATTAACTACTGAGTGAACATGCTCTGTTAATGTTAGACAGATAGTGTGTAAAGTGAGATAGTGTAAAAATATTGCATTTTACTAAATAAACCATAATAAATTTAAATAAATTGCATTCCAGTTCACCACGCTTTTAAGATCTGAGCCCTCTGCTTCCATGTGACTGGCCAACATCATGCAGTTGCCTTGAAAATATGTGGCTTAAGCATTTAAACTTAATGAAGGTCACTAACAGCAAAAGCAGTGCATAAATCCACCTTGAATCAATTAGTGTAACAAATCTATATTGTTACAGATTCTTAAAATGTCACAGCACTCACCTTTCCCAAGGCCCCCCGGGGCTGCTCCAAAGCCATGCTGCCGGTGGTTTGTTTGGACATAGAGTGCTGTGCCTACATTGCTTTGCCCACTTTTCTCTGGTTCCCGACTTGAGCTGCACCCTGTTGCAGTGGAGATAACTATGGCATGCTGCAAGCTTCCATTTATAGGTTTACAAAGGCCACAAATAGCCTGCAGGTTGCAGGAAGCCATGAAACCACCATGCTTGATTACCAGTTGTATATGGGTGAAAGACGAATAGGGTGTTCCAAGTACCAAAAAAATAAAATGGTTAAATTGTATAATTTTTTCATTTAATATTGTGCACAAATGTGTCACCTATGTAAATATGTATTTTTTTTCTCAGCATTTTGCTTATTTGATAGTTTTAGTGTGGTTGACACACAACAAGGGCACAAAAATGTCATTCAGTGCAACGACTAATTTATGACAAAATACACACACAAGGAACAATCTTAGCCATTTCAAATTTATAAGTTTAGTATATCTCTTACAAAAGATTTAAAACCTCAGAAGAAACTGTACTTACTCTGTTTTGAATTTTCTGTGCATTGTTTGTACTCTAATGCGTCTTGGGATTTTGTTTATTTGTATACAAGATGTTTTTGCTACACATTCTATTCTATTTGAAACCTAATCAAACTCTGTTTTCTATGAAGCAGGCCTGGATTCTCTTGCATTCACATGAAAAAAAATATATAATAATTACTTATTACAGTTATTTTAAGCAAATGTTTTTGTTGCACTGTATGATGATTTTATGTTGCACTGAATGACATACTCCAAATTATCCTGTTACATCAGAATATTCATGACTTAATTTGTTTTTAAGTTCTTTATTGATTACAGTAGCAGTAGTAGAATGAAATTATGCCACACCAGTGGCAAGTGTGTGTTATAATATTACTACATCATGAGTTTGCATGTTCTCCCCGTGTCTGCATGGGTTTACTCCGGGAGCTCTGGTTTCCTCCCACAGTCCAAAAACATGCAAGTGAGGTGAATTGGACACACTAAATTGTCCATGACTGTGTTTGATAAAGCTAATGAACCTTGTGTGAAGATAAAGTACCGTTTCCTGTCATGAATGTAACCAAAAGTGTAAAACATGATGTTAAAATCCTAATAAACAAACAAACAAACTACATCATGAAAAAAGTAAGGCAATCAAAAACTTAAACTTTATTCTGAAATAAAACAAGAAACTTGCATAAAAGTGATGTAACATAAGATCATTTGAAGTCCTGTCATAGCATGAAAAAATGGTTGCTGTTAAAGCATTTCAATATATTCATAATGCATTTTAATATTAAAACATAGCTAATGAAGCCCTCATAACAACTTGTAAGGCACCAGAACAGTGTGGAAGTGTGGAATTTGTGTCATAACACGTGAAAAAGTTGCTGCAGTAAATCTAAATTCATTTAGCAGTGAAAACCATTTGAAGTCACATTTTATCTTTTGTTGTTAACCTTGAGGTTCTTGCTGTACATGGCTTTGGTTCTGCGATTATGATTATGACATCAGACTTAAGGTAGTAAATTTCATCAGGTGGATTTGGCCACACAAAGGAATTTCTGTTTAAATTTTGCTTTAAAAAATAATTTTAAAACATTAAAGTCAGTATAACAATGTCATTGTCAATTTAGTGCAACAGCGAAATTCTGTTGCACTGAATGACTGTTGTTGTACTGAATGACAGAAATTTTACTTTAGCACATTTTACAGTTATCCCAGTGGTTAGCCAAAGCTAACATTGACCTTAACTCAAAGACATTTCTACACATTCACATTTAAATGTTAATAACCTTGTTTGTTTACAAGATTAACCGTAATGTTACGTTTTCTGTGTTGTACTGAATGACACTTAGTTTTGTTCTTTAATGTACTGTGTCAGTAAAAAGACATTTTTATCAAATAATGTTAAAATGCATTGACCTTTGTGTGTGCTGAAGGGTCCCCAGGTGTCTTCTTTTGTTGTTATAATTGGTCACATGACTGCAGTAGCTTGATCAAATATTAAAATAAGGCTTTTTATTAACGTTGTACTGAATGACAACTGAAGATTGGGAAAATGGGGACTGAAAGTGTCCTGAATATTATTAATATTAAAAAACACATCTGATTGAATATTATTTAATATGTCACACATGACATTTGTACAATTATGCCAAAGCAGTACATTTTAAGTTTTACTTAAGATTAATTAGTTTTTTCTTAATGTTTTATTACTTAAAGAGGTAGGGGGACCGTTGCACTGAATGACATTTTGGGGGTTTCAAAAATCATACATTTTCTGTAAAAATTACTTTAAGTTTCAGTAAACATGTACAAATGGAGTAGACTGAAGGTATATCCACTTATATTAATATACTTGTATATTATTTATCAAGTGGGGACACTAAAAAGTTACGTCTCATCTTTGACCCATATACTGTAGTCATAGCTTTTGTCCAGTGTTAATTCATTGGTTAGAAGGTGCTATTAATAATAAACGATATCCCCTTGACTAATAACGAGTCCGCTTGATTTTATAGTCAATTTCAGCATTAAGACAATGTCATATAATGACATTTAATGTTTGGTACAATAGCTTACATTTTGTTTTATAGGGATTAAAGTTTACGATATGCTTTCTCTGAAAAACTTTGGAAAGTGGCTAAAACAAACATTGAAAAGCATAGAGCTTTCATTATTTATAAGAACAGTGGGAGGGTTTGGGGCTGTCCATCAAACAAGAGAGACTGAACAGCACTTAAGAAAGTGCAGCCTTTTTCAGACATTCTACTCTGCAAAAAAAACCTTCATAGCTAACAAAACAAAAAGCTATACTGCCTATAATTTCCCACAAACTTAATTGATAATTACCACTGTCTAACAGTATTGATTTGGCAAATGATACTTTTATTTTGAGATGTTACAAGCCCAAATCAGAAAAATTTGGAACAGCATGGAAAATGCGAATAAAATAAAAATGCAATGTTCCTTACATTTACTTTTACTTGATTGCAGACAGTTTGAACCCAAGATATTTTATGTTTTGTCTGCTTAACATAACTTAATTTATTAATAAACCTCCATTCCTGCATTTCAGACCTGCAACACATTCCAAAAAAAGTTGGGAAGGGGGTAATTTAGGGCTAGTAATAAGGTGAAAAAACTAAATAATTCTGTCATTCCAAACAGGTGATGTGAACAGGTGATTGTAATCATGGTTTGGTACAAAAGCAGCATCCACGAAAGACTTTGATGTCTTTGATAAACAAAGATGATCAGAGGATCTCCAGTCTGTCAACAAATGTGTGAGATTATTGAATTATGTTTAAAAACAATGTACTTTGGAAAACAATGTAAGATTGGAAGGGATTTGCATATTTCTCCCTCTACAGTGCATATCATCATTAAACCATTCAAAGAATCGGTTTTTTCAAGAATCAGTGCGTAAAGGCCAAGAGTGCAAGCTTAAGCTGAACACTCGTGCTCTTCGATCCCTCAGACGGCACTGCATCAAGAACCGCCACTCAACAATAGCTGATATAACCACATGGGTGAGGGATTACTTCGTCAAACCTTTGTTAAGCATCACAATACAGAGTTACATGCACAAATGACACTTACATTTTTACAAAAAAGAAGACTTATGTTAACCATAACCAGAAGCAACGTCGACTTCTCTGGGCTCGGAGGCATCTAGGATGGACCATCACACAGTGGAAACGTGTATTGTGGTCAGATGAATCAGCATTCCAGGTCATTTCTTTGGAAAAAATGGACGCTGCGTGCTCCAGAACAAAGACAAAAAGGACCATCCAGACTGTTATCACCAACAAGTCCAAAAGCCAGGGTATGGTGCTGTCAGTACACTTCTGTGATGGCAGCATTATTGCAGAAAAGTACATTGAGATCTTAGAGCAACACTTGCTGCCTTCAAGACATCATCTTTTCCAGGGACGTCCATGCATTTCTGAACAAGACAATGCAAAAACCACATGCTGCACACATTACAAAGGCATGGCTACGGAAGAAGAGGGTACAGGTACTGGACTGGCCTGCCTGCAGTCCTGACCTGTCCCCAATAGAGAATGTTTGAAGAATTTTGAAATGAAAAATGCAACAACGTTGCCGCCGTACTGTTGCACACCTTAAGACGTGTTTGCAGGAAGAATGGGACAAAATAAAACCTAAAACACTAAATCGCTTGGTATCCTCTGTGCCAAAACGTCTTTTAAGTGTGGTGAAAATGACTGGCAACATTACAAAGTGGTAAATGATTTTGGAATGTGTTGCAGAAATAGATGTTTATTAATAAATAAAATGAAGTTGACCAGAAACATGAAAACATGAAATATCTCAGGTTCATCCTGTCTGCAATGTAATAAAAGTTAAAGTAAATGTAAGAAACTCTGTTTTTAATTATTTGCATTTTCCATGCTGTCCCAACTTTTTCTGATTTGGGGTTGTATATTATACCATACTATTTATGATATTGTGTTATTTAGAATGCAGTATCTGACCTGGCATGTACCGTATCCACCTGCTGTGCCTATGCTAGCTGACAGGGGGTGAGGCAAAAGTTTATGGAATGCTTTAATGTGAAGTTTAAAAAAGAAGTGCACTTTCCCTTTTGCTGCACCTGAGGAAAATTCTTGACAGCCGTGCTTGGGACTCAGTTTTGGGTTGACTCATTTGTTTGTTGGTATGCTTGTCTGTCTAACTGATAAGCTGACAACCTGCCTTCACCAGTCAGGCTCGAAAGCTAGAACAACATAACACTAGCAAATGAACCAAAAGGGGAAGAGTGTCAAGTTAAATTTACTTGGATGGCATTTTTTATAACCTACATTGTCTCAAAGCAACAGAATCCAGGACCAAAACCCAGAAACAACTCTGTTGAGCAAAACGAGCAACAGTGGATTTGAGTTCTTCATTATTCAGCAGAAATGTTCACAAGTCACAAAATACGAGTCAGAGTCAAGTCACATGGCTTTAGGCTAGAGTCCAAGTCAAGTCACGAGTCAATATAATAAACACAAATCATATATTGGAAATATAGCGTAGAATATGCAGGTTCAAATAAAAAAACCCAATAGATTAGCAACTGTATTTTGCCATTTTACTTGGTGCCTTTACTTTCCTAGTCATTGTGCAAATGAATGTAATTTCCTTAATAAGAAGGTACTAGCTAAAAGCTTAAACTGATACGTTTTGTTTTCATTGCAAAAAAAAAAGCGCAAGATAAATCACGTCACATCGGCCAAAATCCAAAACACAGCAAAAAAAATCATAACCACTGCTTACCTTAACTTATGTTCTTCCAGATGCTTTTAAATTTATAACCGTGTGTTATAGGAATATAATCCGTTATTTTGTAAATGTGTGCTTATAATTAAAAAGCTCCAAACTTTTCCCGGTTGTGAAGTAAAACAGTAACTCATTAGAAAGCCAATCAAGCATTTCATTGACACATCATCTGTGTGACGCAAACTGAATAAATGCAAATAACAGCATTTCTTACTACAAATTAAAATCTGAAGGTATTGGTTCAGAAAGCGATCTTTTAACCATTAGCGCCAATTCTGTAGGAGCGTTCCATTCACTCCAGTTGTTCCTGTGAAGTGCACTATTGCACCATTTTAAGTGAGATTCCTATCCAAAGGTAATGAAAATGTTCAAATTAAGTTAACTTCAAACTGTACGGAAGCTGGCTGTAACATTTACCCATTGCATTAGAGAACACTTCTCCATTCAATATTCAACTCCATGATATATATCATATATATAAAATTGTCACACGTAACTAATGTTAACACATGCTGATGCTAGGGACTCATTTGTTTACGAGTCATTTTTTTTGGCGAGTCAAGTCAGAGTCATTTGAAACGAGTCGAGTCTGAAGTCACTGTGTGCGACTTACGTGCGACCCATCTCCGTTATTCAGACCTTTATCATTCATTCTGTGGTGAAGTCTAATGTATGCAGATTCCCATCATATCCAGTAGGAGCAGCATTGTTGGCATGGCATCCTCAAACTTGCAGGCTTCAGCCTCAGGAGGAAAAAAAAGATTCACATCAGAACCACATTGGAGTAAAAACAGAAGATGTAAATGTGTATGTATTTATGTAAATAATGACATAATATACAGTAAGAGCTCAGGTCACAGACCCCCAGATTCTGAGCCACACATCCCTGATTTGGAAAGACTAATCAAAAGCCTGGGTAAATAACAATGTTTTCAATCTGAACTTGAAAATTGAGACTGTATCTAAATCACAAAGAGAGGTGGGTAAATTAGTTTTAATTTGTGGGGCCGTGTAAAAGAATGATTGCCCCCTCCCTGCAACCCAGCACCTTGTAAAAGTAAACATGCTGAGATGTAGTGCTCAATAAGTTCACTTAATACGGTGGAGCCGGACCATGTAGTGCTTTATAGGTTAGTAAAAGTACTTTGTAGGTTGCAGAATTTAATTGGCAGCCAGTGTAGAGATGACAGTACAGGACTGATATGATTAAACTTTCTAGTTTTAGTTTATACTTGAGCTGCAGCATTTTAAACCAACTAGAGCTTGTTCATGGATCTGCCAGAGCATTCAGTGAGAAGAGCAATATAATAATGTATTCGAGAAAAAAAAAAAAAAAAAAATGGATCTGTTTTTTTAGTAGCAGTACCCTTACCTTCTTTTGCAGCCATGCCTTTGTGTAACGCTATATGGGCTATGACAAGACGAGAGGGGGTGGACACACACAGAGAAGTTATAACAAAAAGAGTTTAATGATAACAAAAGACTAAACAAGGTGACAAGATACTCAAAATAAGACCTAAGCTAAAGGATAACGTTGATAATAAACTAAATGCTAATCTAAAAACACAGAAGCTGAGCTAAATACTAAACTAAACATGGAAAAAAAACCTAAACAAGAACTACACTAAAAAAGAAACAAGACTAACAAGCCACGAATAAGACAAACAAAGACTAAAATCGGCCAAACAGAGCTAAACAGATTGAACAGAGTAAACAGAGCTAAACAGGTTGAACAGAGTAAACAGAGCTAAACAGGTTGAACAGACTAAACAGAGCTAAACAGGTTGAACAGACTGAACAGAGCTAAACAGAATGAACAGATTAAACAGAGCTAAACAGATTGAACAGACTAAACAGAGCTAAACAGATTGAATAGAGTAAACAGAGCTAAACAGAGCTAAACAGAGTGAACAGACTAAACAGAGCTAAACAGGTTGAACAGACTAAACAGAGCTAAACAGAGCTAAACAGAGCTAAACAGACTAAACAGAGCTAAACAGATTAAACAGACTAAACAGAGCTAAACAGGTTGAACAGAGTAAACAAACTAAAAAGAGCTAAACAGGTTGAACAGACTAAATAGAGCTAAACAGGTTGAACAGACTAAACCGAGCTAAACAGATTGAACAGACTAAACCGAGCTAAACAGATTGAACAGATTAAACAGAGCTAAAAAGATTGAACAGAGTAAACAGAGTAAACAAAGCTAAACAGATTGAACAGACTAAACAGAGTAAACAGAGCTAAACAGATTGAACAGACTAAAAAGAGCTAAACACGTTAAACACACTAAACAGAGCTAAACAGGTTGAACAGACTAAACAGAGCTAAAAAGATTGAACAGACTAAACAGAGCTAAACACGTTGAACAGACTAAATAGAGCTAAACAGAATGAAGAGTAAACAGAGCTAAACAGGTTGAACAGACTAAACGGAGCTAAACAGATTGAACAGAGTAAACAAAGCTAAACAGATTGAACAGACTAAACAGAGCTAAACAGATTGAACAGACTAAAAAGAGATAAACAGGTTGAACAGAGTAAACAGATTAAACAGACTAAAAAGAGCTAAACACGTTAAACACACTAAACAGAGCTAAACACGTTGAACAGACTAAATAGAGCTAAACAAATTGGACTAAACAGAGCTAAACAGAGTAAACAGATAGAACAGAGTAAACAGGTTGAACAGAGTAAACAGAGCTAAACAGATTGAACAGAGCAAACAGAGCTAAACAGGTTGAACAGAGTAAACAGAGCTAAACCGATTGAACAGACTAAACAGAGCTAAAGAGGTTGAACAGACTAAACAGAGTAAACAGAACTAAACAGATTGAACAGACTAAAAACAGCTAAACACATTGAACAGACTAAACAGAGCTAAACAAATTGGACTAAACAGAGCTAAACAGGTTGAACAGAGTAAACAGAGCTAAACAGATAGAACAGAGTAAACAGATTGAACAGAGTAAACAGAGCTAAAAAGAATAAAGAGTAAACAGAGCTAAACAGGTTGAACAGACTAAACGGAGCTAAACAAATTGAACAGACTAAACAGAGCTAAACACGTTGAACAGACTAAATAGAGCTAAACAGAATGAAGAGTAAACAGAGCTAAACAAGTTGAACAGAGTAAACAGAGCTAAACAGATGGAACAGACTAAACAGAGCTAAACAGATTGAACAGACTAAAAAGAGATAAACAGGTTGAACAGACTAAACAGAGTAAACAGAGCTAAACAGATTGAACAGACTAAAAAGAGCTAAACACGTTGAACAGACTAAACAGAGCTAAACAGATGGAACAGACTAAACAGAGCTAAACAGATTGAACAGACTAAACAGAGCTAAACAGATTGAACAGACTAAACAGAGCTAAACAGAGCTAAACAGGTTGAACAGAACTAAACAGATTGAACAGACTAAAAACAGCTAAACACATTGAACAGACTAAACAGAGCTAAACAAATTGGACTAAACAGAGCTAAACAGGTTGAACAGAGTAAACAGAGCTAAACAGATAGAACAGAGTAAACAGATTGAACAGAGTAAACAGAGCTAAAAAGAATAAAGAGTAAACAGAGCTAAACAGGTTGAACAGACTAAACGGAGCTAAACAAATTGAACAGACTAAACAGAGCTAAACACGTTGAACAGACTAAATAGAGCTAAACAGAATGAAGAGTAAACAGAGCTAAACAAGTTGAACAGAGTAAACAGAGCTAAACAGATGGAACAGACTAAACAGAGCTAAACAGATTGAACAGACTAAAAAGAGATAAACAGGTTGAACAGACTAAACAGAGTAAACAGAGCTAAACAGATTGAACAGACTAAAAAGAGCTAAACACGTTGAACAGACTAAACAGAGCTAAACAGATGGAACAGACTAAACAGAGCTAAACAGATTGAACAGACTAAACAGAGCTAAACAGATTGAACAGACTAAACAGAGCTAAACAGAGCTAAACAGGTTGAACAGAGTAAACGGAGCTAAACTGGTTGAACAGACTAAACAGAGCTAAACAGATTGAACAGACTAAACAGAGCTAAACAGATTGAACAGAGTAAACAGAGCTAAACAGACTAAACAGAGTAAACAGAGCTAAACAGATTGAAAAGACTAAAGAGAGCTAAACACGTTGAACAGACTAAACAGAGCTAAACAGATTGAACAGAGTAAACAGAGCTAAACAGATTAAACAGACTAAACAGAGCTAAAAAGATTGAACAGACTAAACAGAGCTAAACAGAGCTAAACAGGTTGAACAGAGTAAACGGAGCTAAACTGGTTGAACAGACTAAACAGAGCTAAACAGATTGAAAAGACTAAAGAGAGCTAAACACGTTGAACAGACTAAACAGAGCTAAACAGATTGAACAGAGTAAACAGAGCTAAACAGATTAAACAGACTAAACAGAGCTAAACAGATTGAACAGACTAAACAGAGCTAAACAGAGCTAAACAGGTTGAACAGAGTAAACGGAGCTAAACTGGTTGAACAGACTAAACAGAGCTAAACAGATTGAAAAGACTAAAGAGAGCTAAACACGTTGAACAGACTAAACAGAGCTAAACAGACTAAACAGAGTAAACAGAGCTAAACAGATTGAAAAGACTAAAGAGAGCTAAACACGTTGAACAGACTAAACAGAGCTAAACAGATTGAACAGAGTAAACAGAGCTAAACAGATTAAACAGACTAAACAGAGCTAAAAAGATTGAACAGACTAAACAGATTGAACAGACTAAACAGAGCTAAACAGGTTGAACAGAGTAAACATTGCTAAACAGGTTGAACAGAGTAAACAGAGCTAAACAGGTTGAACAGAGTAAACGGAGCTAAACTGGTTGAACAGACTAAACAGAGCTAAACAGATTGAACAGACTAAACAGAGCTAAACAGATTGAACAGACTAAACAGAGCTAAACACGTTGAACAGACTAAACAGACCTAAACAGACCTAAACAGGTTGAACAGACTAAACAGAGGTAAACAGATTGAACAGACTAAACAGACTAAACAGATTAAACAGACTAAACAGAGCTAAACAGGTTGAACAGAGTAAACAGAGCTAAACAGGTTGAACAGACTAAATAGAGCTAAACAGATTGAACAGACTAAACAGAGCTAAAGAGGTTGAACAGACTAAACAGAGCTAAACAGATTAAACAGACTAAACAGACTAAACAGATTAAACAGACTAAAAAGAGCTAAACACGTTGAACAGACTAAACAGAGCTAAACAGATTGAACAGAGTAAACAGAGCTAAACAGGTTGAACAGACTAAACAGACCTAAACAGGTTGAACAGACTAAACAGATCTAAACAGATTGAACAGACTAAACAGACTAAACAGAGCTAAACAGATTGAACAGACTAAACAGAGTAAACAGAGCTAAACAGACTGAACAGACTAAAAAGAGCTAAACACGTTGAACACACTAAACAGATTGAACAGAGTAAACAGAGCTAAACAGGTTGAACATACTAAACAGACTAAACAGGCCGAACAGACTAAACAGAGCAAAACAGATTGAACAGAGTAAACTGAGCTAAACGGGTTGAACAGAGTAAACAGAGCTAAACAGATTGAACAGAGTAAACCGAGCTAAACAGATTGAATAGAGTAAACAGAGCTAAACAGATTGAACAGAGTAAACAGAGCTAAACAGGTTGAACATACTAAACAGGTTGAACATACTAAACAGAGCTAAACAGATAGAACAGAGTAAACAGAGCTAAACAGATAGAACAGAGTAAACAGAGCTAAACAGATAGAACAGAGTAAACAAAGCTAAACAGGTTGAACAGACTAAACAGAGGTAAACAGGTTGAACATACTAAACAGACTAAACAGGCCGAACAGACTAAACAGAGCAAAACAGATTGAACAGAGTAAACGGAGCTAAACGGGTTGAACAGAGTAAACAGAGCTAAACAGATTGAACAGAGTAAACCGAGCTAAACAGATTGAATAGAGTAACCAGAGCTAAACAGATTGAACAGACTAAGCAGGCCAAATGGACTAAACAGATTGAACAGACTAAACAGAGCTAAACACGAACAGAGTAAACAGAGCTAAACAGATTGAACAGAGTCAACAGAGCTAAACAGATTGAACAGAGTCAACAGAGCTAAACAGATTGAACAGAGTCAACAGAGCTAAACAGATTGAAGAGTCAACAGAGCTAAACAGAGTGAACAGAGTCAACAGAGCTAAACAGATTGAACAGAGTCAACAGAGCTAAACAGATTGAACAGAGTAAACAGAGCTAAACAGATTGAACAGAGTAAACAGAGCTAAACAGATTGAACAGAGTAAACAGAGCTAAACAGATTGAACAGACTAAACAGAGCTAAACAGGTTCAACAGACTAAACAGAGCTAAACAGGTTGAACAGACTAAACAGAGATAAACAGGCTGAACAGACTAAACAGAGCTAAACACGTTGAATAGACTAAGCAGGCCAAACAGACTAAACAGACTAAACAGACTAAACAGAGCTAAACAGGTTGAACAGACTAAACAGAGCTAAACAGATTGAACAGACTAAACAGAGCTAAACAGATTGAACAGACTAAACAGAGCTAAACAGATTGAACAGACTAAACAGAGCTAAACAGATTGAACAGACTAAACAGAGCTAAACAGTTTGAACAGAGTAAACAGAGCTAAACAGTTTGAACAGACTAAACAGAGCGAACAGACTACACAGAGCTAAACAGGGCGAACAGACTACACAGAGCTAAACTGGTTGAACAGACTAAACAGGTTGAACAGACCACACAGAGCTAAACAGGTTGAACAGACCACACAGAGCTAAACAGGTTGAACAGACTAAACAGAGCTAAACAGGTTGAACAGACTAAACAGAGCTAAACACATTGAACAGACTAAGCAGGCCAAATGGACTAAACAGATTGAACAGACTAAACAGAGCTAAACACGAACAGAGTAAACAGAGCTAAACAGATTGAACAGAGTCAACAGAGCTAAACAGATTGAACAGAGTCAACAGAGCTAAACACGTTGAATAGACTAAGCAGGCCAAACAGACTAAACAGACTAAACAGAGCTAAACAGGTTGAACAGACTAAACAGAGCTAAACAGGTTGAACAGACTAAACAGAGCTAAACAGATTGAACAGACTAAACAGAGCTAAACAGTTTGAACAGAGTAAACAGAGCTAAACAGTTTCAACAGACTAAACAGAGCGAACAGACTACACAGAGCTAAACAGGGCGAACAGACTAAACAGGTTGAACAGACCACACAGAGCTAAACAGGTTGAACAGACCACACAGAGCTAAACAGGTTGAACAGACTAAACAGAGCTAAACAGGTTGAACAGACTAAACAGAGCTAAACAGGTTGAACAGACTAAACAGAACTAAACAGAACTAAACAAATTGAACAGAGTAAACAGAGCTAAACAGATTGAACAGAGCTAAACAGATTAAACAGAGCTAAACAGGTTGAACAGATTAAACAGAGCTAAACAGATTGAACAGACTAAACAGAGCAAAACAGTTTGAACAGACTAAACGGCGCTAAACAAATTAAACAGACTAAACAGAGCTAAACAGGTTGAACAGACTAAACAGAGCTAAACAGTTTGAACAGACTAAACAGAGCTAAACAGTTTGAACAGACTAAACAGAGCTAAACAGGTTGAACAGACTAAACAGAGCTAAACAGGTTGAACAGACTAAACAGAGCTAAACAGGTTGAACAGACTAAACAGAGCTAAACAGGTTGAAGAGTAAACAGAGCTAAACAGGTTGAAGAGTAAACAGAGCTAAACAGATTGAACACACTAAACAGACTAAACAGCTTGAACAGACTAAACAGAGCTAAACATGTTGAACAGACTAAACAGAGCTAAACAGATTGAACAGAGTAAACAGAGCTAAACATGTTGAACAGACTAAACAGAGCTAAACAGATTGAACAGAGTAAACAGAGCTAAACAGGTTGAACAGAGGAAACAGAGCTAAACAGGTTGAACAGACTAAACAGATTGAACAGACTAAACAGACTAAACAGAGCAATCATAAAAGGGGCGTTGGCTGGTCACCCTAAACAAACACTCTTCAGCCATGTGCTTCTGGAAAGGTGGGCGTGGCAGGTGCACAGGAGCTCCAGCAAGAGCACACAGAGGCTGGATCCGTGACACTTGTGGTTTTGATGTGGTTTTGCATTGTCTTGTTGAAAAAATATATGAATGTCCCTGGAAAAAATGACATCTTGAAGACAGTATATGTTTTTCTAAAATGTCAGTGTAATTTTCTGCATTACTGCTGCCATCACAGAAGTGTAAATTACATTGGCCAAGAGATCCTTTCTTTGCTGGAGAGGCTATCTTTGCTGCTCAAAAACTCAGTCTTCTGTAAACACTGCTTTTGAACCAAATCAAGATTACAACCTGTTGACATCGCTGGTTTAAAATCACATAATTATTTAGTTTTTTATCTGATTACTAGCCCTAAATTGCCCCAGTGCCAACACTCCCCCAATATGTTGCAGGCATATACTGTATGTATATTAACAAATAAAATGAAGTTAACCAGACAAAACATGAAATATCTTAATAATGTTATTTAAATAAGTTAATAATGTCTGCAATGAAATAAGTAAAAGTACATGTAAGAAAAGCAGCTTTTTTCTTTTTCATCAGAAAGTAATTTTAAACAAGCAATTAGTTTTCTAAATTTACTTACCTAGTTTAATGAATCACAGCACTGACATTGCTATTACAAATGCTTTCATTGGTATCTGTGGGAATACGGACTCTGGCAAAACATCAGTAGTATCAAACGCTGCACTGAGATCAAGTAACAGCACAACAGATCACGGAATCTGGACTGGACTCTGAAACATTTAAACACTACTACAGTTTAAATTCTACTAATAGGATAAAGTCTTTTTATCGCAATGGACAAATATAATGTATATCTGAGCAAGTGCCCAAGATCTGTGATAATTTAACTTATACAAGCTTCCACTCAGTTAAATCTTAATACAAATAAGATAAATAAAGTCTCTTGTCATACACAGATCAGCCATAACATTAATACCACCTCCTTGTTTCTACACTCACTGTCCATGTTATCAGCTCCACTTAGGAACACTTTGTAGTTCTACAATTACTGACTGTAGTCTATCTCTTTCTCTGCATGCTTTGTTAGCCCCCTTTCTTTGATAACTTTCTTTCTTTGATAACTTGCTTACCGGCGAGAGGTCGATCAGCTGGTGCACTGGTGCAGTACGAACAACCTGGAGCTTAACACGCTCAAGACTGTAGAGATGACAGTGGACTTCAGAAAACACTCACCAGCACGGCTCCCACTCACAATTTTAGGCAGTCCTGTTTCAACTGTGGAGTCCTTCAAGTTTTTGGGCACTATCATTTCCCAGGACCTGAAGTGGGAGTATAACATCAACTCCACCATCAAGAAAACCCAACAGAGAATGTTCTTTCTGCGGAAAATGCGAAAGCTGGGACTGCCACAGGAGCTGCTAAGACAATTCTACACTGCGGCCATCGAATCAGTTCTGTGCACTTCCATCACAGTCTGGTTTGGTGCAGCCACAACACAACAAAGGAACAGACTGCAGTGACAGGTGAAGTCAGCTGAAAAAATCATTGGTGCTCCTCTGCCCTCTATCCAGGACTTGTATACTTCAAGAACCAAGAAACGGGCAGAGAAAATTATCACTGACTCCTCACACCCTGGACATTACTTTATCCAACCCCTCCCCTCCGGCAGGCGCTATAGATCCATCCACATTAAAACCACCAGATTTAAAAGCAGTTTCTTCCCACAGGCGATCTCCCTACTAAATAAATAAATGACTGATAATACATAACACGTAAGCGTAAAAATATTAATCTGCTGCCAAATTGACTACACTGTAGTACTCATCCTACATGTTGTGCACTTTACTGTTTTGTAAATATTTCAGATGCTGCTAAATTACATATCTGTATATTGTGTGTATATAATCTTATAGTTTGGATAATTTTTGTGATTTTGTGTTTAATGTTTAATGTATACGTTGCTTGTACACAGTATCGTACCATTACTAGAGAGATACCATCAGCCGGAAACAAATTCCTTGTGTGTATCCACATACCTGGCCAATAAATCTGATTCTGATTCTGATTCTGATTCTGATTCTGATTCATGCTGTTTTTTAATGGTTGGGACTCTCCCAGGACCACTACAGAGTAGGTATAATTTGGGTGGTGGATCATTCTCAGCACTGCAGTGACAATGACATGGTGGTGGTGTGTTAGTGTGTGTTGTGCTGGTATGAGTGGATAAGACACAATGCTAATAGAGTTTTTAAACACCTCACTGTCACTGCTGGACTGAGAATAGTCCACCAACCAAAAATATATCCAGCCAACAGCACCCTGTAGGCAGCATCCTATGACCACTGATGAAGGTCTAGAAGATGACCAACTCAAACAGCAGCAATAGATGAGTGATTGTCTCTGACTTTGCATCTACAAGGTGGATCAACCAGGTAGGAGTGTCTAATAGAGTGGACAGTGAGTGGAAATGGTATTTAAAATTTCCAGCAGCGCTGCTGTCTGATCCACTCATACTAGCACAACACACACTAACACACCACCACCATGTCAGTGTCACTGCAGTGCTGAGAATGATCCACCACCTAAATAATACCTGCTCTGTGGTGGTCCTGGGGGGGTCCTGATCCAGAACAGGGTGAAAGCAGGCTAAAAAAGTATGTAGAAAAAAAGATGGATTACAGTCAGTAATTATAGAACTTCAAAGTGCTCCTATATGGTAAGTGGAGCTGATAAAATGGACATTGACAGTTTAATGTTATGGCTGATCGGTGTAAATATGCATGTGATAATCAGGTGTAGCTCTCTTACCAAATGATTATGGTCTTGTTGACTTATTATTTTAGTGCCTTAAATTACTAATTGAATGTAACAAAACGTCTTAGCAAAACAAGTCATTTTTTGGTACAGCTGACTACTGTAACAGGCTTCAGACCTCTCACAAAAGTATTTATTTATTAGGATTTGCATTCATGACAGGACAGGTAGTTACTGGTTACACAAAATTCATCAGTTCAAGTCTTTAATATCAAACACAGTCATGGACAATTTCGTATCTCCACTTCACTTGCATGTCTTTGGACAGTGGGAGGAAACTGGAGCTCCCAGAGGAAACCCATGCAGACACAGGGAGAACATGCAAACTCCACACAGAAAGGACCCAGAACGCTCCACCTGGGGATCAAACCTTCTTGCTGTGAGGCAACAGTGCTATCCACTGTGCCACCCTCTCACAAAAGTAAAAAAAAATTCCTACTTAAAACTAAAAGCACCTATCACCACTGAGATCTAGGTTTGAACCTTAGAGGTGTTATCAGCTGGCTGGACATCTACGCAGACATTATTGGCTTGTGTCTGAAGATGAACAGGGGGGCTTTGCAATAAATTGGTGCCCAGTCCTGGTATTTAATGGTGTGTGATACTGCAAAATTTGGTATCGATCCGATACCAAGTAAATACAGGGCCAGTATCGCCGATATCGATCCGATACCGATCCGATACCGATACTTTTTAATAATTAAGGTAGATACATCATCAAATTGCTAAATCTGAATGAATTTCATGACCTTTAGGTGTATTATTGTAATACATATTTTTTTGTAAGTAGCTGCTCTCAGTAGGGTTGTAAATAAATTCACTTGTTTGAAGTGGTCCGATTTCTTGTTTCTAGGTGCTTTACTTTCTCACAACGTTACCATCATGGCGTATCACCACCAAGCGGCTAACTCATACCACATAGTTGTGTTTGCTGGGTTAATACATTTGTAAATTTTTAATAGTGACCGAATACATGTGTTCTTGTTCATTTAAAATAAAAAATCAATGCTATTCTGTTTACATTTATAAGCACAAAGTCAAAAGAAAAGAGCTCACATTCACCAAAACACAGAATAAGAGCTTCACTACATGCTCCGATTCATTTGCGTAGGGTGCGTCCGTACTTTATGTACGTATAGTTAACACTATTATTTCCATCAAATCGCCCCTATTTTTGTATCTGCAAAGCAAAGTATTCAAAAACTTACAATCTTCCAATGCCTACCAATGTACTGATGTCTGTTAGGATTTTAACAACATAACGTGACGGTACCACAACAAAACACAACAGAGCAGGAGGGGAGGAGTAAGTTGTGCATGTAAAATGTGAGAGGAGCGAGTCTGTACACACATGGTCTTTCCTTTCTGGTGAAATGGGAGAAATGTGCTGAATGTAGCGGAAAAAAAAGTAAAACTAAAGTATCGATCCCATCACACTAGTATCGATCCAATACCAATACCAACGTTGGGATCGATAATATCGATATTTGGATCAATCCACCCACCACTACTGGTATTCCTGCCTTGTGCCCAGTGTTTCCAGGACCTGCCGAAACCCGGATGAAAATTAAACTGTTTAGGATAATGAAATGAAAAAAAAAAAACTTAAGGCAAAAAAGGAACACTGATTCCTAAACAATTCATTGGAAAAAAGTCTGACCTGCACAAAAAATCCTATACTTACATACTCATTTACTTAATATCCCACTTTTCTAATTTGTTTTTATTTCCACACAATGTCAACACCCCTCCTCTGTGATTTTCTACTTTGTTCACTGTGGCGCCCCCTTACCTCAATAAGTACCAAAAAACAAGGGGTGGCCCTTGGTTAAGGCCTAGAGCCAAGGGGAGCTCTGATTGGAAGAAACTCACAAACGCAGGTTTAAAGAATATACAATGATTTTCTTTATTAAACAAGACTGGAAAGTTACATGTTGCTGTCAGTTTACTTGGTTAAAAAAATCTAAGAAGCTAAAATGTTACTTATCTAATAAAGTTCGTCAGGCACCACCGGAGCTGGGGGCCAACCTGAGGCTCCAGGCTCATCAACACGCGTGAATAAAACCCAAAAAAGGAGAGAGAAAAAACGTACCAATTTGGCACTACAAACCAAATAACTTACATGCGTTGCACTGCAATATTTATCACTCCAGTAAACACGGCACAAACACCCCAATAACTTAGTCCCCAACTTCTTAGTCCTGACCAAACATTAGAATAGATAAAGTGGCAAAGCACTTCTAATAATCACATATAAATATATAAAATTTTAGGAGCAGCAACGAGGTCACACCACTGTTAAAAGAGCACTATTAAAAGAGAACAGGAGAACAGCTACTAGAGAACAACAGCCAGCACCCAGCACTGTGGTACCAGCGAAATTCACAGAAGCAATCAGCATAACATGATTCCAGCATACACTTGGCAACTTCCAAGCCTCCTTGTTGTATTCCTGGTAGATAAACGGGGAGATGCACTGAAGCTATAGGAGCTACACACACTTAGCTTAGCTCCTTTCTTCCCCTGGACTTGCCTACAAGCATACATACCACAACACTTCTGCCACATGGATCAAACAAATGTTCTGCTACCGTGAAAGCAGCTGCATCCAGGCTCACGTAGCCTAGCAGCCTAGCAGCCAAACAGCCCAAACTTCTCTAAGGCCCAAAGGGGGTCTATATAAATGCCTTTCCTAGGACCTTTGGGTGGACCACATAATTGCCTACTCCACCCCCTTTTTTTCCACACAAATGACCACGGGCCACAACCACACAGGCTACATCACTATCAACACCTGTTCCCCATCAGCCCATGATTATTTTTTATATTTTTTTACACGCTGTGCATCTTTGTTTGCTGTTGTTTTGATTAGTCATACTAAGCCAGTTTTGTTCATAGTCCTTGCTTCATGTTTTTTGTGTTAGACCTGTGTAAAGTACCAGGACCTTGATTATGGATTCTTCCTTTGTTTAACTGCCTGCCTGTCTGACATATTACCCAAGCTACAGAATCTGACCTGTAAAATCACATTTGTTTCTTGCCTTATTTTGCTAAACACCACAGAACACTTACAGATGCAGTGACTTAGTGAAGGGAGCAGCGGAGTAATTAATACACCGTTAGAACAATGTCAGCTTTTTTTGTCTTCGACAAAAGCGCAACCATACCAGAGCCCCCGTGGTACACCACATGGTCCAGGAGTGGACCAGTATTGTAACACTTTCTTTCTCTTCATGCCAATGAATGACTCAATAGATTTTCTCAGAGTTGCCCTTTTCAGTTTGCCAAAACAATAGTGTTATGCCACTGAGTTTTTCTATTGCACTGTAAGTGCTGAGAGAGACAAGGTGAAACTCATGCTCTCCCGATTGACTAACACAGCACACATGTTGGTGGGGAAATTATTTGCATGACAGATGCCCTGTTTGCGGCACGGTGGCTCGGTGGGTAGCACTGTCGCCTCACAGCAAGAAGGTCCTGGGTTCGATCCCCAGGCGGCGTGGTCCGTGTCCTTTCTGTGTGGAGTTTGCATGTTCTCCCCGTGTCTGCGTGGGTTTACTCCGGGAGCTCCGGTTTCCTCCCACAGTCCAAAAACATGCAGTCAGGTTAATTGGAGACTCTGAATTGCCCTATAGGTGAATGGGTGTGTGTCTGTGTGTTTTTATATCCTGGTGGGGACCATGACCTGACTGCACACCAAACCAGTGGGTACCACTTTACATGGTGGGGACCGGCTTCCTGGACCCCACAGGCACAACCATTAACAGCCACTGTAGGTACAGGCGTCGATTACGTCGGCGCGTTGCCCCAGCCCTATACTAAAACAATGTTGGCACCTATCAGCCAGAGAAAAATAATATTGACGGTAGCCAATATCCCAACTGCCTTTATGCTTTATAAGAAGCTGATTTTATACTTGTTGCTCTCTATGCCTAAACTTTACTGAAAATGGTAACTGGTAATAAAAAGATATTTGTTCCAGGATTAATGAACAGTAAAATGGAACTCATTAAAACAAAAACAAAAACAAAAACAAACCAAATACAACTGTTTAAAAATGCAAAGTCTTCCTTATTCAGTTACCTCATGTGTTGCCTTTTTCTAGACCAGTGGGTGTTCAACAAATGTGATCAACAGTGACCAAGCACAATCTTTTGTGAGTAAAGACATCATGGATTTAGAAATAATGTGCACAAAACGAATGTTGGCAAGTGTATGCATGTACTTTGACAAGGCATAATTAGAGATGGACTGATTAGTGTTTTAGGGGCCAATAGTGATCACTGATAGTATTTCAGTACGATCAGTCAATCGCCAATACCGATTTAGAGCAGGGCTGTGGCAGGGTAGTGTTCCACATTAACCTTTTTTGGTGAACTTGGTAATGTATCATTGTGCAGGGCTTCAGTGATGTTCTGCGTCATCTCTCAAGATGAATTGCACTTTACTTTTCTAAATCAAGCACATTTAAAACACTGTGGAACTCTGAGCACCAGCTGAGAGAGTCCACGAATTCCTGTGCAGAACTGCACTGTGACTGTGGAGCTCAGAGTGGAAAACTAAAGGCTTCACATAATGGAGTTTTTAGCATTGTGTTTCCACTCTGAACTCCACACTGCAGTTCTGCACGGCAATTCACAGACTTTCTCAGCTGGTGCGGACAATGCAGACAATTCCATTTCATCTCTTAAGAAACAGTGTAATGTGGCATCCAGCATCAAGCACAATTGTACTTACTGTACATGTGTATGCAATGTATTAAAATTATAAGTTATTCTTAAATAGTGAGCTGCAGAGTTTGTTTACTTGTACATTGTATAAATGTAAATTGTCCTATTCAACCAACTTTTGTTTAACCCCTGAATTTTAACCTTGCTCCCCAGGCAGAGGTAGTAGAGAGCAGTGCCAGTAAAGACAGTGTAGATGAACACTCTGAGCCATTGTGTGAAAATCAGTCAATGGCAAGTATTTCTTATTCCTTTTTATTTCTGTTGGCCCACTCAAACACCATCTGAAAGTAAATGTAGCCATTGACAACACAAGTTGTTGAATCTATAGTTTCTAGAGTCCTCTTCTGTGGTCCCTTATGCACTAATTTACTGTAATAGGTTTTCTGTTCAGCTAAGCACATACAAATTCAAAATAAATATTGAACATCATGTTAATTTGTGTGTGCTGGGAGCATTTAGTAAGTTGAATTTCTTGGTACCTAGAACAAGGTAAAATTCAGCAGTGTACAGTATTTATAATGCAGTATAAAACCTTTATTTTACGCTAATTGTGTTCTGTTGTTCCTTTTTTTTTTAAGGAGAGACAAGTCATACAAGAATCTTCAGATGACAACAGAGATACTGTGATCTTAGACAGAGATTTACCAGCCAATGAAAATGTCCCAGATTTAAAGAGGACTGAGAGCGTATTTGTAAGTCTGTTATTATGTAACTGTCATCTTTAAAACTACAGTTTATACCAATCAGTTTTCTTTTAAAACATACAAAACATAAACAGATCTCATAGATCAAACCATTTAAAACATATTAAAAATACAGTTAACTCTGATCCACTTCCTGTTTCGGTGTCCTAAAAGTTTATGCCAATCAGACCTCCTTTAAAAATGTTTAAAAATACAGAACCAATCAAGCTTAATTATGAAACATGCTTTACACAAGTTACATTAACTCAGAATACGTTAAAACCTATACAGCTCACACTGGTCAAACTTTCCAAGTTCCATTCAGATTAATTAATTAATTAAACTATTCTGTGAATTGGGCTTGTGCGTGCTTCTGTAATAAGCATTTTGTCTTAATGGGTTTTTTTTTAATGAACATTGTCAGTCTATCAAAGGGGCTCATTTTAGCCAGTTCCATTGGTAGTCCTAAATCAATTATCTTAATGTCATTAATTGTTTTAAAAACCGACACATTAAAGCTGTCGTTAATGTTTCCTTTCTAGTTGACAAAAGAATTACTCGGCTACACCTCTGATGCCTCAATCAGCAGTGCTGAAAACAGTGAAGATGAGTATAACCCTGACACATCTGAGTCTAGTTCAGAAGAAAGTGAAACGATCCCTTCTCCTAAAAGGAGGAGAACTGAGACTTTATCTACTACACAGTCATGTGGTGATGTGACATCACACACCAAACGCAAAGCTAAAAACAAAAATCTTCCTCAACCATAACCTCAACTGTAAATGAAGACATGCCAAACTCAGATGGTGATGGCAGTAGTGAAATCACAGTCATGAAACTGAAGAAGACACATGTACATGGAGGGAGGATGTACAACAAAATGCAATATTGCTTGTATTGCTCAAAACCTTTCTGTAAGATGGCAAGACACTTGGAACGAATTCATAAAAACGAGCTGGATGTGGCTAAAGCTCTGAGTTTTCATAAAGGATCTAAGGAAAGAAGAATTCACTTAGATCTTTTACGTAATAAAGGGAACCATGTCCACAACGCTAACATTCTCAAGGCTGGGAAAGGAGTTCTGGTCCCACGTCAACAGACTACTACTAGAAATGCAGATGTGAAGGACTACATGCACTGTGTGAACTGCCAAGGACTTTCCGACGAAAAGCCCTGTGGAGGTACATGTCAAGATGTAAACTGGCCAAGAAGTGCAGTACAACAAAACCTGGTAAATCAAGAGCTCAAGCACTCTGTGACAAGCACCAAGATGAAGTGACACTGACTGTAAAGAGTGACACGTGCATCCTTAAATTTGGAGAACACCTCTACAACAAAATGGGTAGTGACATGACCAAGCACGAGTAAATAAGACAGAAAATGTGAGAAGCGGCAAGGTTGCTGTTTCATGCAAGAAAAGCAGGGAACTTACAAAGGATTGAAGATTTTTTTTAGTCCTTCAAACTTCAACCATGTGATCCAGGCTGTGAAAGATACCTTTGGATTTAAGGAAGATGATCATGCTTTTAAAGTTCCATCTCTAGCGCTGAAGTTGGGCCACAGCCTTAAAAAGATGGCTGACATTGTACAATGTGAAGCAATGATTACAGAAGAGGATGGTGTTGTAGTGTTGTACTGTTTTTCAGAGAAAGTACCTTCAGACAGTGACGGGTCTGAGGATCAAAATGGAAATGCACAGCAAAAACGAAAGCCAAGTCGGTCAACTTCAGTGTCCAAAGGTATACGTTTACTTACACAATAAATAGTCAATTCTGTCTGTCTGTCTATCCATCCATCCATCCACTCATCCATCCATGTTATCTGTCTGTCTATTCATCCATCCATCCATCCATGTTCTGTCTGTCCATCCATCCATCTTCTGTCTGTCCATCCATCCATTCATGTTATGTCTGTCCATCCATCCACCCATGTTGTCTATCTGTCTATTCATCCATCCATCCATCCATACATACATGTTATCTGTCTGTCTATTCATCCATCCATCCATCCATGTTCTGTCTGTCCATCCATCCATCTTATGTCTGTCCATCCATCCATGTTATGTCTGTCCATCCATCCACCCATGTTGTCTATCTGTCTATTCATCCATCCATCCATCCATGTTCTGTCTGTCCATCCATCCATCTTATGTCTGTCCATCCATCCATCCATGTTATGTCTGTCCATCCATCCACCCATGTTGTCTATCTGTCTATTCATCCATCCATCCATCCATCCATACATGTTATCTGTCTGTTTATTCATCCATCTAACCTGCTACATCTCTCTATTTCTCATCTATTTATCCATCTACAGTAGGGGGAAATAAGTATTTGATCCCCTGCTGATTTTGTAAGTTTACCCCCTTACAAAGACTTGAACAGTCTATAATTTTATGGAAGGTTTATTTTAAAAGAGAGAGACAGAATATCAACAAAAAATCCAGAAAAAAAACATTAAATAAAAGTTATAAATTAATTTGTATTTAATTAAGGGAAATAAGTATTTGATCCCCTACCAACCAGCAAGAATTCTGACCCCCACAGACCGGTTATGTGCACAAAAATGCAATTGACAAGCTCCTCCCGTGTAATTCTGGACTGACCTCACCTTTCTCAGAATCATTCTTACCCCACCAGGTGAGATCTTGCATGGAGCTCCAGCGCGAGGGTGATTGACTGTGATCTTGTATTTCTTCCATTTTCGAATTATCGCACCAACAGTGGTCTCTTTCTCACCAAGCTTCTTGCTGATGGTCTTGTAGCCCATTCCAGCCTTGTGCAGGTCTACAATCTTGTCCCTGACGTCCTTTGATAGCTCTTTGGTCTTGCCCATGGTGGTTGAGAGATTTGAACGGAAGAAACTGATTCTGTGACAGGAGTCTTTTATACAGGGACAGGACTAATTTGTGTGCCTCATGGGCACATAACCGGTCTGTGGGGGTCAGAATTCTTGCTGGTTGGTAGGGGATCAAATACTTATTTCCCTTAATTAAATACAAATTAATTTATAACTTTTATTTAATGTTTTTTTTCTGGATTTTTTGTTGATATTCTGTCTCTCTCTGTTAAAATAAACCTTCCATAAAAATTATAGACTGTTCAAGTCTTTGTAAGGGGGTAAACTTACAAAATCAGCAGGGGATCAAATACTTGTTTCCCCCACTGTACCTTCTCCTCTCTGTTTTTCAGAGAAAGTACCTTCAGACAGTGACGAGTCTGAGGATCAAAATGGAAATGCACAGCAAACACGAAAGTCATGTCAGTCACGTCAGTCAGGTCTGTCATCTTCAGTGTCCAAAGGTATACGTTTACTTACACAATAATTAGTCAATTCTGTCTGTCCATCCATCCATCCATCCATGTTATCTGTCTGTCCATCCATCCATCTATGTTATGTCTGTCCATCCATCCATCCACCCATGTTATCTGTCTGTCTATTCATTCATCCATCCATCCATCCATCCATGTTATCTGTCTGTCTATTCATCCATCTAACCTGCTACATCTCTCTATTTCTCATCTATTTATCCATCTACCTTCTCCTCTCTGTTTTTCAAAGAAAGTACCTTCAGACAGTGACGAGTCTAAGGATCAAAATAGAAATGCACAGCAAAAAACGAAAGTCAAGTCGGTCATCTTTAGTGTCCAAAGGTATACGTTTACTTACACAATAATTAGTCAATTCTGTCTGTCTGTCTGTCTGTCCATTCATCCAGCCATGTTATCTGTTTATTGTATCTGCTACAGTAGCTGTTTACATGTCTTTTATTCAGTCACTTTGCTGTACCATCTTCCTGTTCTTCCACATTTCCATGTTTTCCTCTACCCCTCTCTCTGTCCCATGATACTGATTTACACATTACAAAGTCTGCACGTTTAACAATGGTCAGTCCGTTATATCTAGAACTTGTGAAGATTAAAATATTACAAACCCTATAGGAAAATTAGAAACTGGAATTAAATTAATGTAACATTCAGGAACATCATTCAGTTTGTTCAAGTTTGTTCCATTGTCTTGATAATTTATGCTTTTTAAAAAATCACTTATTCATTGGTCTGTTAAAGATGTATCCAGGTGTCATGCTCACAAGCTTTATGGAGATGCAGATTTCCTTTTCCAGCAGGACTTAGCACCTGTCCACACTGCCAAAAGTACCAAGTACCAAGACCTGCTTTAATAACCACAGAATCACTGTGCTTGATTGGCGAGCAAACTCGCCTGACCTAAACCTCATAGAGAATCTATGGAGTATTGTCAAGAGGAAGATGGGAGACACCCAACAATACAGACGAGCTGAAGGCCGCTATCAAAGCAACCTGGGCTTCCATACAAGCTCAGCAGTGCCACAGGCTGATCGCCTCCATGCCATGCCCGCATCGATGCAGAAATTCTTGCAAAAGGAGCCCCGACCAACTACTGAGTGCATAAACTGTACATACATTTCAGTAGGCCAACATTTGTGTATTCAAAATCCTCTTTTTAAATTGGTCTTATATAATGTTCTAATTTTCTGAGATACTGACTTTTGGGTTTCCATTGGCTGTAAGCCAAAATCATCAACATTAAAAGAAATAAACACTTACAATGGATAACTCTGTTTGTAATTAATCTATATGAGTTTCACTTTTTGAATTGAATTACTGATATGAATTAACTTTTCCATGATATTCTAATTTATTGAGATGCACCTGTATATATACTTATCTATCTTCTCATTCTCACCATCTTCACTCTGTTATTCTATCTTTTTACTATACTGTATCTCCTTCTCCGTCTTTTTCTTATACGCTCCCTCTCTTTTTGTTCCGTTCTCTCTCTCGGTCTCTCCTCCACCCCTCGCTCTCTCTCTCTTTCTCTCTTTTTGTCTGAAGAATTGAAAAACAAAACGTACGACCAAGAGTTTTTTTTAGTTTATCATTTTGGTTTATGGACAGTTAAGCACTTAAGAGATTTTGTTCAACTAGTTTACCTAATCTGTAAAAAACACTTAAAAGGGAAGCTACATATTAAAAATAGTACATCTGGAGTAACAAATTGTTGGATCAAGTTTTTTTCTCTCATAATGCACTGATGTTGAACAAATTAAATTTTATTTTTAGAACACTTTTTCCAGCTAATGTTTGTCACAAAGCCACTTCTACAGAATCTGTGCCTTAGCGCTAGTACACAAGCCAAGGGTGCGGACAAACTGGAGGAAGAAACCTTGGGAGACTCCAAGGCTCAAAAGAGGAACGCGTCCTCCTCTGGTCTATCCAAGATGGCAAGGTAGAACGAAAGACTATTGTTATGGAGACGAATAACAGTATATAAGAGGCAGGAGTGTACAGATTGAACCATTGACGAGCAGTAGAGTATATAGTTGTCAGTAGGATCAACGAGATTCTGTAAACAGTACCAGCAGCTTCCACTTCCAAATGTGATGCAAACAGATACAAGTTGGTGATGTGGCTGTCAAAGTGAGTGAACATAAAATTAAGTGCCTTTAATAAGTCTATAGCTAGATATGCACCTCCCTGTGCACATGGGCACTGTCATGCTGGAACAGGTACAGGCTTTCACTTGAAGGCTTATAATTTATTTCCATATCATAAAAGTTATTCAGCGGTTAGCTATGAGTGTGGCTGGAACTTACTTTTGTCCATATAATGTATTTTTTAAACTTAATGCCTCTGCACATTGCGTTTTATAAGCAGAAGTAAGATTATTGAAAACTTTTGCCCACAGAGCTTTTCTATGTTTCATGGAACAGCAAGACATCTCAGGAAATCTCCACTTAAAATGCAGTTGTTTGTTTAAATGTAAAATTAGGCAGAGATAAATTGCATTTTATTATGAAAAGTCACAAGCTATTTTCCACAATGATTGTTTATTCACGATGCACCTAGCCGCTGAGGTTCCTGCACTCATGAATATCAAAAGAATCCAGCATCGTTCTTCAATTGCCATAAAACTTACTGTTCTACTCGCTGGTTTTACCAATCTGCTGAAGAAAGTTACTGCTGAGCTATGTAAATCAGATTAGATATGTTGGATTCTTCAGTGGAGGAAAATTGGAGATCACACACACACACACACAATAAAAAAAGCACAAGATACAAAAATAATAAAAACTTTGCAGGAAAAAAAACTAGTTAAAAACAATGACATTATCAATGCTCCCTTTGTTCAATTTGAAATAATGAACAATTACACTAACCCGTCATAAATTAGAAATTAGACTCACATGTTACCACCTTGTTAGTAGTCATATGACTCTAATTAGCCTATGAATTGTGGCTTTGATGCTTAAAAAGGCTAGTTTTAGTCCATGTTCCTTGTTTACAATTGCAAAGAATAAAAGCTGTCTGAACAAACCAGAGATGCTACCAGAAATGCTATCACCAAGTACAAGACTGTCTCTATAGACATTGCCATACCATAATAGTGATTGACCAGGTTAAAAAAGTAATAAAACATTAACTATTTAATAGCAATACACACAAAAAATTGGTACAGGGGGAAATAAATGTGTGAGGGTACCATTGACACAGAGATATGCCATCAAGCTAATGTATTTTCCAGGAAAGTTCATGGCTATTTCAGCAAGACAATGCCAATCTATCTCTTATTAAAAATACATCATAAAAATTCTAAGCTTGTTTATGCATACAAAACAAGGTTGCGGAAGGTCCGGTTTCACAAGGAAACACTGGGCTCAAGGCAGGAATACCCTGGGCAGTGTGCCAATCCATTGTAGGGCTTTGGCCATTCTCCATCACTAATGTCTGTGTAGATGCCTGGCCAGTGGGTTAGCCTAATGCTGCTGTGCCACCCAAAAAAATGTCACTCATAGCGCTTTTCCACCAAATAACTTTTTTTAACTTGTTCTGTTCAGGTTTCTTCAAACCTTGGTGTTTTTTAGAGAACCAGCCCACGTTTCCACCAATTTTTGGGAGTCAAGCATGCGTCATCAACAGTGGGCATTGCACAACAAAAGTAAAGAGTAGAGTGTGTAGATTATGTGTGAGCATTTGTGTGAGCATTTGTGTGAAATATCCATTCAAGCCACTTTAAAATACAATACATATACAGTGGGGGAAATAAGTATTTGATCCCCTGCTGATTTTGTAAGTTTACCCTCTTACAAAGACTTGAACAGTCTATAATTTTTATGGAAGGTTATTTTAACAGAGAGAGACAGAATATCAACAAAAAATCCAGAAAAAAAAACATTAAATAAAAGTTATAAATTAATTTGTATTTAATTAAGGGAAATAAGTATTTGATCCCCTACCAACCAGCAAGAATTCTGACCCCCACAGACTGGTTATGTGCCCATGAGGCACACAAATTAGTCCTGTCCCTGTATAAAAGACTCCTGTCACAGAATCAGTTTCTTCCATTCAAATCTCTCGACCACCATGGGCAAGACCAAAGAGCTATCAAAGGACGTCAGGGACAAGATTGTAGACCTGCACAAGGCTGGAATGGGCTACAAGACCATCAGCAAGAAGCTTGGTGAGAAAGAGACCACTGTTGGTGCGATAATTCAAAAATGGAAGAAATACAAGATCACAGTCAATCACCCTCACTCTGGAGCTCCATGCAAGATCTCACCTGGTGGGGTAAGAATGATTCTGAGAAAGGTGAGGTCAGTCCAGAATTACACGGGAGGAGCTTGTCAATGATCTCAAGGGAGCTGGGAGCAGAGAAATGCTGAATATGACCCCAAGAACACCATCCCCACCGGGCATTTCTTTGCCTCCAAACACGGCGAGTGGAGTTGATGCCAAAGAGCTCAATTTTGGTCTCATCTGACCATATCACATTCTCCCAAGCTTTCTCTGAATCATTCAGGTGTTCATTGGCAAACTTCAGATGGGCCTGTACATGAGCCTTCTTGAGCAAAGCGACTTTGCGGGCACTGCAGGATCTCAATCCATTACGGCGAAGTGTGTTACTAATGGTTTTCTTGGTGACTGTGCTCCCAGCTCCCTTGAGATCATTGACAAGCTCCTCCCGTGTAATTCTGGACTGACCTCACCTTTCTCAGAATCATTCTTACCCCACCAGGTGAGATCTTGCATGGAGCTCCAGCGCGAGGGTGATTGACTGTGATCTTGTATTTCTTCCATTTTCGAATTATCGCACCAACAGTGGTCTCTTTCTCACCAAGCTTCTTGCTGATGGTCTTGTAGCCCATTCCAGCCTTGTGCAGGTCTACAATCTTGTCCCTGACGTCCTTTGATAGCTCTTTGGTCTTGCCCATGGTGGTTGAGAGATTTGAACGGAAGAAACTGATTCTGTGACAGGAGTCTTTTATACAGGGCACATAACCGGTCTGTGGGGGTCAGAATTCTTGCTGGTTGGTAGGGGATCAAATACTTATTTCCCTTAATTAAATACAAATTAATTTATAACTCATTTAATGTTTTTTTCTGGATTTTTTGTTGATATTCTGTCTCTCTCTGTTAAAATAAACCTTCCATAAAAATTATAGACTGTTCAAGTCTTTGTAAGGGGGTAAACTTACAAAATCAGCAGGGGATCAAATACTTATTTCCCCCACTGTATCTATGTTAAACAGCTCGGGGTTCTGAGAATCAGCGTCTTGGGAAAGTTGAAAAAGCTTAAAGTAAAAAAAAAGTGTAATGAGGCTGAATGTACAAAAAGTACTACATATGAACACTAAATTCCTCTCTATTATTACTGGTTATAAGTGCTCTGTACTGCCCAAATTCATTGCTTGTTCTTTTAGTACAACAAGCCACGTTAAGCTTTATTTTTCACGTTACTGCCCAACTCTGGTTATTGAACCGGTTCTGTTCAAATTTCTTCAAACCTTGATGTTTTTTAGAGAACCGGGCCACTTTTCCACCAGTATCTAGGCGCCAAGCAAACTGTGGGCATTGCGCAACAAAAGTAAAGAGTAGTGTAGAGTGTGTAGATTATGTTTGAGCATTTGTGCTATTGTTACTGATGTACGTTTTATGCAAAAAGCATCGATCATCTGTTGGTGATAAAAAGACGTAGAAGGCGACTTTGTTCCTCGTGTTTGATTCCATTGTTGCTTGCTTTAGTGCATTCACATGAAAAGCACTTTGCGCTTTGCTCACCGTGGCCCTAGGTACAAATAGCCGCTTTGCCGAGTGCTTGGCTTAAGCGGTGCGGTAAAACATGACTAAAGTGTTCCTCGACAGGAACATCTATTTGTGTGAAATAACCATCAAATCCACTTTAAAAGCATCCACATACACTGATCAGCCATAACATTAAAACCACCTCCCTGTTTCTACACTCACTGTCCATTTTATCAGCTCCACTTACCATATAGAAGCACTTTGTAGTTCTACAATTACTGACTGTAGTCCATCTATTTCTCTACATACCTTTTTAGCCTTCCTGTTCTTCAATAGTCAGGACCCCCACAGTGACAGTGAGGTGTTTAAAAACTTCAGCAGCGCTGCTGTGTCTGATCCACTCATACCAGCACAACACGCACTAACACACCACCACCATATCAGTGTCACTGCCAGACCGAGAATAGTCCACCAACCAAAAATATCCAGCCAACAGCGCCCAGTGGGCAGCGTCCTGTGACCACTGATGAAGGTCTAGAAGATGACCAACTCAAACAGCAGCAATAGATAAGCGATCGTCTCTGACTTTACATTTACAAGGTGAACCAACTAGGTAGGAGTGTCAAATAGAGTGGACAGTGAGTGGACACGGTATTTAAAAACTCCTGCAGCACTGCTGTGTCTGATTCACTCATACCAGCACAACACACACTAACACACCACCACCATGTCATTGTCACTGCAGTGCTGAGAATGATCCACCACCTAAATAATACCTGCTCTGTAGTGGTCCTGTGGGGGTCCTGACCACTAAAGAACAGGATGAAAGCAGGCTAAAAAAGTAATCGTAGAACTACAAAGTGCTCCTATATGGTAAATGCACTAACACACCACCACCATGTCAGTGTCACTGCAGTGCTGAGAATGATCCACCACCCAAATAATACCTGCTCTGTAGTGGTCCTGGGAGAGTCCTGACCATTGAAGAACAGCATGAAAGCATGCAGAGAAACAGATGAACTACAGTCAGTAATTGTAGAACTACAAAGTGCTTCTATATGGTAAGTGGAGCTGATAAAATGGACAGTAAGTGCAGAAAGAAGTGGGTGGTTTTAATGTTATGGCTGATTAGTGTATATCTACAGTATGTTTGGCTTTGTTTACTTCACTGTGTGGTGGTTTTACTTTTAGAGTCAAAAGCTTAACGTAAAAAAAAAAAAAGTAACTTAATGTAAGTTGACACATTAAAACTCTCTTTACTCTGTACTGCAGAAGTTTCTCATAAGTTCGCAGTCTAATACCACTAATAATCTAATCTAATACCTCAGTGTAAATACAGCCTCTTTTTTGGTGGAAACACGCTAAACCGGTTCAAAATCAAGTTCAGAAACCGGAACGGAGCCCGTTCCGCTTCGGTGGAAAAGGGGTATCAGTGAAAAACATTGAAAATCTTTTCTTTGTATTTTTGTCTGCTAAATAAAGGTTTAAGAGAATTAAATTACAAGTTTTGTTTTATTGTACAAGGTACATCATTTTCTATACTGTCCCTGTTTTGGGGGAGAAATGTTATGCCTTCTTTGGTAAAATTGAATGATTGGACTTTCCAGCAACACACTGTCAAGCACACTTCCAAGTCAACCAAACCTTGGTCAAGGAATGAGTCCTGGAATATCCTAGTCTTTTAGTCTTCAGATTTAAACCCGTTGTGGTGGTTTCCCAAACAGGGTTTAACTTAAGACAGGAGTAGGCCTTAGTCTGAAAAAGTAAATCATGTCTTTAAAAAGGACTTTCTGAAACACAGATTAACTACTGATTACTAACACCTGGACTATGGAGTCCCAAACTAGCTTAATTTAAAACCAGCTGTGTTGGTCTGAATTAAGTGGAGCAAAGCTGCCTACAAAACATGGAATGGATCCAGAAACGCTTACAATTGATTGAACTGAAGAAGCAAATACAAGTATGACCATGGCAGCAAAGAGGAGACTGTGATCAAAAATCTTCAGAAAAAGTTGGGACAGTATGGAAAATGCAAATGTGTCAGTGCCAGGGTCTGTCATGGTATGGGGGTGTGTCAGTGCCCCTGGCAAAGGTCATTTACACTTTTGTGATGGCAGCATTAATGCAAAAAAGTACATTGAGATATTAGGGCAACATGTGCTAGATGTTTATTATATGAAATATATCAGGTTCATCCTGTCTGCAATAAAAAAAAAAAAGTAAATGTAAGAAACTCTGCATTTTCCATACTGTCCCAAATTTTTCTGATTTGGGGTTGTACCTTCTAAAACGGTCTCAAAAACTAATGTCATCAAAATTAAGTAATGGGTCACTTTTGTCAGCAAGAACATGTCTAGCTGGTGGTACTCGCTGACATAGTGCAAGTAATCCATTTGTTTTCTTTGACAAACAACATTAATCTAAAGTTAAACCTGCCTCCTGTGAGGTTTAAATTAAGCCTCAATTTAATCTTGCAATAGCTCTAATCTTCCTTCAAGAAATCAAATTAGATAATTTGATTTAAATAGGCTTAATGTAGGCCTATTTTAAGACACGACTGAGAAAGCAGATTTTTGTTAATCTAGGTTAAAAGGCCGTTTTAGTCTAGAACTAGGCTTAATCTCTGTCTGGGGAACCACCCCCATAAAATATTGTGGGTTTATAGAAAGCAGTTGCGACACAACAGCCATAGACCTCGAGGAGTTAGAATATTTCTACTTATGGCAAGCCGTAGCCTAGTGGTCAGTGTACTGGACTAGTAATCAAAAGGTTGTTGGTTCAAGCCTCACCACTGCCAGGTTGTAGCTGTTGGGCCCTTGAGCAAGTTACCTTGAAAAAGTAAGCTGATTACTGATTACTCCTTTAAAAAGTAACTTAGTTACTTTATTGATTACTTGATTTTAAAAGTAACTAAGTTAGATTACAAGTTACTTTATTAGTTATATAATGCGGTCCGCTAAAGAATCCCATAATGCAACTGGAGCTGCGTAGGCAATTGAAGCGGAATAAGAAACAAGAAAGATGGCGGAGTCCTCTGTTCACAAGTGTAAGAAAGATAAATAAAATAAATTTTTTTAAAGACAAATAAATAACAAAAAGACGATAAATATCCAAAATTTTGGCGAGTGGGGTTTGTAATGAGTCTGTAACGTCATCTGATATTACGTCATCACGTCCCCACGTCATCACTTGATGTTGGTAAGATGGCGGATGTAGTACTTTTTTACCGGCCGAGTAGTGCATACTTCCTCCAAGCTAGTACGTACTTAATTGTCGCATAGGCCAGACGTCACTCCCCGAGACGCAAAAAGAAAGCAAAAATATATCTTTTTACTAAGGAAAATGAAAAATATAGTAACGCACAGTAACTTGGATAAGTAACTTTAATCTGATTACTGGATTGGAAATAGTAACGCGTTAGATTACTTGTTACTGAAAAATGTGGTCAGATTAGACATCAGTGGTTCCAGCTAAAGCAGTCCGATATTCATTATCACTCACATGTGAGTGATGAGTGTGTGTCGAGCTTATCTCCAGCTCTAGCTAGACATGGTCAAGAGGTGCCTACCACAGTCTCAACTGGCTTCCCTTATTTCTCATCAGAGCTTGAGGTAATTCAACAGCATTCTCATGCCAGCCCCAGTAAAAAACAGATCCATCAGTCCATTAACGCCCTTCCAGCAGGAGAAATGGAGACCACCTGGTAGTGCAACAACAACTATTAAAGACATTGCCATCAGTTTCATGGCCCTGATGGAAAAATAAATACCAAAAGCGAGAGCGGTGCATCAATTGGCAACACTAACAATACCCAGGCCTCCTTCCGCCACATCACATGCTGCAGCAAAGCAAGATTCTAGCTACATTTGAGGACAAGAATGACTTGGCTGCTGTCTTCTTTCCTTTCGAGAGAATGGTTCAAAGACAACAATTGACTACTGCAGAGAGGGTGGATAGACTGCATTAGAAACTAAGAGGATCTACATTTAGTCTGTTCTCTATCAGAGCATGTCAAAGAATCATGTCCTTCTTAACTACCACAGAGATGTAGCCAAACTGATCCCCCGGACAGTGCATGTCAGTTTAAGTGAGCTACAAAACAAAAGGAATTCTCTTTAACAAAGCTTGCAGAAGACGTTGTTACGACCTGGGCTAGGGCAAACACGCCGTAACCTAAGAAGACGAAAGGTGGCTAACTAATGATAATAACAAACAAAAAATCACCAATCCAAAATATAGTCTTACAATTTCGTAGAGAAAGTTTATCTGTGATTCTGTGCAATTTTCAGTGAAAACATACACAACAAAGGGATAACTATTTACAGGTCTATTAACAACTTTGAAATACACACACAAACTTATACACCAAGTTATTCAGAACAATTATAGGCTGACAGACACAACTAGGGGAGCAAACTCTAACTACACAACACTCATTTCCACATAGACACAGCGTCTAGCGGGCCATGAAAAAAGAAAGGCCCCGAATGAGTGTTCGTCTGATTTACAAATGGTTGGCTCCCGCCTCCCGACATGGATCCGACGCTCTGGTTGGTTGTGGAGTTGAGCAGCTGGATTCAGGCTGACGTCCCATTCGTCCATTCCGACCCCAGCCTCCGCACGGGACAGCGATCCATTGGCTATACACCTGTCGCAGGAATGACACGAAATAAAAAAAACAATACGCCGCCAGTTCGATGGCTTAACAACGTTCATTGCCTGGTTACAAAGAGACAGGCGTATATCTTGAGCTGATAAATATACTGATGTTCATAAGTTTGCAAATAGTTTGGAAACTATTTCAAGTCTGCAAACATCAAGGGCAGCTGCCTTTTTGCACAAACTACAAAAGCTTCAAATGACTACAAAGACTATATAACTATACACCAAAGATCATATAACTATACACAATAAATCATAGAATATAACTATGCACATAGCTCATATCAGAGATCCTTCACTTAAAAGACTAGACTTAATGCTGAAGGCTAATGTAACCATGTTACAAAGTTTACTCTGGAGGTGAGCTGGTACCCATTTACATCAAAGATGGGCCTAATGGCAGTTACACTGTCAAGCGTGCTACTAATGAGACCTTTGACCATTCCTTCACAGAGCAATTTTGATGTTTGGGCCTTGTTTAAAAGATCTGGAATAAGCTAGCCTTGCAAGTGGTGTTTCCTCAGGAAGTGTCCTTGTAGAAATGAGAGTGAAGTGCCTGAGTCCAACCTATCATCTATAAATAAATGCTTGCCAAAAGGGCATTTGTCTGGGAATACTAACCAGGATACTTCTGGTCAGTCATTAAATACTGTGTGCTTCAAAAAAAAAAACATGCACAGATCAACCCCCAGATGAAGAAAGCCTAGCAGCAGAGCATAACTCATAACTCTCATAATAGGAAACAAGAACATTAAAATAGTTTTAAAATTATCCACAAGTGACTACAACACAATTGTCTTTTAAAAGGTAACATCAGGTTAAGCAAAGACATATAATGCTGGTGCCTTTATATTTTGCAAAACAGTTTTAACAGACAGTTATAGAAAGGTTTGCGTGAGTTTCAGATTTTTTTACATAGTAAAAACATTGAACTTTAAAACTATACCACCCCACTACCTGCCAATATTGCATGTACACTATTTTGTGTTTTATAAAAAAGTTTCTCTTTAAGAGCACGGCTAAAATCCAAATGTGTTGCATCCCAGAAACTACATAAAAAAGCTACATAAGCTACAGTCTGCACACCTTATTCACCTTCTCCACGTTTTACTACATTACAGACTCATTCTATTATAGATTGTGTTCATTTTTTGTCACAAAATTATACACAAAATAGCCCACAATGACAAAGTAAAAGCAGGTTTTTAGACATTTGTGCTAATTTATTAAAAAATCAAAATGTAAAATATATGTACACAAGTGTGCACACACTTTCATATGACACCCAAAAGTAAGCTGAGGTGCATTTTGTTTTCACTGATACTGCTTGAGATGTTTCTAAAATTTGATTGGAGTCCACCTGTGGTAAATTCAATTGATTGGACATGATTTTTGATTGCCAACACCTCCCTATATAAGGTCCCACAGTTGACAGTGCATATCAGAGCAAACTCCAAGCCATAGGATCAAAGGAATTATCTGCAGACCTCAGAAACAGGATTGTGTCAGGGCATAGATCTGGAGAAGGGTACAGAAAAATTGCTGAAGCTTTACAGGTCCCAAAGAGCACAGTGGCCACCATCATTTGTAAATTGAAGAAGTTAGGAACCACCAAAAATCTTCCTAGACCTGGCCGCCCGGCCAAACTGAGCGATGGGGGAAGACGGGCCTTGGTTAAGGTACTGGACTTGTAATCAGAAGGTCGCTGGTTCAAGCCCACCACCTTGAGCAAGGCCCTTAACCCTCAATTGCTCAGACTGTATACTGTAACTGTAATGTAAGTCGCTTTGGATAAAGGCGTCTGCTAAATGCTGAAAATGTAAATTATAAAGTCACACACTTCAACATGACTTAGATCCAGATATGTAACCCCTAAATAAATGATTTTTGTCAGTTAAATAAAATTGCATATTTTCTAAACCCTGTTTTCACTTCCGAATTATTGGCGATTTTATTAATTATCCGGCTTGACTGTAAATCTTCAGTAAACAAATCAAAAACTTGTTTAGTAAAATTGTATATAGTACGATGTAATTTGGTAAGATCAAGACCCAGATAGAGAATATTAAATATAATAGGTAAGAAAATAAAGATACTGAAGGCAAACAATGGGTAAATAATTCATATGAAGCTAATTTAATGCTTTACTGAGGTGAAAATGATTAGCACAGGGGGAGTCACTGAAAGGAATGAAAGAGGATATAACTAAAGCCCAAAACTAATCAGTAAACATAGACATCCCTCCTCAGGTTCACAGTTTTGCTCTAAAATTTGAGAATCATTAAGTGTTTCAAAAACAAATCAATTTGCTATTCCGGTGCCATTCTGTTCAGTCTCAGCAATTTCATCTTTTTAGGCTATACCTCAAAATCCATTTCTCTACCAATCCCACTGAGAGTGAAAACACCCTTGGAGTGGAGCTTTCACACTCGCACGCCTCTAATTCTGTGTACCATTCACAGCTGCCACCGTCAATCTTGCCCATGCATGCTTGTGTGTGTGTGTGGTGTGTGTGTCACCCACACAGAGCACATAAATGGTTACACAGAAAGTACACTATATTCCTGACATTTCATAATCTCTGCATTGCTGTTCCTGTAATCACATCCTACTCTACTATAACTAGTGACTCAGAAGTTACTTACAGTGTTTCAATGTAATAGACCTCAATACCTTCTGAACATTCTGATTTTCTTCTGGTGTCTATAGTAATTTAAACTAATGAAATACGACCGCTCAGGTGGCACAGTGGTAAAACACGCTAGCACACCAGAGCTGGGATTTTAAATACATCGTATTGAATCTCGGCTCTGCCATCCGGCTTGGCCAGGTAGCCACAAGAACAACGGTTGGCTGTTGTTTACAGGGTGGGTAAGCCAGACCAGGGTTTCTCATAACTGGTGCAGTTACGACCTCTGCTGGCTGATTGATGGCACCTGTGCAGAATTGGGAAATAATGCTGATCAGGGTGTGGCTCTCCGTGCACAAGGCTGGTCCACATATGAACTCACCTCATGTGTGAAAAGGTGAAAAGAGGCAGTCAGTACTGATTATGTGTCAGAGGGGGCATGTGTCTGTTGCGAAGCTCCTCAGTCAGCAGTGGAGGGTAGAGGTGAAGTTTAGCGCAATCAGGGTGATTGGATACGATTAGATTAGGGGAGATAATTGGCGGCAGGAAATTCTGAGACAAAAAGGTGAAAAAACTAATGAAATTCAATTTATCATATACAGTGTATCACAAAAGTGAGTACACCCCTCACATTTCTGCAGATATTTATGTATATCTTTTCATGGGACAACACTGACAAAATGACACTTTGACACAATGAAAAGTAGTCTGTGTGCAGCTTATATAACAGTGTAAATTTATTCTTCCCTCAAAATAACTCAATATACAGCCATTAATGTCTAAACCACCGGCAACAAAAGTGAGTACACCCCTTAGTGAAAGTTTCTGAAGTGTCAATATTTTGTGTGGCCACCATTATTTCTCAGAACTGCCTTAACTCTCCTGGGCATGGAGTTTACCAGAGCTTCACAGGTTGCCACTGGAATGCTTTTCCACTCCTCCATGACGACATCACGGAGCATATTCATATTCGAGACTTTGCGCTCCTCCACCTTCCGCTTGAGGATGCCCCAAAGATGTTCTATTGGGTTTAGGTCTGGAGACATGCTTGGCCAGTCCATCACCTTTACCCTCAGCCTCTTCAATAAAGCAGTGGTCGTCTTAGAGGTCTGTTTGAGGTCATTATCATGCTGGATCACTGCCCTGCGACCCAGTTTCCGGAGGGAGGGGATCATGCTCTGCTCAGTATTTCACAGTACATATTGGAGTTCATGTGTCCCTCAATGAAATGTAACTCCCCAACACCTGCTGCACTCATGCAGCCCCAGACCATGGCATTCCCACCACCATGCTTGACTGTAGGCATGACACACTTATCTTTGTACTCCTCACCTGATTGCCGCCACACATGCTTGAGACCATCTGAACCAAACAAATGAATCTTGGTCTCATCAGACCATAGGACATGGTTCCAGTAATCCATGTCCTTTGTTGACATGTCTTCAGCAAACTGTTTGCGGGCTTTCTTGTGTAGAGACTTCAGAAGAGGCTTCCTTCTGGGGTGACAGCCATGCAGACCAATTTGATGTAGTGTGCGGCGTATGGTCTGAGCACTGACAGGCTGACCCCCCACCTTTTCAATCTCTGCAGCAATGCTGACAGCACTCCTGCGCCTATCTTTCAAAGACAGCAGTTGGATGTGACGCTGAGCACGTGCACTCAGCTTCTTTGGACGACCAACGCGAGGTCTGTTCTGAGTGGACCCTGCTCTTTTAAAACGCTGGATGATCTTGGCCACTGTGCTGCAGCTCAGTTTCAGGGTGTTGGCAATCTTCTTGTAGCCTTGGCCATCTTCATGTAGCGCAACAATTCGTCTTTTAAGATCCTCAGAGAGTTCTTTGCCATGAGGTGCCATGTTGAAACTTTCAGTGACCAGTATGAGAGAGTGTGAGAGCTGTACTACTAAATTGAACACACCTGCTCCCTATGCACACCTGAGACCTAGTAACACTAACAAATCACATGACATTTTGGAGGGAAAATGACAAGCAGTGCTCAATTTGGACATTTAGGGGTGTAGTCTCTTAGGGGTGTACTCACTTTTGTTGCCGGTGGTTTAGACATTAATGGCTGTATATTGAGTTATTTTAAGGGAAGAATAAATTTACACTGTTATATAAGCTGCACACAGACTACTTTTCATTGTGTCAATGTGTCATTTTGTCAGTGTTGTCCCATGAAAAGATATACTTAAATATCTGCAGAAATGTGAGGGGTGTACTCACTTTTGTGATACACTGTAGGTGGAAATTGTTAGGCACTGTGTTAAAAACAAAATGCTAAGAACAAAAATAGTTTTTATTATATTGGATATATTTTATATATTGCATAATAGTTATTATCCAAATTATAATCAATTAATCTACATTTAATCAACCATAATTATAAAGTAATAATGTGAGTTTTTCAGAGATGTATTTAAATCAGACTTTTTGCTGGAGCACTTCAAATTGCATACTGTTTGCTTTGACTGGACACATTTTAAAAAGACACATACCTTAGGCATACATTGGAGCAAGGAAATAAAAATATATATATATATATAGGGCTTTATGTGTTTCCAGAAACACAGTGGACCCAATAATTTTGAACTGGATGTAGTTCGGTATAAGCTTAAACCTTCCTAGAGTTGGTTATGTGGCCAATTTGGGTGTCCAGCCCAAAAGAACCTTGGCCAGGGAGGTAGAAAGAGACCTAACGGTCACTCTAAAAGTGCAGATATGGAAGAACCTGTTGGACAGATAACTATCTCTTCAGCATTCCATAAATTAGATCTATTTGGCAGCTTGACTAGACAAGCTTGTACCAAACTTCCAGTTTAAAACTATTGAGTCCACTGTCATCCTGGGACAGTGGTAGCCTAGACGGTAGAGCTTTGGGCTATCAACTAAATGGTTGAGAGTTTGAATCCCAGCTCCGCCACGCAGCCACTGTTGGGCCCTTGAGCAAGGCTCTTTGCTCCAGGGGTGCCATACAATGGCTGACCCTGCACTCCGACCCCAGATTGAAAACAAGCTGGGATGTGCGAAGAAAGAATTTCATTGTACTGTACATCTGTATATGTATATATGACAAATAAAGGCATTGTATTGTAAAAGGCATACAACAGTCTGCTTAGAGTTTGTGCAATGGCATGTGAATGACTCTGGAAACATTATATAAATGAGCCTATGGTATAATGAAATGAAAATTGAACTTTTTGGCAGAACAGAACTACAGTATATTTGGCAAAAACAGGCACTGCACATCACCTACAGTGAAACATGGTGGTGGCAGCATCATGGGAACATTCCTGATGACAACCTTGCAGCACATGCAGTCTATAAATGTCCCTGTGTGGTCCTGTCAATGCCCAGAATAAATACTAAGAATAAATAATTCTATGGTATGATGAAATAACAGGCACTGCACATCACTGGGGCAATACCATCCCTAGAGTGAAAGATGGTGGTGGCAGCATCTCAGGAACATTCCTGAAGAACCTTCCTCCAGAGCGTATGCAGTCTATAAACGTCCCTGTGTGGTCCTGCCAATGCCCAGAATAACTACTCCATCAAACTTCATTCACAGAATTTTGGCATACAATCTGACAGAGAGGATCTGCTATGAAGAATAGAAAAAAACTAAATGTATTATGCAAAAGCTTGTAGAGACAAATCTATGTTTTCCCTTCATCATCATGGGTGATTAAGTGTAGATTGATGTGTAAAGATGGCAATTGTATTTATTCAAAACAAAAAAAGTTGGCAAAAAGTCAATACTTCACTGTCAGTCACATGTAATCTCACATTATCTCTTAGTAAGACCAAAGTTACATTCTTTACTACATACATTTCTTATAAGCGCCAATCTAGTGCTGGGTCTTGATCTTATAATAATAATAATAGTAATATTTGATCTTATTTGGTCTTTGATTCCTCATACGGTATGGATTTTTCAAATACCGCCATAACGTAGCATAGTTCATTCAAAAGCTGTAAGCATCATCAGGCAGCAAATCATGTAATATTGTTCACCACTAAAAGCGCTATGGAGCGTTGGGCAGATTAGATGCAGCTCACTTGATAACCAGGTCGCGTTAGCATAACAGTGTTAACAGATGAGAGAGGCTTTCTCAATATGGTGGGGAAAAAAGTAAACAAAAACAGATGGAGGATGAGGAGAGGAAGACCAAATATGCACTGGGAAATCCTGCCAGAGAAATGAGCCGTGTCGGCAGTTTAGAACCGACTAAAATGCTATATACTGTACGATTCCATGGCCATGGCTGTTGCAAACAACGACATTACCAGCACAGTAACAATCTACATACAGTGTATCACAAAAGTGAGTACACCCCTCACATTTCTGCAGATATTTAAGTATATCTTTTCATGGGACAACACTGACAAAATGACACTTTGACACAATGAAAAGTAGTCTGTGTGCAGCTTATATAACAGTGTAAATTTATTCTTCCCTCAAAATAACTCAATATACAGCCATTAATGTCTAAACCACCGGCAACAAAAGTGAGTACACCCCTAAGAGACTACACCCCTAAATGTCCAAATTGAGCACTGCTTGTCATTTTCCCTCCAAAATGTCATGTGATTTGTTAGTGTTACTAGGTCTCAGGTGTGCATAGGGAGCAGGTGTGTTCAATTTAGTAGTACAGCTCTCACACTCTCTCATACTGGTCACTGAAAGTTCCAACATGGCACCTCATGGCAAAGAACTCTCTGAGGATCTTAAAAGATGAATTGTTGCGCTACATGAAGATGGCCAAGGCTACAAGAAAATGGCCAACACCCTGAAACTGAGCTGCAGCACAGTGGCCAAGATCATCCAGCGTTTTAAAAGAGCAGGGTCCACTCAGAACAGACCTCGCGTTGGTCGTCCAAAGAAGCTGAGTGCACGTGCTCAGCATCACATCCAACTGCTGTCTTTGAAAGATAGGCGCAGGAGTGCTGTCAGCATTGCTGCAGAGATTGAAAAGGTGGGGGGTCAGCCTGTCAGTGCTCAGACCATACGCCGCACACTACATCAAATTGGTCTGCATGGCTGTCACCCCAGAAGGAAGCCTCTTCTGAAGTCTCTACACAAGAAAGCCCGCAAACAGTTTGCTGAAGACATGTCAACAAAGGACATGGATTACTGGAACCATGTCCTATGGTCTGATGAGACCAAGATTAATTTGTTTGGTTCAGATGGTCTCAAGCATGTGTGGCGGCAATCAGGTGAGGAGTACAAAGATAAGTGTGTCATGCCTACAGTCAAGCATGGTGGTGGGAATGCCATGGTCTGGGGCTGCATGAGTGCAGCAGGTGTTGGGGAGTTACATTTCATTGAGGGACACATGAACTCCAATATGTACTGTGAAATACTGAAGCAGAGCATGATCCCCTCCCTCCGGAAACTGGGTCGCAGGGCAGTGTTCCAGCATGATAATGACCCCAAACACACCTCTAAGACGACCACTGCTTTATTGAAGAGGCTGAGGGTAAAGGTGATGGACTGGCCAAGCATGTCTCCAGACCTAAACCCAATAGAACATCTTTCAGGCATCCTCAAGCGGAAGGTGGAGGAGCGCAAAGTCTCGAATATCCGCCAGCTCCGTGATGTCGCCATGGAGGAGTGGAAAAGCATTCCAGTGGCAACCTGTGAAGCTCTGGTAAACTCCATGCCCAGGAGAGTTAAGGCAGTTCTGGGAAATAATGGTGGCCACACAAAATATTGACACTTCAGGAACTTTCACTAAGGGGTGTACTCACTTTTGTTGCCGGTGGTTTAGACATTAATGGCTGTATATTGAGTTATTTTGAGGGAAGAATAAATGTACACTGTTATATAAGCTGCACACAGACTACTTTTCATTGTGTCAAAGTGTCATTTTGTCAGTGTTGTCCCATGAAAAGATAGACTTAAATATCTGCAGAAATGTGAGGGGTGTACTCACTTTTGTGATACACTGTATGCAAGGACATGATTCTTGTATAGACAGTCGAGAAAGAAGCTTTCAGAGCAATAATTAAAACACTGGATTCCAGGTTTGTCTTATGGGGTGACAATACTTCATGTCATTTGCTATTCCAATGTTATAAGCGAACTGGAAGCGGAGATGTATAAAGATGTCCACTGTTCTACAACAGATCTGTGGTCAAGTTGTACAGTGGAGTTAAAGGGAGAGCTAATGGTAATTGTACAATACTTAAATATTAAATAAACAATAAATTGTATTTATTGCAAGTTTCATGCGTACTGATTCCATCATATATTGAGTCACTTTGTGGGGCCAAGCAAAGCTTATAGTACTCAAAACCTTCATTATATACATGGTAAAATTAAAACTTTTTATATGCTATGTACATATGAAAGTAGAATAAACCACAGACATAAAAGAACAACCGACAAACCACAGACAAAAAAAAAAACATACTGTGATATACAGTGAAACCGTCAGAATCGTATAAAATACTGTGATACAAATTTTTGGTCATACCGCCCAGCCCTACAGCAATCTGTTACAAAAAATATTTAGCTGGATAAAAAAAAATTAGCTGGATTAGATTTCTAACAAAAACATAAATTGTAGTCATAAATACACCGATTAGGCATAACATTATGACCACCTTCCTAATATTGTGTTGGTCCCCCATTTGCTGGCCCATACATAGTTAGGATGGCGCCGCAGATGGCTGCCTCGTTGAGAGCTCTCTATGTTTTGTGTTGGTTTTTATTTGTTAATGTTATTTATTGTGCGTCAAACTCGGTCAGTTGGAGCAAAGAACAGTTACTGACCTTCAGAGACAATGTTTCACCAACTTTTATTCCTTTTTTGAGTTTTCTCAAAATCCTTCAGAGTTTTTGGAAATTCTCACAACAGGTGCGCTGGCTCTACTCAACCTGGCAAGAAAGCGGCGGAGAGGCAGACGAGCCGGAGCGCTCGTAAAGATGAGGCAACGTGGAGTCCGAACACCGTTACCGAAGAACTACTCCTGCTCAACAACACTAACAGGGACTTTTCAAACACATTTGTGCTGTGCTTTACGGAGACTAGGCTTTCGGAGCTGACCCCGGATAGCGCGCTGCATCTCCCCGGCTTTCAGCTGCACCGAGCAGACAGACACGCGGAGCTTAGCGGCAAAACAAGAGGAGGAGGACTGTGCTTTTACATCAATGAACGCTGGTGTAAAGACGTAGCGGTACTGTTAAAATCATGCACTCCTTATCTAGAATCACTTTTCATTAACTGTAGACCATACTACTCTCCCAGAGAGTTTTCGTCATTCATTCTGGTCGCTGTTTACATTCCGCCGGATGCACGCACGAGAGATGCGCAGAAACTGCTGGCCGATCAGATAATGAAAGTAGAAAGGGAGAACCCGGACTCACTGCTCATCATCCTGGGAGACTTTAACAGCGCAAATCTTACCAAAGAAATGCCGAAATACAAGCAACATGTCACCTGTGCCACAAGAGAAGGAAACATTCTGGATCATTGCTACACCTCTGTTAAAAATGCCTATCGCTCCGTCACGCGTGCGGCTCTCGGACATTCCGACCACAATCTCGTTCACCTCATTCCCACATACAGGCAGAGACTCAAAACTAACAAGCCTGTCATTATAACAGTGAAGAAGTGGACCAGTGAAGACATTGAAATGCTACAGGACTGCTTTAAATCCACAAACTGGTCTGTCTTTGAGGAGGCGACGGTCAGCTTGGATGAATATACAGACACTGTAGCATCATACATCAGTTTCTGTGAGGACAGCTGTATTGTACTACAACACGGGTTAAATACAGCAACAATAAAGCATGGTTCTCGGCTGAACTCAGACAGCTTTGGAGGGAAAAGGAGGCAGCATTCAGGAGTGGAGATAGAGTTCTCTACAAAGAGGCCAAATACAAGCTGGAGAAAGGTATCCATCCGATCAGCAAAAAAGGAATATTCAGAAAAGCTGAAAAGCCAGATTGCTGCTAACGACCCAACTTCAGTCTGGAGGGGCCTCGAAGAGATCACTAACTACAAGGTGCGAAATACCCCCTTCTCCTGAATGACCGTCAACTCACCAACGACCTGAACGAGTTCTACTGCAGATTTGAACACAATAAGAACAATTCTCAGCCTTTCTCAGCTAATTCTTCATCCTCCTCCTCCTCCACCCTGGCTCTCTCACCTCTGTCCCTGGCTCCTTTAACCATCAACGAGCGGGACGTTAACAGACTCTTTAAGAAACAAAAGGTGAGAAAAGCTCCTGGGCCAGACGGAATCTCTCCATCCACCCTTAAGCACTGCAGCAATCAACTGGCGCCCACCTTCACTCACATTTTTAACAGATCATTAGAACTTTGCTCTGTTCCTTCATGCTTCAAAACATCTACCATCATACCAGTCCCCAAAAAAACGAACATTTCTGGACTGAATGATTACAGACCTGTAGCCCTGACATCTGTAGTCATGAAGGTCTTCAAACGCTTTATCCTAGCCTACCTGAAGACCATCACAAATCCTTTACTAGATCCCCTGCAGTTTGCATACAGAGCAAATAGATCTATCGATGATGCAGTCAGCGTGGCCCTGCACTTCATGCTACAGCATCTCGACAGTCCTGGAACCTACGCTCGAGTTCTGTTTGTGGACTTCAGCTCGGCTTTTAACACCATAGTGCCAGAGCTGCTGCAGGTCAAACTGTCCCAGCTGTCAGTGTCGGATGCCATCTGCCGGTGGATCATGGACTTTCTGACACATTTCAGACCAGCGGAACCTAAGTACTGGTGTACCACAAGGCTGTGTGCTTTCACCCCTTCTCTTCAGTCTCTATACCAATGACTGTGTTTCTAAGAAACCAGCTCTAAAGATCCTTAAGTTTGCTGATGACACCACTGTGGTGGGCCTCATAATCGATGGTGACGAGTCTGCCTACAGAAAGTAAGTCGAGCAGTTGGTCTCCTGGTGCAGCGACAACCACCTGCTGATCAACACACAAAAGACTGTAGAGATGGTGGTGGATTTCAGGCGCAACGCGCCCTCCTTACACCCCCTCACAATTAATGGCTCTATGGCCTTAGTGGTCGAGTCACTTAAGTTCCTGGGCACCACCTTATCCAGGGACCTAAAGTGGGAAAAAAACACACTCTCCATCGCCAAGAGGGCTCAGCAGAGAATGTTCTTCCTGAGACAGCTGAAGAAATTCAACCTGCCACAGAGTCTGCTGATCTAGTTCTACACAGCAATAATAGAGCCCATCCTTACATCGTCTATCACCATCTGGTTTGGTTCCTCAACATCACATGAACGAGCCAAACTCCAGCGTATAATCAAGACAGCGGAGAGGATCATTGGATGTAGTCTGCCAACGCTTCAGGACATCTACAACAGCAGAGTGCTGAAGCGTGCCGGCAAAATTACAGCAGACCCCTCTCATCCTGGACATCACTTTTTTTAAACTCTTCCATCTGGCAGAAGACTAAGGACAATAAAAACAAACACATCCATAGACACTAACAGCTTTTTCCCCAGAGCTGTAACACTTTTTAACCAAAGTTGTTCTCTTGGGCAAATGTTGGTAAATACTGGTTAACAGTCCGTGTGCTGTCGGGTCTGTTAAATATATTCTATGTTACATGTCATTCATGTGTAATTATCTGTACTATTATGTGTATCGTTTGTACTACTATGTGGACTATTGTGTGTATTATTGTGTGTATCACCAAAGCAAATTCCTTGTATGTGTAACATACCTGGTGAAATAAAGTGATTCTGATTCTGATTCTATGATGCACTGTTGTATTCTGACACCTTTATATCAGAACCAGCATTAACTTCTTTAGTAATTTGAGCTACAGTAGCTTGTCTGTTGGATCGGACCACGCGAGCCAGCCTTCGCTCCCTACGTGCATCAATGAGCCTTGGCCGCTCATGACCCTGTTGACCTTGGTGCCACAGGCACCAATCCATCGTGGGGCCTCAGTCACCCTCCCTCACACATAACCGATCATGTCTGTTATAAAATGGTAAGAAATATCTAGGTAATAAAAAGTGTGTGATCACAGACTCCATGCTTTTTTTGAGTCACACATGTGCCAGATTTGTAAAAGAAAAACTGCTCAGGAACAGCCCTATGAATAAGTTACAAATCATGTGCTTTCCCTAAATACTTCAAAGATTGTCTAATTTATTTATAGATTTATTTATCAGGATTTTAACATTATGTTTTACACCTTGGTTACATTCATGACAGAAAACGATAGTTACTGGTTACTCAAGATTTATCAGTTCAGCCGCTCAGGTGGCACAGCGGTAAAGTACGCTAGTGCACCAGAGTTGGGGTTCTGAATGCATCGCATCGAATCTCGACTCTACCTCTCCGACTGGGCTAGGCGGCAGCATGAACAACGATTGACTGTTGTTCAGGGTTAGAGGGTAGAGAGTCGGATCATAGGTCCTCATAACTGGTACAACTGCGGCCCCTGCCGGCTGACTGATGGCGCCTGCACCGGGCTGAAGAATAATGCTGATGGGGGTGTGACCCTCTGTACACAGAGTCCATTAGTGTATGAACTCGACTTGTGCAGGTGAAAAATGCAGTCTGTACTGATTGCAAACCGGAGGGGGCACAAGTCAGTTGAGAAGTGTCCTCAGTCAGCAGTGAAGGGTCGAACTAGTATAGAGAGCAGGGTAATTGGACACGACTAGAATAGGGGAGAAAAATAGGGGAGAAAAATTGGGGGGAAAAAGTTGGAGAAAATTGATTAAAAAAATAATAATAATCAGTTCACAAGTTTAATGTCAAACACAGTCATGGACAATTTCGTATCTTTAATTCACCCCACTTGCATGTCTTGCATCGAAACTGGAGTGCCCAGAGGAAACCCACGCAGACACAGGGAGAAGGATTGTCTAAATAATTAATCAACCTAATTTACCTAACGTTTATTTTAGAAAAAAATAACAATCACCCAATTATAATGCCTTCTGCTTCCTGCTGTGCTAGTGTGTGTCTGTTTTTCTTTCATTACTTTTGGATATTTCGGTTTCTCAGTGATTTACCATTATTGGAATCAAGGAAACCATCATGAATCACAAGCAAAAGGAAAACCTTTCAGTGGGTTTTTTTTATTGCTAGCAGACATTGAACAGACATTGCCACTTTACTTCTTCAGTGTTTGCCAGCTGTGTGAATTTATTTATTTATTAGGATTTTAACGTCATGTTTTACACACTTTGGTTACATTCAGGGCAGAAACTGTAGTTACAGGCACAGCGGTAAAAACACACACTGGAACCAGAGCTGGGATCTCAAATACATCATATGGAATCTCAGCTCTGCCTGCCAGCTAAGGCTGAGCGGCCACATGAACAACAATTGGCCTGTTGTTCTGATGAGTGGGACTAAGCCGGATGGGGTCTCTCTCCCATGACTGGTGCAATTACAACCTCTGCTGGCTGATTGATGGCGCCTGCACAGAGATGAGAAAAAAGTGCTCTGAGGGTGTGTCTCTCCGTACACAACGCTGGGCTGCACTGCACTCATCAAAGTGTAGGTGATAAGATGCATATGGCATGCTGCCCACGTGTCGGAAGGGGCGTGGGTTTGGCTTCGTTCTCCTCAATTAGAGCAGGGATTGGCATTAGTGGAGAGGAAGCATGATCCAATCGGACGCACTAAAAAAAGGGAGAAAAAGGGGAGAAAATGCATAAAGAATATATATATATATATATATATACATACAGTGGGGGAAATAAGTATTTGATCCCCTGCTGATTTTGTAAGTTTACCCCCTTACAAAGACTTGAACAGTCTATAATTTTTATGGAAGGTTTATTTTAACAGAGAGAGACAGAATATCAACAAAAAATCCAGAAAAAAAACATTAAATAAAAGTTATGAATTAATTTGTATTTAATTAAGGAAAATGAGTATTTGATCCCCTACCAACCAGCAAGAATTCTGACCCTCACAGACCGGTTATGTGCCCATGAGGCACACAAATAAATCCTGTCCCTGTATAAAAGACTCCTGTCACAGAATCAGTTTCTTCCGTTCAAATCTCTGACAAAATCAAGCTCCTCCTGTGTAATTCTGGACTGACCTCACCTTTCTCAGAATCATTCTTACCCCACCAGGTGAGATCTTGCATGGAGCTCCAGAGTGAGGGTGATTGACTGTGATCTTGTATTTCTTCCATTTTCGAATTATCGCACCAACAGTGGTCTCTTTCTCACCAAGCTTCTTGCTGATGGTCTTGTAGCCCATTCCAGCCTTGTGCAGGTCTACAATCTTGTCCCTGACGTCCTTTGATAGCTCTTTGGTCTTGCCCATGGTGGTCGAGAGATTTGAACGGAAGAAACTGATTCTGTGACAGGAGTCTTTTATACAGGGACAGGACTAATTTGTTTTAATCGCGATTAATCTCAGAATTTCATATAGTTAATCCCGATTAATCGCATTAAAAAAAAAATGTAAATGTTATAGAAAACAAGGATTTTTAAGTTAAATGTTACCATTAAAATGGTGAACACATTTTATGCTAAATGTACTTATGTTAAAAACTGCTGGGACAAGAGAAAACTGTAAGGAAGTTTTATTCACTCACATACTAGGCAGTAATACTTTCCAGCAGAGACCCTTGACTTCGTATATATGTCAGATTGTAGGTTAAAATGTCTCCATCAGCAAACATTGTAGATCAGCGGTGCTTTAGGTGGGATAAGGCACTTTGAGAAACGCTGTCTTAATGAGAGATGCCGTGAACGGTCAAGTCTCAACATGAACTACGGATGACTCGCAGGGCCAAATAGAATTTGCGTTAACGGCACTATTTTTTTTAATCGCGTTAAATTGAGATCGCATTAATGCGTTATTATCGCGTTAACTTCGACAGCCCTAATATATATATATATACAGTGTATCACAAAAGTGAGTACACCCCTCACATTTCTGCAAATATTTTATTATATCTTTTCATGGGACAACACTATAGAAATAAAACTTGGATATAATTTAGAGTAGTCAGTGTACAACTTGTATAGCAGTGAAGATTTACTGTCTTCTGAAAATAACTCAACACACAGCCATTAATGTCTAAATGGCTGGCAACATAAGTGAGTACACCCCACAGTGAACATGTCCAAATTGTGCCCAAAGTGTCAATATTTTGTGTGACCACCATTATTATCCAGCACTGCCTTAACCCTCCTGGGCATGGAATTCACCAGAGCTGCACAGGTTGCTACTGGAATCCTCTTCCACTCCTCCATGATGACATCACGGAGCTGGTGGATGTTAGACACCTTGAACTCCTCCACCTTCCACTTGAGGATGCGCCACAGGTGCTCAATTGGGTTTAGTCCATCACCTTTACCTTCAGCTTCCTCAGCAAGGCAGTTGTCATCTTGGAGGTTGTGTTTGAGGTCGTTATCCTGTTGGAAAACTGCCGTGAGGCCCGGTTTTCGAAGGGAGGGGATCATGCTCTGTTTCAGAATGTCACAGTACATGTTGGAATTCATGTTTCCCTCAATGAACTGCAGCTCCCCAGTGCCAGCAACACTCATGCAGCCCAAGACCATGATGCTACCACCACCATGCTTGACTGTAGGCAAGATACAGTTGTCTTGGTACTTCTCACCAGGGCGCCGCCACACATGCTGGACACCATCTGAGCCAAACAAGTTTATCTTGGTCTCGTCAGACCACAGGGCATTCCAGTAATCCATGTTCTTGGACTGATTGTCTTCAGCAAACTGTTTGCGGGCTTTCTTGTGCGTTCTGGGATGACGACCATGCAGACCGAGTTGATGCAGTGTGCGGTGTATGGTCTGAGCACTGACAGGTTGACCTCCAACGTCTTCAACCTCTGCAGCAATGCTGGCAGCACTCATGTGTCTATTTTTTAAAGCCAACCTCTGGATATGACGCCGAACACGTGGACTCAACTTCTTTGGTCGACCCTGGCGAAGCCTGTTCCGAGTGGAACCTGTCCTGGAAAACCGTTGTATGACCTTGGCCACCATGCTGTAGCTCAGTTTCAGGGTGTTAGCAATCTTCTTATAGCCCAGGCCATCTTTGTGGAGAGCAACAATTCTATTTCTCACATCCTCAGAGAGTTCTTTGCCATGAGGTGCCATGTTGAATATCCAGTGGCCAGTATGAGAGAATTGTACCCAAAACACCAAATTTAACAGCCCTGCTCCCCATTTACACCTGGGACCTTGACACATGACACCAGGGAGGGACAACGACACATTTGGGCACAATTTGGACATGTTCACTGTGGGGTGTACTCACTTATGTTGCCAGCTATTTAGACATTAATGGCTGTGTGTTGAGTTATTTTCAGAAGACAGTAAATCTACACTGCTATACAAGCTGTACACTGACTACTCTAAGTTATATCCAAGTTTCATGTCTATAGTGTTGTCCCATGAAAAGATATAATAAAATATTTGCAGAAATGTGAGGGGTGTACTCACTTTTGTGATACACTGTATATATGTATATACAGTGTATCACAAAAGTGAGTACACCCCTCACATTTCTGCAGATATTTAAGTATATCTTTTCATGGGACAACACTGACAAAATGACACTTTGACACAATGAAAAGTAGTCTGTGTGCAGCTTATATAACAGTGTAAATTTATTCTTCCCTCAAAATAACTTAATATACAGCCATTAATGTCTAAACCACCGGCAACAAAAGTGAGTACACCCCTTAGTGAAAGTTCCTGAAGTGTCAATATTTTGTGTGGCCACCATTATTTCCCAGAACTGCCTTAACTCTCCTGGGCATGGAGTTTACCACCTTCCGCTTGAGGATGCCCCAAAGATGTTCTATTGGGTTTAGGTCTGGAGACATGCTTGGCCAGTCCATCACCTTTACCCTCAGCCTCTTCAATAAAGCAGTGGTCGTCTTAGAGGTGTGTTTGGGGTCATTATCATGCTGGAACACTGCCCTGCGACCCAGTTTCCGGAGGGAGGGGATCATGCTCTGCTTCAGTATTTCACAGTACATATTGGAGTTCATGTGTCCCTCAATGAAATGTAACTCCCCAACACCTGCTGCACCCATGCAGCCCCAGACCATGGCATTCCCACCACCATGCTTGACTGTAGGCATGACACACTTATCTTTGTACTCCTCACCTGATTGCCGCCACACATGCTTGAGACCATCTGAACCAAACAAATTAATCTTGGTCTCATCAGACCATAGGACATGGTTCCAGTAATCCATGTCTTTTGTTGACATGTCTTCAGCAAACTGTTTGCGGGCTTTCTTGTGTAGAGACTTCAGAAGAGGCTTCCTTCTGGGGTGACAGCCATGCAGACCAATTTGATGTATTGTGCGGCGTATGGTCCGAGCACTGACAGGCTGACCCCCCACCTTTTCAATCTCTGTAGCAATGCTGACAGCACTCCTGCGCCTATCTTTCAAAGACAGCAGTTGGATGTGACGCTGAGCACCTGCACTCAGCTTCTTTGGACGACCAACGTGAGGTCTGTTCTGTGTGGACCCTGCTCTTTTAAAACGCTGGATGATCTTGGCCACCATGCTGCAGCTCAGTTTCAGGGTGTTGGCAATCTTCTTGTAGCCTTGGCCATCTTCATGTAGCGCAACAATTCGTTTTTTAAGATCCTCAGAGAGTTCTTTGCCATGAGGTGTCATGTTGGAACTTTCAGTGACCAGTATGAAAGAGTGTGAGAGCTGTACTACTAAATTGAACACACCTGCTCCCTATGCACACCTGAGACCTAGTAACACTAACAAATCACATGACATTTTGGAGGGAAAATGACAAGCAGTGCTCAATTTGGACATTTAGGGGTGTAGTCTCTTAGGGGTGTACTCACTTTTGTTGCCGGTGGTTTAGACATTAATGGCTGTATTTTGAGTTATTTTGAGGGAAGAATAAATTTACACTGTTATATAAGCTGCACACAGACTACTTTTCATTGTGTCAAAGTGTCATTTTGTCAGTGTTGTCCCATGAAAAGATATACTTAAATATCTGCAGAAATGTGAGGGGTGTACTCACTTTTGTGATACACTGTATATACTCATTACACACGATTTATCAGTTCACAAGTTTAATGTCAAACACAGTCATGAACAGTTTAGTATCCCCAATTCACCTCACTTACACATCTTTGGAATGTGGGAGGAAACCCACGCAGACACGTGAAGAACATGCAAACTCCACACAGAAAGCCAGCTGTGTGAAATGCAGCAAACTATCTCAAAGAGTAGCCAAACTTAAGCACAGAATTTCCATCCTACAGTCTATACAAGAGGATGAAGAATTCCTGAACATGATGTTTATCACCCATCCGACTGAGACAACAGCAAACGCTGACAAAACCGTTTAGTGGAATGGAGCTAGCAAAGACATTACACTGTTTGGCCTCTGGGATAAATAAAAGGCAAAACCAAACTTATTCTAGCCTCTACTCCCGGCCAGCAGGTAATAACAATAATAATTGGACTGTTTTTCCAGGAAAGAAGACAAATGGCTGTGAGCTCTCGCCTACTAATCTAAATACCTAAACATTTTGTTGTAAGGCTCTGTCTTTGTCAGATTTGCCGTAAGCTAAACAGCCAACTCATACAACAACTAATGCAGGATGGCTAACCCCACCAGGAATTAAAGTTACACATCACACACAGCCTCAGCATTCAGACACAAGAATATTCAGACCACCTGGAGGTGATTTCTGGTAAAATGAAAGCCCCCCTGGAAAAACACAATAACCATTATAAAACTTAAACAGCAGCAGAGCAGAAAGAAAATGATTAAATCTGATTCACCCTGCCTTGTATAAAGCACAGCTTGAAAGCTGTTTTAATAATCAGAAAGAAAAAAAAAATTATCTTCTCTCTTCATAGACCGACTGAACCTCGCCACATCTAGCTCAGCAGAGTTTCTCTTATGCCAAGTTCACACTACATGACTTTTCAAGTCGTCACGTCGCTGTACAGTTCACACTACATGACTGAATAGCTTGTAATCGGGAGTCTTTCACACTACACGACTGATCGGCGATAGGGGGTTTCACACTACACAATCTATCACCAACTGGAATCGCAGGCGAGCTTTTCTGGTCTCCCAAACTATGTTCTGTCATGAAAACAAACGCGAGAAGTGACATAAGGTTTAATGATTCCACGTCCAAAATGCACGTCAACAAGTAGCGAGCAATCAAAGTTTGTGCACTGATGTGCAGCGTAAAAGTAGATTTGGCTACGCGACCAGCAGGGATTGTTCTATAGTGAGTTGGAGGTTAATAAATATTTTTGCAATGCAATGTTGGTGTTATGTTTTGTAGAGAATGATCAGGTCAGAAATAATGTAAAACTTGTGTGTGCCGATGTATTCTGATATAAACTATATTATGCCCTTGTCCCACTCCTCCCCTGCGTTTCCCCTCACCCCGTATCTTGCATTGTCATTGGCTGTTTGACATAGAAATCTCGCTTCGGTTGCCGAGCGGATTGAGCTGTTGGGTAGTTCACACAGTGATTGAGAGCCAAGTTTCGATCGCCGAGCAAACGCCGAGTTGCTCCCGAGCCGGCAAATCTTGCGCCTACTAGTCGCCGAGCGAAAATCAGGGCAAAAATCCTGTAGTGTGAACTAGGTATTATCTCCTAAATGTAATTAGTTTGCAACATTTATTGACAAAGATTGTGGATATTAGAAATAACACATTTAGAGTTAAGTGTTGGCCTGACCGAAATGCCAAACAATAGCTCCACCAATAGCAACAAGCCCAAATTTGAACTGATTGGCTCGGTACACTTTTAGATGTAGTTTTATCACTAAACTCTTTGATCTGTGCTCCTGTTCCTTTACCTACTCATTATTTCCAATAAGCTCACTCTTGACAGATATAGTGCACACGGTCAATAAATTACTGCAGCAGGGAGTCTTTCCACAAATCTTAAGACAGCAGTTATTAGGCCATTGTTGGAGAACAGAAGTCTTGACCCCAACTGTGCTTAATAGGCCAGTCTCTAATATTCCATTTCCCGCTCAATGAAAGGTTTCAGTTTGATTTCAGGGCCCGTCACAGCACAGGTCTTAAATTATCCAAAATACAACAAAGACATGAATAACGTCTATGTTTTGGTTCTGTTAGATTTAAGCGCTGTTTTTGACGCAGTTGACTATAAAAGTCTGTTTGATCGGCTTCAAAACTAGGTGGGCCTCAGTGGCTGAAACTTAGACTGGTTTACTGGACTACTACATTGCACTGGGCAGCTGTGCTTCAACACATCATGCAATTACATGGGTAGTCCCTCAAGGATGAATTCTGGGGCCTTTTCTATTTAACCTGTATATTAACCTGCTTCAATTATGTGGCATACAATTTATCATAAACAGTGTGCAGTTAATTCTCAGCTAGATATCTTCACAGGACCAAATGCTGACAAGTCCATCACCAAACTCCATCAGCATTTTTTATTTATTATTATAATTATTAAAAAAAAAAAATAACAAAAAGATAAACATTAATTTTGCAACTCTATAATTTTAACCTATTTAACATTCATTTATTCATACTCTGTTTTACCACCGTAAAACCCTGGTCTGGGTTGCGGTTTGATTCACTGTGTGAGAGGTGAGAAACACCCCAAACAGGTTGCAAGTCAATCAAAGGGCAGACACACTGTAATACTAGTCTTGTAACACTTTGCAATTCTAATTGTAGTTCTGTTAACCTGGTTTCTCACAAAAGGGTCTTCAAGGGTCAGGACTCTCCGATCAAGTCACAAAAATCATTTATTTGCTCCATAACCTTTAGTGTAAATAACAATAAATAGCAGTACACTTAATCAATCTGAAAAACATTTTACACAGTCAGTGTACAACTTGTATAGCAGTGTAGATTTACTGTCTTCTGAAAATAACTCAACACACAGCCATTAATGTCTAAATGGCTGGCAACATAAGTGAGTACACCCCACAGTGAACATGTCCAAATTGTGCCCAAAGTGTCAATATTTTGTGTGACCACCATTATTATCCAGCACTGCCTTAACCCTCCTGGGCATGGAATTCACCAGAGCTGCACAGGTTGCTACTGGAATCCTCTTCCACTCCTCCATGATGACATCACGGAGCTGGTGGATGTTAGACACCTTGAACTCCTCCACCTTCCACTTGAGGATGCGCCACAGGTGCTCAATTGGGTTTAGTCCATCACCTTTACCTTCAGCTTCCTCAGCAAGGCAGTTGTCATCTTGGAGGTTGTGTTTGGGGTCGTTATCCTGTTGGAAAACTGCCATGAGGCCCAGTTTTAGAAGGGAGGGGATCATGCTCTGTTTCAGAATGTCACAGTACATGTTGGAATTCATGTTTCCCTCAATGAACTGCAGCTCCCCAGTGCCAGCAACACTCATGCAGCCCAAGACCATGATGCTACCACCACCATGCTTGACTGTAGGCAAGATACAGTTGTCTTGGTACTTCTCACCAGGGCGCCGCCACACATGCTGGACACCATCTGAGCCAAACAAGTTTATCTTGGTCTCGTCAGACCACAGGGCATTCCAGTAATCCATGTTCTTGGACTGCTTGTCTTCAGCAAACTGTTTGCAGGCTTTCTTGTGCGTCAGCTTCCTTCTGGGATGACGACCATGCAGACCGAGGTGATGCATTGTGCGGCGTATGGTCTGAGCACTGACAGGCTGACCTCCCACGTCTTCAACCTCTGCAGCAATGCTGGCAGCACTCATGTGTCTATTTTTTAAAGCCAACCTCTGGATATGACGCCGAACACGTGGACTCAACTTCTTTGGTCGACCCTGGCGAAGCCTGTTCCGAGTGGAACCTGTCCTTGAAAACCGCTGTATGACCTTGGCCACCATGCTGTAGCTCAGTTTCAGGGTGTTAGCAATCTTCTTATAGCCCAGGCCATCTTTGTGGAGAGCAACAATTCTATTTCTCACATCCTCAGAGAGTTCTTTGCCATGAGGTGCCATGTTGAATATCCAGTGGCCAGTATGAGAGAATTGTACCCAAAACACCAAATTTAACAGCCCTGCTCCCCATTTACACCTGGGACCTTGACACATGACACCAGGGAGGGACAACGACACATTTGGGCACAATTTGGACATGTTCACTGTGGGGTGTACTCACTTATGTTGCCAGCTATTTAGACATTAATGGCTGTGTGTTGAGTTATTTTCAGAAGACAGTAAATCTACACTGCTATACAAGCTGTACACTGACTACTCTAAGTTATATCCAAGTTTCATGTCTATAGTGTTGTCCCATGAAAAGATATAATGAAATATTTGCAGAAATGTGAGGGGTGTACTCACTTTTGTGATACACTGTATATATATATATATATATATATATATATATATATATATATATATATATGTATTGACCCGAGTAATGATTGAAGTCCTCTTATTCCATAAGTCCGTTTTGACTAAAAGTTCATATGCAATGAAGCCAGTCGATTAGCAAGTGTCCCCAATCCAAGCCTAAAGAACGGACGCTGATGGTCGAAAATCATCAAGATGAACACATACAGAATCACGTGAAGAACCCTCTACAAATAGAAATATAACAATAATTAAGCCCCAACAATTCATTAACACCCTATCCAGATATATAAACATGAAAGATACCCCAACACCCTTGTGTCGATTTACAAAACTGTGTGAACCATAACAGCTTAATTCAAGGTGTAAGTATATACACTTACTTTGAGTAGGAGACCTTAACTAGCTCCTCAAAAGAGTGTATACACAAACTATTAGGCTAGGTCTCCTGCTTTTTAATTCCAAATTCTTGGGTGTTCTTTTAGGAACCAAACTCCACACCAAACATTGCCAACATTCATGAAGGGCTCACCAAACAACTGTGTCCTTGCTTTGAGTTACTTGCTGTGCTACTGTTCCCCCTCAACTCCATTGACCAAGTAATTTCTTTATCTTTGATAGCCACCTCATTCTAATCAAAACTGCATATATACACATTTACTCACTAACACCTAGGAAGGCAAATTTATTTATTAGGATTTTAACATCATGTTTTACACACTTTGGTTACATTCATGACAGAAACGGTAGTTACTCATTACACAAGATTTATCAGTTCACAAATTCAATGTCAAACACAGTCATGGACAATTTTGTATCTCTAATTCACCTCACTTGCATGTTTTTAGACTGTGTGAGGAAAGCAGAGCTCCCGGACCCCCCCAGAACCTTCTTGCGGTGACCGTGCTACCCACTGAGATACCGTGCCTCCCAGGAAGGCAAATTTAAAGAAGTCAGTGAAGTAATTCTGCATGCTATTGGAAGGTGGGATAAAATTCCCAGAGGAAACCAATTTGGACTGAGGGAGAACATTCCAAACCTCAGATTTGCATTATTTAGAGGTTTAAACCCACACCTGTACTACTTGCTGACCCACCATGCTGCATTGTTATATTATTACAATTGGATTTGTTTTGTGATGTATGACATCAGTACTGCAGTGGAAGAACCTTCAGCTTTTTTTTTCAGCTTTAGTTGGAATTTTAATGAAATTTTTTGAGTACACACTTATTTAATATGTTCCAGGACATTGCTCCACGCATGAAGCTTTATTGTTCTACCAATCAAAAAAGTGAGTTGAAGCATAATAAATTAGCTACAAAGCCACAATGAGTGATTCAAGGATTAAGAAACTTGAGAAAAACGTCTACATTTTATAAAATTGAAGCTATTGTGTTTTCTAAATAAAAAATTTAATTTGTTTGTTTGTTTATTAGGATTTTAACGTCATGTTTTACACGTTGGACAGATGGCTTAAGGGATCTAGAGAAATATAGGGCAGTCAAAGCCTTTCATGTCCCAGATTTTATTGTGGGCATGGGCAACATTGTTCCATAGGGCAGAAATGATAGCTATACGGATGACAGATAAAACACAGATGGCACTCAGATGGGTAGAAGAGGTACCATCAGGGAAATGTATCTGCTCTGACTCAGTGTCAGCGCCACTAAGTATCCAAACATCAGTCATTACTGAGAATATCTATTACTAGGAGTGTACAGTTGCAATCAAATCCCATTGCAAATTAGGTTTGTAAAAATGGATTGGATACAAGTAATCAAGTGCTTCATTAGTTGCATCAGGTGTGCTTTAGATAAAACTAATCCATTACCTGGACTGGCTAGGGATTGTTGACTGTAACATTTAATTGCTTGTTAATGAGTTATGGTTAGGAATAAGTCAAAACCGTTGTCAAAAAAATTTAAAGATTCCCTATTTCACCAGATTCCTGAAGAGGAAGAAACCCTCAAGTAACTGCAAAAGACCAGCAGGCACTGAGGTTTGCTTTCATTTTTTTCATTTTTCATTTTTCATTTTTCATTTTTTCATTGCAATTTTAGTTAATTTCCCCTAGGGGATCAATAAAGTCTTATCTTATCTTAAAGACGCATACAAAATGCTGAAAGTCTCTTTTGACCCAAAGACATAATAAAAGTCAGCACCACTATGCTTAAAACCATATAAATAAACCAGAGAAGTTTTGGGATTCTGTTCTGTAGATCACTGAAACAAAACAGGCCTATGGATCAGCGTTATATCCAGAGGAAGAAGTATGAAGCATACACTTAAAGGAACACACTCTACAGTGAAGCGTGGTGGTGGCTCAGTAATGCTCTGGGGCTACTTGCTTCCTCTAGCACTGGAAACCTCCAGCGTGTGGAGGCAAGATGGATTCAACCAACTATCAGAAAATTCTAGAAGAAAACGTGGTGCCTTCTGTAAGGAAGCTAAAGTTTGGGCATATTTGGACCCTCCAGCAGAACAATGATCCCAAGCATACCTCAAAGACCACCAAGATTTGTCCTAAAAAAAATCTGAAGTGGCCATTACAGTTACCTGACTACCTAACCCCATAAAAATATTTGGTGGGATGTGAAGAAGGTGGTTGCAGGATGCAAATTCAAACATGGCTGCCTGCAATTGCCTGTAAGTAATGGGCTAAGAATCCTCAGAAACACTGGCAGAAGCTGGTTTGCATCATGTTTGCAGCAACTTAGACACTTGTTTTGAAGGGGTTGAATAATTCTGCAGTAATGGCTGCAGTAGTCATTAAAAGTGGCATTTTGTGATGTATTTAGAGAAACCACTTGTTAGTTGTATGGAGCTATTTAACTTGTTCTTGCTTGATTGGTTTATTTAATATATCTGTTTTATTTTAAACAGCAAATTTGTAAGTTTAGCAAACAAAAACAGTTTGTACTGCACTACCTTTAGGTCAAGCCATGTGATCTTAAGGTTTCCTTTCACTTGAATAATTTCAAATTGGAAGAAACATTTAATAAAACCTGGGTGTTGAAGTGTCCTTTAATTTTTATGTCCATCACCCCTTGTAACGGGTTGGGCTAGACAGGACAAGAGGGGCGGACACACGCAGAGATGTTATAACAAAGTGTTTAATAATAATAAAAGACAAGACAAGTGTACACAAGACCTATGCTAAATGTTAATGCTAGATACAAGAAACAAGAACCTAAACCCTAAGCTAAGCTAACAAAGAACATAGACTGACTAAAACAAAACATGAACAGGACTAACTTTAAACAAGACTGATAAACAGGAACATTAGCGAACAGACAGAAGCTAACATGAGCCAATTCCAACACCAAACCAATTCAAAATAGTCTCCCCTTGACTGATCCGCAGGCCTCCTTAAATGCCCTGAGCATTCTCCCTTAACAAGAGGCACCTGTGGATCATTAACAGGGACCCAATCAAATGTGTGCTTCCGGAGAGGTGGGCGTGGCAGGTGTGCATGAGTTCCAAGAGCACAGAGGCTGTATTTTAATTGTAATTTAAATCAGGAAAACCTTTCCAGATTATAATCTTTGTCTAGTGTACAAACTAATTCATATTTTGTTACTATATATATTGCAAAATAAACTATAATGCAATATATGTAAAAAGATATAGATTCCAAACTACAACCCCAAATCAGAAAAAGTATGAAACAGTATGAAAAATGCAAATAAAATAAAAATGTAGTGTTCCTTACTTTAACTTTGACTTGTACTTGATTGCAGACAGGATGAACCCAATATATTTCATGTTTTGTCTGCTCAACTTCATTTCATTTATTAATAAACATCGATTCCTGCATTTCAGGCCTGCAACACATTCCAAAAAAAGTTGGGACGGGGGCAATTTAAGGCTAGTAATGAGGTGAAACAACTAAATAATGATGTGATTCCAAACAAGTGATGTCAACAGGTGATTGTAATCATGGTTTGGTACAAAAGCAGCATCCAGAAAAGGAGTCTTTGATGAGCAAAGATGGCCAGACATTAAAAACATTGTACCTCAAAGAAAGATTGGAAGGGATTTGCATATTTCTCCCTCTACAGTGCATAATATCATTAAACTATTCAAGGAATCGGGAGAAATTTCAGTGCGCAAAAGCCAAGGGCGCAATGAACGCCATGTGCTCCGAACCAAAGACAAAAAGGACCATCCAGACTGTTATCAACTACAAGTCCAAAAGCCAGGGTCTGTCATGGTATGGGGCTGTGTCAGTGCCCTTGGCAAAGGTCATTTACACTTCTGTGATGCAGCATTAATGCAGAAAAGTACATCGAGATCTTAGAGCAAAATATGCTGCCTTCAAGACGTCATCTTTTCCAGGGACATTCATGCATTTTTCAACAAGACAATGCAAAACCACATGCTGCACACATTACAAAGACATGGCTGCGAAAGAAGAGGGTATGGGTACTGGTCTGGCCTGCCCCAATAGAGAATGTGTGGAGAATTTTGAAAGTAAAAATGAGACAACGATGTTTTAAGACGTGTTTGCAGGAAGAATGGGACAAAATAAAAGCTGAAACACTAAATCACTTGGTATCCTCAGTGCCAAAATGTCTTGTGTGGTGAAAGGGAATGGAAACATTACAAAGTGGTAAATGCTTTACTGTCTGTTAACTTTTTTTGGAATGTGTTGCAGGCCTGAAATGCAGGAATGAATATTTATTAATAAATGAAATGAAGTTGACCAGACAAAACATGAAATATCTCAGGTTATTCCTGTCTGCAATCAAATAAAAGTGATTGGAATGTCAAAGTCAAAGTAAATGTAAGAAACTCTGTGTTGTTTTTTTTTATTATTTGCGTTTTCCATGCTGTCCCAACATTTTCTGATTTGGGGTTGTACATTGAGTCACATACTTCTATGCATTATTTTCTTCTATTCTTTTTTAAACACCAATTGCTAAAGCCAAATCTGTCACTGCATGGCAGCAAATGATTTGGAATGTGTCCCGGTTATTTATTACACAGTAGGCCTCTTTTTTATTAGTCATCATCCACAAATTAGTTTAATTGTGGGTAAATTTTTAGAATTAATTTTACTTAGTTTAGCTTGTCTTTGTGCTGTTTACTTATTCTGTTTAAGTGTACTTTATATTGTGTCTTTTGTTACAGTTTAGTTGTGTAAGTAAATAATGCTACTAATAAGTTAAGTCTCTTGCTTAAGTTTACTTTTCTGTCAGAGTCTGTGTAAGAAGTAGGTTGTATATGCAAGGTGTGCAGGTACTTTACAATTAGCTGGTTTATGTGGGTTTATCTGTTGTAGGAAGCTGTCATAACTTTGAAATTGACTTTCAGCTTCTTCTCACCCCCTCTTTGCTCTGTAATTTCTCCTAATACTAATACCTGCTAGTAACTGCTATTGACTAACATCTCAGCTACTTTTGGACAATACATAAGCAAATTATTTTTATTAAAAGGTTGTTTTCCCTTGATTAATTTTTCTGTTACTGCTGATCTTTCTGCTTCAGTATGTACTTTACCAACTGTTGTCTCAGTCTCAAACAATGGTGGTAGGTGAGTTCTGGAACTGTCCAACTTTATCTCAGCCTTTCCATCATCTCACTCAATGTATGATTAAAAAGTATGATTTTCTGTGAAATGGATAACGAGAGAAAATTTATTCACACTGACGGCCATATTCTCTATCTATGCCTAGTCCTGCTTAAAAATATTTGTGGTGAGTGGTGGTACAGGTTTGATTTTGTCCAAGAAATGGCACTTCCTCCTGTTTGCCTTTCATATCCAAACATAACATTAAAATTCCATTTAAGTATGGTTACTGAAATAGGGTGGTGAGAAAGAAGCGCAAGGTAACTCACCACCAGGATGATTCTGGACCCAAGTGCAGCGACTGAACAGAATCAAAACAGCAGGAAACCAAAGAATACAAGACTAATTTAGAGCATGACTTTTCAAGAAAAAAATCCCACCTGGGGTGGGATTTGAAACATTGGTCAGTCCCGCTGTGTGAACAAAAACATGATTACACCTGTGCAATTTCATACAATGCTGTAGAGCATTATGGACAAACAATTTACTGCGTAAGCTACCAATCAGCCCAGCAGAAACAAAATAAGAACACAAACACCTTCCAACTCCCCCCCACCCCCCTCCATTTTTCCTTCCTTCCTTCCTTATACACCGATTAGGCATAACATTAGGACCACCTTCCTAATATTGTGTTGGTCCCCGTTTTGCTGCCAAAAAAACCCTGACCCGTCAAGGCATGGACTCCAATAGTCCCCTGAAGGTGTGCTGTGGTATCTGGCACCAAGGTGTTAGTCTCCTTTTAGTTGTGAGGTGGGGCCTTCATGGATCTGACTTGTTTGTCCAGCACATCCCACAGATGCTCGATTGGATTGAGATCTGGGGAATTTGGAGGGCAAGTCAACACCTCAAACTCGTTGTTGTGCTCCTCAAACCTTTCCTGAATTTTTGCTTTGTGGCAGGGCGCATTATCCTGCTGAAAGAGGCCACAGCAATCAGGGAAACCATTTCCATGAAAGGGTGTACATGGTCTGCAACAATGCTTAGGTAGGTGGTATGTGTCAAAGTAACATCCACATGGATGGCAAGACCCAATATTCAAGCAGAACATTACCCAGAGCATCACAATGTCTCCGCCGGCTTGCCTTCTTCCCATAGTGCACCCTGGTGCCATGTGTTCCCCAGGTGAGCGACACACATGCACCCGGCCATCCATGTGATGTAAAAGAAAATGTGATTCATCAGACCAGGCCACCTTTTTCCATTGCCTCGTGGTCCAGTTCCGATGCTCACATGCCCACTGTTGCCGCTTTCAATGGTGGACAGGAGTAAGCATGGGCACCCTGACTGGTCTGCAGCTATGCAGCCTCATACGCAACAGACTGTGATGCACTGTGTATTCTGACACCTTTCTATCAGAACTAGCATTAACTTCTTCAGCAGTTTGAGCTACAGTAGCTCGTCTGTTGGATCGGACCACACGGCCATTGCTCCCCATGTGCATCAGTGAACCTTGGCTGCTCATGACCCTGTTCCTTCCTTGGACCACTTTTGATAGATACTGACCACTGCAGACCAGGAACACGCCACAAGAGCTGCAGTTTTGGAGATGCTCTGACCCAGTCGTCTAGCCATCACAATTTGGCCCTTGTCGAATCCTTACGCTTGCCAATTTTTCCTGCTTCTAAAATATAAAATGTTCACTTGCTGCCTAATATATTTCACCCACCAACAGGTTTTATTCACTTCATCTGTCAGTGGTCATAATGTTATGCCTGGTCAGTGTATATACAGATAGGTAAAGGTGTTCACATATTGATTCATAGAAATATCTAAATGTGTGGACAAAGGAATGTTCCTTGCATGTGGTTAAAACAACATTTTAAGAAGAAGGCAGCAAGGCAAGAGTCTTGGGCCCGTCCTGAAAGCCTGGCCTTCTTTCAAATCAAAAAGGCATTGAAGAAAGAGACTCAGAAGAAGTTTGCACAGAGTTCAGTTCAGGAGAAGCAAAAAGAAGAGAAGGAAAGTTGCAGTTAAGATCTGGAAAAAAATAATCTGCTTCGTGCCTCCTGATCAACGTATAGTCTCATTTTTAGTGTTCGTCTTCCCAAGTTTATAGTGAGCAGTTTGCAAAAGTTGCTTGTAAGTTTTGTCAAGAGCTAGTGGCTTTACTGGTAGCCACTTATAAGATTTTTAATGAACTTGATTACAGGCAATTGGAAAGAACATGATGCCTTCACCTTTCAGAAGCTTTTGCTAGTCTGTGTGCTTTCTACCTTTAAGTCCCTACCTCTGCATCTGGTAGAGACAAAAGTATGCCAGCCATCAAAGATTGCCCCTGCAGCGTTTAAGGTTGCAAGGGACTTGTAAGTGACTCACTGAATGTGAAATCCAATTGTTGTTGCCGATTGACAGGCCACCAAGAATCTACCAACGCACTGTGACTTCCTCTCATCTTTAAAATAGTGCAAGGCAAGTAAATGCTTCAAAGTGCTCACATTAAAGTTGTGGGATTCAAAAGATTTCATTAGCATTTAACATTAGATCTCAAATGAATAACTTTCTTATATCCATAGTCCAAAAGAGGCAATGAGAAGCCCCAAATATAGTGTGTGCATTTATTTAAGTTTCTTAAATCAGAGCTTATTGTACATGGGTCTGCAGGCCTGACATACACCCCCTTAATTACTTAACAAAACTGGATATGTCACCTGCATTGGGAGAAGACCTAAATGATGGGCCGGTGGCCTAGCCTAGTGGTTAAGGTACTGGACTAGTAATCAGAAGGTCACTGGTTCAAGCCCCACCACTGCCAGGTTGCTGCTGTTGGGCCCTTGAGCAAGGCCCTTAACCCTCAATTGCTCATACAGTATAATGTAACTGTACTGTAAGTCGCTTTGGATAAAGGCGTCTGCTAAATGCCAAAAATGTAAATGTAAATGATCCAGACACCCTGGACACCTGAAGTGATCTCATGGGGACACCCGACCCCCTTACCACCACCACAGGCATGCAAGTACCCTGCTCAACCTCCTTTGCAGTCTGCTGTGGTGCCTTCTTGATTGCTTTCCCTGATTTCTTTGGGTCAGGCTACAGCCACTACATGCAGAAGCTGAAGAGCTTCTGTACAAAAATGGATGGCCAATCACTGCCTTTCATGCAGCTATGAAGTCTATGACTTGCAAGCTGGGCTTCTTCAATCAGTAGTGCCAGTATGCAGAGACCTCATTTACTTTTTGGCCTACCAGTGCCAACCATTGATGATGCCTTGGGTCATGTCAACATCTCTTTTGATTTAAGATAAGATAAGATAGCCTTTTATTATCCCATGAGAAGAAATTTGCAGTGTTACAGCAGCTTTCAAGAATATAAAAATAAAAACAATACAAAGTGTTTACACATATATTAAAAAGTAGAAAAGTAAGAAGTCTTTTTAAGGAAAGTTAACCAAATAATTGCACATTTGTTATTGCACAAGGTACAGTAGGTATTGCACATATTTTAAGAAGTTATTGCACAGAGAATATTATAAACAATGTGAAATTATTATGATGGTGATTATCTGTGTTTGGGGCGGTGCTGGTTATGTAGCCTGACAGCAGAAGGAAAAAAGGAGGTGCGGTATCTCTCCTTTGAGCAACGCAGGTGAAGAAGCCTGTCGCTAAAGGAGCTACCCAGTGCTGCCACAGTCTCATGCAGTGGGTGATCGGTGTTCTCCATTAAGGATGAAAGCTTGGCCATCATCCTTCTCTCCCCCACTGCCTTCACTGAGTCCAGGGTGCAGCCCAGGACAGAACTCGCCTTTCTGATCAGTTTGTCCAGTTTCTTCCTGTCTGCTGTTGTCATGCTGCTACCCCAGCAGATAACACCATAGAAAATGGCTGATGCCACCACCGAATCATAAAAAGAGCTAAGAAGGGCCCCCTGAATTCCAAAAGCCTTCTCAACAAATAGAGTTTGCTTTGGCCCTTCTTGTACAATGCCTGTGTATTGTCCGACCAGTCCAGTTTATTGTTAAGATGAACACCCAGGTACCTATAGGAGTTAACGATCTTGATATTCCGTCCCTGGATGCTCACCGGTTTCAGTGGATGTGGTTTAGTCATTCGAAAGTCCACCACCAGCCTTTTTGCCTTGCTGGTGTTGATCTCGAGGTAATTCTATCCACACCAGCCTACAAAGTTCTTGGTGAGTTCCCTATACTCACTGTCGTCTCCATCCAGGATGTAGCCAACAACAGCTGAGTCATCTGAGAACTTCTGAAGGTGACAGGTTGCTGTATTGTAGGTGAAGTCCACGGTGTAGAGGGTGAAGAGGAATGAGGCCAGGACTGTCCAATGTGGAGCCCCAGTGCTGAAACACAGTCCTTAAGCCACACATACTGTGGTCTGTTTGTTAAATAGTCCATTGTCCATGTGGTGAGTTGATGATCCACCCCAGCCTTCCTCACCTTCATTTTCCTCAGTTCCCTCCTCACTTGATCTCTGGTGAATGATAGAGACGAGTTGGCTTGGGTGCTGGGTGCTGAAAGTGGAGGTGTGAGGCATTGAACTGTGGTGGGTGAAGGTTGCAGTGAAGGTGGACAAAGAAGTTGAGAGTTGGGTGTTAATGGCCCAGGGTTAGGCATGGTGGAAACAATAGACATTGGGGGGCAGTTGCATAAGTTGATCCATGGTGTTCATTGGGGGGGCAGGTGCCTGATCAAATCTGTTGAAGAATGTGTTAAGGTCGTTTGCCCACTGTAAGTCTCCTACAGACTGTCTGTTGGATTCCTTAAGTCCTGAAATTGATGTGAGGCCCCTCTAGACTCCATTCACATTGATTTGGGAATTAGAACGAGAAGGACATCAGCCTGCAGATCTGCTATGCTGTAGGAAATTAATTACTACAAGAGAGTCTGATGTAGTTCTGCAGATGAACCAGTGATTGTACAATGTGGTTAATAATTCTGTTTGACAGACCTTTCTTTGCACAAAGCATGCCACAATACCACACACCCTGATGGCAAACAAAATAAATAATTTAGGCTTGATAAGCAAGATACAGGGGCACTGCATCAGCTCCCGTTTACCTCTGTATCCAGGTACAGAACTACATGAATTCACACCCTGCTATAATCTATCACTGAGATATATGACAATTGTACTGGGAGGAGGCCAGAACTAGTTTGAAACATTTGTTATTTCAAATTTGTCATGCATACTACTTGTCAGAAGGATAACAATAAAAATCAGTTAAAGCTAATCTATCTTGACTAAGTGACAAATACATACCAAGTTATTGTAATACTTGTAGTCAATATGGTCTCTTACAAGAGTTGCTATTGCCATCCAGTCACATTGTTTTTCCTTTACACCAAGTGCATTACTGTCATATGTTATCTACTCTATCATTCTACAGAGCTACTACAATTGTTAACTACAAACACAGTTCCAGAAAAGTATATAAGTATGTAACAGTTTGGAAAATCATATAAAAACTAAATGTGTGATTTGTTAATTCTCATAAAACCTTTATTTAACTAACAAATGTACACTGCAAGACTTTTAATGTTTTGGTTGAGCAACTTAATTGTACTTTGTAAATATACTTTGTAAATGTTAACATTTTGAATTCAATGTCTATAAGTCAATCAGTTAAAAAAGAACATTTTTCAATTCATGATTGCAAATACACCGATCAACCATAACACTCACTGTCCATTTTATCAGCTCCACTTACCATATAGAAGCACTTTGTAGTTCTGCAATTACTGACTGTAGTCCATCTGTTTCTCTGCATGCTTTGTTAGCCCCCTTTCATGCTGTTCTTCAATGGTCAGGACCCCCACAGGACCACCACAGAGTAGGTATTATTTAGGTGGTGGATGATTCTCAGCACTGCAGTGACACTGACATGGTGGTGGTGTGTTAGTGTGTGTTGTGCTGGTATGAGTGGATCAGACACAGCAGCGCTGCTTATAACGCTGTTTTAGCAACTGACCTGAAGTATTTTCACCCTATAAGACATACCTGGAATCCACTGTTTTAATTATTGCTCTGTGAGCTTCTGTCTCGACTATCTATAGAGAAATATTATATGACTTGCTGCCTACTGAAGCCTACAGCTTTTGTATTAACTATGCTATGGTGTTGCGGTATTTGAAAAATCCATACGGTATGAGGAATCAATGACGATATACCGAATGTACTGTCATACTGCCCAGCCCTAATTTTTTTATATTTAAAAAGTGGTCAGCAGTAAAATACGCTAGCACACCAAAGCTAACTTCTTGAACTCGTCAGTTCGAATCTTAGCTCTGCTTCCAGCAGGCTGGGCACCTATATGGAAAATGATTGGCACGTCTCTTAGGCTTGGATGCCGGAGGGAATTCCTAATAACTGATGCAGTTATGACCTCTGCTGGCTGATTGATGGCACCTGCACAGAGACGAGGGATAAATGGGAGCAGTGCGTGAAACTGAGCCACATATGAACTTGCCTCATGCAGGTGAAAAGATGCAGTCGGCCACTGCACACATGTCGGAGGAGGCGTGGTTTAGTCAGGCCTCTTATCGGTCAGAAGTGGAGGTCAACATCAGTAGAGGGAAAGCGTAATGCATTCGGTCACTGGATACGACTAGATTGAGAGGAAAATTGGGGAAAAAATGCAAAATAAAGTATGGTTTAGTCAGTATTTTTAATACATTACAAATATTTTCTTTGAAATTAATTTAAGGTTTAAAAAAATAATTCATCAAAAAATCTTTATAGTTATCTATTTAGCATATTTTAGTCCACTGTCTGTATTTATTTGCTGAATTTGACATAAAAAAACAACAAACAAATATGAAATGGGGGGTAATTTTTGCTTCCAGTTGAGAGTACTTTGTGCGAGTTTGGTGCTTTCACTTGTCACCAGATTATTTACTTTATATTATTTGTTTTGAACGTTCTCTCGGTACATGTTTTTTCCTGAATAATTTTTGCTTTTGTAATTATTCTGGACTCACCTTTGTTTGGCACACACCTTGCTTCATTATCAGCTGCACTTTGTTTGTTTGTTTGTTTGCTGCAAGCTCTCTTCCTACAGGTTTGAACCTTTGGCTGCTTCTTGTTGGTTTGCGGCATGGTTCCAGTTGGCTATGTTGTCCAGATCAAAAAGTTTACTAATTACTAAATTGGCAGCATCCAAACCTGTAGCGGTGTTGTTCATGGAGTGTTCTGGCTCCTGCTGCACATCAGAACTGGCCTGCTTATCTTGAGTGCAATGTTACAATCTATATTTGATATTTGCTTCCATGTTTTTGCTCTTATTTCTTTCCTTTTTTTTTGTTTTGTATTTAATCTGCTTACTATCATGAGTGTCCTTTTTCTGCCCATCACTGTGTTTTTGGACTGCCAAATTGGACTTGTTTGATCGAATCTCAGGGTAGATAAACCTGTGCCTGATTTTAAGTAAAAACAATCAAAATATATAAACAAGTATGATATTTCATATTGTCAGTTCTTTTTAAAGTATTTTTTCTTTACTTTCACATTTCATGTGGAAGCTTCTAGTCCAGACCATGTCCTCCACACATGTTGTCGGTTGAATTGTCTTTATTCCTTTCACTAAAAGAACCTTCTCATACTCCATCTCAAAAAATCTTCTTTAATTTAGCTGACCTTCTTTTATCTGTTGCTGCTTTATCTTTGAGCTTTTTAACTCTAATCTGCACTGCTTGATCTTTGCGTTTATTAAAAACTTTATATGTCTGGGGTCCTCTTAGTCTGCTCTGTATTGCGACTACTTTTGCGTCCTACCTGGTACTGTCCATGTAACTGAGAAATTCATTATATATATATATATATATATATATATATATATATATATATATATATATATATATATATATATACTGTATATACTGTATATATATATATACATACTGTATATACTGTATATATATATATACTGTATATATTCTTTATGCATTTTCTCCCCTTTTTACCCTTTTAGTGCGTCCAATTGCCCGATTGTGTCATGCTTCCTCTCCACCAATGCCAATCCCTGCACTGCTTGAGGAGAACGAAGCTAACCCACTCCCCCTCTGACATGTGGGCAGCATGCTGTATGCATCTTATTACCTACACTTTGACGAGTGCAGTGCAGCTCAGCACTATGTGCAGAGAGACACACCCTAAGAGCACTTTTTTTCTCATCTTTGTGCAAGCGCCATCAATCAATCATGTGGCTGCTCACCTAGCCGGCAGGCAGAGCTGGGATTCGATACGATGTATTTGAGATCCCAGCTCTGGTTACTGCCTGTGTTTTTACAGCTGCGCCACCTGAGCGGCGAAAAAATTCATTTTCAGGCTATCTTGTTCATGTCTGTTAACTGTTTTTGTCCTCCACCCATCATTTTCATTCATATTTATTGAACCAGGTGGAGCATGGTGTGTACTCACCAAAAGCAATACAACATGCCAAAACAGTAGCTCAATATAAACACACACCTAACATCACAATGCACATTCGCCTTGAGAGCACAACACACAGATATACTTATGTTAACGTTACAAACACAGTTACAAAATCATTTATGCACTTATTTATATTATAAAGCAGAATTATTTACAGTAACACGATATATCCTAGGAGAGACAGAATACACACCCACTTTCACTAACTCAGCAAGCCTGCACTGCTTACCACACAATAAATCAACACAAAATAAAAAAAATAGGATTCCATTAGAATATACACTCAAGAAAATATTGTTGTATTTCAAGCCTTTAATGATACATACAGCTGAATTAATGACAGGCTTAACTAAACTCATGAGCATAAGATGCAGAGTTTAAATAGAATCAAGAACAGTGTAGCATTGGTTTGAATCATGTGACAGTGAAAAGGTGAATAGTAAGAGAGAGAAAGGGAGAGTAAAATAAGTGAAAACGATAAGTCAAGAGTCTTTTCTTACAGCTGAGCCAAAAGATCCGCCTCAACACACAGTATCAAGATCAGGAAAAACCTTGTTTGAGCAGTTTAATAAAACAGTGTTGTCATGAAAACAAAAACATTAGCTGACAATCATCAGTACGATGCTGATGAATAGTGACAGGACTTGATGGCGTGTATTTCCACAGCATAACATAAATACTGCATTATGTTGATAAATTACAGTTATCTACTGTTATTGGTTAACCAACCATGTATGATTATTGTTTTATAGGTTATTTGTAGTTGTTTCCAGTTTCGCAAACTTCTCAGATCTGTAAGTTCCCATTGTAGCCTATCTGTGAAGAAGCTGGCAAAATTGCTTTGGTAGGTGCATTGGTCATCTGTGAAACTAATAAGCCACTCTGCTATTGTGACTGCATGTCACTGTATGTGGCTGCATACACTGATCAGCTATAACATTAAAACCACCTCCTTGTTTCTACACTCACTGTCCATTTTATCAGCTCCACTTACCATATAGAAGTTCTACAATTACTGACTGTAGTCCATCTGTTCCTCTGCATGCTTTGTTAGCCCCCTTTTATGCTGTTCTTCAATGGTCAGGACCCCCACAGGACCACCAAAGATCAGGTATTATTTGGGTGGTGGATCATTCTCAGCACTGCAGTGACACTGACATGGTGGTGGTGTGTTAGTGTGTGTTGTGCTGGTAAGACTGGATAAGACACAGCAGTGCTGCTGGAGTTTTTAAACACCGCATTGTCACTGCTGGACTGAGAATAGTCCACCAACCAAATACATCAAGCCAACAGTGACCCGTAGGCAGCGTCCTGTGACCACTGATGAAGGTCTAGAAGATGACCAACTCAAACAGCAGCATTAGATGAGCGATCGCCTCTGACTTTACATCTACAAGGTGGACCAACTAGGTAGGAGTGTCTAATAGAGTGGACACGGTATTTAAAAACTACAGCAGTCGGATACCAGCACAACAAACACTAACACACCATCGCCATGTCATTGTAACTGCAGTGCTGAGAAAATGCCAAGAGGTTGCCTTATACCTTCAGGCAAAGAAGGATGTATTCACATTAATTAATTAACAGTGTTTGCTTATCAAAATTCCAGATTTATTCGTTACCTTCTTAGCTTCTCAGCTTAGTTTGCCAGGGCACCGCTGTTTGACTGAGATACATTTTCCAAGTCCTCTAGCCATCATAACATGCTAAATCCGAGTTATAAAAGTCCTGTAGGCAAAACCATCCATGGGGAACAGATTCCTCACATGTTTTTCAGAATGCGTGGCACCACCCAATTTGTTCTAAACTGTGTAAAATTATCTCCCAACATCCTACATGATCTTAGCCAAAAGCATCTTCTTTTAGGTTTATAAACAGACACTAGGTTGCAATTATTATAGTTTGTCATAAATCTTATAAAATACTCACAAAATCAGAACTAGATAGATAGATAGATAGATAGATAGATAGATAGATAGATAGATAGATAGATAGATAGATAGATAGATAGATAGATAGATATGCATAGCATATAATAATAATAAGTATTCCTTATAAGCTATTGAACAGTCTGATGGCAGCTGTTAGGAAAGACTTCCTGTAGTGTTCAGTCTTTCATCATGGTAGAATCATCCTATGACTAAAGGTACTCAGTTGAAACACCTCCAGGCATTCGTATTTCAGCTACCTCCTGAATTGAGTCTTGTTCAAACCCAATTATGGAGAAGTCCTTTTTGATAAGTTTATTGATTCTGTTTCTGTCAGCTGTGAGCACCCTCACCCCAGCACACCACTCCTAAGAAAAGAGCACTGGCCACCACAGACTGATAGAAGATGACTTGAGCCTTTTTTTTTTAAATATATATAGTCTGCTTTGTTGCTTTTTGTACAATGTATGACCACAAATTTGTATCACGGTATTTTTTTAAGATTCTGGCGGTTTTATATGTCTGTGGCCAATTTTAATCTCATAAGTACATAGAATATAAAACATTTTCATTTCACCATGTGTATAGTAAAGGTTTTGAGTACTATTTGGCCCCACAAATAGACATAATATATGATGGAATCAATACGCATGAAACCGGTGCAATATACAGTATATGATGTTTATTATTAATATAATATTTAAGTATTATACAATTACCATTAGCTCTCCATTTAACAAATAAAACAATATTTGCAGTCTCTCAGTCACCACTGTCGAGGTGCACAGTGCACATACTGTTATACTGAGGTACACTATATTGCCAAAAGTATTCGCTCGTCTGCCTTCACATGCATATGAAATTGAGCACGTCCTGATATTGCAGTGAGACGTGGCCCTGGGTCAACAGGGGAGGTGCTTCAATCGAAATCGTTCGACCAATCACAAACTAGCCGCCGCTATGACATCACCACATTTGCTGGGCCTTTCTCGTTTTTCTCCTTTTTTTCTATTTTTCTCATTTTTTAACCTCAACCAGAGAAAAAGCTGAATGAATCCCCATGTTATAATACATGCTTAACATGTAGTAGTACTGTTTTTTTGCTTACACAGAATAATATTTTACATATTGTAGCTAGCCTTGGCTTGGCTAATCTCTCATAGCTTTTTGCTATGCTAGCTAGTAGTTAAGCTAGCTGGCTAACCTAATAGTAAATCTGAGAAATCTTATTTCATGCTTTGCACACTGTTAATATTTTGCTTGGAACAATGATTTCCAAAATTCTTTCAAATACTGAAAGTAACATGGTTGCCAGATCTTTTAGCTTGCATACTCAATACCTAGCTAGGATTAGCTAGCCCCGGCAAATGTGGTGATGTCATAGCAGCAGTTGGTTTGTGATTGGTCGAACGATTTCGATTAAAGCACCTCCCCTGTTGACCCAGGGCCACATCTCACTCTGCAATATCAGGCTGTGCATGAAATTGAGTGACATCCCATTCTTAATCCATAGGGTTTAATATGATGTTGACCCACCCTTTGCAGCTATAACAGCTTCAGCTCTTCAGGGAAGGCTTTCCACAAGGTTTAGAAGTGTGTTTATGGGAATTTTTGACCATTCTTTCAGAAGCGTATTTGTGAGGTCAGACACTGATGTTGGATGAGAAGGCCTGGCTCGCAGTCTCCGCTCTAATTCATCCCAAAGGTGTTCTATCGGGTTGAGGTCAGGACTCTGTGCAGGCCATTCATGTTCTTCCACACCAAACTTGCTCATCCATGTCTTTATGGACCTTGCTTTGTGCTCTGGTGCGCAGTCATGTTGGAACAGGAAGGGGCCATCCCCAAACTGTTCCCACAAAGTTGGGAGCATGAAATTGTCCAAAATCTCTTGGTATGCTGAAGCATTAAGAGTTCCTTTCACTGGAACTAAGGGGCCGAGCCCAACTCCTGAAAAACAACCCCACACCATCATCCCCCCTCCACCAAACTTTACACTTGGCACAATGCAGTCGGACAAGTACCGTTCTCCTGGCAACCGCCGAACCCAGACTCGTCTATCGGATTTGCCAGACAGAGAAGCGTGATTCGTCACTCCAGAGAACATGTCTCCACTGCTCTAGAGTCCAGTGGCGGCGTGCTTTACACCACCGCATCCGACGCTTTGCTTTGCCCTTGGTGATGTAAGGCTTGGATGCAGCTGCTCAGCCGTGGAACCCATTCCATTACGCTCCGTTCTAGAGCTGATCTGAAGGTCTGCAGAGATTGACTGTAGTTGGCGACCTCTGAACACTATGCGCCTCAGCATCCGCTGACTCCGCTCTGTCATTTTACGTGGCCTACCACTTTGTGGCTGAGTTGCTGTCATTCCCAATTGCTTCCACTTTGTTATAATACCACTGACAGTTGACTGTGGAATATTTAGTAGTGAGGAAATTTCACGACTGGACTTGTTGCACAGGTGGCATCCTATCACGGTACCACGCTGGAATTCACTGAGCTCCTGAGAGCGACCCATTATTTCACAAATGTTTGTAGAAGCAGTCTGCATGCCTAGGTGCTTGGTTTTATACACCTGTGGCCATGGAAGAGTATGGAACACCTGAATTCAATGATGTGGACGAGTGAATACTTTTGGCAATATAGTGTATGACTCTACTGATTGTACAACTTAATCACAGGTCTGTTGTAGAAAGGTGGACGATTTTATATATCCACACTTTCAGCTCGGTGTTGTTGGTATAATGTCGGTATAGCAATAAAAATGAAGTATTACCGCCACGGTAGTAACGTTGCTTGCTTTTTTGCAACAACTGTGCCCCGACAAACCATACAGTATATAGTGTTTAAAAAAAAAAAAAATTTCTAAACTTCTGACACAGCTAATTTCTTTCCTGTTTTTTGTTTAGTTTAACACTGTTATGCATTCGCTACCCTTAACAAGTATCTAATATGCACAGCGCTTTATAATATTATATGATTTGCTGCCTACTGAAGCCTACACCTGTTGTATTAATTATGCTATGGTGTGGCAGTATTTCAAAAATCCATACGGTATGAGGAATCAAATACAATATACCGAATGTTCCGTCATACTGCTCAGCTCTACTATATATCCATATAAACAAGTACAGAATGGACAAAGAAGTCTAAAAATCCACTCCAAACCTTCAATAAAATAGGACATAAATTCTAATTCTAATAGCTTGTAACTTGAGACATCCCGTAAACTCAAAATCTTTGAAACTTAACGTTTCTCTTATACTCAAAGTGTGCGACTGTCGTAAAAAGTAAAACGTCATCAAAGTATTAATATTGACGATATTTATATCAAACAAACCAGCAGAATTTTACAATCACATTTATGCTGTCCGTTTTACTTTAAATAAATGAGCATTAAAAAATCCCGGAAAAGTTCAATGTTTGATAATGCTTTGCTACCATTGCAAAATAAAAAGGGCACGGTAAACAGCATCATCACAACCCAGATCAACCACACAGAAGCATAAAATCATAACCGCTGCTTACCTGAGCTTCTCTTCTTCAAACTGTGACCAAATCTGCATCCGTGTGTTGTTCCATTATTGATATAATCCACTTGTTTTTCCTCTTGGTGGCCATCTTGTATGTTTCCAGAATATTTCTAGAATATATAAATCCCCTTCCAATTGTGTTTGTCCACCTAACTAAACGAAAGCTATTTAAGTTGGTAATTTATTCTCTCAGCTTATGCAGTTAAAAGCTGAAACTGGTGTAACCGAGCTTTCTAAAAGGTTCGTTTAACAACATAAGAGTTAATAGAATAATGAGCGCTCACGGAAACAAGTATTAACATGAATCAGCACGAACTTTACTTTTTCTTATGTCCTCCTTTCCACACCAAAAACAAGAACACTCTACAGCCCCAATAAAGCGTTCAGTATAACTCAGACAATCTACATAAAAGTCTATTACACTGGCTATTCGTTAACTAAGCCAGGTGTTTTCAACCTCTCAATTGTGCTGAGTGTTAGACCTGGTTGGTGTAAGACTAATTGATCGAATACATTTTAAGCAACAGCTTGGTCTGCCACGGTTTGTGAGGCAGCACAGCAACTTTTGCTAAAGAAGTGCTCTTATTTTTCATACACTCATCTTCTAATTCTCTTTCTAACTGAGTTTAACACTGTGTTAGTGATCTTCTACAAGTACTGAGCATGTCATTGTGTCATAGCTTTTTAATATCTTCTAGCCAGAACTCCTTTCAACAAACAGCTTCACCAGCATCGGTTGATTTACATCTGCAAATATTGACAACCTTTCTCTCCGTTTCTAACTGTCTTAACATGGATTAAAATGATGAATATTTATATATTTCAAATGGTGTATAAGGGTTAAGAGCTTTAACATCTAGCTAGTACTAAATGTAAACATTCTTATAAATTTGTAATAGACTATTATTGATTCATTGTCATGTTTTTCCACCGCTTTGTCCTTGGTCGAAGGGCAGGAAAAACCCTGTACAAGTCGTAGTCCATCACACGCACTCACATTGGCCTGACTGCATGTCATTGGAATTGTGGGAGGAAACCAGAGCATTTAGAGAAAACCCACACTGAAACAAGAACATAAAAACTCCACACAGAGAGGACCCTGGCAACCCAGTTGGGGAATTGAACTGATTTTATCTCAGCAAGTGGCTAAAATAGCTGTACATAATTTGCATTATGGACTGGTTGCAGATGAGAATTGTTCTGTTGAGAACTACAGCTTTGATTGAGCTTTTTTGAATCAAGGAACATGGTTCAGCTGTAACTTCTTGGTATATGGCAGCTACAGTATCTCACAAAAGTGAGTACACCACTCACATTTCTGCAAATATTTTATTATATCTTTTCATGAGACAACACTATAGAAATGAAACTTGGATATAACTTAGAGTAGTCCGTGTACAGCTTGTATAGCAGTGTAGATTTACTGTCTTCTGAAAATAACTCAACACACAGCCATTAATGTCTAAATAGCTGGCAACATAAGTGAGTACACCCCACAGTGAACATGTCCAAATTGTGCCCAAAGTGTTAATATTTTGTGTGACCACCATTATTATCCAGCACTGCCTTAACCCTCCTGGGCATGGAATTCACCAGAGCTGCACAGGTTGCTACTGGAATCCTCTTCCACTCCTCCATGATGACATCATGGAGCTGGTGGATGTTAGACACCTTGAGCTCCTCCACCTTCCACTTGAGGATGCGCCACAGGTGCTCAATTGGGTTTAGTCCATCACCTTTACCTTCAGCTTCCTCAGCAAGGCAGTTGTCATCTTGGAGGTGTGTTTGTGGTCATTATCGTGTTGGAAAACTGCCATGCGGCCCAGTTTTCGAAGGGAGGGGATCATGCTCTGCTTCAGAATGTTACAGTACATGTTGGAATTCATGTTTCCCTCAATGAACCGCAGCTCCCCAGTGCCGGCAGCACTCATGCAGCCCCAGACCATGATGCTACCACCACCATGCTTGACTGTAGGCAAGAGACAGTTGTCTTGGTACTTCTCACCAGGGCGCCGCCACACATGCTGGACACCATCTGAGCCAAACAAGTTTATCTTGGTCTCGTCAGACCACAGGGCATTCCAGTAATCCATGTTCTTGGACTGCTTGTCTTCAGCAAACTGTTTGCGGGCTTTCTTGTGCGTCACCTTCCTTCTGGGATGACGACCATGCAGACCGAGTTGATGCAGTGTGCGGTGTATGGTCTGAGCACTGACAGGCTGACCTCCCACATCTTCAACCTCTGCAGCAATTCTGGCAGCACTCATGTGTCTATTTTTTAAAGCCAACCTCTGGATATGACACTGAACACGTGGACTCAACTTCTTTGGTCGACCCTGGCGAGGCCTGTTCCGAGTGGAACCTGTCCTGGAAAACCGCTGTATGACCTTGGCCACCGTGCTGTAGCTCAGTTTCAGGGTGTTAGCAATCTTCTTATAGCCTAGGCCATCTTTGTGGAGAGCAACAATTCTATTTCTCACATCCTCAGAGAGTTCTTTGCCATGAGGTGCCATGTTGAATATCCAGTGGCCAGTATGAGAGAATTGTACCCAAAACACCAAATTTAACAGCCCTGCTCCCCATTCACACCTGGGACCTTGACACATAACACCAGGGAAGGACAATGACACATTTGGGCACAATTTGGACATGTTCAATTTGGACTGTGGGGTGTACTCACTTATGTTGCCAGCTATTTAGACATTAATGACTGTGTGTTGAGTTATTTTCAGAAGTTATTTTTCCAAGTTTCATTTCTATAGTGTTATCCCATGAAAAGATATAATAAAATATTTGCAAAAATGTGAGGGGTGTACTCACTTTTGTGAGATAATGTAGGTATAAACAAGAGAAGAGTGGATCTGTATCAGCTTATACTACACACTTGTGTGAATGCCTCCTAACTCATTCTGGCTATTAACCATACCCCTGTCAACTTTAGTGCTGACACACATGATAAACCTTTACAAATGTATATTACATTTCCAGAAAGAAAACTAAACAGAGAAAGATTTAAGAGATTGTTTTAACAAGGTTGGTTTATAAAAATAAAAATGATTAATGCTATAGAAACAGACCGTATTCTTTGCTTTATTTGTGACAAAGCAGTCATCAGTGGATTACTGCATGAATTGCAACTGAAAACAGCAAGAGAAAAATCTGGTCAACACGCGTCATCAGACCTGCATTCTAATTGATAGTGTATGCTAGCTACACTTACAGCAACTCTGATCAAATCTATGCTGTCTACATTGGCAGCTAATGGTAAAAATACCACCAGGACAGCTTTGGAGATTTTACTTAAATGTATTACATTTCTGGACCATAGGGTAATGCCACTTAGAGGACACAGTCATTGCAATTGTGTCCAGTGGTAGCTTATGCCAAAAAGAACACACGCATTCCAACAGGCTTGAAATGACAGTTGGATGTCGGACACTATACAAATTCAAATAATTGAAATGTTTGATCATGCAATTCAGTAAGACACTGTATCGAGTTCAAGTCACACTTAAGTCGCACACACAGCGACTTCAGACTCGACTCGGACTCGTTTCCAATGACTCGGACTCGACTCATGACTCGCAAAAAATGACTTGTGGACAACAAAAGTCAGCAACATTAGTTACGTGTGACAATAACCGGGTTTCCATCCAAACGTTTCGCAAGTGTAATGCGCATTTACGAAATATCGGCAGAAAAAAAGCGACACCTTTCTCAGAATCATTCTTACCCCACCAGGTGAGATCTTACATGGAGCTCCAGAGCAAGGGCGATTGACTGTGATCTTGTATTTCTTCCATTTTCGAATTATCGCACCAACAGTGATCTCTTTCTCACCAAGCTTCTTGCTGATGGTCTTGTAGCCCATTCCAGCCTTGTGCAGGTCTACAATCTTGTCCCTGACGTCCTTTGATAGCTCTTTGGTCTTGCCCATGGTGGTCGAGAGATTTGAATGGAAGAAACTGATTCTGTTACAGGTGTCTTTTATAAAGGGACAGGACTAATTTTTGTGCCTTTTGTGCACATAACCGGTCTGTGGGGGTCAGAATTCTTGCTGGTTGGTAGGGGATCAAATACTTATTTCCCTTAATTAAATACAAATTAATTTATAACTTTTATTTAATGTTTTTTTTTCTGGATTTTTTGTTGATATTCTGTCTCTCTCTGTTAAAATAAACCTTCCATAAAAATTATAGACTGTTCAAGTCTTTGTAAGGGGGTAAATATATATATATATATATATATGATCCAACATCATTCTGATCAAGTCAATTTCTGCTCTCTAATAATGCTCCTGCCGTTTTAAACCACAATGCACGCAATGGGTAAATGTTACAGCCAGCTTCTGGTGTAGTGATGAAGCGTCGCTCCCTACTTAAAATGGTGGAATAGCCTACGTAGTACACTTCACAGTAACAGATAATGTGAATGGAACGCTCCTACAGAATTGGCGCTAATGATTGTAGGAACCGCTTTCTGAACCAATCAGACCTTCTGATTTTAATTTTTAGTAAGAAATGCTGTTATTTGCATATTTTTAGTTTGTAGCGTCACAGACGATGTGTCAATGAAATGCTTGATTGGCTTTCTAACGAGTTCGTGTTTTACTTCACAACCAGGAAAAGTTTGGAGGTTTTTAATTATAAGCTCATTTACAAAATAACAGATTCTATTTCTAATAGGACAACACACGGTTATAAATGTAATAGCATCTGGAACAGCATAAGCTAAGATAAGCAGTATTATGGATTTTTTGCTGTGTTTGAGATTTTGGCTGCTGTGCCGTAATTTGCAATGAAAACAAAACGTCAGTTTAAGCTTTTAACTGATACATAGGAAAGTAAAGGCACTAATAAAACGGCAAAATACAGTTGCTAATCTGTTGTTGTTTTTATCTGAACTTACAGATTATTTGTTTATTGCTTGACTCGGACTCTAGCCTAAAGACTCGTGACTTGACTCGGACCCTACCTAGAGACTCGTGACTTGACTCGGACTCTAGCCTAAAGACTTGTGACTCGACTCTGACTCAAATTTTGTGACTTGTGAACATCTCTGCCGTGAGCCTAGAACAAACCTGAGATGCCCCCTCCTCTCAGAATGAGCAAAATCCCATCATATTTTTAAAACACCACAGAACTTGAAACTCTAGTATCAAACTCTCCAAAAGAGGCAGAGTGAAAATGACAGTTCTATGCAGTACTTGATTTAGTTGAAACAGAGCTAGATCAAAGATTTAACCAAGAGGGAATAAAAGTAATCACTTTAGTTGAGCTGTGTGCCATTCATGTGACAGCTGTGACATTTTACTATAAGCGCAATGCCTTTTTTGACTTACTTATACAAAATATAAAAACAAACTTATATAAAACACTGCAGCGCCCAAAAAAAAAATCAACAAATTATTTGCACCCCTTGGATCCTTTATGTAGAAGTGTCAGTTTTATCATCTGGCATGCTTACATTTTTAAAAACACCAGTCCAAGGTAGTTTAAATATATTCTGCTCTTATTGGTGTGATACTGCCTCCAACCTTGCTGTAACAAATAGGCTGAGCTGACAAGAGAGGGGAGGACACACACACAGACAAGACGTTTGATAATAACAAAGGCAAGACAAGGTTACACAAACAAGACAAGGGGTTCACAACACGAGACACACTAACACATGGCCTAAGCTAATTGGCAATCTAAATGTGAATGCTAATTGCTAAGCTAACGCTTATCTAAACACACAAGAACTAAACTATACTAGACCCTAAGCTAACACCAAACATGAACAAGACTAAAATGCCTAATTTGACTTCTGAGCATGGACTAGACAAGAGCATGGACTTAACAAAAGCATGAACTAGACAAGATCATACCACATCATACCACACCACGCCACACCACACCACACCACAACATGAGCTTGGAACCAATATAATCTCAGCTGAAGGATCCAAGGCTACTCCTTGAAATGCCCTGAGCATTATCTGCAACGAGGAGCAGCTGTGGATCATTACAGATGAATTAAAAATAAAAAAAATCTATTTGGTTGAGAAATTCAATGCTATCTCATCAAATAGGCTACAGAGAATATTAGTTTAAACAAGCATTATCCGTCAGCAAGCTATTAACAGTTCATAAGGAACTCTTAGCTCACAAATGCGCAAGAATTAATTTCTGACAAACATATGTCAAGTCCTAAAGCATAGTGTTCAGTTTGTTTATTCATAAAAAAACATGAAACCGGAGAACAATACACACACATACACTGATCAGGCATAACATTATGACCACTGACAGGTGAAGTGAATAACACTGATTATCTCTTTATCACGGCACCTGTTAGTGGGTGGGATATATTAGGTAGCAAGTGAACATTTTATCCTCAAAGTTGATGTGTTTGAGTGAGTTTGACAAGGGCCAAATTGTGATGGCTAGATGACTGGGTCAGAGCATCTCCAAAACTGCAGGTCTTGTGGGGTGTTCCCAGTCTGCAGTGGTTAGTATCTATCAAAAGCGGAACAGTGGTAAACCGGCAACAGGGTCATGGGCGGCCAAGGCTCATTGATGCTCGTGGGGAGCGAAGGCTGGTCCGTGTGGTCCGATCCAACAGACGAGCTACTGTAGCTCAAATTGTTAAAAAAAAGAAGTTAATGCTGATGCTGATAGAAAGGTGTCAGACTCCATGCCTCGACAGGTCAGGGCTGTTTTGGCAGCAAAAGGGGGACCAACACAATATTAGGAAGGTGGTCATAATGTTCTGCCTGATCGGTGTATACAGTCTAAGTGGACACCCCTGCTTAAATTACAAAATGTTTGGTTGATTTAATTTAAGTGTTTCTAAGTGTTAATAAGTTATTACGTTCTCTGTAGAGAACATAATATGACGCTTTAATATGACAATGTGACATTTTTTGCAAATCTTTAAGCACAATTTCTATTTTGCTGTATTTAACTTATTTGAAAAAGTAAAATATTACATATAAATTGTGCCATTACACAAATTTTGTATACATTTTGTAGGCCATTTATTCATTCATTGATTCATTCATTATCTGTTTAACCACCGCTTCATCCTACTCAGGGTCACGGTGGGTACGATTCACTGGGTGAAAGGTATTATACACACCAGACAGGTCGCCAGTCCATCACAGGGCAAACATACACACAAACTCACACCTAGGGCAATTTTAGTAGCTCCAGTTAATCTGACTGCATGTCTTTGGACTGTGAAAGGAAACCGGAGCACCCACAGGAAACCCAAGTAGACACTGGAAAAACATGCAAACTCTGCACAGTAAGGACCCGGACCACTCCACTTGGGAACCGAATTCAGGCCCTTCTTGCTGTCAGGTGACAGTGCAACCTACTTATTTCACATTTAATTTATAAAATAAATAATAACAAATGTAATGTTAGAGCTGCAACAATATAGCACAAACATGTAGCCTAATAATTGTGCTTTTATATTTACATATATGGGCATAACAAGCCTAAGTAGCTGATTACATAACTTAAGTAGTTCATAGGAATTTTGCAAATGATAACCTATTTAATACAATAATACTTTTAATGGCAATTGACAGGTGGTAAAAGTTGATGGCGGCATGAACGGGCCTGTTATGATGATTGCATTCACATTAGCACTTCATAGACGTTGTCGCAGGTACATCTACAGCTCACTGTGTTGTGGGGCGACTACACAGTTTGGGCAGTTGTATGGTTACGTGGTGCTCTAAAATTGAGTGTGGTGGGGAATCATTTCAAGAGGAGAAAGATAGCACAGTATGGGTTGAACAAACTACTGGTAACCCACAGTGTAGAGTGTGAAAGTGCAATATAATGACAGAAACCCCAGGGCTCAGGGCATCTTATGCCAAGGACAAACGTATGACCATTGTGCAGTTTACTGTGTTTGATTGACACAGAAATGTGGGAATTCATAAATACGCTCACGCTGAGGAAAATAATGATACTTTCAAACTGACATGTGACGTACTGAAAGCATTCGTGGATCTTGTTTATTTGAAAGGTATTATGAGGCGGTAAAAGCATGAAACTGGATGATTACTTGTCTGCTAACTTGTGAAATCCTATTTTCTTAGACACAATGTCTGCACATCAAAAATGGCAAAGGCAGAGAGGGACATACGCGTAAGTGACGTTTTCCTGAAACTCTTTCCTCTATGAAGGATGCGCTCTATGAGCACAATTCAATACGTTAAAGGGAACTTAGCTTGAGCTGGTCAAAAATTATTTGGTTTGCTGGTTTGGTCATACAAGCACAATGCTTCAAACAATTACAGTTGACAGTGGCACAAATACATTGTTGGAGAACTATTACTTCACTGTATCAAATCAGCAGATAATCAGGGAACAAAACTTATGACTTCTGTCAGACCATGCCAGTGACTTGTCTGTGGCAAATGCTCCAAAATCACACCAAAGCTGTACACCCAAAATTTTGATTTGTGTTCTTGAATTGTTGTCAACTTAAACTAGAGTAAGCTAATGTTTACTATGGAAGCACTGCTGTAAGTGGCTCTGGATAAGGGCGTCTGCTAAATGCCAAAAATTTAAATGTGTTTACATTTAAAAAAAAAAAATAATAATAAATAAAAATAATAATAATATCTCGATTGCACTATGTACACAGGGTGGCAACCCACCTATTTACTAAGCACTTAAGCTGACATGTACTTACTTACTAGCGCTCTTATTCATTTCCTGCCAAAAAAAAAAAAAAAAAAAAAAACTTTGGTTCTATCAGGGTTTCAGCAGATTTGTGTTCTTGAACTGTTGTCTACTTAAACTAGAGTAAGCTAATGTTTACTATGGAAGCACTTCTGTAAGTCGCTCTGGATAAGAGCGTCTGCTAAATGCCGAAAATGTAAATGTGTTTACATAAAAAAAATAATAATAAAAAAAAAATCTCGATTGCACTATCTACACAGGGTGGCACGGTGGCTAAGTGGGTAGCACTGTCGCCTCACAGCAAGAAGGTCCTGGGTTCGATCCCCAGGTGGGGTGGTTCAGGTCCTTTCTGTGTGGAGTTTGCATGTTCTCCCCGTGTCCACGTGGGTTTCCTCCGGGTGCTCCGAATTCCTCCCACAGTCCAAGGACATGCAAGTGAGGTGGAATTGAAGATACTAAATTGTCCAAGACTGTGTTCGAGATAACCTTGTGAAATGTTGAACAATGTGTAATGAGTAACTACCGTTCCTGTCATGAATGTAACCAAAAGTGTAGAACATGACGTTAAAATTCTAATAAACAAACAAACAAACACTATCTACACTGAAAATTGTACTGTGTGTTTAAAGCCTGTAACAGCATTTGGGGAAAAGCTGCTCTCGCATTTAGTGCATGAATTAAAAATAAAAAAGATATGTGTTCAACAGCTTAATGAACATAACATACACACAAAAAAGTGTTACAACCTATACGTAGAAGGTGTTTTTCAAAAATATAGTGAGTGATTTGACCACTGGGAAGCAGAAAAGTAGAGTGCATAGACAAACACTGATTACAATGACAGTGGGAGGCAGGTGATTACATCAGACAAGAAACAAGGAGCATAGACAGGGTGTGTGACAACAGAAAAACAGTTCAATTAACAGAGTGTTGGCTTTGGGACCACAGCGCCAATGCACAAACATGTAGTTTATTCATTGTCTGTTTGTTTTATCACCAATTTCAACGTCCAAGTACAATTCACTTGGTGAAAATCAGGTACCACTCTGGACAGGTCACCAGTCCATCACAGGGCAAACACGTACACACACACACACCTGGGACAAAGAATTTCCAACATTTTAGACTGTTCTACAACTCCAAATCAGAAAAAGTTGGGACAGTATGGAAAATGCAAATAAAATAAAAACACAGTGTTCCTTACATTTACTTTGACTTTTATTTCATTGCAGACAGTTTGAACCAAAGATATTTCATGTTTTGTCTGCTCAACTTCATTTAATTTATTAATATACCTCCATTCCTGCATTTCAGGCCTGCAACACATTCCAAAAAAGTTGGGACGGGGGCAATTTAGGGCTAGCAATAAGGTGAAAAAACTAAATAATGATGTGATTCCAAACAAGTGAAGTCAACAGGTGAGTCTTTGATGAGCAAAGATGATTAGAGGATCTCCAGTTTGTCAACATATGTGTGAGAAAATGATTAAAATGTTTAAAAACAATGTACCCCAAAGAAAAATTGGAAGGGATTTTCATATTTCTCCCTCTACAGTGCATAATATCATTAAACCATTCAAGGAATTTCAGTGCGTGAAGGCCAAGGGCGCAAGCTTAAGCTAAGATCCCTCAGACAACACTGCATCAAGAACCGCCACTCAACAACAGCTTATATAAACACATGGGCAAGAGATTACTTTGGCAAACCTTTGTCAAGCACTACAATACAGAGTTACATGCACAAATGCCACTTAAAACTTTACTGTGCAAAAAAGAAGCTTTATGTTAACCATGTCCAGAAGTGGAGTCGACTTCTCTGGGCACTGAGGCATCTATGATAGACAATCACACAGTGGAAACGTGTATTGTGGTCAGATGAATCAGCATTACAGGTCTTTTTTGGAATAAATAGATGCTGTGTGCACCGGACCAAAGACAAAAATGGACCATCCAGACTGTTATCAGCCAAGTCCAAACGCCAGGGTCTATCATGATATGGAGGTGTGTCAGTTCCCTTGGCAAAGGTCATTTAAACTTCTGTGATGCAGCATTAATGCAGAAAAGTACATTAAGATATTAGAGCAACATATGTTGCCTTCAAGACGTCATCTTTTCCAGGGACGTTCATGCAATTTTCAACAAGACAATGCAAAACTACATGCTGCACACATTACAAAGGCATGGCTGCGGAAGAAGAGGGTACGGGTACTGGACTGGCCTGTCTGCAGTCCTGACCTGTCCCCAATAGAGAATGTGTGGAGAATTTTGAAAGGAAAAATGTGACAACGACGACCCCGTACTGTTGGACATCTTAAGATGTGTTTGCAGGAAGAATGAGACAAAGTAAAAGCTGAAACACTAAAATGCTTGGTCTCCTCGTTGCCAAAACGTCTTTTAAGTGTGGTAAAAAGGAATGGCAACATTACAAACTGGTCAATGCTTTACTGTCCCAACATTTTTTGGAAAGTGTTGCAGGCCTGAAATGCAGGAATGGATGTTCATTAATAAATTAAATGAAGTTGAGCAGACAAAACATGAAATATCTCAAGTTCATCCTGTATGCAATCAAATAAAAGTCAAAGTAAATGTAAGAAACTCTGTGTTTTTGTATAATTTGCATTTTCCATACTGTCCCAACTTTTTCTGATTTGGGGTTGTAAAAATCATATGGCTCCATATGAATAAAGAAATACATCCACCTGTTAATGTAATACATGGCAACATGAAAAAATTCTGTTTATTTTAGAACCAACAAGAATGAGTGCAATACACAGTTTAAATCTTTTATAACATTTAAGTGCACCAAATGAATGAATTTTTTGTTTTTTTCTTTCATGTGAAGAGCAAAGATTATGTACTACAAAATAGAGATGATACGCCCTCTGGAATGGCAGCATATTATTATTTGTGTTGCTGTGTTTTCTTGCTCCTCAAAGAAGACAGACTGTGTCTGCAAATGCGTTTGACTTTGATTAGTGACCTACCAAAAACACCACTCAGCTCTGTCCAAAAAATTGCACAATTTCTGATAGCACTGCATTTACAAAACTTTTTTTTTAAAGATGCTGAGCGATTGTGTGTACTACTTCATCAGAACGGTCTCATCAAAAAGGTCATTTTTTTCACACTACAGAGACAAAAAACTGTGAAGCACATTAAGCCAGAATTCAATATAAGGACAAAACACCTCCTTTGATTACTGAATTCACATGTTTTACTTCAAATAACTACTAACAGATGTCAAATAAATCAGATGAAATAAAGGAAATCATATGTCTCCAACTTTGCAGCAACAGTTTAGGGAAGGGCCTTTTCTTGTTCGATCATTACTGTGCCCTTGTGCACATATCTTAACTCACATATTATTACTGCACATTGTAAATGCACAGTAAAATATCAAATGTACACAAGTGTGCACATCGTTTAATATGACACCAAAAAGTGAGCTGAGTTGCATTTTGTTTTCACTGATACTGCTTGAAATGTGTCTACAATTTAATTGGAGTCCACCTGTGGTAAATTCAATTGATTGGACATGATTGGGGATTGCCAACACCTGCCTATATAAGGTCCCACAGTTGACAGTGCATATCAAAGCAAACTCCAAGCCATGGGGTCAAAGGAATTATCTGCAGACCTCAGAAACAGGATTGTGTCATGGCATAGATCTGGAGAAAAATAGCTGCAGCTTTACAGGTCCCAAAGTGCACAGTGGCCACCATCATTCGTAAATAGAAGAAGTTTGGAACCACCAATAATCTTCTTAGACCTGGCCGCACGGCCAAACTGAGCGATCGGGGAAGACAGGCCTTGGCCAGGGAGGTGGGCAGGAACCTGAGGGTCACTCTGACAGAGCTCCAGCATATCCTTGTGGAGATAGGATAACCTATCAGAAGATCAACCATCCAGGCAGCACTCCACAAATCACGCCTTTATGGTAGAGTGGCCAGACGGAAGCCACTCCTTAGTAAAAGGCACATGACAGCCCGCTTGGAGTTTGCTAAAAGGCATCTAGAGGACTCTCAAAACATGAGAAACTAGATTCTCTGGTCTGATGAAACCCAAATTGAACTACCAAGCATCACATCTGGAGGAAACCAGACACCGCTCATCACCTGGCTAATGCCATCCCTACAGTAAAGCATGGTGGTGGCAGCATCATGATGTGGAGATGGTTTTCAGCAGTGGGACCGGGGCGACTAGTCCTGATAGAGCCAAAGATGAATGCGGCTAAGTACATGGAGATCCTTCAAGAAAACCTGCTCCAGAGCACTGTGGACATCAGACTGGGGTGAAGGTTTACCTTCCAACATGACAACAATCCGAAGCACACAGCTAAGAGAACAAAGGAGTGGCTTCTGAGAAAGTCCTTGAGTGGCCCAGCCAGAGCCCAGACCTGAATCCAATCAAACATCTGTGGAAGGAGCTGAAAATGTCTGTGTACCAACACTCCCCATCCAATCTGATTGAGCTTGCAAGGATATGCCAAGAGGAATGGGAAAAATGTCCAGAAACAAGTGTGCCAAGCGCGTGGCTTCTTTCCCAAGAAGTCTTGAAGCTGTAATTGCTGGCAAAGGTGCATCAAGTATTAGGCTAAGTTTGTGTACAGATATGTAACCCCTAAATAAAGGATTTTTGTCAGTAAAATAAAATTGCATATTTTCTAAACCCTGTTTTCACTTTGTAATTATTGGTGACTGTGTGTAGATGTTTGAGGCAACAAAAAAAAAAATCCATTATAGAATGAGTCTGTAACGTAATAAAACGTGGAGAAGGTGAAAGGGTTGTGCAGACTTTCCGGCTTGACTGTAAATTGGAATGGATATCATTTAAGCTCCACTGGCTTACAATGTTGTAGTCTGAAGGACACTAATGAAAACTTGTTAGGTGCATTCAGAAAAAATGCTGTCTGAAAAACTGAAAATCATAGCCTTGAAGTGCAAGGCTTTTTTGGGGGTTGGGTTGGCAAATTGGCATCTACAGGCATCAACATCTACATGAGATTCTTTGTTATCGAGGGACTACACTGATTCATTCCTGTCACACAGTCTGTAATTTTAACATCAGCCCACATCCACACAATTGGTTTACTCTTAAATCTGATGTTTTTGTGAACACCCTCACACAACACAACATTTAAACCAAGATCAGTAAAAAAGAATGGCCTAATTGAAGTAACAATGGCAGGGCTACATTAAATAAAACACCACAGCCACTTAAACAAACTGCCCTTTTATTGTGTTTAAGTTATTGTAATCTAGTTGCACTATTACTGAGCTTTTCCCCTACTTTTCCACTAAATAAAGGCTACTAAATGCTATTCTACTGCTGTTGTACTAAATTCTTTTTAGTCAGCTATACATCACAGTTTTCTACACACCAGGGTGGAACTGAAAGAAGTAGAAAGTGTACAGTAGTGTTAAAAAAAATAGCAGTGACTTTAAAAAAGTGAATAAAGCACAAAATCATTATAATAACTTTTATTTCCATAAATGCAAACGCACTGAAAATACTACACTTTTAATTCTAAATCAAAACATTAACTAAATGTAGCCAGTTTGTGTTAATCCTTTACAGAAAGTTAAGAAAAATGAATATTAGGCTGTTCAAAAAAATAGCAGTGCCAGCATTTTTCTTTAAAAACTAAAAAAATGTATCTATAACATGAAAAAATGTTTGAGGTTTCACTTTACTTTAAATTACTGAACTAATATTCAGTGGCATAACAATTGTTTCCGAGATCTGTGTTGCATGGAGTCGACCAACTTCTGGCACCTCTGAACAGGTATTCCAGTCCAGGATGATTAGACTACATTCCACAGTTCTTCTGCAATTTTGGGTTTTGCCTCAAAAAAACGCGTTTCAGATATCAGCCCACAAGTTCTCTATGGGATTGAAGTCAGGGGATTGGGCTGGTCACTCTATTACCTCAATCTTGTTTGTCTGTAACCAAGATGTTTTGGGTCATTGTCATGTTGAAACACCCATTTTAAGGACATTTCTTCTTTGACATAGGGCAACATGATCTCCTCAAGTATTCTGATATATTTAAATTGATCCATGATCCCTCGTATGTGATAACTAGGCGTAACACCATGGTATGAAAAACATCCTCATATCATCATTTTGTACCACCATGCTTTACTGTCTTCACAGTGTACTGTGGCTTGAATTCAGTGCTCGAGGGGAGTCAGACATACTGTCTACGGCCACTAGACCCAAAAAGAACAATTTTGCTTTCATCAGTCCACAAATGTTGAGCCATTTCTCTTTGGACCAATGTGTTCCTTGGCAAATTTGAACCCATTCAGGACACGTCTTTTTCTTAACAACGGGACTTTGCAAGGAGTTCTTGCTGGTAAATTGGCTTCACTTAATCATCTTCTGTACTTACTGGTAACTTCAGATGTTCCTTGATCTTTCTGGTGGTGATCATTGGCTGAGCCTTTGCCATTCTGGCTATTCTCTGATCCATTCGAACAGTAGTTCCACGCTTCCTTCTGTGTCTTTCAGGTTTTGGTTGTCACTTTAAGGCATTTTAGCTGAGCAGCCAATAATTTGCTGCACTTCTCTGTATGTTTTTTCCCTCTACAATCAACTTTTTAATCAAAGTACGCTGTTCATCAGAACAATGTCTGGAACAACCCATTTTACCCAGTATTTTAGAAGGAAATGCGCTATGACCAACCTGTGCAACATTTGCCACCCTCCTACATTAAATAAGGGCCAAAATTGACACCCGTTCTTCTGCAGAATGAATGACTTCACCAATTGAACTCCTCACTGCTATTATTTTGAACAACCCCCTTTCAATCAATGCTTCAATTACTCAGAATGAGCGGCATGCATGTCCTAATTGTTGGGTTTGTTTTGTTTTCATTACTCTACTACACTATGTAGAAATATCACTTCTACTAAAAACAGTGATTTATCAAGTTAATGGTGTTGGACTGCTATTTTTTTTAACACTACTGTATGTGAAGGACATGTGCATATAATTTAATCACATTTACACCACAGGTACAGATGTTCCTGATTTCTGATTGGATCAATTTAAAGTGTATCCAGTCAAAAGGTGTCATCATGGTTTTAAACTCACGAACCTGACAAATGTAATATAATAATTACAGCGCACATAAGCGTTTATACAGGACCTGTACATTTTGCTATTGGTCAACTTCCTAATATTGTGTTGGTCCCCCTTCTGCTGCCAAAACAGCCCTGACCGGTCGAGGCATGGACTCCACTAGACCCCTGAAGGTGTGCTGTGGTATCTGGCACCAAGATGTTAGCAGCAGATCCTGTAAGTTGTGAGGTGGGGCCTCCATGGATCAGACTTGTTTGTCCAGCACATCCCACAGATGCTAGACTGGATTGAGATCTGGGGAATTTGGAGGCCAAGTCAACACCTCAAACTCATTGTTGTGCTTCTCAAGTCATTCCTGAACCATTTTTGCTTTGTGGCCGGGCGCATTATCCTGCTAAAAGAGGCCACAGCCATTAAGGAATACCGTTTCTATGAAACGGTGTACATGGTCTGCAACAATGCTTAGGTAGGTGGTACGTGTCAAAGTAACATCCACATGGATGACAGGACTCAAGGTTTCCTAGCAGAACATTACCCAGAGCATCACACTGCCTCCGCCGGCTTGCCTTCTTCCCATAGTTCATTCTGGTGCCATGTGTTCGCCAGGTAAGCGACGCACACGCACCCGGTCATCCATGTGATGTAAAAGAAAACGTGATTCATCAGACCAGGCCACCTTCTTCCATTGCTCCGTGGTCCAGTTCCAATGCTCATGTGCCCATTGTTGGAGCTTTCGGCAGTGGACAGGGGTCAGCTTGGGCACCTGACTGGTCTGCGGCTATGCAGCTCCATACGCAACAAACTGTGATGCACTGTGTATTCTGACACCTTTCTATCAGAACCAGCATTAACTTCTTCAGCAATTTTAGCTAGAGTAGCTGATATGTTGGATTGGACCACACGTGCATCAATGAGCCTTGGCCACCCATGACCCTGTTGCGGTTTGCCACTGTTCCTTCCTTGGTCTGACCCAGTCGTCTAGCCATTACAATTTGGCCCTTGTCAAACCTTGTCAAATCCTGACGCTTGTCCATTTTTCCTGCTTCTAACACATCAACTTGGAGGATAAAACGTTCACTTGCTGCCTAATATATCCCACCCACTAACAGGTGCCGTGATGAAGAGATAATCAGTGTTATTCACTTCACCTGTCAGTGGTCATAATGTTATGCCTTGTCGGTGTACATGTAATAACAGAAATAATTATCCATAAATTGTGGAAATTGAAAGCATCCTTAATGTAGCATTATAGAGCTGGTAATATGTAACCACATAACCACCATATTAAAGACGATGGAGTTGAAAGAGAAAATAAGTTTACAGTTTTCATTATATCTATTTATTGGTGAAGCAAAACTTTTAAAAAGCCTGTAATTGTTAACAGCCATAGCATGACTGAGATAACCAACAAACTTTATCATAAGTGTTAACCTCAGTGACCACAGGTCATTTCTCCATGCTGCACTCAGAGAGCAAAACTTTATCCTTAGATTTGTGTTGTATATAATGGATAGTGTATCTGCACTGCATAGTATCTGGTACAGTTCTGTAAAATGTTCAGTTTTAATACTGTTACAGGGAAGCCAAACATCTTTAAAAAGTATAAGCGATATACCAACTGCTGAACTGTACTGTAATAAGGACATTAGGGACTTGACCAGGAAAAAACAACATGTGATTTTAAACCATGGTGTCTTTTGCCTCAGTCTCATCAATTATTTTGTTTTCCTGTTCAGCTCTTCGGCTGTTGTGTCTCACTTGGAGTCAGGGGAAAAAATGATGTATGGTCATAGTATCAAATCCAATTGAACTGCCAAAGGTTCTGTACTGGATTATCACTGTAAAGGAAAAAAAATTGGCACATTTCACACTAATCAAAGTGATTTACTGCTGTGTGTGTGTGTGTGTGTGTTTATTCTGTTACATACATTTAACGCATAAAATTTTTACCCAATTACCCAGTTATGTTTCCTCTCTACTGTTGCTGACCCCTGTCCCTGATCGAGGAGAGCAAATTGACAACCCCCCCCCACACACACGCCCCCTCCGACACGTGTGCAATAGCGACTGCATTTTTTTTCACCTGCATGAGTCAAATTCATATGCGATCAGCCTTTGTGCACAAAGTGCCAGCATTATTCCCTGATCAGCATTATTCCTCCACTCTGTGCAGACGCCATCAATCAGCCAGCAGAGGTCATAATTGCATCAGTTATGAGGTCCCTATCCGGCTCCCTACCCTGTATGAACAATAGCCAAAGGTTTTTCATATAGCCGCATAGCCCAGCCAAATGGCAGAGCTGAGATTTGATTCGATGTATTCGAAATCCCAGCTCTGGTGTGATAGCGTATTTTATCGCTGTGCTACCTGAGCAGCTTTAATTAGACTTTTTATTCATTTGGAAATTAAAGATACTGATTCGCCTCCTCATACATTTTCAATAAAAGACAGATTTGGGCTGCACATGCACTCTATGTCTATGAAGCCATACTGTTGTAACTCATGTAGAATGAGAACAATACTGAGGGGTCATTGGTCATGCATATTTAGCAGGAGTTTCCACCCTTGGCCTTTACACATTGAGGTTTACCCTGGCCCCTTGAATTGTTTATGATATAATAAACCGTAGATGGTGAAAGACTTAAATACTTTGCAATATTGAGCTGAGAAACATTGTCCTTGAACTGACTGACAATTCTCTCATTGAATCTGGCATAAAAAGTGGTAAAACACGAACTCATCCTTGCTTGCAAAAACCCTTGGTGACTGCTCCTTTTATATCTTAATGACCTCACGTTATACGTAGTTCATCTGTTGCTTGTGGAACCTTCCAGAACAGTGTTACTTGTCTAATCTTAGTGTTATTTTACCTCTGCCCCCCAAAAAAACACATAGTTTCTTACATTTACTTTGACTTTTATTTCATTGCAGACAGTTTGAACCTGAGATATTTCATGTTTTTTCTGCTTAACTTCATTTTATTTATCAATAAACATCCATTCCTGCATTTCAGGCCTGCAACACATTCCAAAAAAAGTTGGGACAGTAAAGCATTTACCACTTTGTAATGTTGCCATTCCTTTTCACCAGAATTAAAAGACATTTTGGTGCAGAGGATACTAAGTAATTTAGTGACACATTCTTTATTGGGGACAGGTCAGGACTGCAGAAAGGCCAGTCCAGTACTTGTACCCTCTTCTTCCGCAGCCAAGCCTTTGAAATGTGTGCAGCATGTGGTTTTTTGCATTGTCTTGCTGAAAAATGCATGGACGTCCCTGGAAAAGATGACGTCTTGAAGGCAGCATGTGTTGCTCTAATATCTCAATGTACTTTTCTGCATTAATGCTGCCATCACAGAAGTGTAAATTACCTTTGCCAAGGACACTGACACAGCCCCATACCATGACAGATCCTGGCTTTTGAACTTGTTGCTGATGGTCCTTTTCGTCTTTGAACCGGAGCACACTGCGTCCATTTTTCCCAAAAAAGACCTGGAGTGCTGATTAATCTGACCACAATTTACATTTCCACTGTGTGATGGTCCATCCTAGATGCCTCCGAGCCCAGAGAAGTCGATGCCACTTCGAGACATGGTTAACATAAGGCTTTTTTTGCACACTAAAGTTTTAAGTGGCATTTGTGCATGTAACTATGTATTGTGATGCTTGACAAAGGTTTGCCAAAGTAATCCCTTGCCCACGTGGTTATATCAGCTATTGTTAAGTGGCGGTTCGTGATGCAGTGCTGTCTGAGGGATTGAAGATCACGGGTGTTCAGCTTAAGCTTGTGCTCTTGGCCTTTACACACTGAAATTCCTCCCGATTCATTGAATTGTAGAGGGTGAAATATGAGATCTACTATTTCAATCAGCAGGACATCGAGATCTACTTCGGAAGGTTGGCCTCATCATTTTTCAGAAAAGCTTGAAAGCTTTTTTTAAATGTGCTTCAGTTGCCTATATTAATATTCAGCATTACAGGGCAAGCGACTAAAAAAATCACACTAATCTTATTCTGATGATTTACACTGAATTGTGTCAGCCAGGTTTATGTAGTCTGGACAGTAGCTGCTGATGCCTATTCTCAAGCACACTTCCAAGTGTTCATCAGTAGAGGTGGACTGATATTTAGACTTAATTATTTTTATGTGAGTAAAGGCTGATTCTCACAAGTAGGTTGATCTAAAAATGCAGTCAAATATGTGGCACATTTTTTATCTTTGGATATTTTTCCTCAGCCAGCAAGTTCCAAAATTGTCCAGCAGAGGCCCTTGACTTCATATGAATGTCAGGTTGTAGTGTTAAAATTTCTGTAGGTAACATGAGTTCTGAATATTCTTCATCAGCTTTTTCCACGTATGAACGAAACAGCCGTCTTTGCACTGATCTTGCTTAAATTGAACCGTTTTTGGTTTCCTTGTTCTTGGTTGAGCCCTCATTGTCACAAACAGTGTAAGTTACAAAAGGAAAAATGCAAAAATGGTGCAAACTGGCTACCGATGAATGAAAACTTTCTAGATTAGCAGTACTTTAGGCAAGCTGAACCGTAGCTATTGTAACAAACCGCAAATTAAAGAAACAGCGGCGACATTTCATGTCAATCACACAGTGAACTGTTTGAATGAGGCGCGATCTACCAACGTGCACTATGCGATCAACTGTTCGATCACAATCAACGTACTGGGCACCCCTGTCTTAGATTATCTTGTCTTTCTTTAGCATTTAGATGGTCTGCTATTAGACATACCTGAGGCTATTGCCATATCTGACCCCCCCTTAAAATAGTTTCCTTCTTCATGGACTCATTTCACCATTTTCATGTGCTCTTGTTTTGCCCTTATGTTTCTCTGGTATTTCCTAGTTCCATTTCCAGTGTTTCTTTGTTATTTAATACAGTGGTATAAGTCCTTTATAGTTTTTGTTTCTTAGTTTAGTAATGAGTACTAGTTAGTAGTGGAGACTAACATTTAGCAGTCACAGTTACCATGTAGTTAGCTTTAGCATTCACAGTGGCAGGTGTACACCGATCAACCATAACATTAAAACCACCTCCTTGTTTCTACACTCACTGTCCATTTTATCAGCTCCACTTACCATATAGGAGCACTTCGTAGTTCTACAATTACTGACTGTAGTCCATCTGTTTCTCTACATGCTTTGTTAGCCCCCTATCATGCTGTTCTTCAGTGATCAGGACTCTCCCAGGACCACTACAGAGTAGGTATTATTTGGGTGGTGAATAATTCTCAGCACTGCTGTGACACTGACATGGTGGTGGTGTGTTAGTGTGTGTTGTGCTGGTATGAGTGGATAAGACACAGCAGTGCTGATGGAGTTTTTAAACACCTCACTGTCACTGCTGGACTGAGAATAGTCCACCAACCAAAAATATCCAGCCAACAGCACCCTGTGGGCAGTGTCCTGTGACCACTGATGAAGGTCTAGGAGCTGACCAACTCAAACAGCAGCAATAGATGAGCGATTGTCTTTGACTTTACATCTACAAGGTGGACCAACTAGATAGGAGTGTCTAATAGAGCGCTGCTGTGTCTGATCCACTCATACCAGCACAACACACACTAACACACCACCACCATGTCAGTGTCACTGCAGTGCTGAGAATTATACACCACCTAAATAATACATATTATTATTGACCGCCCTGACCATTGAAGAACAGGGTAAAAGCAGGCTAAAAAAGTATGTAGAGAAACAGATGGACTACAGTCAGTAATTGAAGAACTACAAAGTGCTCCTACATGGTGGCTTCTACAAGTGGAGCTGATAAAATGGACAGTGAGTGTAGAAACAAGGAGGTGGTTTTAATGTTATGGCTGATCAGTGTATAGTATATTTAGTGAGTTTTGTATGTATTTGGCATTTATCCTTTTAAATAAATACCTTGCACTAGCATTCAATTAACCTCTGTTTGAGCATCACTTATTACATACATGTATAAATGTTTCTTTGCACCTGTTTTCCACATTTTGAAAAATATAACATTAATGTACGTATGTATTCAAAAGACAAACTTATTTAAAGTTATTGCTTGCATTAGTCGAATGACAGGTTGCTCCACCTTTTGCACCAATGATGGCAACTAAAAGCTTGCTTTTCATTTTTTATTAGCCTTACAAATTACTGTGGAAAAAATTCAGCTCACATACCTTTGGAAAACTGTTTAATCAGACACACTGCTAGATTTTAAACATAAACTGCTTAATTAGCATCTTTTATGCATCTGCACAAAGTTTCGAGTTAGGACTTTTCATTATTTTAATGTTTAGATTTAATGCCTGCAGCACATTAAAAAAAGTTGGGGCAGATGCAGTACAGGACTGGAAAGATTGCAGATTATTAAAAAAACATCTGTTTGAAAGATTTCATACATCATGGTGGAAGGCTTATCCAATTATGAGCGAGGTAGGTCAAGGTTTTATGCTTTGGGAACACTATATGAGGGAGTGCTTGTGCATAACTTGCTTCTGTAATGAATATAACCACATGGGCTAGGGAATGAGAAAATGAGAAATCTATAGTGAAACAATGGATGTGGCTGGAGTTTAACAGCCTTCACATTTGTAATCTTTTTTTAGTTATTTATTTTGTGTAGTTGTAAATACTTGGTGAGTAGTCAAGTGCATTAGAATCTTTTGCATAAAATGCTCATGTTTTGTTAAAAATATTCAATTCCTTGAAGAGTTTACTTTTGAGTTTGATATGTGTGCTGTGAGTCTAATGAGTTCACCTTTCAAATGTATTTTTAGGAAATAATGGGCATTGTGTTCTGGGGACCAAAGAGAAAAATAATAATCTTGAACATAACCAATGCAAAGTTTAAAAATCAGTGGTATGGGTTTGAATAGTGCAAATTGCATGGGTAACTTAGACACCTGTCAGGGCACCATTAGTGCTGTCAGTAGTTTAGTAATTCATTAAAAAACGTGAGGTGCATTATGAGGCACAATATATGACAGCAGAGACCCTGTTAAGAAGTTATAGTGTTATATCAAGCATGAATGGGAAAAACCCTTGGGAAAGGTAATGTAACCAAGTGGTAACTTATTATGCATATGCAAGTCATTCCTGTCAGAAAAATTTGGGACAGTATGGAAAATGCAAATAAAATAAAAATGCAGTGTTCCTTACATTGACTTTTATTTGATTGCAGACAGTTTGAACCCAAGACATTTTATCTGCTCAACTTCATTTCATTTGTTAATATACCACCATTCCTGTATTTCAGGCCTGCAACACATTCCAAAAAAGTTGGGACGGAGCAATTTAGGGCTAGTAATGAGGTGAAAAAATTTAATAATGATGTGATTCCAAATAGGTGATGTCAACAGGTGATTGTAATCATGGTTTAGTACAAAAGCAGTGTCCAGGAAAGACTGAGTTTTTGATGAGCAAAGATGATCAGAGAATCTGATTGTCAACAAATGCGTGAGAAAATGATTGAAATGTTTAAAAACAATGTACCTCAAAGAAAGATCGGAAGGGATTTGCATATTTCTCCCTCTACAGTGCATAATATCATTAAACCATTCAAGGAATCGGCAGGAAATCAGTGCATAAGGTCAAGGGCACAAGCTTAAGCTGAATGCCTGTGATCTTCGATCCCTCAGACGGCACTGCATCAAGAACCGCCACTCAACAATAGCTGATATAACCACATGGGCAAGGGATTACTTTGGCAAACTTTTGTCAAGCACTACAATACAGAGTTATATGCACAAATGCCACTTACAACTTTACTGTGCAAAAAAGAAGCCTCATGTTAACCATGTCCAGAAGCTGTGTCGAATTCTATGGGCTCGGAGGCATCTAGGATAGGACAGTAGAAACGTATATTGTGGTCAGATAAATCAGCATTCCAGGTCCTTTTTGGAAAAAATGGACGCTGTGTGCTCTGGACGAAAAGGACCATCCAGACTGTTATCAGCAACAAGTCCAAAAGCCAGGGTCTGTCATGGTATGGGGCTGTGTCAATGCCCTTGGCAAAGATCATTTACACTTCTGTGATGGCAGCATTAATGCAGAAAAATACATTGAGATCTTAGAGCAACATATGCTGCCTTCAAGACGTCCATGCATTTTTCAACAGGACAATGCAAAACCACATGCTGCACACATTACAAAGGCATGGCTGCAGAAGAAGAGGGTACGGGTACTGGACTGGCCTGCCTGCAGTCCTGACCTGCCCCCAAAAGAGAATGTGTGGAGAATTTTGAAACAAACAATGCGACAACGACGACCCCGTACTGTTGCACATCTTAAGACGTGTTTGCAGGAAGAATGGGACAAAATAAAAGCTGAAACACTAAATCACTTGGTATCCTCGGTGTCAAAACATCTTTTAAGTGTGGTGAAAAGGAATGGCAACATTACAAAGTGGTGAATGCTTTACTGTCCCAACTTTTTTTGGAATGTGTTGCAGGCCTTAAATGCAGGAATAAAGGTTTATTAATAAATGAAATGAAGTTGACCAGACAAAACATGAAATATATCAAGTTCATTCTGTCTAAAATTAAAAGTCAAAGTAAATGTAAGAAACTGTGTTGTACATTATTTAGCAAAAATAAATAAATAAGTGAAACATGCATGCACAATAACACTGGCAAACCTTCCTCACAATAAAAGTGTAAGGCATATGGGTCCATCATACACAGCATTGTGCAAATCATTTATAATCCCATCTTCCTCCCACTGAAATAAAAAAGCCTAAGAAACTGAATTTAAACATGAATTGTAGGAGCGTACAAACAAGACCACACCATTTCCACTCTTGCAATTGCAATTCACATTTTCCAGTACACGAGGAATAACACAAAAGCTGTGCATACGGTTCTTATGTTGCTGCTACAGAAAAGTCTGACAGCCAAGCAAATCGATTATTCTCTAGAAAAAATATATGCTGCTTTTAAGAATGTGATCAAATGTTTAGCATTTTAGTTAATTCCATTTCGACTCCTACATGAACAAGATAAATTCAGTCTCTTTTGCATGGAATAGTAGTCATTATTATGGTAGATTGCAGTATACGTACCTGATGTTAGCTGTTTCTTACATATAAAAGCCGTTCATACATATATTCATAAATTATTTACAATTCCCCACTGCCAGCACACCCACTCTGGCTGAGGCAAGCACATGAGCCCTCTTTGACACATTTCAAGCTGCAATACCAACCAGCAAATGATTTGTACTATGTTAAGAGGCTGACCAGGCCAAGGGGGAACCACTGAGATTTGGTTCTTAAGCTAGTGAGCAAGTGAATTAGACTGCTGTGCCACTCAAGCACAGAGAGACATGGCTGTGATTCACTCAGCAAACACAACTACAGCCAAGCTGGAAAGTCTGCACACCTCTTTCACCTTCTACATGTTTTATTATATTACAGACTAATTCTGTAATAGACTGAGTTTATTTTTTGTCACTAGATTCCACACAAAATTGCCCACAGTGACAAAGTGAACGCAGTTTTTAGACATTTGTGCTAATGTATTAAAAATCTAAATGTTAAATATCATATGTACACAAGTGTGCACACCCTTTGATATGACACCCAAAAGTGAGCTGAGGTGTTTTCACTGATACTGCTTGAGCTGTTTCTACAATTTGTTTGGAGTCCACCTGTGGTAAATTCACTTGATTGGTCATGATTGGAGATTGCCAACACCTGCTTATATTTGTTTGTTTGTTTGGGTTTATTGCCATATGAGCAACATACTTGCTATATTTTTTTCACCCCCCTTCCCTCTGGAAGGAGGCTGCGCTGCATCCAGGCAAAAACATCTGGACTGAAAAATAGCTTCTATCTGGATGCAGTCAGACTGCTGAACTGTTCCACTCCCCATATACTGTCTATGCACCTTATGTAAACATACATCCTAACAACCTACATATATATTAAACACCTTATCAATCATTTATAAACACTACCCACACTTCCATACTGAACACAACTAGTACACTGTCACATTAACCATCTTGTGATTTGTTGCTGCTTAGTTTTGCTGCTATACTTTTTGCAATTATGCACTTTAGATCAATATAAGCTGCTGAAGTTTTTTTGTACAATACTTAAAATGTAAATACTTTGTACTTGTACTTTTTAGTTACTAAGTTTATTCTATTTTTTTACTTATCTTAGTTTATTCTTATTTTATTCATGTCACACACACCGAGGCCTGGGTGACTGTATTTCCTTCTATCATGTATGTGGTTGAATGACAATAAAGCTGAGTCTGAGTCTGATATTTATGGCATAGACAGATATTGAAAGTGTACATCATTATTTGCTCAGATCATTTGTTTTATATCAAGTCTGTCTAAAACACAATTATTTAGGTAAGACCTGTGCACTTATCCATCAACCTAAAAATTTATTAAAAGTTTTTAAATATTTTTTGCGAATTTTAAGACAAGCCTCATGTTTGCTAATGACATTACACACACACACACACACAATTGTTTAGGATATCTACTTCTATTTTTCCAACAAAAGTTAACAAAAGAAAATTTTTCTGAAGGTTTAATTAACATAATTTGGGTTTATTGTAGGCGTACCCATTGTAGTATTTCAAGGCCTACCTTCAAGGCCTGTTTGCCTTTTCTTGACATTATGGGAAAATCTAAAGAAATCAGCCATGAAAGAAATCAGAAAAAAATTGTCAACCTCAACATGTCTGGTACATTTTTGGGAGCAATTTCCAAATGCCTGAAGGTATCACGTTTATCTGTTCAAACAATTATATGCAATTTTAAACACCATGGGACCATGTGTTTATCATATAATTCAGAACTGAGGCATATTCTTTTTACTAGAGATGAACATACTGTGGTGAGAGGAAAACAAATTAATCCAAGAACAGCAGGCAACCTTGTGAAGATGATGGAGAAAACAGGTACAAAAGTATCTATATCAACAGATATCTGTATCAACATGACCTGAAATGCCACTCAGCAATGAAAGAAGCCAATGCTTCTTTTGCCATTCAAATGCCAGGTTACAATTTGCAACTGCACATGGTATAAAAGATCTCATTTTTGGAGAAATGGCCTCTGGCCTGATTGAACAAAAATGGAATTCTATCTCAATAATGACTATTGATATATATCAAGGAGAAAGGGGGCCAAAGAAGACCATCCAAACTGTGAAGCATGGGGTGTCAACATCATGTTATGGGGATGCTTTGCTTCAGAAGGGGTTGGTGTACTTCATAAAGATATTGAGATGTTAAAGCAACATACCAAAACAACTGGCAGGAACTTATAGCTTGGGTGCAATTGAATCTGCCATATGGACAATGAACCTAAGCATACATCAAAATTTGTGGCAAAACAGCTTAAGGACAACAAAGTAAAAGTAACGGAGTGGCCATCCCAATCCCATAGGGATGAGCAGAACTAAAAATGTGTGGAGGCCAAACAAGGAGGCTTAAAAACCTGACTCAGTTACAGTAGTTCTGTCAAAGGAGTGGACCAAAATTCCAACAACTTATTGTGAGAAGCTTGTGGAGGGCTACCCCAAATATTTGACACAAGATAAACTATTTTGAAGATGGACCGATCCAAAGCAAATGACAGAAAGGCATCCTAAGTAAACATTTCCTTATTATAGTATGAAAAAACAACAGTCTAGAAACACAAATCTGTTGAGACACTGTTAGATCAAAAGTACAGGTACAAGAACAAGAACAGATTTCTTGCTTAGTTAAGAGGTGGGTCTTCAATCGCCTTTTGAACACAGCAAGAGACTCAGCTGTTTAAACAGAGTAAGTTCTCAAGTTCTGATTGGTGGATCAAGATGATACTTGTGGTTTGAGGGGTCCATTGTACAGAACCAGGATTAATAAGTTCTCCAAGATAGGCTTCATAGGCAAGCATCATTGTTTAAATTGCTGTAGGATGCCAGTGCACCGAGCAAACCAGTGGAGTGATGTGGGTTGATTGGAAACCAGGGAGACAGCTGCATTTTGAATCAGGGGTCTGATAGTGGACATGGGAAGACTTGCCAGGGGAGAGTTGAAGTAGAAATGACAAGGGACTGGACAAGAGTCTGTGTGAGAATACAAACCATGTGGATGTAAAATTATTTCTAATATTATTATGTAAAATAATATTAAAATACAATGAAAGAATGAAATAGTATTATAATATTATTATGAATGGAGTGACTCCCATATCAGCCCCTATTTCATATGTGGGGGCTGATTTTATATCCTTTGTCACGCTCCTTTCCAGATGACTGATACTTTTCAAATGTAAATCACCCATACCTCCTTCCCTTTCTCTATGGATCAGAGAAATTATGTGATGGAATTTGAAAAAAATAGACATCTTAGGAGTGGCTCTGTAAAAAGATTTCACAAAGTTTGGGACCCTTTCTTAGAACATATTAAAAAAATATCTACTCTAGATTGTCCTCGATGGGCTGAGCAGGTAGTTCTTTCACCCTCTCCTGTGATTACTCTGTGTAATTATTTACAGAGTAACTCATGTTCTCCCCGTGTCTGCATGGGTTTCCTCCGGGAGCTCCGGTTTCCTCCCACAGTCCAAAGGCATGCAGTCAGGTTAATTGGAGACACTGAATTGCCCTATAGGAGAAAGAGTGTGAGTGTGTGTGTGTGTGTGTGTGTGTGTGTCTGCCCTGCGATGGCACCCCGTCCAGGGTGTAACTGTGTGCCCTGTGCCCTGCGCCCATCGAAAAGCTGGGATAGGCTCCAGCCAGCCAAAACCCACCCCGACCAGCAGTTAAGAAAGTGAGTGAGTGAGTGAGTGAGTGAGTGAGTGAGTGAGTGAGATTGCTTTGGGCTACAAATTGTGCCTTGCTTTGGGTGTGACTGCCCCCTTCCTTTTTTATTTATTTATTTATTTTACTTTTAATTTTATTATTATTATTATTATTATTATTATTATTATTATTATTATTTATTCTTTTTTGGGTATTGCTTTGTAATTTGCTCAGATTCTGCATACTTTTATATGCCTAATGTTTTATTGTTTTGACATTTAAAATTAAAAAAATTAATTTAAAAAATAATAATAGTACTGTGAATAATGTGAAATAGTATTATAAACAGTATTATTTCTCATTTTTTAAATATAGTGATCCTAACTGATTTAGGAGAGACAAATGGCAGTTATTGTGAAAAATGAATTTAAATTAATGGTCTAAGGTGTATGTAAACTTCTGACTTCAAGTGCAAAAATATTAAAAAGACCAACTAAAAATTTAACTTCATTTGACCAACATGGGCTCTAGGACCTTGATTCTGCTCACTGTCTGTGAAATGTTTTGCATGCTCTCCCCATATGTCTGTGAGCCTTCTTTAATTGTTTTAATTTACCTCTAAATGTGAGTACGTCAATCAGTGAGTGGGCTAAGGAGGCAGTTGAGAAGAGGAAAGAAAGTTCTACAGAGAGAAAGAGGAGGAAGAGTAAAAAGTTTGACGAAAAAGTAGGAACATTGAACGTGGGCACTATGACTGGTAAAGGGAGAGAGCTAGCTGATATGATGGACAGGAGAAGGGTTGACATATTATGTGTGCAAGAGACCCAGTGGAAGAGGAGTAAGGCTCGGAGCATTGGATTTGAGTTTAAACTGTTCTGTCACGGTGTAGAAGCAAGCAGAAATGTGGTAGAGGTCATCTTAAAGGAAAAAGAGTGTAGGGAAGAGTGTACTGAAAACATGGAAGGAGTATCTTGAGAAGCTGTTTAATAAAGAAAATGAGAGAGAAGTTTGGATGATGTACAGAGGGGTACCTCAGATTAACAAGAAGAAAGAGAGGGCATCTATAAAGCGAATATAGAGTGGAAAGGCCGTTGGCCAAGATGACATACCAGTGGTGCATAGAAACATTAAGGAGAGATGGCAGTTTTTAAGTACACTGTTTAACAAAATCTTGGAATGTGAGAGGATGCCTGAGGGTGATGTGCAGAGCTGCAGCAACTACAGATAAATAAATTTGATCAAGCATAGCATGAAGATCTGGGAGTAGTGGAGGCTAGGTTGATAAAGAGGTGGGGATTTGTGAGCAGCAATATGGTTTCGTGTCAGCAGTGCACCACAGATTTGATGTTTGCTTTGAGAATGATAATGGAGAAGTATAAGGAAGGCCAGAATGAGTTTTACTGTGTGTAAATCTAGAATAAGCTTATGAGAGGGTGCTGAGAGAGGAGCTGTATTATTGTATTAGAGAATTTGAGTGGCAAAGAAGTATGTAGGAAAATGGTGTGGTTTAAAGTGTTCTGAGTACTTTCTTGTTTGCACATGTCATGGACAAGCTGACGGATGAGATTAGACAGGTGTCTTTATGAAACATGTTGTTCACGGACGACGTTGTAATTTGTAACAAGAGTAGAGAGCAGAAAGCAGGTTAAGGGGAGCCTGGAGAGATGGAAGTATGCACTGGAGAGAAGGGGAATAAAAATGAGCAGGAGTAAAACGTGATGAGCGTGAATGAGAGGGAGGGCGGCAGAAAGGTTAAGTGGCAAGGAGTAATGAAAATGGACGAGTTTAAATAATTGGGTTGAAGTGTACAAAATAATAAAGAGTAAAGAACAGAGTGCAGGCAGGGTGGAACGGATGGCTCTAAATGGCAGGAGTGATTTGTGATAGAAGGGTATCTGCCAGAATAAAAGGGAGAGTTTACAAAACAGACATGAGGCCTGCTATGTTGTAGGGCTTGGAGGCAGTGGCACTGACTAAAAGACAGGTGAGATAGCTGGAGATGAGATAAATATGCTAAGATTCTCATTGGGAGTTACAAGAATAGACAAGGTTAGAAACAAGTTTATTAGAGGGACAGCACAGATTTTGGAGATAAAGTTAGGGATGAGAGATTGAGATGGTTTGGGCAGGTGCAGAGGAGAGATGAGGGTTATATCAGAAGAGTGGTGCTGAGGATGAAGCTTCCACTGAGGAAAAAGACGAATTATCCACTTTGGTGACCCTTAACAGGAAAAGTCAAAAGAAGAAGAATTTCATTAATGAGTGTGTTTATTTATTCCTGCCTTGTGCACAGTGCTTCTGAGAGACCCATTGCAACCCTGATCAGGATAAAGGGGTTAGTGACTGCATATTTAATATTCATCCGGTGGTTAAGAGTAGAATTGCATATAATTCTGCATTACACAGCACCAACTGCATACAGTGGTGTCTTGAAACCCAAAGTCAATTGGTTCTAATAGCGGCATCAAGTTTTAAAAGGTGTTGAGTTACAAGATATTTTTTTCCATATGAATGTATGAGAAACAAACCTGTTAATGCATTCCATGGTCCTGTGGAACTACATTCATTTTAAAACATGTAAAATAATGGGGTTGTTTTTGACACTTATACACTGAAAATAACACTAATATAATATTACAAAAACACAGAAATACAATTAAAAACAGTTGAAAATCTATTTAAAAATACAGTAAAATCTGCACTTTACCTTTACTTCTTTATTGTTTCTTTTTGCTTCTTAATTGTTGAGAAGCTTGATCTTGGAATACCATATACCGTTCAGTATAGGCGCATTCACATTCAAATTGCTTTTGCACTGGCTGTGCCGTTATTTCCTAGGAAGTGTGGCGGCGCACAAAACTTAATGTGACTTATTGTACTAAAACATCGAGCGAGGAATTTCATTAGTGGAGAGAACTTATGAGCAGTAATAATTCAGAGGAGTTTAGTGTTTCTATGTCGTTCTTAAAACATTAATTAATACGTTGTCACATCAAGCTTTTTTTTTTTTTTGTTTTTACAATAAGCGTTTTAGTCTCAGAAAAGCTGATTCTCACAATTTCTCAGCACCCTGAGCCATAACAGAAGTTTAAAAGTGAAACAGTGAGCAAAATCCAGCTAAACACAGATACATGTGGACACTTTTAGACTACATTTGACGGTTATTCCACGCAAATGCAGATTTGTGTCATATGCGCACTTTGATGACATTTTACCACACCACTGAACAAAGCGGCTGTTCATTGTTAGTTTAAAATTAAATACTTAAAAAAAAGCTAAACATGTCAAGTTTAAGGGAAACGTCAAGTTTAAGGGTACAAATTTCTCTACGAAGTGCGTCAAGTTTAGGGCACGTCGAGTTACAAGGTACCACTGTAGTTGGAAGTTAGGAGGAAAGTGGCATACCACAGACACAATTAAATCCAGGTCCCAGGACTCATGATACATTGTGGCACCCACTCTACCAGTTCTGACAATGAAGTGCCATGAAAGCACTGATTATTCTTTGCTAGTAGTGACTCCATAAGGTCCTGGTAGGTTGTCACAGGTATCTAGAGCCATGTAGTCCAAAGTGGATCCCACAGCTGCTGGAGGGTGCTGGAGGAGGATCCATAGAGTGAACACGATGATCAAGCTGGTCCCACAGATGCTCAATTGAGTTCAAGTTTGGGGAATTAGGGGGCCAGGGTAGTGCTTGGAAGTCTTGGTCATGCTCTTTCAACCAGTGTCGTGTCGGATATTTCTAGCCATGTGACATGTCGCATTGTCTTGCTGGAAGATCCCATCCGCCCCATGGTACTTTTAGCCATGACAGCAATGAGGGATATACGTACACTGATCAGCCATTACATTAAAACCACCTCCCTGTTTCTACACTCACTGTCCATTTTATCAGCTCCACTTACCATATAGAGGCACTTTGTAGTTTTACAATTACTGACTGTAGTCCATCTGTTTCTCTGCATGCTTTGTTAGCCCCCTTTCATGCTGTTCTTTAATGGTCAGGACTCTCCCAGGACCACTACAGAGTAGGTATTACTTGGGTGGTGGATCATTCTTAGCACCATAGTGACACTGACATGGTGGTGGTGTGTTAGTGTGTGTTATGCTGGTATGATTGGATTAGACACAGCAGTGCTGCTGTCAGTTCTGGACTGAGAATAGTCCACCAATCAAAAATATATCAAGTCAACAGCGCCCCGTGGGCAGCGTCCTGTCACCACTAATAAAGGTCTCGAAGATGACCAACTCAAACAGCAGCAATAGATGAGCAATCATCTCTGACTTTACATCTACAAGGTGGACCAACTAGGTAGGAGTGTCTAATAGAGTGGACAGTGAGAGGACACGGTATTTAAAAACTCCAGCAGCGCTGCTGTGTCTGATCCACTCATACCAGCACAACACACACTAACACACCACCACCATGTTATTGTCACTGCAGTGCTGAGAATGATCCACCACCCAAATAATAACTGCTCTGTGGGAGTCCTGTGGGGGTCCTATGGGGGTCCAGACCATTGAAGAACAGGGTGAAAGCAGGCTAAAAAAAAGTATGTAAAGAAACAGATGGACTACAGTCAGTAATTGTAGAACTACAAGGTTCTCCTATATGGTATATATAGCTGATAAAATGGACAGTGAGTGTAGAAACAAGGAAGTGGTTTTAAATGTTATGGCTGATCAATTTATGTGCAGACAGCCTATCTCACACCTTGTATACCCACCAAGCCAGCTCACGAAAGCAGACTTCCTTTCTGAGCTACATGCTGCCACCATCGATTGTGTATGACAGTAAGTAGACACATTATGTTGCTACCAATCTGTCTGTCACAAATTTGTGATGGCGTAAATAAGAGAGTCATTAATAATGTTAGCACTAACATATTTACAACTTAAATACAACATTGTCTGGATTCTTTGTGTTTGCTCCGGAGTCACTGGCAGAATTAGAAAATCACTGTTCACTGTGAACTGAAGGCACTATTTAGATCTGAATAAATGTGGCTGCCTGGATCATTGTCAGAGTCATCAAAGCCATCATCTGTACTTGCTGTCAGGGCCTCTATGTCTTCATCTGAGGTAGAGGGATGAGTCAGAATGATACGTGGTATCTAACGAGAGAGAGAGGGTATTTTGTGGTTATGATTTAAAATGTGCAGTTATGCAAAACACTGAAGTGTCAGATTTGTAGTTATGTCTATCAACATTTTACAAACCCAAGTTGGGATACTTTCTAAACATGCAATTAACGCTAAAAACTGTAATTTGTTCAATCGCTTGAACTTTAAAATTATAAAAGTACTAAGAAAACATTTTCAGTGTTTTTCACTGACAAACCTAAAAAAACTATAAAATGTGACACCTGCAACACACTCAAAAAATTGGACAAAGGCAAAATAAGACCAAAGTTATAGAAGTAACACTGTTCTGGAGGGTTCCACAATTAGCAACCTAACCTGTTAAGTGAGTTAATCAAGACTGAGTTTACAAGGGTGCTCAGATGGCGCACTGGCAAAACACGCTAGCACACCAGAGCTGACATTTTGAACTCGTCGGTTAGAAACTTAGCTCTGCCATACAGCTGGGCTGGGCACCTACATGAACAATGATTAGCTGTTGTTCATACAGGGTGGGAGCCAGATAGGGACTGCTGGCTGATTGAGGGCGCCTACATAGAGTTGAGGAATAATGTGTTGATCAGGGTGTGGCTCTCCGTACACAAAGCTGAGCCTCATTTGATCTCGTGGAGGTGAAATGATGCAGTCGGCTACTGCACACGTGTCAGAGGAGGCGTGTGTCAGTCTTGCTGTCCTCAATCAGGGGATCAGTGAGTGTTAGCATCAGTAGAGAGAAAGCATAATGCAGTTGGGTAACTGGATATGCTAAAAGTCGGGAGAAAAAGGGGAGAAAATGCATAAACAAAAATATATATGAAAAAAAGAGTATACAAAGTATACAAGTAGCATCCACCAAATGCTTAGAATGGGTCGTGGTTCAGCACTTTGTGCCAAACTTTGTGGGAGAACTGTCAAAAAAATAATGTTTCTCAGCACAAGATTGCATATAATTGAGGTATTTTGCAATCTACAGTTCATTATATTATGAAGAGATTCATGAATTCAGGGGAAATGTTAGTGCTCTAAAGGCCAAGGGTAGAAACCACTGTGGAATGTGTGCGACCATTGAGCCCTCAGGCGGTATTGTTTGAGAAAACATCATGCAACTGTGATGGATATATCCAAGTGGGCTCGGGAGTACTATGGAAAATCATTGTCAGTAAACACAATCCGCCACTGCATCATGTCAGGTAAATGCAACCTGAAACTGTGTTATGCACAGAGAAGACTTAGCTAGACTGATGTCAGAGTCAGTATTATGTTCTGGACCCTTACTAATTCAGCGCAGTAGTGAAATGTACAGCAGGTTATTGATGTAACTGCTGGATGTGTACATGGTGCTCAGAAAACAACATTGCTTTTGTAGACAGCTGGTTTCTTAATATACACCGACAAGGCATAACATTATGACCGGTGAAGTGAATAACACTGATTATCTCTTCATCGTGGCACCTGTTAGTGGCTGGGATATATTAGGCAGCAAGTGAACATTTTATCCTCAAAGTTGATGTGTTAGAAGCAGGAAAATGGGCAAGCGTAAGGATTTGAGCGAGTTTGACAAGGGCCAAATTGTGATGGTCAGAGCATCTCCAAAACTGCAGCTCTTGTGGGGTGTTCCTGGTCTGCAGTGGTCAGTATCTATCAAAAGTGGTCCAAGGAAGGAACAGTGGTAAACCGGCGACAGGGTCAAGGGCGGCCAAGGCACATTGATGCACATTGATGCACATTGGGAGCGAAGGCTGGCCCAACAGATGAGCTACTGTAGCTCAAATTCCTAAAGAAGTTAATGCTGGTTCTGGTAGAAAGGTGTCGGACTCCATGCCCTGATGGGTAAGGGCTGTTTGGACGGCAAAAGGGGGACCAACACAATATTAGGAAGGTGGTCATAATGTTAAGCCTGATCGGTGTACACACTATTACGTTTGCAATTGCAGCTGCATTTATTAACAAACCTATCAGATTTAATGACTGTCATCATCTGAGCCTGAATAGTGAGAGCAGACAACCAAACACAAAAATAGTATTCCGCACCACCTCAGCAGCAATTCACTTGAATCAGCATGAGCAATAATTGTGATCTATCCAACAGTGCTATCCAACTAAATTCCTTTAATCCAATCTCCCAGTCTGAGCTAACTGCATTAATTAAATCATCAAAGTCATTGTCATGCATTTTCCACCCTATTTCAACCCACTTTATTAGGGTGTCTGTGGTAGCTGGCGAACTTACCCCAGGTTCACAGCGAAGCAGACGTTACAGACCCACTAAAACTAAGGCCTTAAATAAGAGGCCTGGTAATTAGGGCTGACGACTCGCAGCTGCAACTAATTTATTTAACTGCAACTTTTGGGTTTTTTCCTAAGCAATAGCAGCGGTGTCCTTCCACTTTTTAGGGTCAGTTGGTATCCCCGGGCGGTGCAAGATCGGTCGGGTGTGTAGACTGAAAGGTTGAGGTAATTAGCCTTATTATTTTATCCGACAGGAAAAGGGTGGTGCGACTCCGCTCAGCCCTTGTGCTGCTCTTGCTTTTGCGTGTTTTTCACTAGCATTTTCCGGTAGCCACCGCTGAAGGCTAGCGGCGTATCTCACCCTGTCTTTTAGGGGTGTTCTATTAGCTATAAGGAGCGCAGTTTGTTAGCCCCGGAGTGGCGCATCCGGGAAAGCACTCTTCTCTAGTGTGAGCAACCCCGGTTCAAATCGGCTCTCGTTTAACTATTCGTGTTCTCTTATTTTTCCATCTTTGTATTACAGGTTGGCTCGCTCCGAGTGCCAGCGATATTCACCGGAAGGCGAGGCCAATTCTGCGATTCCCCGCTTGTGCTCCGCGAGATCCAGATTGGCTACTGAACCATTTCGTGGTTCTCTTTCACATACAAGCCAGCGCTTCATAGGAGCTTGGCGCTTTGTTACTGTTAACCTCTCGGTAGCTGAGGGAGAACGCAACCGCCTCGCAAGCGAGTGACCGGGGTTCGCGTCTCGACTTTTGAGTTTTCTTTTGTCATTTTTTCTCATACTGTTTCAATTGCCTGCGGCGTCCAGCGGCATTAATCGGGGTTCTCCCGATCTGTTTTTTTTGTTACGTGTTTTGATTCTTTTGAGTGCCTACTTTATTTTGTTAAATAAATATTATTTATTTACTGCATTATTGAGTCCTCCTCCTTTCCACCTAACACACTTAAAGATTTACCCCCTGCCATTACACAGCCCCTGCTTAGCTTAATAAATACATCCCGTTCCCTTTGATATGTACCTAAATCGGTTAAATGTGCAGTTAATAAACCCCTGATCTTGAGCCACATCTGCTATCCAATTATAGGGCAATTTCAAACCTTCCTTTTGTCTCAAGACTGTACAACCACAAATCAGAAAAAGTTTTGATGGTATGGAAATTGCTTTCATTTTTATTTAACTGCGGACAGTATGACCCCAAGATTTACTTTATGTTTTGCCTGCTCAACTTAATTTCATTTATTAATATACATCCATTTCTGCATTTCAGGCCTGCAACACAATCCAAAAAAGTTTGGACAGTAAAGTATTTACCACTTTTTAATGTTGCATATTATTGTTGCCAAAAATATGCAAATCCAAACTAAAGATCCTCTGCTCATCTCTGCTCCTTAAAGATTCACTTGCGTGAATACTGCTTTTGTACCAAATCATGATTACAATCACCTGTTGACATCATCTGTTTGAAATTACATCATCATTTACTTTTTTACCTCATTACTAGCCTCATTACTTTATGGAATGTGTTGCAGGCCTGAAATGCATGCTGGAATTGATGCATATTAAGAAATGAAATTAAGTTGCCAAGACAAAACAATGAAATAAAAGTCAAAGTAAATGTAAAAACACTGCATTTTTCATAGTCTCAACTTTTTCTGAATGGTGTGTAGAAGAAGCAATAATTGCCAATAATTATATTTCCATATTCAGATTCCATATTCATAAAACATTACAATCAGGATTTAGACCCAACCACAGTACTGAAACTGTATTAATTAATGATTACTGATCTGTTAGGTTCCTCTGATAATGAATGTGTCTTTTTTGTTCTATTAGACAACAGTTTAGCATTTGATACTATAGATCAAATGATTTTACTGGATTGGCTAGAAAATACAGTAGGCACTCTCTTGATTCAAGTCCTATCCGGCTGACCGCTCCCAATTTGATCATGTTAATAATAAATTCTCAGAAACTACAAAAGTAAAAGTATAGTGTTACACAGGGGTAAGTGCACTCTATGTGCAAAAATACAAATATTCATAAACATGAAATAAATTTTCGCTGATTGTTAGGGTGCCTTCGACGTCTGGTGAACATAACACCAGTTCCCAGCGTCGCAGGCGTTACAGAACAAAGAGCAGCGTGGCCTCAAATAGGAGGCCAGCTGATTAGGGCGAACAACCTGCAGCTGCGAGCTCCCTATTTAAGGGGGCATCGCCAGACTGCAGGCGTCGCATCTTTGTTCTCTGTTTGTGGCACGGCTGCACAGCACCAGCCATTCCTTTTATCTGGGCAAGATCGGTTACCCTAGGCGCTAATAGGGCGGTTGGGTGTGTAAGCCTCAAGGCTGAGGTAACTCAGGGTTTTGGTTGACTTTTCAGGGAAAGCCAGTGCGATTACGTGCAGTCCTCGCGCCGTGGTTATTTTGGCTTTGCCAAACATTCCCCGCTTGTCTAGTTAAACAGCGGGCTAGCTTTGGGCTAACCGCCAATTTCCGCAGCCTTCTAAAGGCGTGTCTGGATTTCCGGTTTCGTTACTGCTGACTTGGTTGAGCGGTAAGACACCGCTCTCCCACTGGTGAATCCCCGGGTTCGAATCTGCTCTCCTTTATGCTAATTTTGAGAAATTAATCATCGGTTCCTTCCCAGTCATATTAAGCTGGTGACATAACCGATTTTATATTAGTATTCATTTCTCTTGTTAACTTTCGCTTTTGTTACGGATTAATTCCGGAGATCCGTCTTTTCCCATTCGCCTCGTATTCCGAAGGCATGCCCCAAGTCCAAGCCATGCCGTAGCGTAGCGGGACTTCCCTCATCACCGCGTGTGAGTGACCTGAGTTCGCTCCTCGCGTCTGCTTATTTCCATTTCTTGTTTTTTCTTTCTTTTCAGTTGCCAGCGACGACAGCGGCGTCATTTGGGATTTCCCCGAATTGTTTTCTGTTTACGTTTGCCTTTTGTTAAATTGTATATTTATTATTCATTGTTAATAAAAATATAATTTTTGCTCCGCATCCTTGGGTCCTATTTCTCTCCTCATAACACAGATGACACATTTGTATGTTTCACCCAAGCCAAATCACATCAGCACAATCAGTAAGATTGAGGTTTGTGTGAACGACATAAACAATATAAACTTCTACTTAATTCAGAAATGTTACTTGTTGGATCTATGGCCACAAGGGGCAAGTTGTCTATCCTGGTGTAAAAACAAACTTTGACATCACAATAGATTTAGACTTTTCCTTTGATGCACACATTGCATAATATCTCTAAAATAAAAAATACACTTTTTGTTAATTATGCTGAGAAACTGATCTATGCACTTGAGGGTTAGATTACTGCAATGCTCTTTTTACATTGATGATTTGACAGATTCATAAACAAGCTTCAATTGGTTCAAAATTTGGTTCAAAGTTTGGGGTCTGTGCAGTCTGATGCTCTCATGCTTTGTCACTATTGCTCTTACGATATGTTGCCTTATCTGGCAGCGCCTGGTTTCAGTTCCTATGACTGGGACTGCCCACCCCAACTATAGAAAAAGGCATAGAGTCTAGGTAATAGAGTTGTGCTGATAAGTGATGTTGCTGTCGTTCTACCTTGTCCGATCACTCAGATTTGTTGACGGTGGGAGGTAGGGGCTGATGTCCTGTGAAAGCCCTCATGCTACTGTATGCAGAACTGACATATTACTATTAAACAGCTCATATCACGTTTTACTAAATCTTCTGTTTTGGATTCTGTAAAGTTGTTTTGAGTTTTGTAAAAATGTCACAAATTAAGCGTCTTTGTGGTCCTGGAGCCATGTTTATGTGCCACGCCCCTCTCTCTAGGAGTTGTCAAGCTTACGCCTCCTCTATTCTGATTGGATTGTAGCCAATGATCCACAGCTGCTCCTCGTTTCAGGTGAAATGCTTAAGGTATTTAAGGGAGCAGATGGGGATCATTTGGTGGAGGCTATTTTGGTTTGACTTTGGCTGGATTGTCTTGCTTTTGACTGTCATGCATTTGGATGGAATCTTTGATTGTTGTCATGTCATTTCATGATTTTGACTCATATGATGTTCATAATTTTGGTTCTTGCTCTTGCTTTTAATTAATGTCTTGTTTAGTCTTGTTCATGTCTTGTTAGTCTTTATGTTTAGCCTTAGCATAGGGTTTATGTTTTTAGCTTTAGCATTGTTAATGTGTTTAGATTAGCATTTAGCATAGGTCATGTGTTAGTGTGTCTTGTTTTGTGTTATCCTGTCTTGTCTTTTGTAATTATTAAACTTTGTAAACATCTGTGTGTGTGTCCCTGCCCTCATGTCATGTTAGCCCATTCGTTACAAAAAAGCACTATACCGATATATTTGACTATACTTGTCTATCCCAGCTTTTTTAAATGTGTTGCAGGCATCAATTTCTAAATTTGTTTATATTTAACAAATAGAAGATTGTAATTGAACATATTTTCTTTGTCCTTTTGGCTGTTAAACAGAGGTTTAAGTGAATTAACAAACTATGCTCCACTGAGTGAATAAGAATGTAGGCTTAAATCCTTGAGCGTACATCCCTGTCTAACTGTAACCTTGAATGCTATTGCTGTGCAGCATTTCTGCCAGAAGCAAAAATTAAAAGATCGCTGAAAATGACTATGGGGAATAAATTAATCAGTGTGCTTTTATTTATTAAAAAGTAACAAAATCTTATGCACTGTAATACTTTAACTTCTGTACTTTAAATATATTGTATTTACCTTTTTTTTTCTTAGTAAAAAGGCAAAATAATATTTTATCACAGTAATAAAGCACTAAATTAAACTGATCAGGCATAGCATTATGACCACCTTTTTGTTTCTACACTCACTGTCCATTTTATCAGCTCCACTTACCATATCGAAGCATTTTGTAGTTCTACAATTACTGACTGTAGTCCATCTGTTTCTCTACATACTTTTTTACCTGCTTTCAACCTGTTCTTCAGTGGTCAGGATCATTCTCAGCACTGCAGTGACACTGACATGGCGGTGGCGTGTTAGTGTGTGTTGTGCTGGTATGAGTGGATAAGACACAGCAATGCTGATGGAGTTTTTAAACACCTCACTGTCACTGCTGGACTGAGAATAGTCCACCAACCAAAAATATCCAGCCAACAGCGCCCTGTGACCACTGATGAAGGTGGACCAACTAGGCAGGAGTGTCTAACAGAGTGGACAGTATGTGGACACGGTATTTAAAAACTCCAGCAGTGCTGCTGTGTCTGATCCACTCATACCAGCACAACACACACTAACACACCACCACCATGTCATTCTCACTGCAGTGCTGAGAATCATCCACCACCCAAGTAATACCTGCTCTGTGGGGGTCCTGACCATTGAAGAACAGGGTGAAAGCAGGCTAAAAAAGTATGCAGAGAAATAGATGAACTACAGTCAATAATTGTAGAACTACAAAGCGCTTCTATATGGTAAGTGGAGCTGATAAAATGGACAGTGAGTGTAGAAACAAGGAGGTGGTTTTAATGTTATGGCTGATCAATGTATTTTGCATAATAAACAAACAGTAGATTTAAAGAGTTTTTGCAAATTGGTATTAAAGAAATGCCCATTGTAGCTGCTTTTGATGGTTGACAGGGGTTAGCATGGGCACTTGTAACTATGCAGCCCTATTCATAGATGCAGTGTTATGATTATCTGCCGTTTGAGCCACAGTAGCCCTTCTGTTGGTCCTTATCAGATGCTTTAGCCTTAATGTCTTTTGGCATTTAAAGGACTTGGCCCCCCAGATACCTTATGGCGATATTCAGCATGGCTGCCTGTGAGCATCTCTTGCTATTTTAGAGATAAATTATCCCAATCATTTGCCCATTACAATTTGGCCTTTATCAAAGTCACTTCACTCAGGGCTTCATGCTACCCATATCTGCTGCGTTTTTAAAACTGTGTACCATCTCCTTTCCTGTTAATGAGACTTCTTGGCAGTCACACACACTGTGTTTATGAAGCCACACTGTTGTACAGAATGAGGCCTGGCATTATCTTGTTAAAATAATTACTGACTTCTCAGGAAAATACTTTATAGCAAATCGCATTAATGATACCTTCACACATATGCAAGGCATCCTGATATGGCCACTGATGCACCCCATTCCTCTTTAAGGAAGGCCTTTATAATCTTTGTCATAAATAACTTAATGTTCTTTTCACTGAAACGTGGACTCATCTTGCCACAAAACATATTTCCACTTTCTATCAGTCCATGTGAGATGAGGTCAGGGCTAGAGATCTCTGTGGTGTTTCTGCATAGAAGTAATGTCTGGATTTCTCTTTGTGTGATAGTTTTAGGTTGCATTTTCTTCATGGTAAAATTTGCAATGCAGTTGATTAGTGAAAATGTTGGAAATAATTTATTTCTATTTTTGTCAGTTAAATAAAGACCCAGGAGAATAAATAAATCACAGATTCTTCTTCTTATTACATTTTACATTATGTCCCAACTTTTCTGAAAATGGGGTTTGTACCATCAACCCAACATTTAAAATATCCCTAAGAGTGACATGCACAAATTTAATGAAAATGGCATTGCCATGCACATTTTAGGCTCATCAGTTTGTTTCATCGTGCTCTTCTGCATTATAACAAAAATAATACAGTATGGACCAAAATAAAACCCAGTGCAAAATTATGTGAGAACGAAAGGGTTTTTTAATAATGGATTATTTATATTTAGAACTGGATTTGTGCTCCCTGTATGTTGTAAGATTTACTCAAACTAAACATCATATTTATGTTTTAATAACACATGATAAATTACATATTTTGGATTTATTCTATGAATCACCCACTTCTTTAACCAGCCAGCAGGGTTGGTAATTGTCTAGTTGCTAACTGGTTGCTATGGTATACCAGATGGTTGTTAGGGTAATGCTAGGTGGCAGCTATGGTAATACAAGTGGTTGCTAGGGTCGTTGAATATTTTTTGTTAGTTCTGTGTGTGTATGTAAGATGTATGTGGGTGGTTGTGATTATGTGTATGTAAGAATCTGTGTTGTTGAATAATTCTGGTTTGAGACGTGTAAGTAAACATGAATGTGTGGGGTTATGTTATGTGATTATGTGTATCTACTATCTGTATGTTTGGGGTTGAATACTTTTGGCCAGGTATGCAACTGTACTTATGTAAGTATATATGTTTGGTTGAATACTGGTTAGTTGTTACTTTTAATCAGATATTTGATTGTGTGTATGTATGTACAGTGCCTTGCAAAAGTATTCAGCCCCCTTGAACTTTTCAACCTTTTGCCACATTTCAGGCTTCAAACATAACGATATGAAATTGTAATTTTTTGTGAAGAATCAACAACAAGTGGGACACAATCGTGAAGTGGAACGAAATTTATTGGATATTTTAAACTTTTTTTAGAAATAAAAAACTGAAAAGTGGGGCGTGCAATATTATTCAGCCCCCTTGCGTTAATACTTTGTAGCGCCACCTTTTGCTGCGATTACAGCTGCAAGTCGCTTGGGGTATGTCTCTATCAGTTTTGCACATCGAGAGACAGAAATTTTTGCCCATTCTTCCTTGCAAAACAGCTCGAGCTCAGTGAGGTTGGATGGAGAGCGTTTGTGAACAGCAGTTTTCAGCTCTTTCCACAGATTCTCGATGGGATTCAGGTCTGGACTTTGACTTGGCCATTCTAACACCTGGATACGTTTATTTGTGAACCATTCCATTGTAGATTTTGCTTTATGTTTTGGATCATTGTCTTGTTGGAAGATAAATCTCCGTCCCAGTCTCAGGTCTTTTGCAGACTGCAACAGGTTTTCTTCCAGAATGGTCCTGTATTTGGCTCCATCCATCTTCCCATCAATTTTAACCATCTTCCCTGTCCCTGCTGAAGAAAAGCAGGCCCAAACCATGATGCTGCCACCACCATGTTTGACAGTGGGGATGGTGTGTTCAGGGTGATGAGCTGTGTTGCTTTTACGCCAAACATAACGTTTTGCATTGTGGCCAAAAAGTTTGATTTTGGTTTCATCTGACCAGAGCACCTTCTTCCACATGCTTGGTGTGTCTCCCAGGTGACTTTTTATAGATATCTTTGAGAAATGGCTTTCTTCTTGCCACTCTTCCATAAAGGCCAGATTTGTGCAGTGTACGACTGATTGTGTCCTATGGACAGAGTCTCCCACCTCAGCTGTAGATCTCTGCAGTTCATTCAGAGTGATCATGGGCCTCTTGGCTGCATCTCTGATCAGTCTTCTCCTTGTTTGAGCTGAAAGTTTAGAGGGACGGCCGGGTCTTGGTAGATTTGCAGTGGTCTGATACTCCTTCCATTTCAATATAATCGCTTGCACAGTGCTCCTTAAGATGTTTAAAGCTTGGGAAATCTTTTTGTATGCAAATCCGGCTTTAAACTTCTCCACAACAGTATCTCGGACCTGCCTGGTGTGTTCCTTGGTCTTCATGATGCTCTCTGCGCTTTAAACAGAACTCTGAGACTATCACAGAGCAGGTGCATTTATACGGAGACTTGATTACACACAGGTGGATTCTATTTATCACCATCAGTCATTTAGGTCAACATTGGATCATTCAGAGATCCTCACTGAACTTCTGGAGTGAGTTTGCTGCACTGAAAGTAAAGGGGCTGAATAATATTGCACGCCCCACTTTTTAGTTTTTTATTTCTAAAAAAAGTTTAAAATATCCAATAAATTTCGTTCTACTTCACGATTGTGTCCCACTTGTTGTTGATTCTTCATAAAAAATTACAATTTCATATCGTTATGTTTGAAGCCTGAAATGTGGCAAAAGGTTGAAAAGTTCAAGGGGGCTGAATACTTTTGCAAGGCACTGTATGTATGAATGTGGGGTTGAATACTTTCAGTCAGATGTTTGATTGTGTGCATGTGGGGGTTAAATACTTTAAAATCAAATTTGTGATTGCGTGTATGTATGTATGTGTAGGGTTAAATACTTTTGATTAGATATGTGATCATGTGTAAGTATGAGTGTGGGGGGTCTAATATTTTTGGTTAGGTATGTGATTGTGTGGGGGAATGTACAGTGCTGTGAAAAAGGATTTACCCTTCACCCTATTTCCTTTATTCTTGCTTATGTCACATTTAAGTGTTGTAATTGTTGCCTTAAATGATCAAAATAGCTTTTAATGATTACTCCATTTATTAAAGATAAGGACTTATTTAAAACCTGCATCACATGTGAAAAAGTAATTACTGATTGAGACAAGATATGAGTAATACATTCTAGGTGCATTCTAGGCGGGAAGGTTTTTTTTTTTTTGTAAATAATGTTTCTTACTGGAATTTACTGGAATTCCAGTCTTAGGAAATGCGTTGTAACCTTTTACAAACATTCTAGATTTTAATGACTTGTACTGCATCTATGTTTGAGTCTCTTTAGAACATGACATTATGTGAGACCTTCTATCCTGCTTCACATTGCCACATAGGTTATATACAAGTAATGTTTACATTCAACAGGTCTGGCAGTAATCAAGTCTGGGTTGACTAGTTGAATTGAACCTATTTGTTAAATGAATTTGGTGAATTGACTGATGTTGTAGCTAAAGGAGGCAATTACTTTTTTACATAGGGCCAGATAGGGCTGCTCTGCATTTTTTCTCCATAAATGAAATGAAAGGTTTTATTGGTATTTTTGTCTAATATTAAGAGTACTTTGATAATCTGTAATATAAAGTGTGACAAACATGCAAAAAGAGAATAAATTGAGAAGGAAGCAAATACATTTTCACAGCACTGTAGGTGTAATGGTGGGTGAGCCACAGAGAAAAGGAGGGATTCTGTATGTGAGTGAAAAAATGACCACTAAAATTTGAATTCTTTGAATTTGAACATTACATCAATGCATTTCAACTGTAAAATTTTAAACTTTTAACATATTTTTTGACTGCAAATGTTATTATCTCCAAAAATACATGGCACAGATCATTGCTTATTTTTTTTCAAACAAGTGTTTGAATTGGTGTTTGTCTTTGGGTTAAGCGGTTTGGGCTGTAAAAAGATGGATAACAATATAATGCTTTGCAAGCACTACAATTACATTAGGGGAAATTAGTCATCTGTCATGAGGGAAATTTAAACGTTAATCAAATGATTTATTACATAGATTTTTTTACATACCAATCCCTTGCCATTGCAGAGTAAAGCTTCAATTCTGTTGCCTAGTGGACCATTCTCAGTTTCACCCCTCTTGTGAGCAATCAGGACCCGAGATTCAGCGATGCCAGGGGAAGCTTTACTGGCCTCAAGTTTTTGATGCAACACTTTTATTCTTACACAGCTGTCAGCACTGCAGGGGGCGCTAACTGCCTTATGGTGGCTAACTGCCTGCATGTCTTGTCTGTTGACCTGCGGGCATAAAAATAAATTCAGACACAGGTCAACAGGTGAAGATGACTTACATTTTGCCCTGTGGACATAAAGGTAAACTGTGAAATGTTTGTTTGTTTGTTTATTAGGATTTTAATGTAATGTTCCACACTTTGGTCACATTCATGACAGGAACGGTAGTTACTCATTACACAAGATTCATCAATTCACAAGGAGAAGAGTCTTGGAGAGTTTAGTATCTCCAATTTACCTCACTTGCATGTCTTTGGACTTAGCCACTGTGCCGCCTGAATCTTTGAAAGTTCTTTTAAGGACACAGAGTACAGGAGGCTAATATTGATCGACCTGATGCTCTCAAACACCTCATATTTCAAAATTTACTCTCAACAGATGTTGAATAATTGAATGTGGTTGGTTGTCTGTGTGACGACCTTCAATAACGACCAGCAGAGAAACAGCTCCACAGAGTGGAATAGAACCCAAGTGCAGATCCTGTACTAGTATCTCTCTCTCTCTCTCTCTCTCAATTCAATTCAATTCGCTTTATTGACATGACAAATTCACATATTTGTATTGTCAAAGCATTCATGAAGTATATACAGTGTATCACAAAAGTGAGTACACCCCTCACATTTCTGCAGATATTTAAGTATATCTTTTCATGGGACAACACTGACAAAATGACACTTTGACACAATGAAAAGTAGTCTGTGTGCAGCTTATATAACAGTGTAAATTTATTCCTCCCTCAAAATAACTCAATATACAGCCATTAATGTCTAAACCACCGGCAACAAAAGTGAGTACACCCCTTAGTGAAAGTTCCTGAAGTGTCAATATTTTGTGTGGCCACCATTATTTCCCAGAACTGCCTTAACTCTCCTGGGCATGGAGTGTACCAGAGCTTCACAGGTTGCCACTGGAATGCTTTTCCACTCCTCCATGACGACATCACGGAGCTGGCGGATATTCGAGACTTTGCGCTCCTCCACCTTCCGCTTGAGGATGCCCCAAAGATGTTCTATTGGGTTTAGGTCTGGAGACATGCTTGGCCAGTCCATCACCTTTACCCTCAGCCTCTTCAATAAAGCAGTGGTCGTCTTAGAGGTGTGTTTGGGGTCATTATCATGCTGGAACACTGCCCTGCGACCCAGTTTCCGGAGGGTGGGGATCATGCTCTGCTTCAGTATTTCACAATACATATTGGAGTTCATGTGTCCCTCAATGAAATGTAACTCCCCAACACCTGCTGCACTCATGCAGCCCCAGACCATGGCATTCCCACCACCATGCTTGACTGTAGGCATGACACACTTATCTTTGTACTCCTCACCTGATTGCTGCCACACATGCTTGAGACCATCTGAACCAAACAAATTAATCTTGGTCTCATCAGACCATAGGACATGGTTCCAGTAATCCATGTCCTTTGTTGACATGTCTTCAGCAAACTGTTTGAGGGCTTTCTTGTGTAGAGACTTCAGAAGAAGCTTCCTTCTGGGGTGACAGCCATGCAGACCAATTTGATGTAGTGTGCGGCGTATGGTCTGAGCACTGACAGGCTGACCCCCCACCTTTTCAATCTCTGCAGCAATGCTGACAGCACTCCTGCGCCTATCTTTCAAAGACAGCAGTTGGATGTGACGCTGAGCACGTGCACTCAGCTTTTTTGGACGACCAACGCGAGGTCTGTTCTGAGTGGACCCTGCTCTTTTAAAACGCTGGATGATCTTGGCCACTGTGCTGCAGCTCAGTTTCAGGGTGTTGGCAATCTTCTTGTAGCCTTGGCCATCTTCATGTAGCGCAACAATTCGTCTTTTAAGATCTTCAGAGAGTTCTTTGCCATGAGGTGCCATGTTGGAACTTTCAGTGACCAGTATGAGAGAGTGTGAGAGCTGTACTACTAATTTGAACACACCTGCTCCCTATGCACACCTGAGACCTAGTAACACTAACAAATCACATGACATTTTGGAGGGAAAATGACAAGCAGTGCTCAATTTGGACATTTAGGGGTGTAGTCTCTTAGGGGTGTACTCACTTTTGTTGCCGGTGGTTTAGACATTAATGGCTGTATATTGAGTTATTTTGAGGGAAGAATAAATTTACACTGTTATATAAGCTGCACACAGACTACTTTTCATTGTGTCAAAGTGTCATTTTGTCAGTGTTGTCCCATGAAAAGATATACTTAAATATCTGCAGAAATGTGAGGGGTGTACTCACTTTTGTGATACACTGTATATATATATATATATATATAAATAAAAAAAGAACAAGTATATACATAGAGATAAAATAGTAAAGAAAATATCATTATGCGTGTGTGTATGTGTGATGGGGGGTTCACTCACTGTTCCGGGGTGTGTGACACTCGTGTACATATCTGGCTGCAGTGGAGGCTGATGGACCCTCTCCTAATATAATGGCCAGTTTCTCACTGTCTGTCAGCGTTCTGAAACCGCTCACTTTCTTTTTCTTTCTCTCTCTCTCTTTTCTCCGTCTGTCTTTGTATATGTACACACTCACCAGTTACTTTATTAAAACACCTGTACAACCACCCAGTGTTACTATTTAATCAGCTAGTCATGTAGCAGCAGTGCAATACAGACCATTCTAGAGAGCTTTGGTCACTGTTGATACATGGGAGACACCGTGCTCACTCAAGCAGGCTTTATATTGCCATGGGCTTTGAGGCAAGAAAGAAGTTTTTGCTTCAGCTTGCCAATTTCAAAGCAATTACTTATTTTCTTGCATGTCAGTTGCTAGGCATGTTTGAAATCTTATACACCATCAACTCTATGAAGTATCAGAAGGTTTTTTTAATTAAAAGCAGGTTGGCTCTGCCAAACCATGTTAAAACCAAAAAGCTAAAAACGTATGACGGTTGGATCATTTGGAAAAACAATATTTTTTTTATTAAAAACATACTGGAGAGATTGGGAAGCACTCTCAGTTTTCTTTCAGCACTGTTATTTACTTCAATTAAAGGTAAGATTTCTTTGATATTTGTACTGTGGAAACACTTTAGGGTTACCAACAAGGGTGCCACAAAATTTAGAGCTAGTTTGAAACTAGAATTTATCATAACACTGTCATAACAGTTTTAGTCACAAAATACGTACATTTTAATTGCTTGGTGTGAAAGCTTTGAAATCATGTCAGGTTTCAAAACTTTTTGGCTCTGACAGATCAGTATTTTAAATACTAAAAAACATATCAATTATACAGTCAAAGCCAGACAGTCTGCACACCCCTTTCACCTTCTCCACGTTTTATTACATTACAGACTCATTCTATAATAGTTTGAGTTCTCAAACATTTACACACAATCACCAATAATTAAAAAGTGAAAACAGGGTTTAGAAAATATGCAATTTAATTTTACTGACAAAAATAGTTTATTTAGAGGATACATATCTGTACACACCCTTAACCTTATACTTGGTTGATGCACCTTTGCCAGCAATTATAGCTTCAAGGCATCTTGGGATCTTTCCTTTCAAGCTACAAGCTTGGCACACATTTTTGCCCATTCCTTTTGGCATATCCTTGCAAGCTCCGTCAGGTTGGATGGGGAGTGTCGGTACACAGCCATTTTCAGCTCGTTCCACAGATGTTTGATTTGATTCAGGTCTGGGCTCTGGCTGGGCCACTCAAGGACATTAACAGACTTTCTCTGAAGCCCCTCCTTTGTTCTCTTGGCTGTGTGCTTCAGGTCGTTGTCATGTTGAAAAGTAAATCTTCACCAAAGTCTGAGGTACAGAGCGCTGTGGAGCAGGTTTTCTTCAAGGATCTCAGTGTAGCTGCATTCATCTTTCTCTCTATCAGGACTGGTCACCCCGGTCCCGCTGCTGAAAAACGATCTCTCAGTTTGTCTGGGCGGCCAGGTCTAGGAAGATTTTTGGTGGTTCCAAACTTCTTCCATTTACGAATGATGGTGGCCACTGTGCTCTTTGGGACCTGTAAAGCTGCAGCAATTTTTCTGTACCCTTCTCCAGATCTATGCTTTGACACCATCCTGTTTTTGAGGTCTGCAGATAATTCCTTTGAGCCCATGGCTTGGAGTTTGCTCTGATATGCACTGTCTACTGTGGGACCTTATATAGGCGGGTGTTGGCAATCCCCAATCATGTCCAATCAGTTGTACACTTGTGTACATATGATACTTTACATTTAGATTTTTAATAAATTAGCAAAAATGTCTAAAAACCTGCTTTCACTTTGTCGTTGTGGGCTATTCTGTGTAGAATTTGAACTCAATCTATAATAGAATGAGTCTGTAATGTAATTAAATGTGGAGAAGGTTAAAGGGGTGTGCAGACTTTCCGGCTTGACTGTAAATTCCCCAATTGTCATGCATTACATATGGCATTTGTGGTGTGGTTTGTAGCCTTTCCAGAAACATTTACCATATCAGGTGTACAATATAACACGAGATTGTGTTATAGCTGAAATAATTGTAAAATTTTTTCTCTTTCTCCGAATTCCCCCCACCAACGCTTTCCCCTAATCTAGTCATATCCAATCACCCTGATTGTGTTACGCTTCACCTCCACTGATACAACCCTCCACTGCTGACCGAGGAGCTTCGCAACTCACACACGCCCCCTCCGACACGTGCTCAGTACCAACTGCCTCTTTTCACCTGCATGAGGCGAGTTCATATGCTGATCAGCCTTGTGCACAGAGAGCCACACCCTGATCAGCATTATTTTCCAACTCTGCTCGGGCGCCATCAATCAGCCAGCAGAGGTTGTAATTGCACCCGTTATGAGGAACTCTGGTCCGGCTAACCCTTCCTGTGAACAACAGCCAATCATTGTTCATGTGGCCACCCAGCCAGCCGGATGGCAGAACGCCACCTGAGCGGCCTATTTGTACATACAGTAAGAATTTATTTTAATGTTAAATAAAAGTAGGACATTTTGTAAAATGCAGTAAAAACAAGAATCTGTCATTTTTTTTATTTAGTTTCCTCGACCTTTTATTCAGCTACACAAAGTATAAAAATGTCATTTAATGTTTTAGCTGATCAACTTAATTCATTCATTTTCTTATTTGCTTATCCAATTATGGTTGCGGGGGGGGGGGGCGGGGGTGCTGGAACCTATCCCAGGTTTTCAATGGGTGCAAGGCACACAGGACACCCTGGAAACCCACGCAGACACAGGGAGAACATGCAATCTCCTCACAGAAAGGACCCGGCCCGCCCCGCCTGGGGATTGAACCCAGGACCTTCTTGCTGTGAGGCGATGGTGATACCCACTAAGCCACCATGTCGCCCTATCAACTTTATTGTATTTTGTAAATATTAACACAATTTAAATATAATGCGCACCTGTAATAAATATTGAGATTTGTCACTTAACTGTTGTCACTTAATATAGTCCGCCACAATATAGCATCCTCACAGCTTTAAGAAAACACATTGATCAGTATTCAGGTCCTGGTATGCTTGTGCTGGTGTGTGCTCTTTGTGTGTGCTCTTTGTGTGTGCTCTTTGTGTGTGCTCTTTGTGTGTGCTCTTTGTGTGTGTGTGTGTGTGTGTGTGTGCTCTTGTGTGTGTGTGTGTGTGTGTGTGTGTGTGTGTGTGTGTGTGTGTGTGTGTGTGTGTGTGTGTGTGTGTGTGTGTGTGTGTGTGTGTGTGTGAATTATCCTAATCCATGTGAGTCAGTGATGTAGTAACAAGAAATAAGAAGTGAGGTAGAAGAGGCAAGCCGAGAGCAAGATAAACAACCTCTCTGACCATTCACTTTAATCAGGAGCTGAGGGAAAAAGAAAAGAAATTAGAAAGACTGTGTTAGCAATAAAACCTAAAACTACTAAAATACTATTTCATGTATTAATTAATTCTTTAGGAAGAATGCCTGTATTTGTCATATATACATTTACCTGTGTACAGTACATTCATTTTTCTGCATATCCCAGCCACTTTGGAATACTGGGGTCAGAGTGCAGGGTCAGCACCCCTGGAACTGAGAGGATTAATGGGCCTTGCTCAAGAGCTCAACAGAGGCCAGGATTTGAACCCACAACATTTTGTTTCATAGCCCAAAGCTCTACCTACTAGGCTACCACTGTCCCAAATCATTCACTAAATGACCATGAGCATGTAGGCATTTTTTTCTAAAACCATGGCCCTTAATATGGAGTTCTCCAAAACTTTGAGATCATTATAGAGTGTGTCTGTGGGAATTTGTGCACATTTAGCCACAAGAGCAATTCGAGAGGTCAGGCACTGATGCTGGACAAGAAGGCTGATAACTGTCATTTCAGTTTATCTGAGATGTACTTAAAAAAGTTGAGGTCAGGGCTGATCTCATCGGTACTGGGCTAACAAACTTTATCGCTTCACCACCTGAGCACCCAGTCGTGATTATTTAACATAACTGCAATTAATCAGCAGGTAGGGCAGTGGTAGCATGGTGGTTAAGGTACTGGACTAGTAATCATAAGGTTGCCGGTTCAAGCCCTACCCTTGCCAAGTTGTCACTGTTGTGCCCCTGAGCAAGGCCCTTAACCATCAATTGCTTAAACTGTATATAGTGGCCGCTCAGGTGGCACAGTGGTAAAGTACGCTAGAGCACCAGAGTTGGGTTTTTTAATACATCGTATTGAACTTCAGCTCTTCCTTTCCGACTGGGCTGGGCGTCAGCATGAACAACAGATTGGCTGTTGTTCAGGGTTAAAGGGTAAGAAAGTCAGATCATAGGTCCTCATAACTGGTGCAACTGCGGCCCCTGCTGGCTGACTGATGGCGCCTGCACAGGGCTGAGGTATAATGCTGATGGAGGTATGGCCCTCCATACACAGTGCCCGTCAAGTGTATTAACTCGACTCATGCAGGTGAAAAATGCAGTCTGTACTGACTGTACGTGCCGGAGGGGGACGTATGTCAGTTGAGAGGCGTCCTCAGTCAGCGGTGAAGTATAGTATAATCAGTATAGAGGACACAATCAGGGTAATTGGACATGACTAGATTGGGGGGGAAAACATGTATATAGTGATAATTGTAAGTCGCTTTGGATAAAAGTGTCTGCTCAATGCCGCAAATGTTAATAGGTTACACAATCTTACATTTTAATGCATTGGCAAACATAGGGAGAACTCATACTTCTAATGGACAGCAGACACAAGGATTTACCCAAGTTTCCAGGACCCATCTTGCTTGCCACCATGTTACCACTGGATTACAACAGTTCTGACATATCTGTAAACTTACATTTACGTTTAGCAGATGCTATTGTAGGCATCTGTAAAATGTAACGTTTACAGTTGTGACTGAATGCAAGCAAGTGAGGGCTTGCTCAGGGGTACAACACGTGCAACACTTTACCAGATGTGCTGCTGTGCCACTCTTTAATGCTGATTTCTTTTTTTGGTTTTTTTTTACAGTTGGCATCCTGCATTCGTTCTTTTAGTTTCCACAAAAAACAACAAGTTCCAGCTAGTGAAGCATGATTCATCACTACAATTATTGTGCATAATCATTTTAGACTTAAGTGTGGCAGCTAGGCTATGAACACCTTATTGATGTCAGAAATGTAACTCAGGAAAAAAAGCCAGAGAGTGCATCAGGACTCCGTTTCAAATTGTGTTCCAGGTACACAGTCAAATCATTGGCCTAGATGTTATAATGTTTGATGAGACATTGGGAATGATCTGATGTGAGTTTAGAGAGAATTTTATCTTCCATCCAACTGATCCTCCTCCAAACTGATCATGGCCGATGGGAACTTCACAAATAATACGTGGTTTCTGCTAACATTGCTTTCAGAGGCGGTTTGTATGTCTGTAGTGTGTGTTGCACCCAGTGACAGACTTTTTGTACAAGTTTTAGTATTCAGTGGTTTCCATTTGTGAAGTTCTGAGAGCTGAGCTGTTGTTGCTCTAAAAATTTTACAATATCAGGAATTAAAACAGACTAATTTAACAGGGCAGCTTTACAAGTAACTGAGCTTTCTTTCTATGACTGTCTAATTAGATTGCACAAGTGCATAGGTTATACAGTGGTTTTCAAAAAAATAGCAGTGATTTTAAAAAAGTGAATAAAGCACAAAATCATTATAATAACTTTTATTTCTATAAATGCAAATGCACTGAAAATACTACAACATTCAAAACATTAACAAAATTTAGCCAGTTAGTGTTAATCCTTTACAGAAAGTTAAGAAAAATGAATATTAGGCTGTTCAAAAAAATAGCAGTGCCAGCATTTTTCTTTAAAAACTCAAAAAAAATTATCTATAAACTGAAAAAAATGTTTGAGGTTTCACTTTAGTTTAAATTACTGAACTAATATTTAGTGGCATAACAATTGTTTCCAAGATCTGTGTTGCATGGAGTCGACCAACTTCTGGCACCTCTGAACAGGTATTCCAGTCCAGGATGATTAGACTACATTCCACAGTTCTTCTGCAATTTTGGGTTTTGCCTAAAAAAAAACACGTTTCAGATATCAGCCCACAAGTTCTCTATGAGATTGAAGTCAGGGGATTGGGCTGGTCACTCTATTACTTCAATCTTGTTTGTCTGTAACCAAGATGTTTTGGGTCATTGTCATGTTGAAACACCCATTTTAAGGACATTTCTTCTTTGACATAGGGCAACATGATCTCCTCAAGTATTCTGATATATTTAAACTGATTCATGATCCCTCGTATGTGATAAATAGGCATAACACCATGGTATAAAAAACATCCTCATATCATCATTTTGTACCACCATGCTTTACTGTCTTCACAGCTTGAATTCAGTGCTCGAGGGGCGTCAGACATACTGTCTACGGCCACTAGACCCAAAAAAAAAAATTTTGCTTTCATCAGTCCACAAATGTTGAACCATTTCTCTTTGGACCAGTCAATGTGTACCTTGGCAAAATTTGAACCCATTCAGGACGTGTCTTTTTCTTAACAACGGGACTTTGCAAGGAGTTCTTGCTGGTAAATTGGCTTCACTTAATCATCTTCTGTACTTACTGGTAACTTCAGATGTTCCTTGATCTTTCTGGAGGTGATCATTGACTGAGTATTTGCTATTTTGGCTATTCTTTGATCCATTCGAACAGTAGTTTCAGGTCTTTCAGGTTTTGGTTGTCACTTCAAGGCATTTGAGATCATTTTAGCTGAGCAGCCAATAATTTGCTGCACTTCTCTGTATGTTTTTCCCTCTACAATCAACTTTTTAATCAAAGTACGCTGTTCATCAGAAAAATTGCTGGAACAACCCATTTTACCCAGTGTTTCAAAAGGAAATGTGCTATGACCAACCTGTGCAACATTTGCCATCCTCCTACATTAAATAAGGGCCAAAATTGACACCCGTTCTTGTGCAGAATGAATGACTTCACCAATTGAACTCCTCACTGCTATTATTTTGAACAAACCCCTTTCAATCAATGCTTCGATTACTCAGAATGAGCAGCATGCATGTCCTAATTGTTGGGTTTGTTTTGTTTTCATTACTCTACTACACTTTCAAGTAAAATTTTTGCTATGTAGAAATATCACTTCTACTAAAAACAGTGATTTATCAGGTTAATGATGTTGGACTGCTATTTTTTTTAACACCACTGTACATCTGTCAGCAATAGGTGTGGCTAAAATAGCTGAGCTCATTAATTAGAAAGTGTTTCTATATAATTTGCCATGTATTCAATTTAATGATGCTTTATTTGTTCCGAAAGATCTCACTCTTAATGGTACCTGATAGATAAATGACTTGTATCTGATCCGACTGATCTGAATCTGGATAGGAATTGAGCTCGTAGCTGTCATCTCCTTAATGTCGTGTTGCCAGAAACGGCACTCGAAATCTGCAGTTTTTTGTTTCTGCAGTGTTGCCTCAACCTCATTGCAGCTCTTTCAGCTGCTATAAAATAAGCTGAGCTGTCCTGACGGAGAAAAGATGTTGCCCTATTTTAAATAAACCCTTTACTCCCAACACAACCCATGTCTTTCATCACTTTGCAGATGTTCACTCCGAAATGCATCTTGCAATGCAAAAAAATATATATTAACAATATTTGCATATTTAAATACATTTTTATAATCATCAGGAACTATAACAGTTTTATTCTATTTAATGAAGTTACAGTTAAGTTAGTGTTTCCATATATTATAGTTTATAATATATATTCCGATCCCCAAGTGGGGCGATCTGGGTCCTTTCTGTGTTGAGTTTGCATGTTCTCCTCGTGTTTGCGTGGGTTTCCTCCGGGTGCTCCGGTTTCCTCCCACAGTCCAAAGACATGCAAGTGAGGTGAATTGGAGACATTAAATTGTCCATGACTGTTCGATTAAAAAATTGCAGCCTTGCTGCTCATGCAGTTACGCATGAGTTGTACAGGTGGGCTAGTTAACCAAAAACACAGATGTTTTTGAAGCAACGTTTCTGTGCATTATCCACTCCAGCCAGTGCCACTGTCCAAAAATGTAAGGTGCACATCAGGGTTTGTCTACAATTAGGTAGCTGATCACAAATGGGCTATGAAGAGCCCTCTAGTGGTCCCTTGACCTATAGACAGGAATAGTCAGCATAGTCAGTGACTGCACCTGTTGTCATATTAAAGTTTAAAAAAAAGCATGTATTAAGTATTATACTTAAGTAACAGATGAATGTAATATATATGCCGTACAAATGCCATGGTTTTCTCCATATTGATCACTTTTTACTAGACACCATTTACACATATAGTAAATATTTATTTACAACCCCAAATCAGAAAAAGTTGGGACAGTATGGAAAATGCAAATAAAATAAAAATGCAGTGTTCCTTACTTTTAACTTTTATTTGATTGCAGACAGTTTGAACCCAAGATGTTTCATGTTTTATCTGCTCAACTTCATTTCATTTGGTAATAAACATTCATTCCTGCATTTCAGGCCTGCAATACATTCCAAAAAAATGTTGGGACAGGGACAATTTAGGGCTAGTAATGAGGTGAAAAACTAAATAATGATGTGATTCCAAAAAGGTGATGTCAACAGGTGATTGTTATCATGGTTTGGTACAAAAACAGCATCCAGAAAAGGCTTTAATGAGCAAAGATGGACAGAGGATCTTCAGTTTGTCAACAAATGCGTGAGAAAATGATTGAAATGTTTAAAAACAATGTACCCCAAAGAAAGATTGGAAGGGATTTGCATATTTCTCCCTCTACAGTGCATAATATCATTAAAGGATTCAATGAATCGGGAGGAATTTTAGTGCGTGAAGGACAAAGGCGCAAGCTTAAGCTGAATGCGAGTGATCTTCAATCCCTCAGACAGCACTGCATCAAGAATTGCCACTCAACAATAGCTGATATAACCACATGGGTGAGGGATTACTTTGGCAAACCTTTGTCAAGCACTACAATACAGAGTTACATGCACAAATGCCACTTACAACTTTACTGTGCAAAAAAAGAAGCCTTATGTTATCCATGTCCAGAAGTGGCGTCAACTTCTCTGGGCTCGGAGGCATCTAAGATGGACCATCACACAGTGGAAACGTGTATTGTGGTCAGATGAATCAGCATTCCAGGTCTTTTTTGGAAAAAATGGACGCTGTGCGCCCCGGACCAAAGAAGAAAAGCCAGGGTCTGTCATGGTATGGGCCTGTGTCAGTGCCCATGGCAAAGGTCATTTACACTTCTGTGATGGCAGCATTAATGCAGAAAAGTACACTGAGATCTTAGAGCAACATATGCTGCCTTCAAGACGTCATATTTTCCAGGGACGTCCATGCATTGTTCAACAAGACAATGCAAAACCACATGCTGCACACATTACAAAGACATGGCTGCGGAAGAAGAGGGTACGGGTACTGGACTGGCCTGCCTGCAGTCCTGACCTGTCCCCAATAGAGAATGTCAACGACGACCCCATACTGTTGCACATCTTAAGATGTGTTTGCAGGAAGAATGGGACAAAATAAAAGCTGAAACACTAAATCACTTGGTCTCCTCAATTGGCAACATTACAAAGTGGTAAATGCTTTACTGTTACAACTTTTTTTGGAATGTGTTGCAGGCCTGAAATGCAGGAATTAAGGTTTATTAATAAATGAAATGAAGTTGATGAGACAAAACATGAAATATCTCAGGTTCATCCTGTCTGCAATCAAATAAAAGTCAAAGTAAATGTAAGAAAGTTTTTATTTTATTTGCATATTCCATACTGTCCCAACTTTTCCTGATTTGGGGTTGTATTTATACAAGTGTAAAGTGTTGCCTGTTTTGATGTTAAATTTGGCACATTACACTAAATTTGGTTGCCTTTAAATATCTTTTTTGTACAAATATATTATTTCTTTTGATTCTTGACATTTACTTCCACTCTTAAAAGATTATGCTAGCATTTACAGCATGAAGCAGGTGATTTTATTCAAAGTGACTTACAATTGTGTTTAAATATACTGCATATAGTAGATCAATCATATTGATAGAAAACTTCTTCCTGCTCCCTTAGCAAATTCCTTAAGGCATGATTAAATATATCACATTTAGTACCCCATTAGTATTCTGCTCCATTGACAATATTATATTAAGAATGTAATACTTAAAATCCTTGTTGAATTAAAATAATTTTAAAATCATTCATGACATGCTTTCTCAGGCTGCCATCATCATAATAGTACTGCGTGCTTAGTGGAGGTCCAGCACACTTCATCCAATTTTATGAAATCACATTGATCTTTTTATGCTTAATTCTAAGCATAAAAGTGTTTAATGCCATGAGAACGTTACTTGAAAACCTGGAAGATTTACAGGTGAAATGTATGCACCCAGTTATTACAACCCCAAATCAGAAAAAAAGCTGGGACAGTGTGAAAAATGCAAATAAAACATGACAAATAAAAATACATTTACGTGTACTATTTGCAGACATCCCCAAACTGGTCAACTTAATTTCATTTGTTAATATACATCCATTTCTGCATTTTAGGCACTTAACACATTCCAAAAAAGTTGGGATGGTAAAGCATTTACCATTTTGTAACTTTGCCGTTCCTTCTCACAAAACTCAAAAGATGTTTTAGAACCAAGGATACCAAATGAAAAAGTGTTTAAGGTATTGTTTTGTCCCATCTTTCATGCAAACACGTCTTAAGGTTAGACAGGCAGGCCAGTCCAGTACCCGTACCCTCTTCTTCCGCAGCTATGCTTTTATAATCTGTGCAGCATGTGGTTTTGCATTGGACATCCTTGTAAAAGATGTCACCTTGAAGGCAGCATTTTTGCTATTAAATATTAAACCTGCCATCATACAAGTTTAAATTACCTTTGTCAAGGGCACTGACACAATTCTATACTATGACAGACCCTGGCTTTTGGACTTGTTGGTGTTAACAGTCTGGTTAATCCTTTTCGTCTTTTGTCTGAAGCACCAAAAAAGATCTGGAATATTGCTTCGTCTGACTACAATACGTTTCCATTGTATGATGGTCCATCCCAGATGCATCAGAGCCCAGAACATGGATAGCTTAGGGCTTCTTTTTTGTACAGTATAGTTTTACATGGTATTTTTGAATGTTACTCTGTATTATAGTGTTTGACAAAGTTTTGCCCAAGTAATCCGTTGCCCATGTGATTATATCAGCTAATGATGAATGACGGTTCTTAATGCAGTGCCTTCTGATAGATGGAAATCATAAGTTTTCAGCTTAGTCTTACACCCTTGCCCGTTTCCGTTAATCATTTATTAATATTATGCACTATAGATGAAGAATTATGCAAATTCTTTCCAATCATTCTTTGAGGAACAATGTAAATATTTTAATAATTTTCTTGTGCATTTGTTGACAAACTAAAGATCATTTCAAAGATGCAGCCTTTCATGGATATTCACATTCACATTATCATTTAGTTAATTTACCCCATTGTAAACTGCCACTGTCCAAAGAATTTTTGGAATGTGTTGCAGGCCTGAAATGCAGGAATGGATGTACTGTATATTAACAAATAAAATAAAGTTGACCAGATTAAACATTAAATATCTTTGGTTTACTTTTATTTATTTGATCTGCAGAGATACAACCTCACACAAACAGACAGAATGTTGGAAGCTGCAAATGAAAAATTCAGCACTAAGCTTTTTTTCATTACCTTATCCGTTGGCTCCTCTATCTAATCGTCATCTTTCTCTGGGCTCTGGTTATTAACAGGCTGCAATTTCTTTTCTATTATCCAGCACTGACAAAAAATACTTCTGCTATAGCGGTTCATAATTTCTGAATGCTTGGTGTCCCTGAAAATGACAAACAAGCACACAGAGATGCAGAATTACCTGTATAAATACTAACAGCTACCTGCTGGTCAATTTTGAGGAGCATTTAACCAGGACACTGACAGGTGGCGAATGGAACAGTCTGTCACATCTAGCAGATTCCGTGCTTGCCAGGAGCAGGAACAGAATGATGGATGGGATTTATTTTGCCTCTTCTGAAATGGCTCTGTTTTTCTTTTTTCTGTGAGCCAGTCAATTTGTGATAACGAATTAATTAGATGTAAGTTTGTAAGTTAGTGCATTTTTAAGGGGGTAACAGCAAAACAGTTTGTTGCCAGAGAGCCAAAGGGAAATATACTATGTATTAATGCTAAATCAAAATATGTTAATCCTGCAGTTTATGTACTGCAATCTTCTAACCTGAAGGCACATGGATTAATATGATGTCATTGTCCAAGAGAGTCTGGAGTCTGTTTGTTTTTATTCACTTACAGGCAGATGTATCATTAGCCCTTACACTGTTTATTGCTATTAATTCTGTTTATGAGGATTATGTCTGTTTTGCCAAATGCAAATGTTTCTGCATTGTGGTGCTACTTAACCTCTTAAATTACAAAGTTCTGCAGAGCTACAGGTAGCATGTATACACCAGAGGTATGTGGACATGTATAATTTTATTTAATAATATTCCCTCTAATTCCCCCCATGCATAACAGTCCCCAGCTGTAATAGTCTTTACTTTTTTTGGAAAACTTACAACATGATTGTTTGGTAACAGGTGAGGGTATCATGATTGGGAATTTAAAAAAAAATCCACCGAAGACTCAGTCCTTGCAAGCAAAGAAGGGTTATGGCTCACCACTTAACAAAAAACATTTCTCAATGCCATATTACACATAATTCAAGTCTTTCACCACCTACCGTATATAATTGTAAAAAGATTCAGGAAACCCACAAAAAAAATCAATCAATCGACAGTGCATCCGGAAAGTGTTTACAGCACTTCACTTTTCCACATTTTGTTATGTTACAGCCTTATTCCAAAATGGATTAAATTCATTTCCCCTTAAAATTCTACACACACATGATGACAAAGTGAAAAACGTTTGTTTGAAATTTTTGCAAATTTATAAAAAATAAAACAAATATATAACATGTAGTACATACAGGGGTTGGACAAAATAACTGAAACACCTGGTTTTAGACCACAATAATTTATTAGTATGGTGTAGGGCCTCCTTTTGCGGCCAATACAGCGTCAATTCGTCTTGGAAATGACATATACAAGTCCTGCACAGTGGTCAGAGGGATTTTAAGCCATTCTTCTTGCAGGATAGTGGCCAGGTCACTACGTGATGCTGGTGGAGGAAAACGTTTCCTGACACGCTTCTCCAAAACACCCCAAAGTGGCTCAATAATATTTAGATCTGGTGACTGTGCAGGCCATGGGAGATGTTCAACTTCACTTTCATGTTCATCAAACCAATCTTTCACCAGTCTTGCTGTGTGTATTAATGCATTGTCATCCTGATACACGGCACCGCCATTGGATGCACATGGTCCTCCAGAATGGTTCGGTAGTCCTTGGCAGTGACGCGCCCATCTAGCACAAGTATTGGGCCAAGGGAATGCCATGATATGGCAGCCCAAACCATCACTGATCCACCCCCATGCTTCACTCTGGGCATGCAACAGTCTGGGTGGTACGCTTCTTTGGGGCTTCTCCACACCGTAACTCTCCCGGATGTGGGGAAAACAGTAAAGGTGGACTCATCAGAGAACAATACATGTTTCACATTGTCCACAGCCCAAGATTTGCGCTCCTTGCACCATTGAAACCGACGTTTGGCATTGGCACGAGTGACCAAAGGTTTGGCTATAGCAGCCCGGCCGTGTATATTGACCCTGTGGAGCTCCCGACGGACAGTTCTGGTGGAAACAGGAGAGTTGAGGTGCACATTTAATTCTGCCGTGATTTGGGCAGCCGTGGTTTTATGTTTTTTGGATACAATCCGGGTTAGCACCCGAACATCCCTTTCAGACAGCTTCCTCTTGCGTCCACAGTTAATCCTGTTGGATGTGGTTTGTCCTTCTTGGTGGTATGCTGACATTACCCTGGATACCGTGGCTCTTGATACATCACAAAGACTTGCTGTCTTGGTCACAGATGCGCCAGCAAGACGTGCACCAACAATTTGTCCTCTTTTGAACTCTGGTATGTCACCCATAATGTTGTGTGCATTGCAATATTTTGAGCAAAACTGTGCTCTTACCCTGCTAATTGAACCTTCACACTCTGCTCTTACTGGTGCAATGTGCAATTAATGAAGATTGGCCACCAGATTGGTCCAGTTTAGCCATGAAACCTCCCACACTAAAATGACAGGTGTTTCAGTTTCATTGTCCAACCCCTGTAAGTATTCACAGCCTTTTCTTAATACTTTATTGAAGCACCTTTGGCAGCAATTACAGCCTCAAGTCTTTTTGAGTATGATGCTACAAGCTTGGCACACCTATTTGTGGGCAGTTTCTCTCATTCTTCTTTGCAGAACCTCTCAAGCGCCATCAGGTTGGATGGGGAGCGTGGGTGCACAGCCATTTTCAGATCTCTCCAGAGATGTTCAATCAGGTTCAAGTCTGGGCTCTGGCTGGGCCACTCAAGGACATTCACAGAGTTGTCCCGAAGCCACTCCTTTGTTCTCTTGACAGTGTGCTTCATGTTGTGGTCCTGTTGGAAGATGAACCTTCGCCCAAGTCTGAGGTCCAGAGCACTCTGGAGCAGGTTATCATCAAGGATGTCTTTGTACATTGCTGCAGTCATCTTTCCCTCGACTCTGACTAGTCTCCCAGTTGCTGCTGCCAAAAAACATCCCCACAGACCAGAGAATTTTGTTTGAGTCTTTCAGCTGCCTTTTGGCAAGCTCCAGACGGGCTGTCATATGCCTTTTACTGAGGAGTGGCTTCCGTCTGGCCACTCTACCATACAGGCCTGATTGGTGGAGTGCTGCAGAAATGGTGGTCCTTCTGAAAGGTTCTCCTCTCTCCACAGAGCAACAATGGAGCTCTGTCAGAGTGACCATCAGGTTCTTGGTCACCTCCCTGACTAAGGCCCTTCTACCCTCATTGCTCAAATTGGCCAGGCAGCCAGCTCTAGGAAAAGTCCTGATGGTCCCAAACTTCTTCCATTTACGGATGATGGAGGCCACTGTGCTCGTTGGGACCTTCAATGCTGCAGAAATTTTTCTGTACCCTTCCCCAGATCTGTGCCTCGAAACAATCCTTTCTCGGAGGTCTACAGACAATTCCTTGGACTTTATGGCTTGGTTTGTGCTCTGACATGCACTGTCTACTATGAAACCTTATATAAACAGGTGTGTGCCTTTCCAAATCATGTCCAATCAACTGAATTTATCACAGGTGGACTCCAATCAAGTTGTAGAAATATCTGAAGGATGATCAGTGGAAAGAGGACGCACCTGAGCTCAATTTCGAGTGTCATGGCAAAGGCTGTGAATTCTTATGTATATGTTATATTTTTGTGTTTTATTTTTCATCACTTTGTCATCATGGGGTATTGTGTGTAGAATTTTGAGGGGAAAAAGATGAATTTAATCCATTTTGGAATAAGGCTGTAACATAACAAATTGTGGAAAAGTAAAGTGCTGTAAGTACTTTCCAGATGCACTATCGAACACAGATGTTTGATAGGGTTTATTTCTGGTCTTTGGCTTTACCACTCAAAGGCATTTAAACAACTTGCCCCAATTTACATTAACAGCATTTAGCAGATGTGTTTATAAATCCAAAGCAATTATATTTGTGATAGAACACAGTCCAAGCAATTGAGGGTTGACCTTGCTCACAGGCCAAACAATTGCAACCTGGAGGTGGTGGGGCTTGATGCAGCAACCCTCTGATTACTAGTCCAGTTCTTGTATTTGCCTTTATCCAAAAGGTCCTACCCCTTCTGCTAAGAAGCACCCCCATAACCTGATGCTACCACCACCATGTTTCAGCGCAGGGATGGTATTAGCCAGTTCATGTGCAGTGTCAGCTTTTGCAACACATAGTGCTGCTGATCTATCCTAAGATTTTAATTTTTGTCTTATGACCAAAGAATCTTTTTCCTCATCTTACCAGAATGCTAAACATGCTGTTTAGGAAGCTCTGACCCAACAGTGGCTTTTGTCTTGCCCCTTTTATAAAGACCTGATATTTAGAGTGGTGCAGAAATAGTTGTTTGCCCAACAGGTTCTTACGTCTCTGCACAAGACCTTTGGTCTATTTTAGAGTGACCATTGTTTTACTTTAATGTCCAAGATATGTCTTGAACAGATGCCAAATTTGGTCGGACTGCCAACTCCAAAAGGTTTCATGGTGGTGCCAAGCTTCTTCTATTTCAATATTTACTGAGGTCACAGTGGTCATGGGAACACTCAAATAAAGAGATACTGTTTAATATCCATCTCTCACCACAATTTCATCAGAGATCCAACAGTTCTTTCGACTTCACAGCACAATACAAACTGTGGGTCCTTGACATTTACATTTTCAGCATTTAGCAGACGCTTTTATCCAAAGCGACTTACACAATGAGCTGAACACGATGAGCAATTGAGGGTTAAGGGCCTTGCTCAGGGACCCAACAGTGGCAACTTGGTGGTGGCGGGGCTTGAACCGGCAACCTTCTGTTTACTAATCCAGTACCTTAACCACTGAGCTATCACTGGTCCTTGACTGATCCTGATCAAGGTCATGGTGGCTCTGCAGATTGTCCTGGTAAATTTAGGCATTAGTCCATCACAAAGCATATTAGTTATTTCTTACGTATTCACACACACCTAGACAATCCACCTACTGATCTAAATTTGTAGAGTGTGCCAATGTAGGCAGAGGAAGAACATTCCAAATCCACTCAGACAGTAACTGGAGTAAGTTACAAAACCTGATTTTATGCAGATATAAATACCATTATAAATACAATGTTATACAATTATCAATATGTGTGCTGAATTTTGTTATCCAGTTAAAAAGTAAACTTGATCAGTCCAACAGAAAATTTGATAGATTTGTTAAAGTTGGAAGGCAAAGCAGCCTTATACAAACTTAGTGTCACGCCCAAGATGTGCAATACAAAACACAAACTGCTAGATATGGTCAGCATCACCATTTCCACCGATAAAGAGACTGGACTAAAATTATATCCATGGTGGGCGCCCAGGTGGCGCAAAGGGATGTTCCGCTAGTGCACCAGCGCTGAGATTCTGAACTCCAGATTTCCAACCTCAGCTCTGCTACCAGTCAAGTCAAGTCACCTTTATACCGGCCAACTGAGCGCCCTCTAGCGGGCATAATTGGCAGTGCCTGCAGCAGACAAAATTGGCCAATTAAAGTCTGCCGGGAGGGTTGAAGAAGGCTCTCCACATGCGAATATTGGCCTCATGCGCGCATTTACTGTACGTGTGGGTGAATAAGAAGGGGTCGTGTACTGGGTACGCATCGGAGGGAGCGTGGAGCAGGTGAATATACCCTCCTCAGACATGACCAGAGTCTCCAGCATCGATAGACAAATTGACTACACTAAATTGGGAGAAAATGGGTAAAATACATAAACAAAATACCCAAAAAAATTATATCCATGGGAAAGTTGCAGAGAAAAAAACTCCTATTTAACAAAGACAATTTACCAGTTTTACATTTGCCAAATACCTTGATGACCAACAAACATTTTGAAATAAATGTTTACTCAAATACTCAATAAAACATAAAATCATAAAACATTAGTGATAACGTGATTGTGTGGGGATGCTTGCTGCTTTAGAGCCTGGTTAATTTGCTTTAAAAAAAATACCCCACAAATGTCCAAGTTTGATTGACTAAAACATTAGGTTTTGGAGTGCCCTAATCCTGGTTTGAACCTAGAGCTGGGCATTATGACAGTACATTCAGTATACTGGCTTTGATTCCTCATACGGTATGGATTTTTCATATACCGCCATACCTTAGCATAGTTAATAAAACAGCTGTACGCTTCAATAGGCAGCAAATCATATAATATTGTTCACCGCTAAAAGAGCTATGGAGCATTAGCATAACATTGTAAACAGATGAGAGAGGTTTTCTAGATATGGTGGGAAAAAAATACGTTTACATTTTCGGCATTTAGCAGACGCTTTTATCCAAAGTGACTTACAGTATACTGTACAATCTAAGCAATTGAGGGTTAAGGGCCTTGCTCAAGGGCCCAACAGTGATAACCTGGCAGTGGTGGGGTTTGAACCAGCAACCTTCTGCTTACTAGTCCAGTACCTTAACTGCTAGGCTACAACTGCCCTAAAATAACCAAAAACAGAAGGAGGATGAATAGAGGGAGACCAAAAATGTGCCGGAAGGACCTGCCAATGAAATGAACTTTGAACTTTTTTTTTTGTTTCCGACACAGGTTAAAACACTATATACTGTTTTTCGGGACACGGTTGTTGCAAAAAAGCACACGGTAGAGTGACATTACTACCGGGGCGAAAATACTTCAGTTTAATTGCTATACCAATGTTCACGAAGTTAAATCAGTTCATCTGGACACAAGTTTGTTGTAGAGATACGTTTCGTCACTCAATCCGAATGACTTCTTCAGTCAGACTGAAGAAGTCATTCGGATTGAGTGACGAAACGTATCTCTACAACAAACTTGTGTCCAGATGAACTGATTCAACTTTGTGGATTTGTGTACCTGGATTATTGAGCATGCATCAACATATACCAACGTTGTACCAACAACACAGAAGCAAGCTGGAAGCGTAGAAATATAAAGTCGTCCACTTTTCTACAACAGATCTGTGATTAAGTTGTACAATCAGTGGAGTCATACCTCAGTATAACAGTATAACTGTGCACTTGCAAACATCGTTTTATTTGTTAAAGGGAGGGCTAAGGTAATTGTACAATACTTAAATACGCATACTGATTCCATCATAAAGTCTGTTAAAAAAACTAGTGATTAAAATTCCTCAACATGGATGTGAATGACTGATCACCAGTTATTAAAAGCATTAGCTTGCACTGCTGCCAAAGGTTGTACAAGCAGTTATTACATTAAGGGCTTTTTTCCCCACACAAGGTCAGTTGGTGTTGGACAACTGTTTTCCTTTTAATAGATAAAATGACTCACATCCTGTATGTTGAGTTTACTCTGCTTTACCCCTGATCTAGATGTAATCAAAAACTTGTACTACCAGGACTCTATTTCCATCCTTCAAAAGCTGATTTGATCCTATATACTCATTTTGAGTTGATGTCACGCATCAGACCTGGATTCAAATTACTGTGTAAAAATAACGGTAAAACAAATGTATGATCTTTAATGAGGTACTAGTTTGTTCAGTGTACATTCCTCACCAAGTGAGAGGGGAACGAGGTGGAAATATCTGAGTAACACAAACAGATGTAGCGACGTGAGCAAAGCAAGTGCATCATCAGCTCAACAAATCTGAAATGAACAAAGCCTGACTTGTTCATAATAGGCATCCGTCAGTCTCGGGAGACTATGGAGTTGTGCACTGTTCAGTTTTTGCAGCATCGGTTGTGGCTTGTCCGTCCTATACGGGAATGACGGTCTCTTCCACATCTTGCGCAGATGAAGCTTAATGCTGGTCTCTCAATTGCACTTAGGGCTTTCCTCTTCTGGCGTTGTACCTCTGTCTTTTGGGCTATTTTCTCTTCAAACTTGGAGAGACCCTTCTGCACTGTATGCTTCCAGGATGATCGCTCGGTGGCCAGGGCTTCCCACGTGTAGAGGTTGATATCCAGGGCTTTCAGGTCTCTTTTACAGACATCCTTGTAACATAGCTTAGGCCTGCCCGTCGGACACTTTCCTTTGGCCAGCTCTCCATACAAGAGGTCTCTAGGAATGCGCCCCTCATCCATCCGGACAACGTGTCCAAGCCAGCGCAGCCGTCGTTGTTTCAGTAGGGTGAACATGCTGGGGGTGCCAGCCCTCTCGAGGACTGTGGAATTGGGCACCCTGTCCGGCCAGGTGATGTTGAAGATGCGGCGAAGGCAGAGCATGTGAAAGGTGTTGAGCTGCTGTTCTTGTCTGGCTCGTAGAGTCCAAGTTTCACTGCCATACAGGAGTGTGCTCACTACACACGCTCTGTAGACTTGGACCTTAGTGTGTTCTTTCAGCTTTCTGTTGTTCCACACTCTCTTTGCCAATCTGGACATGGATGTAGAGGCCTTGTCAATGCGTTTGTTCAGCTCACTGTCAAGAGAAAGAGAGTCTGAGATTGTTGACCCTAGGTACACAAAGTCACGGACCACTTCCAGTTCATGTTCTGATATGCAGATGTTAGGTGGAAGGTCCACACCTTGTCCCATGACCTGAGTTTTCTTTAAGCTGATTGTAAGCCTGAAGTCGCAGCAAGCCTCACTGAAGCGGTTCATGAGCAGCTGAAGGTCGCCCTCTGAGTTAGTGGTGATTGCTGCATCGTCTGCAAAAAGGAAGTCACACAGGCATTGCACCTTAGACAACGTCCTCAGTCTGGAGAGCTTGAACAGCTTTCCATCTGCTCTGGTGCAAAGGTAGATGCCTTCAGTGGAAAACCTGAAGGTGTGCTTTAGCAGGATAGAAAAGAAGATTCCAAATAGGGTGGGGGCGAGGACACACCCCTGCTTCACTCCACTTCGGATGTCAAATGCTCTTGAGGTGGAACCGTCATAGACCACTGTGCCCTTCATGTTTTTGTGGAAGGACTCTGTGATGCTGAGGAGCTTTGGAGGACATCCAATCTTTTTGAGGATTTTGAAGAGACCGTCCCTGCTGACATGGTCGAAAGCCTTTGTGAAGTTGATGAAAGCTATGTAGAGGGGCTGTCTTTGTTCCCTGAATTTCTCCTTCAGCTGTCTCAAGGAGAAGACCATATCAGTGGTGGACCTGTTCCTCCAGAACCCGCACTGCGATTCTGGGTAGATTCTCTCCGCGAGTACTTGTAGTCTTTTAAGTGCAACTCTGGCAAAAAGCCTCCCGACAGTTCTGAGGAGTGAGATACTGCGGTAGTTATTGCAGTCATTTCTGTCTACTTTGTTCTTGTACAAAGTGACTATGTTTGCATCTCTCATGTCTTGTGGGACTTTGCCCTCTCTCCAGCAGAGGCACAGGATCTTGTGTAGCTCTTGCAGGATGGGACCTTTGCAGCATTTCAAAACTTCGACTGGGATGCCGTCTTTTCCTGGGGCCTTTCCAGAACAGAGGGCGCCGAGGGCCTCATCAAGTTCAGAGAGGGTAGGTTCTCTGTCAAGCTCCTCCAAAGTGGGCAGACACTCAATTGCATTCAGGGCATCTTCAGTGACCATCCTAAATAAACATGTTAATCCCTGGTCTACACTACATTACTATAACAATCCTAAATAAACATGTTAATCCATGATCTACTCTACATTACCATAACATTTCTAAATAAACATGTAAAATAATAAAATAGACTTGTTCATATTCCTCCTTCAAATCACAACAATCCATCTTTATTGTTGCTGCTCACAAATGAAAACATTTAGTCTCTCTTACTAAATGACCAGCATCTGCAGACACTAGAGTATCCACACCACCACCACACCACCCAGGCAGCTTTTAAATAGAAGCAGATTTGCCTTGCGATTCATTCAGAAAAACCTCAGACACATCCAGTGTGTAGGTGGTATTAGGAGGTTTTGGTGTGAGCAGGAGGGCGTTACTCGAGTAGTTTGAGAACCACTGGTGTATAAATATGAATGACATTTTTGGAGAGTGAAGACGTTCAGCTTAACATTTTTTTTTGTTTTCTCGCCAAGTGGAACTAATTTTAAATACGTGTTTAATGTCACGTCACCACGGCACCATCGCTTTGAAATGGTTGGCTGCACAGATGGGTCAGCATTCTTCATTGCCCTCTGTCTAGTGTCGCCTGTAGCAGACTTATTCTTGGTCATCCTCATCTTCTGAGTCATTCCACAAATCCTGTCATAACACTGCTTTCAAAGTTGTCATGTGGATACCTCATCAAATGCCCAAGGTAATCTAACTTTAGGACTTTTTGTGGTTCAGTAGCTCCTTTTCTTCTGGACATCTTACTCAGTGGTTATCATCCTTCTCCATGAGGTTTTCATCAGTTTTCTGTATCTCAATGTAGTTCGGTTTAAAAAGAACAACCTGAAGTAAGCAGCTGTATACTGTAAAAAAGCTCACTATGTCAGGCTCTGTTTATGGGAAATAAATATTAAATGATTTGAATTGGTAGTTTATTCACCTGCCTTGTTTCTTGCTTTTAGAGTGTAAAGGGTTACTTCTAATCATGGAAATAAGTCAGTTCATTTGATGTATGACAGTAGTATCTCAGTGGTTAAAGTACTGGACTAGTAATCAGAAGGTTAGGTGGTTTAAGCCCCAGCACTGCCAAGTTGCAACTGTTGGGCCCCTGAGCAAGGCCCTAAATACTCAACTGCTTAAACTGTATTGAGTTATAATTGTATATTTACATTTTCGGCACTTACCAGATGCTCTTATTCAAATCGACTTACAGAAGTGCTTCCATAGTGAACGTTACCTTACTCTAGTTCAAGTAGACAACAGTCCAAGAATACTAATCTGCTGAAACCCTGTTAAAACCAAAGTTTTTTTTATGCAAGAAATAAATAAGAGCATTAGTAAGTACAGTACATGTCAGATTAAGTGCTAGGTAAAGAGGTGGATTTTTAATCGTCTTTTTAAACTGAATGTGAGCAGCTACAGGAAGCCAGTGAAGGGAACGCTGCAGTGGGGTGATGTGGCTGGTTTAGGTTGGTTAAAAACTAGGCGAGTAGCTGCATGCAAGTTGCAAGGGTTTCATAGTGGACAGTAGTCACACCGAGAGATTACAAGTGACTGGACAAGAGAGAAATGGACGAATCCTCTTGATGTTGTAGAGGAGGAACCGGCACAATCTTGTTGGCTACATGAGAAGAGAAGGTCAGCTGGTTATCCAGGACAACACCAAGGTTTCGTACATTATCAGATGGTCTGATCTAAGAGTCAAAAGGGATTACTAGGTCTTGGGTTGGAGATTGATCTCCAGGAGTAAGTATCAGCTCTGTCTTGCTGAGATTAAGTTTTAGATGATGAGCCGACATTCATAGAGAGATATCGCGCAGGCATGCTGAGATGCAAGCTGAGACTTGTGTGTCTGAAGGGGGAAATGACAGAATGAGCTGAGAATCATCTGCTAGGAGTGGTAAGAGAGGCCATATCATGATATGACCCTACCAAGAGAGCAGGTGTAGATAGAGAAAAGAAGCGGGCCAAGTACAGAGCCCTGGGGAACACCATTTGAGAGAGTCCATGACACCTGGTAGGAGCGCCCTTCCAGATAGGAGGCCATCCATTGCCATGCCGAACCAGTTACTGCAAGGTTGGAGAGAGTGGACAAGAGAATGCTATGATTTGGATAAAAGTGGATAACAATTTGGGTAATTTGGATAGTTTGGATAAAGTCTGTTAAATGCCACAAATGTAAATGTATGACATCCTTATTTAGCTAAATAATGTCTTATAAAAGATGGCAGGAATAACTTAATTTGAATGTTGACATGAATTTTGAGACTTAATGCTTTTTGAAACCAACAACAGGCCCAGTTTAGTTGTTCAGTTCTTAATGCTGAGTCAGAATTCGACTTATAACTAGGAAGACAGTATTTCTCCATTCAGTATCAGTCCTTGGCATAGGCAATAGCGACTACTGCCTAGAGGAGCAACTTGGCTGGAGTGGTATAAACATATTGTGCTCTTCTGAAATCAGGCTTTTGCCACTTCAGCTCCACTCCTCAGCAATCCCAAAACTGCCAAAAACAGCACTGGCTACAGGCAACTATATATGCCGACCCTTCTCTTTGTCCCCGTCTGATTCTCTTCTCAATAAACCCAGGCTGAAGTGAAGGGAACACAAAGTGTCCGCTTACTGTCTGTATGCACCAAAGCAAACAAAACCAAAAATAAATAAGATGTAACAAACATTAATTTAAATACAGCTACCAGGTGGCACAGCGGTAAAACACGCTAGCACACCAGAGCTGACTTTTCGAACTCACGAGTTCAAATCTCAGCTCTGCTAGTGGCAGGGTGGGTGCCTAATATAAAACAATAATTGGCTTGTTCATAGGGAGGGTGCCGGAGGGTATTCCTCATAACTGATGTAATTACAATCTCTGATGGCAAAAGCACAGAGGCAAGGGATAATGGGATCAGTGCGTGTCTCTACATACGAGTCTGATCCACATATGAACTCACCTCGTGCATGTGAAAAGATGCAGTCGGCTACTGCACGTGTTGGAGGGGGCATATGTTAGTCACGGCTCTCCTCAGTCAGGAGTGGTCAGCATCATCGGAGAGGAAGCGTAATGACTTTTAGGTAATTGGATACAGCTTTATTGGGAGGAAAATTGGGGGAACAAGAAAAAAAAAAAAAAAAGATATATATACTGTATATATATATATATATATATATATATATATATATATATATATATATATATACAGTGTATCACAAAAGTGAGTACACCCCTCACATTTCTGCAAATATTTCATTATATCTTTTCATGGGACAACACTATAGACATGAAACTTGGATATAACATAGAGTAGTCAGTGTACAACTTGTATAGCAGTGTAGATTTACTGTCTTCTGAAAATAACTCAACACACAGCCATTAATGTCTAAATGGCTGGCAACATAAGTGAGTACACCCCACAGTGAACATGTCCAAATTGTGCCCAAAGTGTCAATATTTTGTGTGACCACCATTATTATCCAGCACTGCCCTAACCCTCCTGGGCATGGAATTCACCAGAGCTGCACAGGTTGCTACTGGAATCCTCTTCCACTCCTCCATGATGACATCACGGAGCTGGTGGATGTTAGACACCTTGAACTCCTCCACCTTCCACTTGAGGATGCCCCACAGTGCTCAATTGGGTTTAGTCCATCACCTTCAGCTTCAGCTTCCTCAGCAAGGCAGTTGTCATCTTGGAGGTTGTGTTTGGGGTCGTTATCCTGTTGGAAAACTGCCATGAGGCCCAGTTTTCGAAGGGAGGGGATCATGCTCTGTTTCAGAATGTCACAGTACATGTTGGAATTCATGTTTCCCTCAATGAACTGCAGCTCCCCAGTGCCAGCAACACTCATGCAGCCCAAGACCATGATGCTACCACCACCATGCTTGACTGTAGGCAAGATACAGTTGTCTTGGTACTTCTCACCAGGGCGCCGCCACACATGCTGGACACCATCTGAGCCAAACAAGTTTATCTTGGTCTCGTCAGACCACAGGGCATTCCAGTAATCCATGTTCTTGGACTGCTTGTCTTCAGCAAACTGTTTGCGGGCTTTTTTGTGCGTCAGCTTCCTTCTGGGATGACGACCATGCAGACCGAGTTGATGCAGTGTGCGGCGTATGGTCTGAGCACTGACAGGCTGACCTCCCACGTCTTCAACCTCTGCAGCAATGCTGGCAGCACTCATGTGTCTATTTTTTAAAGCCAACCTCTGGATATGACGCCGAACACGTGGACTCAACTTCTTTGGTCGACCCTGGCGAAGCCTGTTCCGAGTGGAACCTGTCCTGGAAAACCGCTGTATGACCTTGGCCACCATGCTGTAGCTCAGTTTCAGGGTGTTAGCAATCTTCTTATAGCCCAGGCCATCTTTGTGGAGAGCAACAATTCTATTTCTCACATCCTCAGAGAGTTCTTTGCCATGAGGTGCCATGTTGAATATCCAGTGGCCAGTATGAGAGAATTGTACCCAAAACACCAAATTTAACAGCCCTGCTCCCCATTTACACCTGGGACCTTGACACATGACACCAGGGAGGGACAACGACACATTTGGGCACAATTTGGACATGTTCACTGTGGGGTGTACTCACTTATGTTGCCAGCTATTTAGACATTAATGGCTGTGTGTTGAGTTATTTTCAGAAGACAGTAAATCTACACTGCTATACAAGTTGTACACTGACTACTCTAAGTTATATCCAAGTTTCATGTCTATAGTGTTGTCCCATGAAAAGATATAATGAAATATTTGCAAAAATGTGAGGGGTGTACTCACTTTTGTGATACACTGTATATATATATACACACACTGGTGCTGGTCATAAAATTAGAATATCATGAAAGTTGATTTATTTCAGTAATTCCATTCAAAAAGTGAAACTTGTATATTATATTCATTCATTACACACAGACTGATATATTTCAAATGTTTATATGATTATGACTGACAACTAATGAAAACCCCAAATTCAGTATCTCAGAAAATTAGAATATTGTGACAAGGTACAATATTGAAGACACCTGGTGCCACACTCTAATCAGCTAATTAACTCAAAACACCTGCAAAGGTCTTTAAATGGTCTCTCAGTCTAGTTCTGTAGGCTACACAATCATGGGGAAGACTGCTGACTTGACAGTTGTCCAAAAGACGACCATTGACACCTTGCACAAGGAGGGCAAGACACAAAAGGTCATTGCTAAAGAGGCTGGCTGTTCACAGAGCTCTGTGTCCAAGCACATTAATAGAGAGGCGAAGGGAAGGAAAATATGTGGTAGAAAAAAGTGTACAAGCAATAGGGATAACCGCACCCTGGAGAGGATTGTGAAACAAAACCCATTCAAAAATGTGGGGGAGATTCACAAAGAGTGGACTGCAGCTGGAGTCAGTGCTTCAAGAACCACCACGCACAGATGTATGCAAGACATGGGTTTCAGCTGTCGCATTCCTTGTGTCAAGCCACTCTTGAACAAGAGACAGCATCAGAAGCGTCTCGCCCGGGCTAAAGACAAAAAGGACTGCTGAGTGGTCCAAAGTTATGTTCTCTGATGAAAGTTAATTTTGCATTACCTTTGGAAATCAAGGTCCCAGAGTCTGGAGGAAGAGAGGAGAGGCACAGAATCCACGTTGCTTGAGGTCCAGTGTAAAGTTTCCACAGTCAGTGATGGTTTGGAGTGCCATGTCATCTGCTGGTGTTGGTCCACTGTGTTTTCTGAGGTCCAAGGTCAACGCAGCCGTCTACCAGGAAGTTTTAGAGCACTTCATGCTTCCTGCTGCTGACCAACTTTATGGAGATGCAGATTTCATTTTCCAACAGGACTTGACACCTGCACACAGTGCCAAAGCTACCAGTACCTGGTTTAAGGACCATGGTATCCCTGTTCTTAATTGGCCAGCAAACTTGCTTGACCTTAACCCTATAGAAAATCTATAGGAAGAGAAAGATGCGATACGCCAGACCCAACAATTCAGAACAGCTGAAGGCCACTATCAGAGCAACCTGGGCTCTCATAACACCTGAGCAGTGCCACAGACTGATGGACTCCATGCCACGCCGCATTGCTGCAGTAATCCAGGCAAAAGGAGCCCCAACTAAGTATTGAGTGCTGTACATGCTCATACTTTTCATCTTCATACTTTTCAGTTGGCCAACATTTCTAAAAATCCTTTTTTTGTATTGGTCTTAAGTAATATTCTAATTTTCTGAGATACTAAATTTGGGGTTTTCATTAGTTGTCAGTTATAATCATCAACATTAAAAGAAATAAACATTTGAAATATATCAGTCTGTGTGTAATGAATGAATATAATATACAAGTTTCACTTCTTGAATGGAATTACTGAAATAAATCAACTTTTTCATGATATTCTAATTTTATAATTTGACCCTACTAAAACAGATTAACATCTTTTCCACGACCACAGGATGTGTCTTTTGACATGGTTGTTTAACAAATGAGAAGCTACTCACTGCATCAGCAACATAATCACCCATGCAGTAATTATGTTTGTTAAATCCAGGTGGTGACCTTTTTTTTTGGCCAGGCCAAAATATACACATTTTCGATGTAATTTGTTGGATTTCAAGAGGATGAGCGGAGTTGCTGAATAAATGTTGATGCAAATCCCCACCTAAGGTGCCAAATAGATCAAAGCCCTACTTACATATTCAAAAGAGCTGAGACTTTTCCAACTTCTATGCAAATAACCCTGATAAAAATATTTTCAACAAGAATGGAATGGTTAGTGTTCTCCTCCAAGCATTTTCAGCTGCTCTGTCATGTTTATTGAGCTGCAAAGAGAAAGCTGGATTAATGAGTCTAAGGGTAGGCATGTTAGTCATGCATTTGGGTCAGGAAAGTGAGATTTGGGACTGGCTAAGTTAGTACAGTTACGAAGAAAACTCTATACTACCGACACATTTTACGCCCATATGTTGTATACGCATATATAAATTTTTTATTCTCATGTTTTACCACTGCCTTATCCTGGTCAAGGCCACAGTGGGTTCTTATTTTCTTCGAATCACTGGGCGCAATGCAGTGACACACCCCTAACAGGATGCCAGTCCATCACAGGGCCGCGACTATCAGACATGGACAATCATCTTTGTGTGTAGACGCCCAACCGGCCAATAGCATTGATTAGGGATTCGAACCTTGGATCCCAGTAGTAGTGAGCTAGCAGTATCTACCACTGTGCCACTCAAAGCACTGTATATACAGTGGTGTTAAAAAAAATAGCAGTCCAACGCCATTACCTTGATCAATCAAAGTTTTTAGTAGAAATGCTATTTCTACATAGCAAAAAATTTACTTGAAAGTGTAGTAGAGTATTGAGAAAAAAACAAACCCAACAATTAGGACATGCATGCTGCTCATTCTGAGTAATCGAAGCATTGATTGAAAGGGGTTTGTTCAAAATAATAGCAGTGAGGAGTTCAATTGGTGAAGTCATTCATTCTGCAGAAGAACGGGTGTCAATTTTGGCCCTTATTTAAGGTAGGAGGGTGGCAAATGTTGCACAGGTTGGTCATAGCACATTTCCTTCTGAAATACTGGGTAAAATGGGTTGTTCCAGACATTGTTCTGATGAACAGCGTACTTTGATTAAAAAGTTGATTTTAGAGGGAAAAACATACAGAGAAGTGCAGCAAATGATAGGCTGCTCAGCTAAAATGATCTCAAATGTCTTGAAGTGACCAAAATCTGAAAGACACAGAAGGAAGCGTGGAACTACTGTTCGAATGGATCAGAGAATAGCCAGAATGGCAAATACTCAGCCAATGATCACCTCCAGAAAGATCAAGGAACATCTGAAGTTACCAGTAAGTACAGAAGATGATTAAGTGAAGCCAATTTACCAGCAAGAACTCCTTGCAAAGTCCCGTTGTTAAGAAAAAGACACGTCCTGAATGGGTTCAAATTTCCCAAAGAACACATTGACTGGTCCAAAGAGAAATGGCTCAACATTTTGTGGACTGATGAAAGCAAAATTGTTCTTTTTGGGTCTAGTGGCCGTAGACAGTATGTCAGACGACCCTCGAGCACTGAATTCGAGCCAAAGTACACTGTGAAGACAGTAAAGCATGGTGGTACAAAATGATGATATGAGGATGTTTTTCATACCATGGTGTTACGCCTAGTTATCACATACGAGGGATCATGGATCAATTTAAATATATCAGAATACTTGAGATCATGTTGCCCTATGTCAAAGAAGAAATGCCCTTAAAATGGGTGTTTCAACATGACAATGACCCAAAACATCTTGGTTACAGACAAACAAGATTGAGGTAATAGAGTGACCAGCCCAATCCCCTGACCTCAATCCCATAGAGAACGTGTGTTCTGATATCTGAAATGCGTTTTTTTGAGGCAAAACCCAAAATTGCAGAAGAACTGTGGAATGTAGTCTAATCATCCTGGACTGGAATACCTGTTCAGAGGTGCCAGAAGTTGGTGGACTCCATGCAACACAGATCTCGGAAACAATTGTTATGCCACTAAATATTAGTTCAGTAATTTAAAGTAAAGTGAAACCTCAAACATTTTCAGTTTATAGATACATTTTTTGAGTTTTTAAAGAAAAATGCTGGCAGTGCTATTTTTTTGAACAGCCTAATATTCATTTTTCTTAACTTTCTGTAAAGGATTAACACAAACTGGCTAAATGTTGTTAATGTTTTGATTTAGAATTAAAAGTGTAGTATTTTCAGTGCATTTGCATTTATGGAAATAAAAGTTATTATAATGATTTTGTGCTTTATTCACTTTTTTAAAATCACTGCTATTTTTTTTAACACTACTGTACATATCCATACTATAAATGAATTAAAATATTCATTTAATTTTGAATGAGAAGATCTGATATGCTAATCAATCTATTACTATTTATAATTTTTAAAGCACATCCAACTGTGTGGTAGCAGTTTGGGAAAAGGCCATTTTCTGTTTCAGAATTAATATGTCTCTGTGCAGATCTATCTGATGAGCTTGGTGTGAAGAAACCCTTAACTTTAACACCACTGAAAATCTTTGGAATAAATTAAAACATTAATTGTATTGTAAGCCAGGCTTTCTAGTCCAACATCTGCCTGGCCTCACAAATTCCTTTTGGCCTGAATGAGCACAAATACCTACAAACACACTCCTAAATCTTGTGGTAAGCCATCTCATAATAGTGGAGACTGATACTGCTGCAAATGGTGAGGCTGGCTCCTGCAAAGCTGCAAGAAGCCAGGCAAGATCAAGGCCAATTATTTACTGGCAGAGGTGAGAGTATCAGTCATGTTACAAAAAACAGATAACCTGACATAGTTACCATGGAAACAATAAAAATATATGGGCATCAAAACTTAAAAAAAAACATCAGAGGCCAAAATCATGGATATACACTATGTGGCCAACAGTAAGTGAACTGTGACTGCTTGGGTGGAACAGCAGTAAAACACACCAGTCCACTATTGGCTGCTCGGGCATGTATACAGCCGGACCATGCATGCCCGTTACAGCTTTTAAAGGACCATAAAGACATGATTTGACGTGTCTGGTATGGAGAAACTCCAGTGGTCTTAATTAAAACACCAGTTTCAAGCCAGGCATTCTCGTCCACACTTTGCAGAAGCTCTTTTAACTGTATGCTAGGTCACCACCACTGAGATGCGGGTTTGAGTCTCAGTGGTGCAATTGGCCGACCGGACATCTACACTGGCTATGTCTGAGGGGAAGATTGCCAAAGCCCTGCAATAGATTGCCACCCTGTCCAGGTGTTCCTGCCTTGTGTCCAGTGTTTTCCAGTGGAGTCAGACCCGCTGCAACCCTGACCAGGATAAAGAGCTTGATGGAAAAGTAATAAAATAAAAATCTGGATTATTTAGTAATACAGAAGGCATTTCTACACACAACGTAATTGTTATTTATGGTATCCAATCTTGGTTATCAAAACAAATTACAATGTGCATACTGCACAGGGGTTTTTGTCCTGGATCTGTAAAATTGCTTTGAGACAATATCCACATTAAAAAGTGCTATACATATAAATGACTTGACTTGGCCTGCCTGCACCTGACATTTATTAAACACCGATTAGGCATTACATTATGACCACCTTCCTTATATTGTGTTGGTCCCCCTTTTGCTGCCAAAACAGCTCTGACCCATCAAGGCATGTACTCTACTAGACCCCTCCTAAAGGTGTGCTGTGGTATCTGGCACCAAGATGTTAGCAGCAGATCCTTTAACTCCTGTAAGTTGCGAGGTATGGCTCAGACTTGTTTGTCCAGCACATCCCACAGATGCTCGACTGGATTGAGATCTGGAAAATTTGGAAGCCAAGTCAACACCTCAAACTCGTTGTTGTGCTCCTCAAACCATTCCTGAACCATTTTTGCTTTGTGGCAGGGCGCATTATCCTGCTGAAAGAGGCCACAGCCATCAGGGAATATCGTTTCCATGAAAGGGTGTACATGGTCTGCAACAATGCTTAGGTAGGTGGTACGTGTCAAAATAACATCTACATGGATGGCAGAAAATTGCCCAAAGCATCACACTGCCTCCGCCGGCTTGCCTTCTTCTCATAGTGCATCCTGGTGCCTTGTGATCCCCAGGTTAGCGACGCACACGCACCCGGCCATACACATGATGTAAAAGAAAACGTGATTTATCAGACCAGGCCACCTTCTTCCATTGCTCCGTGGTCCAGTTCCGATGCTCACGTGCCCACTGTTGGTGCTTTCGGCGATCGACAGTGGTCAGCATGGGTAGCCCCATATGCAACAAACTGTAATGCACTGTGTATTCTGACACCTCTTTATCAGAACCAGCATTAACTTCTTCAATCATCAATGAGCCTTGGCCGCCCATGACCCTGTCGCCGGTTTACCACTGTTCCTTCCTTTGACCACTTTTGATAGATACTGACCACTGCAGACCGGGAACACCTCACAAGAGCTGCAGTTTTGGAGATGCTCTGACCCAGTCATCTAGCCATCACAACTTGGCCCTTGTCAAACTCGGTCAAATCCTTACACTTGCCCATTTTTCCTGCTTCTAACAGATCAACTTTGAGGATAAAACGTTCACTTGCTGCCTAATATATCCCACCCACTAACAGGTGCCGTGATAGAGATAATTAGTGTTATTCACTTCACCTCATAATGTCATAATGTTATGCATAGTCGGTGTAGATTACCACTCAGAATGCATGCCCTGTTCTATCCTCTTCAAGATCTAATCTCACCATTTAACTATGAAACATCAAAATCCTGCCAAATGCATAATTAATCATTCAAGGCAATTATTCATCTGCTATTTAATACAAGAAATATAGGGTGCTAATAGGGTTTTACTTTAAATATATGCATATGGTTTTTAATCAATGTACAGGTAAAGTTTGCAAACAGAGCCTAGTTTTACTGTAGAAATAAAGAATCATGTTCTGATTTCATTTAATCATTTTATTGCATCAGTGGTTAAAAGTCGTAAGAATATAGGCCCGGACCTGTTTGAGTTTTTTTTTTTCTGTGCAGCTTTATCACAGGCAAAAATCATAATAAAAAATAATAAAAAGATTTCTCTAAAAATCAGCATTTAAAATCTTGGTCTCTTTGTAGCAATAGAAAAAACACAAACTGTATTATGTAGTGTACCATTGGAAGAATAAACAAAATACAATTAAAGTTCAGAAAAAGTGCACTGTATGTTTTTTTTTTTTGTCAGAAAATGCACCTAAATAAAACCACCCTAAACCAGTAATCTATGATTAAAACGACACCCACAGGATTTATTGTACCAAACTTGCTCAAAGCAGCAATAACATTCAAAGGTAGTGCTGGTGACAGGGTGATGCATCTCTAATTCCAGTTGTAGAAAATGAATGTTTAGTGCTGCTGTATGTGAAGCCCTTGCTTACTTTAAAACAATAAAACATCTTTATTCATAATCATTGGTTTAAGAAAAGAACACACCCACCTGAAAGGTTTTAAATACGCAGTGGTCATCTGTTATATAAGATAGTGTATAATCTGTTGTATAAGAAATTAAAAAATGTTTTGTTCAAATGTTTTGTATAAAACCACGTTTTTGCTGAAGTAAAAACTGTTGATTAAAACTTGCTTTACATCGATTTTACCTCCAAACATAACACCATCTGAGCTGCCTCGGGTACAAAAACTATCAATATTCACAAAGATCTATACAACTTTAAAAGCAGTAGGTCCAACGGGTTCAAAGAATCCTGAACAATTGGAGAGAAAAAGAAGCATCCACCCAGTGTTTCAAACATAAAAAAATAAAAAAGAGAATATAGGATGTGTATACTTATTACATCTGTCGAGATTTGGAAATTAACTGTAGTGTAAGACTTAATGTAGTGCATCAAAGTATTTACGTGAAAAATAAAAATCCAATCAGAGCCGGATTTAAAAACATACCAATAAATTGATGCTCTGAAGAAATAAAAACAAGAAGGCACTTATTTTTGGAGTCATTCCCCACTTGGAGATTAGAGGAGGTAAAGGAGAAAAACAGACCCAGCACAGTGAAAGGAGAGTCACATTCCAGGAAAAACTGCAAAAGGGGGAAGGCTGAGGGTGCAAGGGAAGAACACGATGGGAACTGGGTCATCTCTGAGGTAAAAGCGAGTGGTCACACGGACGTGGTTACTCGGTCCACAGTGTTAGCGTTATTGACCTCGTTTTTGTTAGAGTCCAGGCCTTTGGCAGCATTCAGGTCATTGCGGAGGTTCTCCACTACCTTCTTCATTGTCCTCAACTCACCGGGGTGTGGTGTGGCCCGTCTCAGCAGCGTTCCCTGGAAAATAGAGGGGGTGAGGATATGACAAACTCCTACACTTGCACTTTTAACTATTAGTTGGTAAATTACCAATGAATTCTTAGTATAAATGTCCTGAAATACATCAACATTCGACAAAGCAACATTCGACAGAGTCATGAGCTTTATTCATCCTCAGGTATTTACAGACAGGACCGAACCCTGATAAATCACCAGATACACTATATTGCCAAAAGTATTCGCTCGTCTGCCTTCACACGCATATGAACTTGAGTGACATCCCATTCTTAATCCATAGGGTTTAACATGATGTCGGCCCACCCTTTGCAGCTATAACAGCTTCAACTCTTTTGTGAAGGCTTTCCACAAGGTTTAGGAGTGTGTTTATGGGAATTTTTGACCATTCTTCCAGAAGCCGTTTGTGAGGTCAGACACCGATGTGTCGAGAAGGCCTGGCTCGCAGTCTCCGCTCTAATTCATCCCAAAGGTGTTCTATCGGGTTGAGGTCAGGACTCTGTGCAGGCCAGTCAAGTTCTTCCACACCAAACTTGCTCATCCATGTCTTTATGGACCTTGCTTTGTGCTCTGGTGCGCAGTCATGTTGGAACAGGAAGGGGCCATCCCCAAACTTTTCCCACAAAGTTGGGAGCATGAAATTGTCCAAAATCTCTTGGTACGCTGAAGCATTAATAGTTCCTTTCACTGGAACTAAGGGGCCGAGCACAACTCCTGAAAAACAACCCCACACCATCATCCCCCCTCCACCAAACTTTACACTTGGCACAATGCAGTCAGACAAGTACCGTTCTCCTGGCAACCGGCAAACCCAGACTCGTCCATCGGATTGCCAAACAGAGAAGCGTGATTCATCGCTCCAGAGAACATGTCTCCACTGCTCTAGTCCAGTGGCGGCGTGCTTTACACCACCGCATCCAATGCTTTGCATTGTGCTTGGTGATGTAAGGCTTGGATGCAGCTGCTCAGCCATGGAAACCCATTCCATGCAGCTCTCTAAGCTCTGTTCATGAGCTAATCTGAAGGCCACATGAAGTTTGGAGGTCTGTAGCGATTGACTCTGCAGAAAGTTGGCGACCTCTGCACACTATGTCCCTCAGCATCCACTGACCCACCTACCACTTGGTGGCTGAGTTGTTGTCGCTCCCAATCGCTTCCACTTTGTTATAATACCACTGACAGTTGACTGTGGAATATTTAGTAGTGAGGAAATTTCACCACTGGACTTGTTGCACAGGTGGCATCCTATCACGGTACCACGCTGGAATTCACTGAGCTCCTGAGAGCGACCCATTGTTTCACAAATGTTTGTAGAAGCAGTCTGCATGCCTAGGTGTTGGTTTTATACACCTGTGGCCATGGAAGAGTATGGAACACCTGAATTCAATGATGTGGATGAGTGAGTGAATACTTTTGGCAATATAGTGTATGATAGACTGACAGACTAACATGGGTGATGTACAAACAATAGCACAGTAATGAGACCCTGGGAGTAGTAATAGTAGTTTCAGTATTACTAATACGAGCAAGGAATGAGTAGTAATTGGACGTGTCTGAGAGACTGAGAAGAGAGCTTATAGTCCGAATTTAGCGCCATTTGATTTCCACCTTTTTGGACCGCTCAAAGAAGCTTTAAGGGAAGGCGGTGCATCAGTGGCTACGCACTTAACCAAAAAAATTTTTTGCTGATGGCATTAAAAAGTTGGTACAACACTGAGAAAAAGGTCCATTGTCCACATGGACAGTGACTATTTAACCAACAGACCACAGTATGTGCAGCTTAAGGACTGCGTTTCAGACACAATCATCTGCAGCAAAAAGGCACCCAGGTGGCGCAGCAGGATATTCCGCTAGCACACCAGTGCCGAGACTCTGAACTCCTTGGTTTGGAACTCGGTGTTGCCACCGGTCGGCTGGGCGCCATCTGGCGAGCATAATTGGCAGTGCCTGCAGCAGATACTAAATGGGCACTGTATCTGCAGGGTGAGACTAAATGAGACAATGGCAGCCCTGGGTAGCTCCTTCAGTGACAGGCTTTTCCACCTGCGTTGCTCAAAGAAGAGATACCGCAGCTCCTTTCTTCCTTCTGCTGTCAGACTATATAACCAGCATCATCCCAAACACAATCATCTCCATCACAATAGTTTATATGGTTTTAATCTGCTCTCAGTTAACATAACTCTGGATCAAGTGCAATATCTTTTAAAATATGTGCAATTCTTGCTGTACTTTGTGCAGTACACTTATAGAACTGTGCAATATTTGTTCAACTTTTTTTTTAGAGACCCTTTATATATTCTCACATTTCTACTTTTTAATATACACCAATCAGCCATAACATTAAAACCACCTCCTTGTTTCTACACACAATGTCCATTTTATCGGCTTCACTTACCATATAGAAGCACTTTGTAGTTCTACAATTACTGACTATAGTAGTCCATCTGTTTCTCTACATGCTTTGTTAGCCCCCTTTATGCTGTTTTTCAATGGTCAGGACTGTTTCAGGACCACTACAGAGTAGGTATTATTTGGGTGGTGGATCATTCTCAGCCCTGCAGTGACACTGACATGGTGGTGGTGTGTTAGTGTGTGTTGTGCTGGTTCTAGTGGATAAGACCCAGCAGCACTGCTGGAGTTTTAAAACACCTCACTGTCACTGCTGGATTGAGAATAGTTCACCAACCAAAAATATCCAGCCAACAGTGCCCCGTGGGCAGCATCCTGTGACCACTGATGAAGGTCTAGAAGATGACCAACTCAAACAGCAGCAATAGATGAGCGATCGTCTCTGACTTTACATCTACAAGGTGGACCAACTAGGTAGGAGTGTCTAATAGAGTGGACAGTGAGTGGACACGTTATTTAAAAACTCCAGTGTCTGATCCACTCATACCAGCACAACACACACTAACACACCACCACCATGTCAGTGTCACTGCAGTGCTGAGAATCATCCACCACCTAAATAATACCTACTCTGTGGTGGTCCTACAGATGGACTACAGTCAGTAATTGTAGAACTATAAAGTGCTTCTATATGGTAAGTGGAGCTGATAAAATGGACAATGTGGGTAGAAACAAGGAGGTGGTTTTAATGTTATGGCTGATCAGTGTATGTGTAAACACTATTGTATTTTTAGATTCTTGAAAGATACTGTAACATTGCAAATTTCCCTGTGAGGGATAATAAAAGGCTATATTATCTTACCTGAAAGATGACTATGTAGAAAAGTGATGTAATTTGTTTGAGATTCTTAATAAATTAAGTTTTAAAAAGTGTGGAAACTTTTTGAAGAACGCTTGTAGTTAAAGACATGGTAGTGGTAACAGTAAGGCTGCTTTCACATGATAAGCATTTTGTGCTTTCTTCACTGCAAGGCTCCATGCATATTGCATGATATATTTGAATGATATGTGGCAAAACCACTTTCTACTGGCTGTGCCACTGAGCAGCAGGCTTAAAAACAATTTTCTTATAAAAGTATTTCAGTTTAAAACAAGAGTGCTCTGGAAGATTTAGTTTCATAACGTGAAAAGAAAAACGGGAAAGTGGGTGCATGAAAATTGAATAAGGTTTAATGCGCTCTTTGAAGCCATAGATTCAGGGATTAGGAACCGTGTGATTGCTATCTACACTGCAAACACAGTCTTTCTATTTCACAGCTCACTAGTCATCTTGCCGTATTTTTTTCTCATAATTCCGTGGTTCTAATTTAAAGTACAATCCAATAGTTAAGTGAGAATCAGTTTCTCACTGCCATATCTATGCTTCGGTTCTATCTATGTCATATAAACAATTTGTCTAGTTTAAAAAGGTTAGCATCAAACTTGGTCAAAGTTCAATCAGACTGAACTTTGAATGCAGCAGCGAGCAGTAGAAGCCAAGCATTAAAGCTGTACATCTGTGTCAATGCTGCAAGTAGTGCAGAAGCAAAGTAAACAGCACTGCCCAACTTCATAGTAGCACCACAGCACAAAATTGGTTTTGCTGTGTACAATGTCATTTTTGAAGAAGTAGTGTCAGTAGTATTATAGTAATAGTAATTATACAAGGGTTCTTCAAAAAGTTTTCTTACTTTTTATTAAGAAATGTTACACTTTTCTACAGTCACCTTTTGATAAATTTTTCTCAGCATTGTACCAACTTTTTAATGCCATCAGCAAAAAATGTTTTTGGTGGAGCATGTAGCCACTGATATGCTGCTGCTTTCACATCATCATCACATGAAAATCTTCTTCCCCTTAAAGCTGAAAGGTGGAAATCAGATGGCGCTAAATCCAGACTATAGGCTCTCTCTCAGTCTCTCAGACACGACCAATTACCACTCCTCCCGCCCTCACCGTTTCCAACAGAAAAAGTGCAAAAACTTTATGAAGATTCCTCGTAGTTATAGTAATAGTAGTAATAGTATTAGTGGTGGTGGCAGTGATTATAGTTTGTTTGTTTGTTTATTAGGATTTTAACGTCATGTTTTACACTTTTGGTTACATTCATGACAGGAACAGTAGTTACTCAGTACACAAGATTATATCGAACAGTCATGGACAATTTAGTGTCTCCAATTCACCTCACTTACATGTCTTTGGACTGTGGGAGGAAACCGGAGCTCCCAGAGGAAACCCACGCAGACACAGGGAGAACATGCAAACTCCACACAGAAAGGACCTGGACCGCCCCACCTGGGGATCGAACCCAGGACCTTCTTGCTGTGAGGCTACCCACTTAGCCACCGTGCCATGCTCAGTGATTATAGTAGTAATATCAATAGTACTAGTAGTGGTGGTGGTGGTAGTAATAGTAGTCATAGAAGGAAGAGTAGTAGTGTGTGTAATGTTGGTGATAGTAGTAGTATTAGGAATAATGTCATTATTAGTCATAATAGTGGTGGTAGTAACAATAATAGTGGCAGAAGTAAAATCAGTATTAGTAGTAGTAGTATTAGTAAGGACCAGAAGCAATTCTAGTGTTGTTTTGGCAGTATGCTTTGGGTCATTGTCATGTTAAAAGGTGGTCCGAGTTTGCTTGTGCTGTGGAGTATGTTCCTGTATTTGGCCGCATTTATCTGTCGTTCAATTAATCACTTCTCTCAGTTCCTTTGTGGCATCACCATATAGAATGTAAGTATGTGCTTGTGTCTTTTCTGTCTTGACTGTTCTTGTCTAAGTGAGACTAATTCTTGCCTTGGGTGGCCAGTATGCTAGGGCTAGCCCAAAGAAATGGTAGCAGCAATAATCATTATATTTAATAATGTAATAATGTTCGGCAAGTCTGTAACTGCAATATTTTGCAAAATACATTTAAGTATTTTAGCCACTGACAGTGTTGAGCTAAATACCTATCGCTTTAATGATTAATATAATTTCATTTTTACATAAATGTTAAAAGAATCTCATAACGTTTATTCTTTGCAATAAAATATGTATTAATTGTATAACACAGTTTTGGTCAATATGGACTTTTTTTCATATTTTCTCACCTTTTCATCATCCTCTTCATCATCATCCTCCATGAACCGAATGGTGCTCATTCTGTTCAGGGCTTTGTTGTCCCATGTGTCATCGGCCATGTCATTTACCAGACTCTCGAGAGCGCCACACCGTGCCAGGTTGTCTGAACCTATACACACAAAGACAGCACAAAGACCCGTTTTATAAACATTTTACACATCAATTTGTTCTTTTACTTTATTATTTCAAGGTTTTCTTATAAAGTTCAGAAAAGTGTGTGTGTGTGTATGTGTGTGTGTGTATGTGTGTGTGTGTGTGTATGTGTGTGTGTGTGTGTGTGTGTGTGTGTGTGTGTGTGTGTGTGTGTATGTGTGTGCGCGTGGGTCACAGCAGGAGAAAATCGGGGCTATGAGACACCAGATCATGCTTACAAATCCTGACTTACCCAGAGGCTTAGCGCAAGACAATCTGCAATCAGGCTTCTCCCACCCTTCCCCCCTCAGTATCCTCTATGGATTCTCACCCTACTAGGTCTTAGTCATGACCAATGAAATGAGATTGAGCATTGACCAATTAATTATTTTCCAGTAATTATACTATGCCTAGTGGTACCATGATTTTTCGACTTTGGTAGGTAAATGTGTTGTCACTGTGACTGGTGCTTAAGAGAGACAAGTGAGGTTTGGCAGACATAAGCCTCTTTGAGTCATCCCATTCACAGACTACATGCAAGACAGCAAGAGAGGAAATGTCAAGCAAGAACAGAGATTCCACTCCGTTCCGTAAATAAATTACACAGCCAAAAGTATGCACACACACCCAGATTTCAGGTGTTTTTGCCACACCCACTAAGAACAGTTGTATAAAAGTGATTTGTTTTCTTTGTCTTCCCTGCCACCGTTATAGCAGTTTAGTATTCATAGCACATATTAAATGATACATCACATTCTCTAAATGGGCAGAGGCAAAACAAATGGTTCAAAAACTATCCTGCACACATATACAGGGGTTGGACAAAATAACTGAAACACCTGTCATTTTAGTGTGGTAGGTTTCATGGCTAAATTGGCCAATGGTGGCCAATCTTCATTAATTGCACATTGCACCAGTAAGAGCAGAGTGTGAAGGTTCAATTAGCAGGGTAAGAGCACAGTTTTGCTCAAAATATTGCAATGCACACAACATTATGGGTGACATACCAGAGTTCAAAAGAGGACAAACTGTTGGTGCACGTCTTGCTGGCGCATCTGTGACCAAGACAGCAAGTCTTTGTGATGTATCAAGAGCCACGGTATCCAGGGTAATGTCAGCATACCACCAAGAAGGACAAACCACATCCAACAGGATTAACTGTGGACGCAAGAGGAAGCTGTCTGAAAGGGATGTTCGGGTGCTAACCCGGATTGTATCCAAAAAACATAAAACCACGGCTGCCCAAATCACGGCAGAATTAAATGTGCAGCTCGACTCTCCTGTTTCCACCAGAACTGTCCGTCGGGAGCTCCACAGGGTCGATATACACGGCCGGGCTGCTATAGCCAAACCTTTGGTCACTCGTGCCAATGCCAAACGTAGGTTTCAATGGTGCAAGGAGCGCAAATCTTGGGCTGTGGACAATGTGAAACATGTATTGTTCTCTGATGAGTCCACCTTTACTGTTTTCCCCACATCCGGGAGAGTTACGGTGTGGAGAAGCCCCAAAGAAGCGTACCACCCAGACTGTTGCATGCCCAGAGTGAAGCATGGAGGTGGATCAGTGATGCCATATCATGGCATTCCCTTGGCCCAATACTTGTGCTAGATGGGCGCGTCACTGCCAAGGACTACCGAACCATTCTGGAGGACCATGTGCATCCAATGGCGGTGCCGTGTATCAGGATGACAATGCACCAATACACACAGCAAGACTGGTGAAAGATTGGTTTGATGAACATGAAAGTGAAGTTGAACATCTCCCATGGCCTGCACAGTCACCAGATCTAAATATTATTGAGCCACTTTGGGGTGTTTTGGAGAAGCGAGTCAGGAAACGTTTTCCTCCACCAGCATCACGTAGTGACCTGGCCACTATCCTGCAAGAAGAATGGCTTAAAATCCCTCTGACCACTGTGCAGGACTTGTATATGTCATTTCCAAGACGAATTGACGCTGTATTGGCCGCAAAAGGAGGCCCTACACCATACTAATAAATTATTGTGGTCTAAAACCAGGTGTTTCAGTTATTTTGTCCAACCCCTGTATATATATATATATATATATATATATATATATATATATATATATATATATATGTGTGTGTGTGTGTATGTGTGTGTGTGTGTGTGTGTGTGTGTGTTAGCGCGACTGCGTCAAGCTTCCTCTTCACCAATGCCGATCCCCGCTCTGATTAAGGAGAACGAAGCTAACCCACGCCTCCTTCGACATGCGGGCAGCAGCCATATGCATTTTGTCACCCACACTTTGACAAGTGCAATGCAGACCAGCACTGTGTAGGGAGAGACACACCCTGACAGCACTCTTTTCCCGTCTTAGTGCAGGCACCATCAATCAGCCAGCAGAGGTCGTAATTGCATTAGTTATGAGAGAGTCCCTATCCAGCTTTTTATATTCCACCCCTATCTGAACAACAGGCCGATCGTTGTTCATGTGGCTACCCAGCTCAACTGGGAGGCAGAGCTGAGGTTCGATATGATATATTTGAGATCCCAGCTCTTGTGTTCAGCGTATGTTTTACTGCTGCGCCACCTGAGCGACACTAGGCTGCACTGTTACATAACACATGCGCTAATATACGTTAACAGGTAACAGGATCACCCATTGCAACCAAAGTCTGTGGATTGCAAGCAAATTATTATATTAAAATGATAATAATAACAATAAATCTAATGTGTCTTTATCAGTATTCCAAATTTCTACTGTGAGCTGCATTTTTTGTGTTTTTCATTCTGGCATTTTTAACAAAATACACTGACAAAAAGCCTTTTGTTTTGTATTGATTCATTTTTTTTAGACGGACATCACTTACAAGTAAATTGTAATACATTTAGGGGTTGAGAGCCTCTCTCAGGGCTTCATCAATGGCTCTGTAGTTGCTCCGTTTTTGGTGTTTACATTAATTTTTATTATTTTAGATTTATTTCCACTAGTGACTCTCCTGAGCTGCTATCCTATCACCAGCATATACACGATCAGCCATAACATTAAAACCAGATCCTTGTTTCTACTCTCACTCCCCATTTTATCAGCTCAACCTACCATATAGAAGCACTTTGTAGTTCTACAATTACTGACTGTAGTCCATATGTTTCTCTGCATGCTTTGCAAAACCCCTTTCATGCTGATCTTCAATGGTCAGGTCTCTCCCAGGACCACCACAGAGTAGGTATTATTTGGGTGGTGGATCATTTTCAGCACTGCAGTAACACTGACATGGTGGTGGTGTGTTAGTGTGTGTTGTGCTGGTATGAGTGGATAAGACACAGCAATGCTGATGACGTTTTTAAACACCTCACTGTCACTGCTGGACTGAGAATAGTCCACCAACCAAAAACATCCAGCCACCAGCGCCCATGAGCAGCGTCCTGTGACCACTGATGAAGGTCTAGAAGATGACCAACTCAAACAGCAGCAATAGATGAGCGATCGTCTCTGACTTCACATCTACAAGGTGGACCAACTAGGTAGGAGTGTCTAATAGAGTGGACAGTGTGTAGATATGGTATTTAAAAACTCCAGCAGCACTGCTGTGTCTGATCCACTCATACCAGCACAACACACACTAACACACCACCACATGTCAGTGTCACTGCAGTGCTGAGAATGATCCACCACGTAAATAATACCTGCTCTGTGGGGGGCCTGACCATTGAAGAACAGGGTGAAAGCAGGCTAAAAAAGTATGTAGAGAAATAGATGGACTACAGTCATTAATTGTAGAACTACAAAGTGCTTGATAAAATGGACAGTGAGTGTAGAAACAAGGAGGTGGTTTTAATGTTATGGTTGACCGGTGTAGGTTTAAGCATACAGGTGTAGGGAGACTAAAATGCATCTCTAAAAACACTTATGCATATTGCAATAGCATAAAAGACCCAATACAATGATGCTCACATCAACAGATCTAGAAGCCTGGCACACAGAGAGGTGGAGATAAATTACTTGTAATTAATAAATGGAATTCTGTTGTGTAAAATATGGTTTAAAAACATAGTCCACTCAGGTGGCACCCAGTCTGCCTTTCACCCAGTGTTTATGGGAAAACTGGATGTACCATTATCTTGACCAGGGTTAAAAAGAAACATGAAATAGGCACTCGGTTCCAATATGAATGGAATGAATGAAACATGAAAGCCACCAAGATCTCAAGCTGGAATCTCAGCTCTGCTATCAGACCAGGCACCTACACAGAAACGATTGACTATGTCTGAGGGTAGGCGGGCCAAAGAAATTCCTCAATACAGCTGCAAGTAGAGCCTCTGCTCTTCTTAGTCAGGCCAGAACAGGGGTATCTGGACAGCTGACCATGAGCATGTTGGACATCACAGTTTAACAAATGGTGTAAAAATAATGTGACTTCTATGTGATTTTTTAGCTATGATACTAACTCTTCTAAGAAGGCTTGTCACTAGAACTTTGAAGTATGTCTGTAAGAATTTGTGCCCATTCAGGGTCAGGGCTTTTTGCAGGCCACTGGAGTTTCTTTAAACCAGGCTTTTCTTCATGTCTTTATAAATCTTCCTTTGTGCACAGAAGCACAGTCATGCTGGAACAGAAAAAGGCCTTTCTTAAACTGTTGCTGCAAAGCTGGAAGCATAAACATTCCTTTATACATCCTTAATTGGTTTATTACACCTGTTAGCAATTGTTGTGGCTGAACACACCTGAATTAAAAAATTAAAGGGTGTCTCAATACTTTTGTCAATATAGTGTATTTACTATGACAGTGATCTAAAAGTCCACACGGTATTGTTTACTACTTTAGACAGACTACAAATCATAATAAATGGCATAGTGCACCTTTTTCAGACTCGCAGGGCTGCTGAGGAAGAAGAACACAAGTGAGCACTTTCTCCCCCGAGTCAGGATCAACGTCTGTCTGGAAGGTAAGCAACGGCTGAGACTGATTCTCTGACAGCCACAAAGCCTTGAGCCTCAGTGTGGTAAGAGACATGGGCAGATAAGTCAGTCTGTAAAAGAAGAGTAACAATATAAATATGCTAAAGACAGAAGATAAGACAGAATATAAACCTGTGCTATTCAGATATACAAATAGGTTTAAAAAGTGTATTAATTTATTATTATTAATATATATATATATATTATTTACTATTAACTACGACCTATTATAAACTAACCTCATGAAAACTTTACATGTACATTTACAGCATTTAGCAGACACTTTTTATCCAAAAAAACTTACAAATGTGACCAAATACAATGAAAGCAACTAAGGGTTGCTCAAGAGTCCAACTTTGGCAACCTGGTGGGGGTTTGAATCAGCAAACTTCTGGTCACTACCACGGCCCAAAAGTATGTAAAATATGTACATTCCACAGTAATGGTGTCATTTCTCTGCTTACAGACTGTTTATTGTTTATTGTGTGGTTAGGGCACCTCCTCAGTCTTTGGATTTCATGGAGGAAGGTTGAAGAAAGATGACTGTGCAAATTAAATAAACATTTAGCACTATGGCGAGCCAAAATCAAGCAAGTTTTAACCAATTAACAGAAAATACAGAAGATTTTAAAGATTTTATTTATTATTGATTTATTCAGATGTTTTACACCATGTTTACACAATGGTTATATTCACAGCAGTAAAGGGTAGGAAATTTTTATATCAGTCTATAACTCTTTTGTTTAAAGATTTTACATCTTTGCAGCACCACCTGCTGTGAATATAATATAATAGAATAGAATCTTTATTGTCACTATACACAAGTACAATGAAATTTCGAGTGGCATCTCTCCAATAGAGTAGCAGCAGTAGAAGAAAGACAGTAGTAGTAATCACACAGAAAAATTATTTACACTCTAAAAAAAATAATAATAAAAAGATAAAAATAAAAATCTTTGCACTCTTAAGTGAATTTACATTTAAGCTTTAAATATTAAATATTAACTGTGTGTGTGCAAATGCTCAGTCTTTTTCAGTTCTGTGGTGTGTGATGGAGGCCACAGCTCTAGGAAAAAAGCTGTTCCTTAGGCTATTTGCCTAAATCGTTTGCCTGAGGGTAGTATTTTTGTGCTTTTATTGTCCTAAAACGTTTGCCTGAGGGTAGTATTTTTAGGGTAGTATTAGTATATGAGGGTAGTTTGCCTGTGGAGATGTGGCTGGGTACATTTACAGAATCATTTTCTCCATGTCCTCCTGCTTTGCCAAAAAATTAGGCATTAGGTGCATGGAGGCACAGACGAGACAAGTTCCTCCTAACTGCCAGTAACAGGTAGCTCATTAATCTTTATTTTGCTCAAGGAGGAAGTGTTCCTTTTTATGATGTTTTTTTCTTCACATATTTGCCAGCACCTCTGTTGGTAACCTGCTTTTTATTTGAAACCATAATGCTGGGCTCAGTCCGGTCTGGTTTTCTGCTGGCATATGATGCCAATATACTGTGTTTCTTTCTGGGAACTCAGAGGGTCTTGCGGTTTGGATCCTGGATGAGTAAACTTCCCCAGAAGTGGCATGAGGCCACTTCTTTTTACTGTTCTTCATCAACACCATTTTTATTACATTCTGCTGTTTTTCATGAAATAACAAATAACAACTTGTTTATATGAAGGTCTGTAATAATTACTATCCCATGATGGGACGCTAGAAGCTTGTCAGTCATTAGTCAAAGGGTCCATAAATCCCTTACAAATATATTGCTTGTACATTAAGAAAACAGAAAGTTTCTCAATTTAAACAAACACTGACAAACCTGTTTCCAGACACATCAAAAACATGCAGCTCTGTAGCCTGTGAGAGTTCAGCGGGGATGTGCGTCAGACGGTTGTCTCTAACACACAGTACGTTTAAACTACTGCAGCCTCCAATCTGTTGGGAAAAAAACACAAACGCCTGAATTAGTGCTGGGTGGTATATCGGAAAATAACATATTCAATATCACTTTTTACACGATGTTGAAATTGACCATATCGTTATATCGAGTATGCCTAGGATACACAGGTTACCATGCTCTGAGTGGGTGGGCGCGTCCACGCACACACATACACCATGTGGGCCTACCATTATCAGTGTGTGCCGCTATACTAATTATCCTCGCGTTCATTAAGCTCATTCAGGTCTACCTCATTAATAGCTAATAAATCCAGCAACTATGGAGAAAAATGAACTAAGTGGCAAAGATTTAATACCCAAAAAAGACGGCGCATGGTTCAGTCGTCTAAAAATGGTTCGGCTTCCGTAGTGATGCGAGTAGAGTTTTGTGCAGTAAATATTCTGGAAATATTCTGGGAACATGAAGGAAAACATTTACAAAAGTGGATTATATCCCTAATGGAACAACACACGGATACAGATTTGGTCTCAATTTGAGAAAAAGAAGCTCAGGTAAGCAGCAGTTATAATTTTATGCTGCTGTGTAGTTGATCTGGATCCCAGTGCTGCTGCTTACCGTGCACTTTCATTTTGCAATGATAGCAAATCTATCAAATATTGAACTTTTTCGTGATTTTTTTTTATTTGAAGTAAAAGTTTGTTGTAATAATGCAAAATATAAACACTCCGTATACGGGCAGTGGTCTGCCATTGTACTTAAAGTTTACATTATATCGTATCGTATATCACCACTTTTTAAAAGCATTTTGAGATATGAGTGTTTTAGTCATATCGCACAGCCCTAGTCTGAATATAAAAGCTACAGGGGGGAAAACCCCATACCAGAGCAGGTTTAGACTAACTCTAGAACAGGGCTAATTTTTTTTCTATTTTAATCAAATGAGGACCATTTATATGACTGCATAACTAATTAAGTGAGCTGCTATAAAGGCTTAAACTGGTGGGTGGTTAAAAGAAAACCTTTTCATTGTGCTTGCTGTAGGATCCACTTTACATGTGTAAATGACTGGACAGGTGGATGATTGATTAAAAAAAGAAAGCATTCATTAAACCAGCACGTCTACAGCTTGGTGTGTGATGGATAGTGAGTTTCACATATAGCTCCATAATCATCCCAGCTTACCATGTCTCATCATTAATTCTCAAAAGGTCAAAAAATGTCAGTGTGTTCTTGAAGGCAATTATCATAACAGCATAAGACACCTGGACTGATTTCTAAGCACTTATAACAGCGAAGAATACATAATGTACAATAAATTAAAATGGATCTGTCATTTTTACGATGGCTTCCATAAAATAATGAGCTGTAGGGACATCACGTTACAAAAGTTCTCTGATATTGGTAACTTAATGACATGCCCGTCATTTACTGTCAGCACATTATGACATCTGGTATGACAGGTTTCTGAATTGTCACACAGGAGACTTCACCTCTAACGAGAACAGTGTGAGAAAACTTTTTGGTATTAAGTTTTTAAAAATGGTCTAATTTGTGCACTACTGTATACACTGATCAGCCATAACATTAAAACCACCTCCTTGTTTCTACACTCACTGTCCATTTTATCAGCTCCACTTACCACATAAAAGCACTTTGTAGTTCTACAATTACTGACTGTAGTCCATCTATTTCTCTACATACATTTTTAGCCTGCTTTCACCCTGTTCTTCAATGGTTAGGTTAGATAGTGGATCATTCTCAGCACTGCAGTGACACTGACATGGTGGTGGTGTGTTAGTGTGTGTTGTGCTGGTATGAATGGATAAGACACAGCAGCACTGCTGGAGTTTTTAAATACCGTGTCCACTCACTGTCCACTCTATTAGATACTCCTACCTAGTTGGTCCACCTTGTAGATGTAAAGTCAGAGACGATCGCTCATCTATTGCTGCTGTTTGAGTTGGTCATCTTCTAGACCTTCATCAGTGGTCACAGGACACTGCCCACGGGGCACTGTTGGCTGGATACTTTTGGTTAGTGGACTATTCTCAGTCCTACCTAAGACACCTAGCGCTGCTGTGTCTTATCCACTCATACCAGCACAAGATGATGAGGCCAACCTTTTTAAAAAGGTAAATCGAGATAACCTGTCAACTGAAATACTAGATCTCAAGCCACAAAAGTATGGGCACCCCTGGTCTAAGGTGTTGTTTTGCAGGTGTAATGATAAATACTCCTTAAGTGTTCAATATGGCAGAGTTTAGATTGTCTATAGGCATAACTGTGTTTGTTTTCAGTACAGTTAATAGGCAACATTTAAAAAAAGTAAGTGGAGCAGTAAGCGCAGTCCTGGTAAACATCTGAAAGAGCTGTATATGAAGATCCGGAGGCAAAGAACTACAGGTCTTACTTTTTGCCTTACCAGTACGAATGAATTGAATGTAACAAGCACTGTTCATAGGCGGTCTGAAATAATACTAAGCTGAATGTGCTGCGTGTTACCGAGTGGTGGCAATGTGCCAGTGTGTGGTGTATGACAGTGTGTGAGGTCAGACAAACAGTAAAGCAGTGAAGGCTCTCACTGCACAATCTAAATCACTGTGACACTGGGTCATTGTTACAGGCCTGAGAAAGCTCTTTCAGATAGCATGTTCACCAGGGCTGCGCTCACCGCTCCACAACATACTGAGGTTTCAATAAGGGAGAGAGAGAGAGAGAGAAAGAGGAACTAGGGGCGAGTGATATGGTAAAAGAATAATAATATAATATAAATCTTTACATTTGTAATACTTAGAAGGGAAAAACAAAATCAGTGTAACAAAACGAACAAAATAATGTGTCATCAACTTGGCAAAGTCTCTGGAACTAAAAGTAGCACAATACTTCTCATACAGCAATGTTCCCTAAACTGGTGTTTTGATGGTGGTGGTGAAGTGGTGGTTAATAGTGCTTTTTTTTCTATTATTTTTCTATTTATTTTTTCCCATTTTCTCCCCAATTTAGCATAGCCAATTTGTCTTCTCCTGCTGGGGGATCCCCGATTGCAGTCGAGGTGGGTATACTGCTGCTCACGCTTCCTCTGACCCGCGCGCAGCCCTCAGCGGAACCCTTCCTCACCCATGCATTCTGCACAGGCGCCTCTCTATCTGCCAATCAGGGTCCTTACACAGCGTTTAAAAACCCCACCCACTTAGTTTGGTCATCCCGTCCTGCAGGCACTGCCAATTATGCCTACTAGATGGCGCCCAGCTGACCGGTGGCAACGCCGAGTTTGGAACCGAGGAGTTCAGAATCTCGGCGCTGGTGTGTTAGCGGAATATCCTGCTGCGCCACCTGGGCGCCTATTAATAGTGCTTTTTAACATTATAGTCTATCTACTTAACTGTCTATCTACTTTATCTACCTAAATCTACTAAACTGGTTGAATTTCGGTGACAGATACGGTTTTCATTGTTTTCATATGCATTCAACTATTCTGTGATCACATAAGCTGTCATGTTTGCAGAGATCACTTTCGTTAGGATAGAAATGTTCCATTATATCAATCAGATGATGAGAATGAGTACAGATTGTACAGATTTGATGTGAGCTTTTTCTTTAAGAGAACATGTTAACCCAAACCATGCCTGCAAACTTACCCCAAACGCATAAGACAAAACAGAATGGGGGGTCAAGCATTAAAACCTTAACCATTTTCTTGGTGTATGCTACACATCATAAAACACACATAATACACTATTCAGTTTAGCAGTCTTTGTAACTGAAGCTCCTCTCATTTGGACTCAAAATCACCAAGATGCTTTTTTTAGTTTCAACATCTAATAATTCATTGTATCCTGCAGTACATGAAACATATACTTAATTTGTCACCCTGATCGTACAAGGTTATTTCTAAGCTTTTAATGTCCCTATCAAACTTAAAATCTAAAAACTGAGGCGCTCAGGTGGTGCAGCGCGGTAAGTCACTAGCACACCAGCGCCGAGATTCTGAACTCCAAGGTTTGAGTCTCGGCTCTGCTGCTACCGGTCGGCTGGGCACCCTTAGCAGGCATAATTGGCTAATGCTTGCAGCAGACAAATTGGCCTGAAGTCTGCTAGGGTGGAAAATGACCGGATTTAACAGAGGGATGGGGCTGTGAAAGGAACCTGGGCCACCCGTTCACAGTTTAGTAATATTTCGCTCATGCACATGACACAGAATTCTGTGGAAATTAGAAACAGTCGAGTCTGTCAATCAAAGCGGAGTCTTGTTCCTACAAAACATTTTCAATTGATTTATGAGTAATTGGCTCAAAAATAACTACATGACTGAACTGCAGCATTCAGTTCCAAAAGAATAATATAACGCCAACAGCTAGGCAGCACCCTAATTAACAGAGATTTTTATTATTTATATTTTTGGCTCACTTCAAGCTAACCCACTGTTTCTCTTTACTGTGCTAATATTTGAAAACAGCAGGCTTAAATCAACATCATTATAAATGATAAATTCACAACTTAGTTTACCCAAGTTGTTACCTGGAAATTGCACTGCCTCAACCTTATCTAATCAATATTCCTACGATTTTCTCTTACATGTACATACATTGATTTAGAGTGTCTGTGGGATATTGTGCCAATTTAGACACAAAAAAGTCAGGCACTGATGGATTAAAAGGCCTGGCTTGCAAACAACAATCCAATTGATCTCAAAGGTGTTTGGTAAGATTAGAAATAAGGTCAGAGCTAAGTGCAAAGAAGAACAGTCATGCTGAAACAGGACACATACTTGCCACCTTTGTTGCCACCAAGCATGTAATTTATTTTATTTATTTATTTAGATGTTTTACGCTGGGTTTACACAATGGTTATATTTACGGCAGGAAAGGGTAGATATGTCATTTATTTTATACAATTTGTTTTATACACCTTTATACACCTTTTGTATCTGTTGGTCCTGGATTTTGTAAAGTTGCTTTGAGACAATGTCTACTGTAAAAAGCGCTATATAAATAAAGTTGACTTGACTTTAAGTAATGCATGTGAGTAAAACAGCTGTGTGTCTACACACTTTTGTTCATATAGGGTCTGAAAACCTAGTGAGCTCTCTACATAGACAAGATTTTAAGGGAAGGGGGCTGTCCTAATTCTTAGATGCCTTAAAATGCTGCCTACTAAGGTGCCTTATTTTGAAGCTATAAACTGACTGAATAACGAGGAGTCATCCAATGCTTTCTTAGCAGTGAAGGCAAACTATTCTTACAAAAAACTACAAACACGGCGGACGATTGAGGAGCAATGAACAGAGGTCTTTTCAAATGTTAATAATTTGTTTGTTGTGCTAGCACACCAGCGCCAAGACTCAGAATTCCTTGGTTTGAAACGCAAAACTCGAAAACGTTGCCACCAGTCGGCTGGGTGCCATCTGGCAGGCATAATTGGCAGTGCCTGCAGCAGATACTAATTGGCCACTGTATGTGCTAGGGTGGGACGGCTGGACTATGTGTGGGTGGGATCTTCATACGCTGTGTAAGGACCCTGATTGGCGGAAGAGACGCCTATGCAGAGTGCAGGGGCAAGAAGAGGAGGGCTGTGCACGTGTTGGAAGAGGCGTGGGCAGCGACATGCTGTCCTCGGATGCAACCGGGTATCCCTCAGCAGCGGAAGACAAATTGACTGCACTAAATCGGGAGGACAATGGGGAGAAAATGCATTAAAAAAATAGTGTGTTGTATGGAAGAATGAAGCACAAAAGGCAGCTAGGGTAGAGGATGGTAAATAACAAAACTCTTTCACACAGTAAATGTTCTAATTGACCAGGCACATGCTGTAGGTTGCATCACAATGTGCACTGAGGTCATGCTATAGGAACATCATTCACTCAATACACAACACAGCCTGTAAAAGGCCGAGGTGCTGTGTGATATGACGTGTGAACATGATGATGTAATGGAGCATTAACTACAGAATCAGCTAGCAGAATCCTGATTTGATGTAGAGTGTGAGCAATTTATGTAATGTACTGATTGACCCCTATTTACCCTTACTGAAGTTCATGGTACTTAACCTTTTAAAAAATACAATCTTTTTGCAAACGTGGTTGCAAACTCTATCATAAATTTACATTTACATTTTTACACTTGCATGTTATGCATTTAGCTGAAGCGACTTACAGAACTGTGACAGTTTGTTTGTTTATTAGGATTTTAACGTCATGTTTTACACTTTTTGGTTACATTCATGACAGGAAACGGTAGTTTATCTTCACACAAGGTTCTTCAGTTCACAAGGTTATATCGAACACAGTCATGGACAATTTAGTTTCTCCAATTCACCTCACTTGCATGTTTTTGGACTGTGGGAGGAAACCGGAGCACCCGGAGTATACCCACGCAGGCACGGGGAGAACATGCAAACTCCACACAGAAAGGACCCAGACTGCCCCAACTGGGGATCGAACCCAGGACCTTCTTGCTGTGAGGCGACAGTGCTACCCACTTAGCCACCGTGCGAACTGTGACAGAATACAGTCTAAGCAACTAGGGGTTAAGGGCTTTGCTCACGAGCCCAACAGTGGAAACCTGGCAGTGGTGGGGCTTGAACCAGTGACTTTTCAATGACTAGTTCAGTACCTTAACTGCTAGGCTACAACTACAAAATCTTTTATTCACAAATGTATTTTAAACAATTTATTCAATACTTTGTAAAAGCCACTTAAGCTGTAAAACTTTTGCACACATGGATTTGGGCAGTTTATCCCATTCTTTAGGGCAAATCCTCTCAACTGCAATCAGACTGGATGGACACGTCACCATCCTGTATCACTAAAGGATGGCATTAGCATGATGATGTGCCCATCTTTCACCAGACACAATGCTTGCTGTTTCACTCAGTATTACATTTTTGTCTTATCAAAAAAGAAACCTTTTTTCTCATGCTGCCTTTACATTCTAACTCTTTTACATGCTGCAGAGATGGTTCTTTCTCGACCTCTCTCAACTCTGAACACTTTTCTTCAGTTGTATATTTTGCTTTTAAATGAAGTCTGTATCAGCCCAATGATACAGAAATTAGATGATGTAGTATTTTAGCAAGGCAGGCTATTTTGTTAATATTGCCATGTCACAATTATTTAGCTCCTACAAAATATCTCCTATCTTTAAACCTATTGCTAAGTGGTATGACCTAAAGTTGTGTTACAACATGACTAAACCACTGGAATCTTAATAACCACCTAGGTATGGGCGATTTTGCCAAAAGAAAAAAAAAATCTCGATTATTTTTAATTTATTACCGATTCTCGATTACGATTTAGATTTTTTTGTTCTTGTATAATGCAATTGAAAAAAGACTCATATTTCTTTTCTTTTTTTTACATTTTAATTTAAAAGACTGCAGAAGTACAAAAATAGTAACAGCACCACCTATAATTATCCTTTCAAGGAACTCAAACTTTATAACAATAACTGTATAACAATAATTAACAATAATTAAAACAAAATAGAAATCTTAATTAGCTATATCCTTTATAAGAATAACTCACAAACAACTCACTTTAAATAATGTGCAGCAGAACCTCCTTACATTAAGAAAAGTGCAAAACCTTATAAGTTCTTTACAGGTTTCTTAAAAGGAACACGAGCCTGTTTACTGTTTCCACCACTGAAGTGAGTCTGTATCAATATCTACACTGGGGGACATCAAGTAATCACTCAGCTCAGCTTTGATTTTGTCCTCTTGTGATGGGGGGGGGATGGGGGGGGGGTGGAGGTCTTATGATATGCATCTAACAATATGGACTACAATTCCCATGCTCCCACGGACTGTCACGTGATTATCACATGTCCCCGGTCAGCCAATCCTGATCGCGCTCATCGGCTCCGGAGTGTTGATTCATTTCAGCTGTGTTCGATTCAGTGAATCTTAATGAAACTCTTCTGTTTGTGTGTCTTGTTTTGCCGATCGTGTTTGCGGTTCTTATTACTGAATCTAACTGTTACCGTGTATGACACTTGTTGTCTTCCGTTTGCTGTTTTAGTTTTCGCTGATTTTGTACACTGTTTTGCCTTTTTGATATTAAACTTTCCTTGATTTATATTCCGCGAGCGTCTGGTCAGTTTCTGCCTCGTGACATGTTGGTATTTTAATTAAAATGTAAAGTATGTAAACAATCGCGATTGTCACATTTCTAACATCGGGTGAAAACATTCATTCGAATTAACTGAATTAATCGTGAAAATCGCCCAGCCCTATAACCACCATCAATTTGCTTTAGCTGAGATGTGTTATATACACACCATCCAGAGATTTAAGTGTTTACTATGGTTGTAATACACCTTGAAACTAAGCTGTCACAAAAGATGAGCGAGAAGATCATATTATTGCTCCGAAAGAGCGATATTTATAAGACCTTCTGGAAATACTGTCCAAAAGTTCCAAACCTGCCTGGCAATGAGTCTTACAAGGACAAGAAAGAAAACCATGTGTTATTTCAAAAGACTTGCAGAATGACCTGATGAAGGCTGGGACAACTGTGTCAGTGTTAACTTGACAACCAAGGACTTCATGTCATGGTCAGACTCCATGACAAATGCCACTCTTGACCAATTAGCTCATGAAGGTAATTGGAACTGGAACTGTCAGGTCATAATGATCTGAAGTGTCTAGTGCAGGAAAGGTGAGGGAGGGTCATATCAAACACATGCCCCCTCTTCTTTTTACCTGCCAAAGGCGGGTTCACACAGGGATAAGTATCTTGTACATAGAACCATGCAATGCTCACTGTTATTCACCGTCAGCCAGCAGAGACCTCTAAAGTCTAAACTCTAAAGACTATTGTAAATGAAAATCCCAAAAGATTGGTGGAAGTCAAATCAACTTGTCTGGCACCAACAAGCATGCAACATCAAACTCAACTTAAAACACTTGTTTTCTCAATATTTTCATCAATTTCCTGCAGTAAACAGTTGATAAAGTTTTGTTGTAAAGCGACCTTAAGTATGAGAAAGGCACTATATAAATCTAACTTATTATTATCATTTTTTCCATTTTGATGTTTGATGTGAACATCAACTATTCCCCTCTGACAGGATAATTACATGAACAGGCAGGTGTACAACTCCTAAAAATGAAGTGGATGGCAAGTGCATAATTGCCCTGTAATTAAAATAGAATCCACTTGCAGTTTTCAATACAAACTCAAGTGACCAAAGTGCCTTCTTCACAAAAGTGCTTGCAATAGTTTTTACTCCTTGTGAGTCAGTTTAGTCTATTTCTGTACTGAAAAGGATAAAAAACAAACCAAAAAGCAGTTTAACTGAAATTATTAGGTGATTGATGTTTCACTTCCAGTGACACTGGAGCTCCAATGCCTTTTGTGTGTTTACAGATCTTAATGCAACTTTGCCCACTTGCTTCAGCACATTCTTTAGCACATTTCCTTACACAGTCCTCAGTTCATCTAACAGTGAGATAGGACGTAATTAGTTCAATTAAATCAATTACAGTTCTGATGACCAAACAAACAAATTTACAAAGTACAAATGACCTGAATTAGAGACTTTTATGATAAACTAATAATAGACAAATCTTGAGATCATTGTTCAATTAATGCTGTTGGTTAAAGTAGCATTTACATTTACACTGATCAGCCATAACATTAAAACCACTTCCTGGTTTCTACACTCACTGTCCATGTTATCAGCTCCACTTACCATATAGAATCACTTTGTAGTTCTACAATTACTGACTGTAGTCCATCTATTTCTGTACATACCTTTTTAACCTGCTTTCACCCTGTTCTTCAATGGTCAGGACCCCCACAGGACCACTACAGAGTAGGTATTATTTAGGTGGTGGATCACTCTCAGCACTGCAGTGACAATGTCATGGTGGTGGTGTTTTAGTGTGTGTTGTGCTGTGTATGAGTGGATAAGACACAGCAGCGCTGCTGGAGTTTTTAAATACCGTGTCCATTTACTGTCCACTCTATTAGACACTCCTACCTAGTTGGTCCACCTTGTAGATGTAAAGTCAGAGACGATCGCTCATCTATTGCTGCTGTTTGAGTCATCAGTGGTCAGAGGATGCTGCCCACGGGGTGCTGTTGGCTGGATGTTTTTGGTTGGTGGACTATTCTCAGTCCAGCAGCGACAGTGAGGTGTTTAAAAACTTCATCAGCATTGCTGTGTCTTATCCACTCATACCAGCACAACACACACTAACACACCACCACCATGACAGTGTCACTGCTGTGCTGAGAATGATCCACCACCCAAATAATACCTGCTCACATAAACTTAGATATACAGTATGTGGACGGTTTCAGAGTGGATTTGATGCTTTTCAAATTTAGGATCTATCTCCTGTGAGTGTGTTTTGATAATGTTCCACCACACTGCTCAAGAGGAAAGCAGCAATTTACGCCCAGCCTTGTGGTGAATGAAGAGCAAAGTGCTTTTCATGTGAAAGTCCCCTAACACACACACACAAGCAGTACAGAATGCAGAATCCTTACTCACCCTAATGCAACAGTTCTGTTTACAGATGTGACAGCACTGCAGTTCTAACCAAACCTGAAAACTTTTTATATGAATATGTACTATTTAAATAATGAATGACAGAACGAATAAATTCACAAACAACAGTAATCAGCAGTATGGATTGTGAATAGACATTAAACTCTGCACATAATAATAATAATAATATTACATAAAAATTATTTTGATATTTTACATTAAGCCCAAGATAACTTTATATTACTATAAATTAGGGCTGTCGTTAATTGCGTTGACATGACATTAATTCAACCACTCACCTCACTGCCCCTAATCCCTAATTAATCGCGATTAATCTAGATTGAAAAATTTTAATCGCGGGACAGCCCTACTATAATTAACATATATTATATACAGTGTATCACAAAAGTGAGTACACCCCTCACATTTCTGCAAATATTTTATTATATCTTTTCATGGGACAACACTATAGAACTAAAACTTGGATATAACTTAGAGTAGTCAGTGTACAACTTGTATAGCAGTGTATATTTACTGTCTTCTGAAAATAACTCAACACACAGCCATTAATGTCTAAATGGCTGGCAACATAAGTGAGTACACCCCACAGTGAACATGTCCAAATTGTGCCCAAAGTGTCAATATTTTGTGTGACCACCATTATTATCCAGCACTGCCTTAACCCTCCTGGGCATGGAATTCACCAGAGCTGCACAGGTTGCTACTGGAATCCTCTTCCACTCCTCCATGATGACATCACGGAGCTGGTGGATGTTAGACACCTTGAACTCCTCCACCTTCCACTTGAGGATGCGCCACAGGTGCTCAATTGGGTTTAGTCCATCACCTTTACCTTCAGCTTCCTCAGCAAGGCAGTTGTCATCTTGGAGGTTGTGTTTGGGGTCGTTATCCTGTTGGAAAACTGCCATGACTGCCAGTTTTCGAAGGGAGGGGATCATGCTCTGTTTCAGAATGTCACAGTACATGTTGGAATTCATGTTTCCCTCAATGAACTGCAGCTCCCCAGTGCCAGCAACACTCATGCAGCCCAAGACCATGATGCTACCACCACCATGCTTGACTGTAGGCAAGATACAGTTGTCTTGGTACTTCTCACCAGGGCGCCGCCACACATGCTGGACACCATCTGAGCCAAACAAGTTTATCTTGGTCTCGTCAGACCACAGGGCATTCCAGTAATCCATGTTCTTGGACTGCTTGTCTTCAGCAAACTGTTTGCTGGCTTTCTTGTGCATCAGCTTCCTTCTGGGATGACGACCATGCAAACCGAGTTGATGCAGTGTGCGGCGTATGGTCTGAGCACTGACAGGCTGACCTCCCACGTCTTCAACCTCTGCAGCAATGCTGGCAGCACTCATGTGTCTATTTTTTAAAGCCAACCTCTGGATATGACGCCGAACACGTGGGTTCAACTTCTTTGGTCGACCCTGGCGAGGCCTGTTCCGAGTGGAACCTGTCCTGGAAAACCGCTGTATGACCTTGGCCACCATGCTGTAGCTCAGTTTCAGGGTGTTAGCAATCTTCTTATAGCCCAGGCCATCTTTGTGGAGAGCAACAATTCTATTTCTCACATCCTCAGAGAGTTCTTTGCCATGAGGTGCCATGTTGAATATCCAGTGGCCAGTATGAGAGAATTGTACCCAAAACACCAAATTTAACAGCCCTGCTCCCCATTTACACCTGGGACCTTGACACATGACACCAGGGAGGGACAACGACACATTTGGGCACAATTTGGACATGTTCACTGTGGGGTGTACTCACTTATGTTGCCAGCTATTTAGACATTAATGGCTGTGTGTTGAGTTATTTTCAGAAGACAGTAAATCTACACTGCTATACAAGCTGTACACTGACTACTCTAAGTTATATCCAAGTTTCATGTCTATAGTGTTGTCCCATGAAAAGATATAATGAAATATTTGCAGAAATGTGAGGGGTGTACTCACTTTTGTGATACACTGTATATTGTATTTTTTGGTTTGCAATTTTAATTAGCCTTTTTGTGGTATTAGTTTTACTATCTCCTGGTGTAAAATCTACACTCTGAAAGCTAAACTGTTCAGCTCATGGTGTTTATGTTCATCATATTGTTCTACATAGCTGCCACCTTCACTACGTCAACCTCCTTTTTATTAAAAAAGCATTACAGGGTGAGTCAAAATTATGTTAACACTTGAATGGTGGAAACCATTTATTCACAAAACATACTTCATATGTGTAAGATGATTTACAGAACAGTGTCAACCTGTTCGCCATCATGTTCAACACACAAAAACCAGCGAGAAACAGTACCATTTATAGCCCGGACACACATTTCGTGGGGAATAGATCCATTAGTGTTAACATTATTTTAACTCACCCGGTATTATGCTCAGTGATGTGTTTTATATTTAGTTGGAAAGCTGTAAGCTTGTCGATTAACAGTTAACCGTTAACCATTGACAGTAATCAGTAAATCATAAACTGGTGAAAATTTGCATCTCTATCCTGGTACTAAGTGCATCAACATTATTACCATCAGCTGAATCCTACTCAATAACTCAAGCAACTGTGCTAGCCTTCTGCATCTCTTCCCTCAACACCTCCACAGCTCCTCTTTGACTGTTCTCTCCTCCTCCTTAATGTAAATAACACTTAATGTAAATAACACTTAATGTAAATAAGGCCACTGTTTGTGTGTAAAGCAAATAACACACGAAGATACGTTCCAACTGAGTGCCATTTATTGCCAGCTATTTTTTTTTCTTTTTTTTTCCCGTTTATTGCCAGCTTGATGACATCATTAACATGTGCCACTGATCTACAACTCATCAGCAACAGCCATTCAGAAATTAAAACACACTAGCTGCGTCCGGAATCCCATACTTAGAGAGTACGTACTAGATTGGAGGAAGTATGCACTACTCTGTCGGTAAAAAAGTACATACTTTCAGCACAGAAGTATGCAGTATGCACACAACACTGCTACGCACTACATCCGCCATATTGCTAACGTCAAGTGACGACGTGGGACGTGATGACGTAATATCACCATGGTTACAGACTCATTACAAACCCCACTCACCAAACTTTTGGATATTTATCGTGTTTTTGTTATTTATTCGTCTTTAAAATGTTTTATTTTATTTATCTTACTTACACTTGTAAACAGAGGACCGCTATCTTTCTTGTTTCTTATTACGCTTCGAACGCCTACGCAGCTCCAGTTGCATTATGGGATACATTAACGGACCGCAAGTGTGCATCGCTTGCATACTCAAACATGGCTGCCCAATAAGTAGGTCATCCGGGTACTTCTCGCATACCTCTTTGTGTATACTGTGTATTCGGACATACTAACCGCTCTCGCGTCCTCATTTCGCGTACTATTGAGTATGGAAGTATGCGATTCCGGACGCAGCTACTGATCTACTTAAACTTTTAGCATTTAAAAAAATCATCTACTACTGCCACAACAAAAAAAACACTGTTTAAACACAATAAAAATCGCTTTATAAATGATAAATCGCTCACCTGAGATAAAGAAAACCTATCTTGTCCCAGCTTGGAGATATATCACATCCTCACTAATTAATCCATTAGTGTCATGAAATAAAACACCAAACTACACCATTTCCCGTTTAGCCACCAGTGTTAATTTCGTTGACGAATAATTTTCGTCATAGTTTTCGTCAACAAACCTTTTTTACATGACGAAAACAAGACGATAACTAAATAAAAAAGGATAAAAATGATGACGAAATGAATCGACACTTTCGTCAACGAATAAAAACGAGACGAAAATGTTTGGCAGGGACGACATCCAATCAGAACTGATTTAGTTTTGTGGAAGGTAGGGACAAGTTAGGAAGAGATCCAATCAGAACTACTTTAGCGAATGTGGAGGGGCGGGACAAGCCGGGTAGCCATCCAATCAGTACTAATCTTTTGCAGTACCGCGGCAAGACCACACTTGCACACATTTGATCTAAACCCGGGAAGACCAGACCAGCCTGTGAACTGTCTTTACTCATGGAACTAAGTTAACTTCACAATGTCAACAGGGAAAAAGAGGAGAGTCGATATATGGACACATTTCTCATTTTACGTCGTGAAAAACAAGACGATGTGTAAACCATGTGGGGCACTGCTGCTTTTACGGTACCCAGTTTTATAAAGAATGTAATATGCAATTTGTTATAAACAATGCATATATTTTTCAGGCAGAGCAGGCCTACTGGTCATTAATCTTTTGTTATTGTTATGCTCAATAAGCAAGGTCAGGTAAATAAAGATATACAGTGTATCACAAAAGTGAGTACACCCCTCACATTTCTGCAAATATTTCATTATATCTTTTCATGGGACAACACTATAGACATGAAACTTGGATATAACTTAGAGTAGTCAGTGTACAACTTGTATAGCAGTGTAGATTTACTGTCTTCTGAAAATAACTCAACACACAGCCATTAATGTCTAAATGGCTGGCAACATAAGTGAGTACACCCCACAGTGAACATGTCCAAATTGTGCCCAAAGTGTCAATATTTTGTGTGACCACCATTATTATCCAGCACTGCCTTAACCCTCCTGGGCATGGAATTCACCAGAGCTGCACAGGTTGCTACTGGAATCCTCTTCCACTCCTCCATGATGACATCACGGAGCTGGTGGATGTTAGACACCTTGAACTCCTCCACCTTCCACTTGAGGATGCGCCACAGGTGCTCAATTGGGTTTAGTCCATCACCTTTACCTTCAGCTTCCTCAGCAAGGCAGTTGTCATCTTGGAGGTTGTGTTTGGGGTCGTTATCCTGTTGGAAAACTGCCATGAGGCCCAGTTTTCGAAGGGAGGGGATCATGCTCTGTTTCAGAATGTCACAGTACATGTTGGAATTCATGTTTCCCTCAATGAACTGCAGCTCCCCAGTGCCAGCAACACTCATGCAGCCCAAGACCATGATGCTACCACCACCATGCTTGACTGTAGGCAAGATACAGTTGTCTTGGTACTTCTCACCAGGGTGCCGCCACACATGCTGGACACCATCTGAGCCAAACAAGTTTATCTTGCTCTCGTCAGACCACAGGGCATTCCAGTAATCCATGTTCTTGGACTGCTTGTCTTCAGCAAACTGTTTGCGGGCTTTCTTGTGCGTCAGCTTCCTTCTGGGATGACGACCATGCAGACCGAGTTGATGCAGTGTGCGGCGTATGGTCTGAGCACTGACAGGCTGACCTCCCACGTCTTCAACCTCTGCAGCAATGCTGGCAGCACTCATGTGTCTATTTTTTAAAGCCAACCTCTGGATATGACGCCGAACACGTGGACTCAACTTCTTTGGTCGACCCTGGCGAAGCCTGTTCCGAGTGGAACCTGTCCTGGAAAACCGCTGTATGACCTTGGCCACCATGCTGTAGCTCAGTTTCAGGGTGTTAGCAATCTTCTTATAGCCCAGGCCATCTTTGTGGAGAGCAACAATTCTATTTCTCACATCCTCTGAGAGTTCTTTGCCATGAGGTGCCATGTTGAATATCCAGTGGCCAGTATGAGAGAATTGTACCCAAAACACCAAATTTAACAGCCCTGCTCCCCATTTACACCTGGGACCTTGACACATGACACCAGGGAGGGACAACGACACATTTGGGCACAATTTGGACATGTTCACTGTGGGGTGTACTCACTTATGTTGCCAGCTATTAAGACATTAATGGCTGTGTGTTGGGTTATTTTCAGAAGACAGTAAATCTACACTGCTATACAAGTTGTACACTGACTACTCTAAGTTATATCCAAGTTTCATGTCTATAGTGTTGTCTCATGAAAAGATATAATGAAATATTTGCAGAAATGTGAGGGATGTACTCACTTTTGTGATACACTGTACATAAGTTACATTTTAAACTGTTTTTGTGTGTATTGCACATTCAAACATTAATAATATTCCATAACTGGTTAAAAATGTTTCATTTTGTGTAAGGGTATATAATGACTTAAATCATTTAGGGGAATTGATGAAAAAGCATTTACATTTGACACCCTTTATATTTATTTTAGGGCGGCACGGTGGCTAAGTGGGTAACACTGTCGCCTCACAGCAAGAAGGTCCTGGGTTCGAACCCCAGGTGGGGCGGTCCGGGACCTTTCTGTGTGGAGTTTGCATGTTCTCCCCGTGTCCGCGTGAGTTTCCTCCGGGTGCTCCGGTTTCCTCCCACAGTCCAAAGACGTGCAAGTGAGGTGAATTGAAGATACTAAATTTGTCCATGACTGTGTTCGATATAACCTTGAGAATCGAATAAATTTGTGTAATGAATAACTACCATTCCTGTCATGAATGTAACCAATGTGTAAAAACATGACGTTAAAAACCTAATAAACAAACAAACAAACAAACATGTATTTTAGTCGACTGAATCGACTGTAGATTTAGTCGACTATATTCTTATGATAATTAGTCGACTAAAACTAAAACAATTCAGATGACTAAATTATGACTAAAACTAAATTACATTTTAGTTAAAACACTATGACTAAAACTAAATCAAAATTTGCTGTCAAAATTAACACTGTTAGCCACAGATGTCCTCTTCAAAATCCAGCAGGGTTTTATAAAAACATGACAGAAAATCTCAACTCTGCGTCAGTTCTAATTGGTCCATCGCGTTTGATTGCTCAAAAGTAAGTAAAACCAAAAATGCTGCTAAATGTTCCGTGTGTAAAAGTTCAAATAAAAACAGCAGTTGTGCATAAGTGAGATGATGTAGGTTCTGTATTTATTCCTTTAGAATATTAGTTTCACAGTCTGAGCATTGTTATTTAGGTAGCTACTTTAACCATGGTGCATTGAGACATGTATTATTACTGCTTAGTTGTTTGAGAGGAGAAATGATGGTATCGGATTGGTATCGTTGTCGGACATAAAAAAGTGGCATTGAGCCAGCCCTAATCTCAATCATGTACCTCCCTTACTGTGTCTCCAAAACATCCTACCTGCACTGTCCCTCTAATAAATTTGTTCCTAAACTTGTCTATCCTCATCACTCGAAACAAGCATCGCAACCTCATCTCTGCCACCTCCAGCTACCGCTTGTCTTTTAGTCAGTTCAAACCGCCTCCAAAACATACAACATAGCAGGCCTCACTACTGTCCTGTGTTTTTTTACTCTGGCAAATACCATTCTATCACAAATCCCTCCACAAGCCATCCACTCTACCCCCTCCTTCACATCTCTATCACACTGTCCATTACTTTGTATTTAAACTCATCCACTTTCACCACCTCATCCCCCTACAACGCACCTTTCCACCTCCCTCTCATTCACACACGTCCTTTGTTTTATTCCTGCTTTCATTCCCGTTCTCTCCAATGCATAACTCTAACTCTCGAGGCTCTCTTCGACCTGCTCCCTACTCTTGCTACACATCACAATGTCATCCGTGAACATCATATTCCATAGAGACTCCTGTCTAACCTCAGCTGGCAAACAGGAAAGGGCTCAAGAGCTGATTCTTGATGAAGTCCCACCTTCATTTTGAAGATGAGATCACATTTATGAATAATGTATGAAGAAATATAGGTAATGCTAAATGGTTTATGAAGTTCCTCTTGCAAATGATAATTCTTTGACATGATAAAGGCGTAACTTAAAAAGCTATAAGGTTTATGTTTACAGCCAACTTTGCCCATAAAGAGAGCACAAGTGCCTCTTAGATGAACCACTGTAGAAAAATCTAATCAATCAGCCAGCAGAGGTCGTAATTGCATTAGTTATGAGAGAGTCCCTATTCGGCTTCTAATATCTCACCCCTATCTGAACAACAGGCCAATCGTTGTTTATGAGGCTGCTCAGCCCAGCCGGCAGGCAGAGCTGAGACTCGATACGATGTATTCGAGATTCCAGCTCTGATTCCAGCATGTGTTTTCACCGCTGCACCACCTGAGCGGCCCTGCAAGTAATATTCTTAATTTGCTCGCCAGTGGTGGCACGTAACAGCCATGAGTAGTCTTAATAGGTTATTGAATTTTTATTATTATTATTTGGTTTTTTTTACAATTGACACTTTTTGCTCTATTTAGTATTTGTTTTGGACGATTTTTCATCTATCTAATGAGACAGATAATAGCGCCCAATTCAAAAATGCATCCACCCATCAAAAAATGTCTACTTGCTAGCTCGAGTTCCAAGTGGCAAACTGTAAAGACCAAAGATTATTGCTGCTTAATTTCTCAGAGCAACTGTTCACATAAAAAAGGCAAACAAACAACCTGCGTCTCTACTTCTAAATCCAATCTTAAAGAATCATTTGCAGTACCTGAACCCCAGTTTGATTTAGCATGACTGAACTACTAAGAGCCGCACACAGTCGTACTTCACCACTTTAAGCTGTTCACAATAAGTACAAACACAGAGAGGCATTTTTATCATTTAAGATAGCTTCAGGGCTTCGTCTGGCTCGTGTGATAACAATAAGCAGGCAATGTAGAGTGACAAAGAAGTTCAAAGAAGTAGCTGGCAAAGTGGATTTCATAATAAGAACAATTCATTATGAGAAAGAAACAAGGCAAGAGTCGAAAGCATCTTATTATCGCAAAGCAGGCTCCAAAAGAAACAGAGTTGGCTCGTGATGGTTTTGTGCAAGCAAAAACCTCAAAGAGCTAATTAATTAACACTGAGACCTGACATAAGTGATTGAAATGTATTGTTTGGCACTTCAATAAAAGCTATAGGCAACTGTTTTTTGTCCATTTTAGAGCCTCTGGCTTCTTACACTAATCGAAAGCCCATTCAGCTCTACATGTATTCTTACAGCTAACCCATGGTTTGTGTGTTCATAAATTCAAAACATTTTACATACCTCCTTGGGCAAAGATGTCAGGCGATTCCTGTCACAGTTGAAGTTTGAGAGTTTCTTTAGTTTACCAATACTTTTTGGCAGGCTCTGATAAAACACATAAGCAATAAAATCAGAAAAGCTAATGCTTTGGTTGATCTTTTATTAGCCAGCTTATTGGCATAATGTAACTAATCAAGAAATTAGAGAATATCACTCTACTCTGTAGTAAGACCTTAAGGCCAAGGTAACCATGTTATTTATAGTAAGAAAATTATCACTAGCAAATTGAACTGCTCGTCAATGTCCAGATGAAAATGGCTCAGTACCAATAATTACATTCCATGTTGCACTAAGAGCACTTATTCAGAGCACAATTCATTCCTGCAGATGGTTAACCCACACTCCTAAACATATATTCAACGTCTTAAATGGGGCCCGAGTGAAGTTTGAGCTTACCAGCAGCTGGTTCTCAGTCAACACCAGTTCTGTCAGGCTTTCACAGTCACCGATGCTCACAGGCAGCTGGAGCAGGCGGTTCTGGTCCGCTTTTAGTATTGAAAGATGTTTTAATTTTCCTGCAAGAGGACATAAGCACTGTGAGACAGGGTCTTAATACTACTACTACTAATAAGTTGTATTTATATAGCACATTTCTCATACCCAAAGTCACTTTACAGACGCTAAACAAAAAAAAAAACACAAACGACAAAGGAGGTACAGGGAGAAGAGTTTTAAAAGAGAAAAATGTGGCCACTCAGGTGGCGCAGCGGTAAAACACACTAGGGGCTGAGCTTTCGAATACATCATATAAAATCTCAGCTTGGAAAAGCCGGGAAAGACGGACCAGGTTTCCTCATTACTGGTGCAATCACAACCTCTGATTGCACCAGTAATGAGGTGATTGATGGCGCCTGCACAGAGTTGGGGAATAACGCTGTTCAGGGTGTGGCTTTCCCTGCACAGAGCTGAGTCTCTAGCAGTGGAGGGTTGCACTGGTAAAGGTGAAGCATAACGCATTCATGGAAATTGGATACGACTAGGTTAGAGGAGAAAATTGGGGGGGGGGGGGGGGGGGGGGGGGGGGGGGTCTGAGGAAAGGGGGGGGGATGTAGAGCAAAAATGTAGAGTTTGTGGTAATGCTGAATGATCTGCCACCAACAGTAACTAATCTGAATTTTGGAACTGAAAAGAGACCACTATCTGAGGACCTAAGAGAACTTGCAGGAGAATAGGAGTGTAAAAGCTCTGATAAATAAACTGGGGCCAGGCCATTAAGGGATTTGTATGTTAGCAGTAGAACTTTAAATTTAATATGAATTGGGACAGGTAGCCAGTGCAGTTGATAAAGAATTGGGGTGATATGAGCTGATTCTTTAGAATGTGAAAGAACTCGAGCAGCAGAATTTTGAACATGTTGTAGAGACTGTATGATTTTGTTGGGAAGGCCAATAAAAGGAGCATTGCAGTAATCTAAGGACAGGGACAAGTCAAAAAGTACCCCCAGGTTGCAAACCACTGGAGATGTTTTTACAGCCACACTATGAAAGTTAAGAGTAAAGTCTGAGAGCTTTGATATCGTCGATTTCGGGCCAACAAGCAAAACTTCGGTTTTCTCTGTTGAGTTTAAGAAAATTAGCAGGCATCCAGTTTCTAAGATCAGAGATGCAGGAAATTAGGGTGGCAGAGTAGAGGCAGTTTTAGTGCTCATGTAGATCTATGGGTCATCAGCATTGCTGGAAATTAAGAACATGGCTGGGAATTATCTGACCAAGAGGTAACATGTAGATGATACATAAAAGAAATTAAATCATGTCACATAAAACGACTGATTGTTTTCACAGTTCTGGTGCTTAGCAGACACAACTGGCCATGACCTGGTCTGGACGAGGCGCGAAAATAAGTGGAGGAAGAATTCATAGTGAGTCGTGTGATCTTCCACACGTGCTGAGACTTTCTATAAAAAACCACCGCTGGTCAGTGTAACGTTGTAGCCAGCGGATTCATACATGACAAAGGTCGCACTGCTTGGTCGGAAGGCCATCGAGCAGCAGGCAGAGGTCAGCAGAGATCCGGGAATTTAATCTCAGAGGTTCTATTGGCCAGTCAGCTGTTTACACAGACATGACTGGCTATGTCTGAGAACAGGGGTGGCCGAACTGCCAAGCCAAAATAAAATAAAGAGGGATGCATCAGGATGGGCATCCAGCATAAAACTATGCCAAATCAAGTATGAACACCAGAATGATCATTTGCGGGGACCCCTAAAATTGAGAGCAGCCAGAAAACCAAATAATTAAAGTAAGTTTATATAGCTGTAAAAGCTTTTTGTCAGACATAATAGTTTTGTTGTCCAAAAACTGCTTAAATTTGATTTAAACAATTATATAACTTAACACTGTTGTTCAGTGGAGTCTTGGAACCATATAATATTATATTAATTTTTATCTCTTTTCAGACTAATATGTTTTAGCAGCTTTTATCGCTCTTAGAAATTCCTTCATTGTGGCATAGTGGTCATGTAGAAACTTCAACCCCCTTTAACACCAGTTAAGACGCTTGGAAATGATTGAAAAGCTGACCATCGTTGGACAGTGCCCAACCTCATAGTGTGTTGTGTGTCCATTAACTTTTCCTGATATAATGTAAAATGTTGTGTAGCTTGAAATATTCAATCAAACGTTTGATAATAAGTCATGAACAATTTAAAGTTAAACCATTTTGCATATTTTAGCGGAGCATTAACATAAGTTAAGATAAGATTTTTACTATCTTACAGGGGGAGATTTGCATCGTTACAGCAACTTAAATAGATAAAGAGATATAGAAAAGTGTTAATACATATATAAAAAAAAATACAAATGTAGGAAATATAAAAAATATAAAGATTAAAAAAAATTAACAATCTATAACAGAATTTAACAGATATTGCACTGACTGGTATTGCACAAATTCAACAAATGTTTTACTGTTGTAAAAAAGGTATTGCACATGCTTCAAGTTTGCTTTAGATGAGTGCAGATATAAGAACCATATAAATTACTGTGATTGTCTGCGTTTGGGGCGGTGCTGGTTATCTGTCTGACAGCAGAAGTTAGAAAGCAATGCAGGTGGAGAAGCCTGTCGCTAAAGGAGCTGCCCAGTGCTGCCACAGTCTCATGCAGTGGATGAGAGATATTCTCCATTAAGGATGAAAGCTTGGCCATCATCCTTCTTTCACCTACTGCCTCCACTGAGTCCAGGGTGCGGCCCAGGACAGAACTCGCCTTTCTGATCAGTTTGTCCAATTTCTTCATGTCTGCTATCATAATGCTGCTACCCCAGCAGATAACACCATAGAAAATGGCTGATGCCACCACCGAGTCATAAAAATAATTGAGAAAGGCCCTTTGTATTCCAAAAGACCGAAGCCTCCTCAGCAAATAAATTCTGCTCTGGCCTTTCTTATACAGTGCTTGTGTATTGTTAAGGTGAACACCTGGGTATCTATATGTGTTGACAATCTCAATATTTAGTCCCCGGATGTTCACTGGTTTTGGTGGTTAGCCTAGACTTGCGAAGGTCAACCACCAGCTCTTTGGTCTTGAAACATTTATGAGCATCTAACCAAACATTTTTAATCAAGACAATTTTCTCTAGAATTTTACAATGAGAAGACACTGACACTAATGACAATATATTAGCAAAGTTAATGTCAATTAATTTCCCATCACTACCAATTGATGTTTCAATTCGAAGTAGAGCTGAGGACATCAAGCAATATCAGCAATAGCAAAGTCTTGTGTTAAAATCTGACCGAGCAGAAATTTAAATGCCTTGGAGCCCATGCACCAGTTCTCCACAATACATGTTTACAACACAAGTGTTAGGCTTTATTTACATAAGCTTTACTGACATCAGTCAGAGAACACATTAAAGTGCTTTGCCAGTGTGCTTGTGGGCAGACTTTGTACTGCAACTCTACCCGTAGCACTACCGTTCATTCTTGTAACTGTTCCACATGGTTGCCACACGATTTTATGATTTATTAAAGCTTGTAGCCATTTCACATGTGCTGTATTTTATATTTAAATGGGTTACTATGTTTTTTCACTCTGACTAAGAACAGTCAATATTAATTAGCTGCAAAGTCATAATGTGATTATGCAAGAATAAACCCCCTATGCAGCGTGTGTAATAAGTGTAATGACTGACCTATGTCGTCTGGCAAAGCATCAATGAGGTTCTGAGACACGAGCAGATCAGTAAGAGAGACCAGGCAAGCTAATTCCTCTGGGAGATGCTCAAGCTTGTTCTCCGACACATCCAGACAGAGGAGGTTTTTTAAGTTGCCTATTTCCTACAGGAGAAAAGAAACATAAGCACATTTGCAAATGTGTACAGTATGTACAGTAATATTTTAACTGATTTAATTAACTCTGATTGTGTTTATGTAAATATTCATATACTATGTGTATAGATACACTGACAACAAAAGTTATGGGATAGTAGAATGTGAATTATAAAGTGGCGTTATTTAGAGGATGGCTTGGTAATAACCTATGCTGTAAAAGTTGTGAGATGTTACCTTGTGAGTGAGGTTAAACACTGGCCAGCATGCCTATGGCAAGGCGATGTGAATTATCAGAATTGGGCATTGTAAAGCATTATATAGTGCTTTTCAACCAAAAGAACTTTGGTTCTTAAACTGGTTCTGTTCGGCTTTCTTCGACCCTTGGTGCTTTTTTAAAGAACCGGCCTGTGTTTGTTTTTGAGCACCAAGCATGCGGCATCAACGGTGGGCATTGCGCAACGGAAGTAGTAACAAAGTGATGGAGTGCGTAGAGATTATCTGCGAGCATTTGTGCTGCTGTTACAGACGTTCATTCCAGTCTATAGAAAGCAAAGGCACAGCAGCGCAAAAGCGGTTTTGCAGCCTCTCATGTGAAAGCACCCAAACCTCTACAACTTGATGTCAGGGTTCACTGAAAACCCTAGTATTCTTTTGTGTCATTTCGCAATTGATCATATGATCGTGATTGGCTGTGTCGGGCTAAAATTCTCCATGCAAATAGACAAGATACTCTGCCAGAAATCACATCCACATTCAATGCACAAGGTCCACAAGAGTGTCTTTGTTATCTTGACATAAAACACAGCACCTTCCCTGGGCTTGTGAGGTTGCTTAGTGAACACTAGAGGACTTGGCAATATGTGGCGTAGTTTATCGAGTCACATTACCAATGGTTTAAGTCTGATAATAGGGTTCATGTGTGACCATATGCGCAGCTGTAAACATGGCACTGTGCAGGCTGGTGGTTGTTTCATACTGGTGTGGGGTGTGTTCTCAAAGCATGGGTTGGGTCCACTGACCCACCTAAACACATCGCTGATCAATGCTCTCAAATTTTCAGTGCTTGGTGACCATTTGCAGCCCTTCATGAACTTCATATACACCATACCCCCCACCCAAAAAATGGTGTATTCCAGCAGGATAATGCATTTGTGCTATTAAGCCCAAGTTGTCCATTGTTGTGAGGGGTCCATTCAAACTAGAGATCCTGCACCTACAAATACCATGGAGCTGTGTGTGTCTATCCAGACATCATGGCTCAAAATCCATTCAGACGTCATCTGTACACTTGTGGAATCAATGCCATGATGAGTTACTACACTTTGCCGGGTCATAGGGGGTCCTAAACAATACTCGTTCCTATACCATGACTTTTGGCATGCCAGTATACACTGATCAGCCATAACATTAAAACCACCTCTTTCTTTCTACACTCACTGTAGCTCCACTTACCATATAGAAGCACTTCGTAGTTCTACAATTACTGACTGTAGTCCATCTGTTTCTCTACATACCTTTTTAACCTGCTTTCACCCTGGTCTTCAATGGTCAGAACACCCACAGAGTAGGTATTATTTAGGTGGTGGATGATTCTCAGCACTGCAGTGACAATGACATGGTGGTGGTGTGTTAGTGTGTGTTGTGCTGGTATGAGTAAATCAGACACAGCAGCGCTGCTGGAGTTTTTAAATACTGTGTCCACTCAGTGTCCACTCTATTAGACACTCCTACCTAGTTGGTCCACCTTGTAGATGTAAAGTCAGAGACGATCGCTCATATATTGCTGCTGTTTGAGTTGGTCATCTTCTAGACCTTCATCAGTGGTCACAGGACACTGCCCACGGAGCGCTGTTGGCTGGATATTTTTGTTTGGTGGACTATTCTCAGTCCAGCAGTGACAGTGAGGTGTTTAAAAACTCCAGCAGCGCTGCTGTGTCTTATCCACTCATATCAGCACAATACACACTAACACACCACCACCATGTCAGTGTCACTGCAGTGCTGAGAATGATCCACCACCCAAATAATACCTGCTGTGTAGTGGTCCTGTGGAGGTCCTGACCATTGAAGAACAACATGAAAGGAGGCTAAGAAAGAATGTAGAACTACAAAGTGCTTCTATATGGTAAGTGAAGCTGATAAAATGGACAGTGAGTGTAGAAACAAGGAGGTGATTTTAATGTTATGGCTGATCGGTGTACAGAGGGAAACTTAGGGCAGCCAATTTCTGTTCTGCATGTTTTTGGTAGGTGGGGAATACGAGTGTACCTGGAAGACAGCCAGGCAAATACAAACACCTCAAAGCCCTCAAAGACCAAAAGTAAGGTTTAAACACAGGACCTCAGACACCATGTGGCAAGGCAGCACCTACCATAACAGCTGCATCACAGTGCCAACCAAAAACAGTTCATAACTTTAGAACTAAACCTTTTAACAGCAATGCCTGTGAGGAGCTTGGCATGTTCATTCAGTGTCTGCCTCAGGGCACTCAGGTCTGGCATTACTGTTACCATGACATCCCCCCTCTGTACATCGTTCATAGCACGTGAGTGAACTAATCAGCACATTTCAGAAATACTTTACCGCTGGTATTTCAGACAGCTGGTTTCCATCCAACCACAAGTCCTTTAGGTTCACAAGACATCCAATTGTCTCGGGCTGCAAAAGAATCAACAACAGATTGACAGTTTATTAAACAGCATACTCAAAAATGCACAAACATGCAAAATACGTGCCAACTAATTTTCCACTGTGGTATGAGAGTGGTAAATATAGTCACAAATGAAACTGGCTGGCATGTTTACTGGGAGGTTTTCACTTTAAAATAACCTCTGATATGAAAATGACTACATATTAATCCTTTCTGTACATTCAAAAAGCAATAAATGAAGCAAAACTTACCAGACTATACAGCTCATTGTTACCCACATCGAGTTCTTCAAGTCTGTGTAGCTGTGAAAGAGATCTGCCAACAGACAATCAATGAGGAAATAACTGAACTTTTAGTAAGTGATCGGTATGTAAACTCATGCACATACACACATGGCACAGCATACTTACTCAGGTAAATATGTCAACAGGTTTTCACGGAGCTCCAGTGATGCCAAGTTACAGAGGCTAAAAAAAAAATTGGCATCGTCACAAATTCATTGCGATATCAATGATTGACAGGGCGTTTCCACACCTGGACCAACGACTAGAATCTATCATTCTTATCAATTTTGAACTTGTTTAAAAAAGGGTGGTGTGACAAATTTTCACATTCCAGATTATGAACTGTGGATTTATTGCTCAATTCTAACTGACAGACATGTAAAACAATTAAGTAGTCAAAACTATCACTGTCAATTCCAGGACAAGTTCAAGTTGAGAACAGACAAGAACGAATAAAGATCAAGTCTAAACAGGGTCAGGACAAAATTTAAACAGAAATTAACCAGTATATAACATTAAAACCACCTCCTTGTTTCTACACTCTCTGATCGTTTTATCAGCTCCACTTACCATATAGAAGCACTTTGTAGTTCTACAATGACTGACTGTAGTCCATCTGTTTCTCTACATACCTTTTTAGCATCCTTTCACCCTGTTCTTCAATGGTCAGGACCCCCACAGGACCACCACAGAGCAGGTATTATTTAGGTGGTGGATCATTCTCAGCACTGCAGTGACAATGACATGGTGGTGGTGTGTTAGTGTGTGTTGTGCTGGTATGAGTGGATCAGACACAGCAGCACTGCTGGAGTTTTTAAAAACCGTGTCCACTCACTGCCCACTCTATTAGACACTCCTACCTAGTTGGTCCACCTTGTAGATGTAAAGTCAGAGACAATCGCTCATATATTGCTGCTGTTTGAGTTGGTCATCTTCTAGACCTTCATCAGTGGTCACAGGACGCTGCCCATGGGGCGCTGTTGGCTGGATATTTTTGGTTGGTGGACTACACTCAGTCTAGCAGTGACAGCGAGGTGTTTAAAAACGCCATCAGCGTTGCTGTGTCTGATCCACTCATACCAGCACAACACACACTAACACACCACCACCATGTCATTGTCATCATCCACCACCTAAATAATACCTGCTCTGTGGTGGTCCTGTGGGGGTCTTGACCATTGAAAAACAGGGTGAAAGCAGTCAGTAACTGTAGAACTACAAAGTGCTTCTATATGGTAAGTGGAGCTGATAAAATGGACAGTGAGTATAGAAACAAGGAGGTGGTCAATGTTATATGTTTCCTTTTGCATCTTTAACTGATAACAGTCTAAGTGGTCCTTTACATCTTTGGCTTCCATTTTTCCTAAAAATAAGCTGAAAATAGACTTATCTGACCACAGCACATGTTTTCACTGTCCTTTACCCATCTAAGATATTCTCAGACCCAGAGAACTCTGTGTATGGATTTCTCATTGTGGAATAATTTCAGGTTGCATTTCTCAGTGCAGCGGTACACTGTGAAAGTGACAACAGTTTTCTGAAGCTGTTCCAAGCCAATGTGGCTATATATTTATTTTTAGCTTTTTTATGCAATGTTTTTGAGAGCTCAAAGGTTTTTTTGGCATTATGTATGATAGATGGTAAAAACCTAAATTATTTGCAATCTTACATTGACAAATTATCTATTTGAACTTTTATTGCATTATACAAAATATCCCAATGTTTCTGAATATTGGCAACATCAATAATGCTGATGGTTGTAGGTTTGACATATAAACCTACTAGTGTCTTTTTAAAAAATGTTTTTATTAGTTTGCAGAATGAAACACGTTATTCAGATGCTTAATTTCAGCAAGGAATCGCTGGAATTGTGCAGCTCAGTACATTCTGCATGCTGCCATAATTACACAAGAATCTGCACAAATACATCAGTTCTGACTTCTCTCTCTCTCTTTAGCTTTAATAATAATAGCTGCTGTGTTCCAAAGCAGTCCTTGCATACCGAGCAGTAAGCAAAATAGTAATGTTATTGCTAATGTCTTAATTTCATTAACTTTTTAGTATTTTGGTTGGCACTATATTGCCAGAAGTATTCACTCACCCATCCAAATAATTGAATTCAGGTGTTCCAATCACTTCCATGGCCACAGGTGTATAAAACCAAGCACCTAGGCATGCAGACTGTTTCTACAAACATTAGTGAAAGAATGGGTCGCTCTCAGGAGCTCAGTGAATTCCAGCGTGGTACCGTGATAGGATGCCACCTGTGCAACAAGTCCAGTCGTGAAATGTCCTCGCTACTAAATATTCCACAGTCAACTGTCAGTGGTATTATAACAAAGTGGAAGCGATTGGGAACGACAGCAACTCAGCCACAAAGTTGTAGGCCACGTAAAATGACAGAGCGGGGTCAGCGGATGCTGAGGCGCATAGTGCGCAGAGGTCGCCAACTTTCTGCAGAGTCAATCGCTACAGACCTCCAAACTTCATGTGACCTTCAGATTAGCTCAAGAACAGAGCTTAGAGAGCTTCATGGAATGGGTTTCCATGGCCGAGCAGCTGCATTCAAGCCTTCTCCGTATGGCAATCCGATGGACGAGTCTGGGTTTGGCGGTTGCCAGGAGAACGGTACTTGTCTGACTGCATTGTGCCAAGTATAAAGTTTGGTGGAGGGGGGATGATGGTGTGGGGTTGTTTTTCAGGAGTTGGGCTCGGCCCCTTAGTTCCAGTGAAAGGAACTCTTAATGCTTCAACATACCAAGAGATTTTGGACAATTTCATGCTCCCAACTTTGTGGGAACAGTTTGGGGAAGGCCCCTTCCTGTTCCAACATGACTGCGCACCAATGCACAAAGCAAGGTCCATAAAGACATGGATGAGCAAGTTTGGTGTGGAAGAACTTGACTGGCCTGCACCTTTGGGATCAATTAGAGCGGAGACTGCGAGCCAGGCCTTCTCGTCCAACATTAGTGTCTGACCTCACAAATGCGCTTCTGGAAGAATGGTAAAAAATTCCCATAAACACACTCCTAAACCTTGTGGAAAGCCTTCACAAAAGAGTTGAAGCTGTTATAGATGCAAAGGGTGGGCCGACATCATAATAAACCCTATGGATTAAGAATGGGACGTCACTCAAGTTCATATGCGTGTGAAGGCAGACGAGCGAATACTTTTGGCAATATAGTGTATGTCCTCACTGCAGAATAAGCAGGGAATGTGTACAGGTTGAACTACATCATACAATTTAAAGCAAAAAATAGCAAAATAAAACAGTTAACATTTAAGGTATCTGGCAGATGTGACACTACCTTACAAAACAGTGGGCATTGAAAAACTTTTAAGTTGTATTTTATTATAATCCTCATCATCATCATCACCATCACTGGCATGATCGTTATTATTTGCTACTCCTATGCACAATGTTTAAGTCACCAATACCTAAACCATAAAGACTTGAGTCTGTTTGAAGCCCACCTTTGGTATATTTGAGCAATGTGAACACAGTTTAACCATTGCAGGTTTAGTTCTCTGCTCTGTCTAGAAAAGAGGGTCTGGGTTTTAATGTATAACACTGTGTGTGAAAGTGCGATTATGTAAACATGTCATGTTACTTTCAATTGCAAGTATTAGAAAGGCAGGGAAACAGGACCCTGTAATCAGTGAATGAATGACAGACATAATGTATACCTTCTATACCATAGATTGACTTAAGAACCTTTAGTGCAAAATGAGAATTACATTAAATAACTAAACACTGATTTGTTTTTGTACGCACAGTGGAGAAAACAAGAATTCAACCACAGTTTTGAGCCTATTATGATATTTTAGTGCAGAGACAATGAATTTTGACTTAACACTCATAAATATACACACTTAAATAAAAAAAGCTTGGGACAGTATAACCACATGGGTAGGAAATTATTTTGGCAAACCTTTGTCAAGAACTACACTGTACAACACAGAGTTACATTCAGAAATGGCACCCATCACACCGTCACACCGTAAAAACATGCACTGTGGTCAGACAAATCAGTATTTCAGATTTTTTTGGAAGAAGTTGATGCCATGTGCTCTGAATCAAGGACAAAAAGGACCATCCAGTGTCTAAAGGTCAGGGTCTGTCATGGTATGGGGGTGTCCCAGTGCTCTTGGCAAAAGTAATTTATACGTTTGTGATGGCAGCATTAATGCAGAAAAGTTGAGATTTTAGAGCAACATATGCTGCCTTTAAGACAACAGGTTTAATTCAGATACGTTCATTCATTTTTCACTAGACAATGCAAAACCACATGCTGCACACATTAAAAGGCATGGCTGTGAGAGAAGTGGCCTGGACAGCCTGCATTCCTGACATGTCCCCAGTAGAGAATATGTGGAGAATTTTAAAATAAACAATGTGACAACCACATACTGTTGCACGCTTTAAAACATGTTTGTAGGAGGAATGGAACAAAACACCTCAAACGCATGGTGTTTCACTTGGTCTCCTCAGTGCCAAAACGTCTTTTAAGTTGTGTTGTCAGAAGGAATAAGTGTTGTCAGAAGGAATGTTACCAAGTGGTAAACGCTTTATCGTCCCAACTTTTTTGAATGTTTTATGGACCTGAAATGGATGTATATTAAATAAATAAAAAAATAAAAACAAAACTTTAATTTAATATCTTGAATTCATACTATCTGCAGTGGAAAAAAGTTACATTAAATGTGAGAAACGCTGCATATTTTTAGTTGCATTTTTCATACTGTCACAACTTTTTGGGGTTGTATATAAAATTGCATTTCTAGGGTTTATATTGAATAAAACGAGGTTTGCTGATTGTGGCGCATTGTTACATAGCAGCTCTAACTTTCAACAACTTGGGAATCTCAATAGGTCTGTCTCAAAAACTAGTCAGCTCTCTATTTCTGTTAAATTTGCATGTTCTATATACAGTATATATCTCCACACCGATTAGCCATAAAATTAAAACCACCTCCTTATTTCTACACTCACTGTCCATTTCATCAGCTCCACTTACCATATATAAGCACTTTGAAGTTCTACAATTACTAACTGTAGTCCATCTGTTTCTCTACAAACTGTTTTAGCCTGTTTTCACCCTGTTATTCAATGGTCAGGACCCCTACAAGACCACCACAGAGCAGGTATTATTTAGGTGGTGGATGATTCTCAGCACTGCAGTGACAATGACATGGTGGTGGTGTGTTAGTGTGTGTTGTGTTGGTATGAGTGGATCAGACACAGCAGCGCTGCTGGAGTTTTTAAATAGTGTCCACTCACTGTCCACTCTATTAGACACTCCTACCAAGTTGGTCCACCTTGTAGATGTTAAGTCAGAGACGATCGCTCATCTATTGCTGCTGTTTGAGTTGGTTCATTTTCTAAACCTTCATCAGTGGTCACAGGACGCTGCCCACGGGGCACTGTTGGCTGGATATATTTTTGGTTGGTGGACTATTCTCAGTCCAACAATGACAGTGAGGTGTTTAAAAACTCCAGCAGTGCTGCTGTGTCTTATCCACTCATACCAGCACAACACACACTAACACACCACCAACACATAATTGTCACTGCAGTGCTGAGAATGATCCACCACCCAAATAATACCTACTCTGTAGTGGTCCTGGGAGAGTCCTGACCATTGAAGAACAGCATGAAAGGGGGCTAACAAAGCATGCAGAGAAACAGATGGACAGTCAGTAATACACTCAAGGAGTGTGACCTCCCCTTACACTTAAGCAATGTCAGGCACCATGGGCTCTTAAATCTAAATAGAATGGAACCCTAATGTCATTTGCTAACACCTGTATTTGTCCTACCTACTCTTATGACAAAATGACTGCACCAGGTTCGTGCAAGACATGCTTGAGCATTACATACACATGCATAAGTTTAATTCATTGGCAGCTTGCTCATCAAGATCAACTTTCAATCATATTATTCCATTCAAAATGAAAAAGATCATACAATCTGACATAAAATCATTATTTTGCATCAGCAAGACCTCTCTCAAAGGGAAATCAGCAAACAAACTGAATACCAGAGATGTGGCATCCAAGATGTTTTAAAGAAATCTAAATTATCAGGAGAGATTAAGGATGAAAAATAACTGAAAGGGCAAAAAAACCTTTAAAACCACATCAACAAGGGCCTGGCTCAGCATCTGGCAAGATATAACTTATAACCCTTCTGCAGTCAGAAGAAGCTTGGTCAGGAATGGTCTCTTTGAAAGGTTAGCAGCCAAGAAACCCCTTTTATAGAAGAGGAACAAGGTAAAAATGCTAAAATATGCTAAAACTCACAGGGATTGGAATGAAGATCAGTGGAAAAAAAGTATTATGTAATGACAAATCCAAATGTCAACATTATGGGCTCAATCATATCAATATGTTAAAAAAAAAGTTTGAGAAAGGTGAAGGTCTATCTTTTTGGGGCTACATTTCAGCCAGTGGTGCTGGTGATATAGTGAAAATTGATGGGAGCATGAAGGCTGAAAATACACACAGATTAAAATGAATTATGCCATTTCTTCCCTCTGGAAAGCGCCCAACCGAGAATGGTTTTATTTTTTTCAGCATGATAACGATCCCAAGCACATTGCTTAAGCAGTGAAATCATATTTGGAGAGAAAAACAGCTAATAAAACACTGACATTCATGGACTTGCCTTCACAGAGTGCAGACCTGAATATTATGGAGGCAGTATGGGACCTGGACAGAGAAATAAATAAAAGATTTAATTAAAATAAAATTTGAAGAAGGACTCTGAGAAATGTTGAAGGAAGCCTGGTACAATATACCAGAAAATTACTGGACAGCCCCAAGATGTGTTAAGTGCCAAGAGAGGTCAAACTAAATACTGACTATTGACTGTAGAGCTCATTTTGTTCTAAAAATTGTGTTTTTTTTTCATTATGTGTATATATTTTCTGCAATGCAAGCGGTGCTGAGAAATACATGTACTTTAACATACAACCCCAAATCAGAAAAAGTTGGGACAGTATGGAAAATGCAAATAAAATACAAATGCAGTGTTCCTTACATTTACTTTGACTTTTATTTGATTGCAGACACTTTGAACCAAAGATATTTCATTTCATTTGTTAATATACCTCCATTCCTGCATTTCAGGCCTGCAACACATTCCAAAAAAAAAGCTGGGACAGGGGCAATTTAAGGCTAGTAATGAGGTGAAAAAACTAAAATATGATGTGATTTCAAACAGGTGATGTCAACAGGTGATTGTAATCACAGTTTGGTACAAAAGCAGCATCCAGGAAAGCCTGAGTCTTTGATGAGCAAAGATGATCAGAGGATCTCCAGTTTGTCAACAAATGTGTGAGAAAATTATTGAAAGGTTTAAAAACAATGTACCTCAAAGAAAGATTTGAAGAGATTTGCATATTTCTCCCTCTACAGTGCATATCATCATTGAAATTTTTCCAGATTCCTTGATTCGTTTAAAGACCAAAGACGAAAAGGACCATCCAGACTGTTATCAGCAACGTCCAAAAGCCAGGGTCTGTCATGGTATGGGGCTGTGTCAGTGCCCTTGGCAAAGGTCATTTACACTTCTGTGATGGCAGCATTAATGCAGAAAAGTACATTGAGATCTTAGAGCTTACTGTCCCAACTTTTTTTGGAATGTGTTGCAAGCCTGAAATGCAGGAATGGATGTTTATTAATAAATGAAATGAAGTTGAGCAGACAAAACATGAAATATCTCAGGTTCATCCTGTCTGCAATCAAATAAAAGTCAAAGTAAATGTAAGAAACTCTGTGTTTTTTATTAATTGCATTTTTCATGCTGTCCCAACTTTGTCTGATTTGTGGTTGTAATATAAGTAGAAATGATGTACTAAGATATGTTATAGGAGAATTTAATCTCATCTGTTGTTAAATAAAACCTGGAGAGGAGACTGCTATATGACAAAAGACAGAAGACAATGACCTGGTGCTCGGGTGATACAACAATTTAATACAGTAGGCCATAAGTTGAAAGCCACGTGCCTGTACAGACTCATGATTGGCTGTGTTATTGGGGGGTTGGTGAGTGGGCAGCACTGGTTGAAGCAGGGTTCCTCATTGCTGCTGCAATTATGCTGCTGCAATTACAACCTCTACTGGCTGATTAAGGTGCTTGCATACTGCGAGACCCCCAACTGTTACGTCAGAAGCTATAGGTGTGTCCAATCTGACATGATTGGAAGTAAAGTAAAAGTAAAAGTGCTTGTGAAATTATTGCTGATTAAAGTGTATGGTGGATTTAGAGGAGCCATTGTAACTTTTGGGAAGTAAAGACCAAGAAAACAGGTCAACATTAAACCAAAATGCTGCAAAAAGCTAACTATTATTTTGCACCCCTAGTTTTAATTGCTGTCTTTTGTCTGTATATTAGACTTTCAGTACTGCAGACCCAGACACCCTACTTCTGTGATGGCAAAATTGACAGATTTAAGTATTTATGCATGACACTGCATCCTAACTTGCTTGAACCTTAGTTCTACTCTTATGAGGTGGACCATGAAAAACTTTTTGTGTGCAGCTTAAAAACAGCACCTTCTACATCAATCTATCATCCACAGTAAAAAAAACAATAGTAATAGTATAGACTATTGTACTAGACAATAGTATTAGTACAAGTGTGTAGAAGTGATTTGATGCACTTTTTATTTTTGAGTACGGAAACACATGAATTATAAAGCAGGCTTCAATTTAGGGATAGGATCAAGCAGAGATGTTCACAAATCACAAAATATGAGTCCGAGTCAAGTCATGAGTCTTTAGGCTAGAGTCCGAGTCAAGCCACGAGTCAATATAATATACACAAAACATATACTGTATTTGAAATGTAGTGTAGAAATAAACAAATAATATTTCAGTTCAAATAAAAAAAAAACCCCAACAGATTAGCAACTGCATTTTGCCGTTTTACTTAGTGCCATTACTTTCCTAGTCATTGTTTAAATGAATGTAATATCTACAGTATAACAAGAAGGCACCAGTTAAAAGCTTAAACTGAAACATTTTGTTTTCACTGCAAAACAAAAACGCACGATAAATCACAGCACAGCGGCCAAAATCAAAAACACAGCAAAAAAAAAAATCACTGCTTACCTTAACTTATGTTCTTCCAGATGCTATTAAATTTATAACCGTGTGTTGTCCCATTAGGAATATAATCCGTTATTTTGTAAATGTGTGCTTATAATTAAAAACCTCCAAACTTTTCTCGGTTGTGAAGTAAAACACAAACTCGTTAGAAAGCCAATCAAGCGTTTCACTGACATCATCTGTGTGACGCAAACAAAAAATTTAAATCAGATCACAATCTGATTGATTCAGAAAATGGTATGTGAACCATTAGCGCCAATACTGTAGGAGTGTTCCATTCACCCCAGTTGTTTCTGTGAAGTGCACTATGTAGGGTATTCCACCATTTTAAGTGAGATTCCAATCCAAAGGTAACAAAAATGTGTAGGGAGCGATGCTATCACCACGCCGTAAGCTGGCTGTAACATTTACCCATTGCGTGCATTGCGGGTTAAGACGGCCAGAGCATTATTAGAGAGCAGAATATTTATTATATATATATATATATAAATAATTGTCACACGTAACTAATGTTAACACATGCTGACGGAGTGACTCTTGTTGTTCACAATTTTTTTGCTAGTCATGAGTCGAGTCCGAGTTGTTTGAAACAAGTCCGAGTCGAGTCTGAAGTCGCTGTGTGTGCGACTTATGTGCGACTCGGACTCGAGCCGCAGACTGGAGTGCCCATCTCTGGGATCAAGTTCTTTTGTAATACTGAAGTGGACATAACTAGGCACACACTATGCAGTTTGGGCCTACAGGACACTCACTAGCTTGTCTCGAAACTATTAAACATGGGGACATTCCTGATTTGGATTGATCAAAGCCACCAGGGCATTTTGGTTTCCAGCATATAATTAAACACACCAGGGTAATCAAAGCGCAATGAGGTACTGGCATAATTACAAGGCAATTTAAAGAAATACTAGGGAATGTACGGCGAAAAATAAACATTGGGTCCAACACTATAGAGATCAAGATCAAACACACTTCAAAGACAAAAGGTAAGCCTTTCTCCCTAATTTACATTTCATTCATTAGAAAGTCTTTGAACAAACTCAAACATGCACCTAATTACCCAAAGGTTAAGGGGTTGGAACTGAGTGGCCCAACAACAGAGCTCTGACTGTCCTCGGAATTTGAAGTCACAACAGTCCAGTCACTAGGGTACAGCTTTAACCTCTGAGCTACCACCTCTTTAATAAAAATGCCAGCTAAAATGTGCTCATGTTAAACTATGACCTGTTTTTCCTCTAGACATGAACTAGACAGCCCACAACCCTGAAAAAGGGGAGGCGACCAATTAGTTTCCAGTTTGCTCTGGCATAATGCCAACCAGAACCACATCAATTTATAACATCAACTTGATGTAGACAGCACTAAAAGCCTCAGTGTAGCACAAATGGGTCACTGACTTATCACACTATCATTGTTTCATTTAGTTTAATCAAATGGTTAGAGAAACAGAAAGAGATGTAGACTGAATAAAATTATTATATTAAAGGAGATTACTTCTGGGAGGTAGATCCAGTATTAAAATTCCAGGAATTACAGGATTCAGAAATAAAAAGTAATAACTTCACCAGAAAGAAAAAGTTAATAACAATGCTCAGCTAATTTTTTGTTCGCACTTATTTTAAATAATCTAGTCAGCCAAGTAATACATACACCGACCAGGCATCACATTATGACCGCTGACAGGTGAAGTGAATAAACGATTATCTCCTTATCACGGCACCCGTTAGTGGGTGGGATATATTAGGCAGCAAGTGAACGTTTTATCTTTAGGTAAGTTAATGTGTTAGAAGCAGGACAAATAGATGGATTTGAGCGAGTTTGACAAGGGCCAAATTGTGCTGGCTAGACGACTGGATCAGAGCATCTCCAAAAATGCAGCTCTTGTGGGGTGTTCCCGCTCTGCAGTGGTCAGTATCTATCAAAAGTGGTCCAAGGTCTGTGTGGTCCGATCCAACAGACGACCTACTATAGCTCAAATTGCTGAAGAAGTTAATGCTGGTTCTGATAGAAAGGTGTCAGAATACACAGTGCATCACAGTTTGTTGCGTATGGGACTGCACAGCCGCAGACCAGTCAGGGTGCCCAAGCTGACCCCTGTCCACCGCCGACAGCAGCAACAATGGGCATGGGAATTGGATCTGAACCACAGAGCAATGGAAGAAGGTGGCCTGGTCTGATGAATCACGTTTTATTTTACATCACATGGATGGCCGGGTGCGTGTGTGACGCTTATCTGAGGAACACATGCACCAGGATGCACTATGGGAGGAAGGCAAGCTGGCGGAGGCAGTGTGATGCTCTGGGTAATGTTCTGCTGGGAAACCCTGGGTCCTGCCATCCATGTGGATGTTACTTTGGCACGTACCACCTACCTAAGCATTATTGCTGGGCGACACGGTGGCTAAGTGGGTAGCACTGTTGCCTCACAGCAAGAAGGTCCTGGGTTCAATCCCCAGGTGGGGCGGTCTGGGTCCTGTCTGTGTGGAGTTTGCATGTTCTCCCCATGTCCGCATGGGTTTCCTCCAGGTGCTCCGGTTTCCTCCCACAGTCCAAAGACATGTAAGTGAGGTGAATTGGAGACACTAAATTGTCCAAGACTGTGTCTGATATAACCTTGTGAACTGATGAATCTTGTGTAATGAGTAACTACCGTTCCTGTCATGAATGTAACCAAAGTGTAAAACATGACGTTAAAATCCTAATAAAACAAACAAACTAACTAAGCATTGTTGCAGACCATGTACACCCTTTCGTGGAAATGCTATTCCCAGGTGGCTGTGGCCTCTTTCAGCAGGATAATGCGCCCTGCCACAAAGCAAAAATGCTTCAGGAATGGTTTGAGGAGCACAACAAGTTTGAGGTGTTGACTTGGCCTCCAAATTCTTCAGATCTTAATCCAATCGACTGGACATGCTGGACAAACAAGTCCGATCCATGAAGGCCCCACCTTGCGACTTACAGAAGTTAAAGGATCTGCTGCTAACATACCACGGCACACCTTCAGGGGTATAGTGGAGTCCATGCCTCGACGGGTCATGGCTGTTTTGGCAGCAAAAGGGGGACCAACACTATATTAGGACGGTGGTCATAATGTTATGCCTGATCGGTGTATATTTGATGTTTTAAATGCTAATGTTTTAATCACAGCTTTTAGGCATCATGGGATGGGTCTTTTACATTGCTGTTGGGTGAATTTATGTCACTCCAGATGCAAAAATGCAAGCAGCTCAGATTTGTTCGATGGCTTGAGGCCAACCATCTGGAGAATTGGCTGACCAATTCACACACTAGGCCACTATCCACAACTTGATCGACCAGGTCGTGTGGAATGGATCACTGTCCTGCGAGAGAAAAAAACTATCCCCAGAGTTGGGGAACATTGTCAAAGCAGAAGGTAGCAAGTTTTCTTTTAGGATAACCTTCTATCAGCCATGCTCCATCAAATTTCACATTAGACTAGGTGTGGGGTCATGCTGAAAATTAGACTCTGAGAAGATGACCTTCCTCCAGTCATTTCATAAACCTCAGCTGGGTTCAGAAGCTCAGCTTCTCACTTCTACCTTTGCCTAACTTCAGCCCTGTCCGTAGAAGACCATTTTAAACCATACTCGCCAGGCACTTTAACCTAGCTGCTATTTGCCATATTTTAACTTTATAGGTTACTAGTACTATGGTTGTTGTGACATGTAAATGAGTGGGCGATCATCCTAGTCAGTGCAGAGTTGTCGCCTACTGCCATTCTGTAGCTTTGTTGTCCTCATTCCCTGCTGCCTGACCTTTTTGTTATGAACCACCATCATTGGAATTTTAAATTTTGCATCCCTCAATCCTTTTTCTCAAAAACGTCAGTTACTTTTAAGGTACTACTAACACTGTTTGCATCACCCAGTTAGTCCTATTGCAATATGGTAGTGATGACCAGCAGTGGTTTTTTAAACTTTATCTTGTTAAATAAGATTGGGTTCAGGTGTCATTACATCAGTAACTCATTAAGTGAAATAAGGCATGTATGTATTAGTTGAATGATACTGCAAATGAACAAAGAACAAGAATGATGTATTTTACAGTAGCGAGATATTTTGTTAATACCGCTGTGTCACAGTTTTCAAACCCCTATTTAATACTGCTGATCTTAAAACCTACTGATAGTTTGCAGTGGGTTGCAACATTATGAAACTATTGGAAACCAATTGTTTCATGGTTCTTCCATTTCAAGATTACTGAGGCCACTATGGTCCTGAAAACACTCTAAGCCTTAGATATCTTTATCTAATCTTTATCTTAACTTCACTCATGTCTTGACCTATGAATGTGATGGTTGAGTCCTCAAACAATGGCTGTGGGGTGAGTGGGTTATATGGGAGTGTGGTGTTGGTGATGGAGTGGGGGAGTACCGCTGCAGGTGTCGAGGGAGAGTGACATGCTGAATATGCTATTCAGCTGAATATGAATTTATTGATCTGCTTCATGCCAGCCCACACCTGCTTGGCATTTTTTGCTGAAGGCTTCCCTTCTGTAGGCCTCTTTGTTTTCCCTCAGTCTTACTTTCAGATTCTTCTCACACTCCTCATTTGTTCTGTCCTTTTGCCTAAATTACTGTTCTTTTTTGTCGATTTTGATTGCAGAGATTTACAGACAGTTCTCTGGGCTGCATTTTGGGCCCTTATAGACCCAAAATGTTTAATTATTTGAAATTGCAACAAGTGGTTCTAGACACATCTCAAAGATAATCTAATTAAACAGAATGTACCTGACCCTAATTTGGAGTGCTAAAGTGTTTAAATAGTTTTATGAACACAAAATTTCACTTTCTTATTATTGGGGATTAAGTGCTATTTGCATTCAAGGCGACAGAGTGGCTTGGTGGGTAGTGTGAGCGGATGTTATTTGGGTGGTGGACCACTTTCAGTACTGCACTGGTACAAACATGGTATTGTGTGCTGTACTGGTATAAGGAGTAGTGGTGCACTGCATATGGAATGTCGCTCTATGTGTATTTTTCCATTAAGGATTAATGCTTAACAAATCAAAACCATTTCACTGTGTTTAATCTTGAGGCCAATCACATTTAATAGTCAAGCTATTAAACCATTACAACAGGAAACTTGCAAGGTAATTACCAGGAAGTTAGCTAATCTGCTAACTGTTTGACTTTTAGGTATGTGCCAGCATTACATTTTATTACATTTATTACATTTATTACATTTAAATAACATACAGCATTTAGAAAACTCTCTTATCCAACATGACCTAGAGAAGTGCTAGATTTCTTTACTTTAGTACAAAAACACAATGGGCTAAGAACACATCTGCCAAACCCTGTTAGAATAAAAGTACAGGTAGAACATTTTTTGATGTTCTACCTTTGAAGAAGGATAAATAACTATGTAAATGCTTTATAAACAGGTGGGTGTTTAATTATCTTTTGAAGACAGTGCAGGACTCAGTTATGGAGCCCCTTAGGGGTCACTAACGGGAAAAAAAATATGTGAAAAGTAAAATCCGTACCCTCAGTTTAGTAATCCGTACATACGGATTTGTAAACTGTACCCTTCCGTTTAGCAAAACTGTACCCACAGATATGTAAATCGTACTCTCAGATTTAAAATCATGCTATCTGCACTTAAGGTTTTACTGTCCGTCAAAACCCTGTTTTACGGTAATACAGTTGCGAAACATTGAAAAGGGTAAAGCATCTCTTTACAGCTTAATATACATATAACCTACCGAGTCCTGATGCACAAAAATTTACCAGAAAGAAAAGTGTGTTACAACCTATATGTAGATCTAAAAAATTGGAAATTCAGACCTTCTCTGTTATTAATAAAATCTATGCATTTTTACTAAACTACTAAACCGTGGGTACTGTTAACAAATCCGTACGTACGAATTACTAAACCGAGGGTACGGATTTTGCTCTTCACATATTTTTTTCGTTAGTGACCCCTAAGGGGGAGCCTCAGTTGTTTGAACAGTCAGGGGAAGTTTATTTCACCACCTGGGTTCTAGTAAAGAAAATACCCTTGATGCCTGTCCTCCTCCTGTTCTGATGGCTGGATGCAGACGAGCTAGACTTGTGGCTCAAACGCAGTGTGGTACAGAATAAGGTTTGAGAAGTTCCCCAAGGTAGGTCGGACTGATCTATTTTTGACCTTGTAGGCAAGCATCGTTGTTTTGAGCTGATTGCAGACTGCTACAGGAAGCAAGTGAACTGAGTGCAGCAGTGGGGTGATGTGGCAGCATTTGGGTTAATTGAAAATTGGTGGGCAGCTGCATTTTGAATCGGTGGACATGGAAAGACCAGCCAGGAGGGAGCTGCAGTAATCCAGCCTCGGCATGGTAAGTGAAACTTAATGGACAAAAGTATGTGGACATTTTAACTAATCAACTGAAAAGAGGTTAAGAAAATCAATTTTATAAAATAAGTGTTTTTTGGTGATTTTTCTTCCTGTGGTTTTTTTTAAAATTATTTTGGACTTGTAGTGTTTATCTAATAGATCTTATTCAGGTACCTGCTACTACAGTTGTGTCGGCAAGACAATGCACATACACTTGATGATTGGACTTGACAGGAAGCTTTTAAAAAAGAAAGAAAAATAGCTTTATGACACCAAGTAATTTTCTTTACGGAGACCAACTGTCCATGTCTTAATGGATCCCAGAGCAAAACAAACCTGCAGTTACCTACGTTACATTCATCATGAGGAGAGATGAGTGAGGGATGAATGTGGCCTAAAAAAGAATCCTGCTGCAGGATTAAGCAAAGAGCAGAGTGATTTACAGCTATAAATAATTCCAGCCCAACGACGGACTTAGCTGTGTTGTGTGTCAGATGGTGAAGCCGTTCCTAGCCCTTCCCACTCTCACCGAGCTTGGCTGACTAATTTTGGAGGAGTTTAGTCTGGTAAATTAACCAGCATTGCTGTCAGCAATAATTACTCTGATGAAAATATGTGATGTCGTGCTGGGTTTAAAAGCAGTCAAACCTGATGTAGCATTAACATAATGACCCCCCACAACCCAATCAATCAAACGATTTGTTTTGCTTTATACAGGAATACAAACATTCAAGGTTTGCTGCAAACTATTTGAAACTGGCCTTACTGGGTTGGTTGGCAAAATTACACATCAATCAGCTAAGCTTAGAATACTAATCATTTTTAAGGGGTGATAAGCAGATGTAAAGTAATTGACAGTGTGTGTGTGTGTGTGTATGTGTGTGTATATTTACACACACACACACACACACACATATATATATATATATATATATATAGATATATATACTGTATATACACATACTCTATATACATATATGCAAACATGTACATACAGTGGTACCTTGTAACGCAACGTCCCCTAAACTCAAACTTTTTGAAACACCCTTCAAGTAATTTGTACCCCTAAACTCAACATGTGTGCGACCAGCTTGAGCGGTGCAATAAAAGGTCATCAAAGTGCGAATATGAGACGAATCTACATTTGTGTAGGATAACTGTCAAATACACTCTGAAAGCTGCACATGTACCTGTGTTTGTATGGATTTTCCTCAATTTTTCACTTTTGTGTTACAGTTTTCCAAGAGAGTCTAAAAAGCTTACTGCTAAAAAAAATAAAAAATCTAACGTGATTTAACGTATTAAAAGAAACTCTCTTAATTATTACTGCTCATAAGTTATCTCCATGATTAAGAAGCATAAGGAAACAATAAAAAAGTTAAGGTAAAGTGCAGGGTTTATTGTTTTTTTTTATAGATTTTTATTGTAATTAGTGTTTTTTATATTATAAAAATTATTATTTATAATATTTTCAGTGTTTAAGTGTCAAAAACAACCCCATTATTTTAAATAAGCCTAAAATATATACAGTTCCACACGACCATGGAACACATTAACAGGTTTCCCATACATCTTTACGGGAAAAAATACCTTAAAACTCAACGCCCTTTAAAAATCAACACCACTCCAAGAACCAAGTGACGCTGAGTTTCAAGGTATCACTGTATTTTATATATTATTAAATTTAAAATCATATATTTATTCGACTACTATTATACTAAAATCTCCAGGGCCTACAATCAAAATCCTGAAATGTACAGAATTTTGGGTAGTGTTTATCACATTTTTAATACCTAATCGTATACACTAGGGCTGCAACGATTAGTCGACGTAATCGATAACGTCGACTATAAAAATTTGTCGACGTGGAATTGCATTGTCGACGCGTCGTTATTATTGCAATGCACTAAAGGAACTGCAGGGGGCGCAGCATCGCTTCCATGGCGCAGCGGGGAGTTTATGAAGACAGAGAGGCAAAGATAAAGAGACTGAAACTTTCTAAAGTATTTCAGCCAAAATAACCCAAAGAAATGAGCTGGACGCAGACACTACAAAGCAGAGTTAAGGTTTCACACCAGCACTACGGTGAAATGCCTTGCAGCAAAGTTTTTACACCGCTTTGTGCTTTAACCAACGTAGTTAATGTTTGTTAATGCTACTACTACTTGTCGGAAAACTATCTAAGAGTTCGCTAGTTTTCAGGTTTGTTAGCTAGCTAACGCATTAAGTGCAATAGTTAATCAGTCATTTATATGAGTAACGTTATATAACTTAACATCATAGCCTAACGTTACCCTGTCTCGTCTTCCATATTTTTGCTCTCGTTAATGAGAGCACTGATTCTAAATAATAAGCCTCCTCTACTTAATGATAGCTAGTTAGCTCAGCAGATAATTCAGTTAAGATATTTAACCTGTTATGGTTTAGTTGGCATAGCCAGTACACTATTTGTAATAAACTATGATACATAGCCTTCAGTTTGTGATAATTAATACAGCTTTCTCGTTTGCTCTTTCTATTAATAGCACTAAGCAATGGAGTGTGGATGAGAAGAGAAGTTCATGCACCCCTCAAATGGCTGAGGTCTTCACAGACAGCATTCACATGTTTCTCAACGACATGTTATAAATGTTTTTTGACTTCCAGAGTGATAACTTCTGAAACATAACAGCTTCTAATGCTGTTCAAAGCTTTCATATTAAATTGAATTTTTTTATTGTGATTGTGTATTAATGTTTCAAATATATTTAATTAAACTATCAAGCTTAAGTTTCATATTCATGTTTCATGGGTCATTATTTTAATTTGATATTGGAACTTAAATAACATAACAGGTTTTTGTTATGTTAAGGCAGAGATGGAGGGTATGACATAAATAATCGTTGACTAGTCGACTAATCGAAAAAATAATCGTCAGATTAGTCGACTACTAAAATAATCGTTAGTTGCAGCCCTAGTATACACTATGTAACAAAAAGTATGTGAACAGCCCTCAAAATTCTTATGCTTTAGCCAAACCTATTGCAACAAGTGGACAACATAATAATATAAATTACACGCTGCCTACTTTGTGGCCACAGTATAGTAAAAACCTTTTGCAGTTTTAGCACAAGGCCCACAAAGATATCAGTGCCTGACCATAAAAATGCCATATTGAATATGCACAAATTCCCACAAACATACAGCCATCCCAAAAGAAAAAAATAGAATGAATGTGAGGGTTGGTTTCGAAACAGTATGTCTAACAAGCTCACTGTCAGGTGTTTGATTCTACACTCAGTGTCCATTTAATCAGCTCCACTTACCATATAGAAGCACTTTGTAGTTCTACAATTACTGACTGTAGTCCATCTGTTTCTCTGAATGCTGTGTTAGCCTCCTTTCACGCTGTTCTTCAATGGTCAGGACCCCCACAAGACCACTACAGAGTAGATATAATTTGGGTGGTGGATCATTCTAAGCACTGCAGTGACACTGACATGGTGGTGGTGTGTTAGTGTGTGTTGTGCTGGTATGAGTGGATAAGACACAGCAATGCTGATGGAGTTTTTAAACAGCTCACGGTCACTGCTGGACTGAGAATAGTCCACCAACCAAAAACATCCAGCCAACAGCGCCTCATAGACAGCGTCCTGTGACCACTGATGAAGGTCTAGAAGATAACCAACTCAAACAGCAGCAATAGATGAGCGATCGTCTCTGACTTTACATCTACAAGGTGGACCAACTAGGTAGGAGTGTCTAATAGAGTGGACAGTGAGTGGACATGGTATTTAAAAACTCCAACAGCGCTGCTGTGTCTAATCCACTCATACCAGCACAACACACACTAACACACCACCACCATGTCAGAGTCACTGCAGTGCTGAGAATGATCCACCACCTGTGGGGGTCCTAACCATTGAAGAACAGCATAAAAAGGGGCTAACAAAGCATGTAAAGAAACAGATAGACTTCAGTCAGTAATTGTAGAACTACAAGTGCATCTATATGGTAAGTGGAGCTGATAAAATGGACAGTGAGTGTAGAAACAAGGAGGTGGTTTTAATGTTATGGCTGATCGGTGTATAGTAGCTATAAGCCAAATATATTATTGTTATTAACAGGGACCTACAGCAACACTGTCCAAGTTAAAACTGTGTTTATTGATTAATTTATTTGAGTTTTTAAGCCATGTTTAACACATATGTGTCGTATAATGGCAAAATAGATATTATGTTTCTTAAAGTCATGCTAAAAAATGAAAATAAAATGACAAAACCCAAAATAAAATCCTTATAAAGATTGTATGAATCAATGTAATGTAAATACGTTCATTCTCCTGGGAGGTTGGTTGCCATCAGGACCTTGTTTCTGAACCTAATGGGTGTGGTTATGAGATATCTGTATGACTGATATGGGCGGACAGAAGGGTAAAAAATAAAAAAAGCCACTTACAAAACAATCGCAAATAAATAAGAGGGAAAAGAAGAGAAGAGAAGAAGTGGATAGAATAAAGATGACAGGCTGCTCTGGTCGTCTGCGACAACTCACTTCTAAGAAATAGAAGCACACCAACTGGCTAATTCTGCAAGTAATGTGGGTTTACAGACAGGGTTCGCTCTGAAAACAGGATACCACACCCCCTCTGGGGCAATCCTCTCTCCAAGGGCGGTTCTGAGGCCCAAAAATGCCACAACACTGGATGAGCTCCCAGAAAGATATAAACGAACTGGCATTGAGGCCAGCAAAAAAACTGTACCAGACCAAGCAGCCCAGGAATTGCGGCTTCAGAGTAAAGCAGGTTTGCCAACAGAGGAGCTGGCAAGAGTGAAAGGCAGTAACCTTAAAGCTGAAAAGAATAACAAGACACAGTAAGAACTAAGAGACACATTAATCATTTGCTTCTTTATGCTCCCTCTGCCGGCCAAAATGGAAATGCAGAAGGACACGACTCTTAACTTGGAGCAGCAGCCATGCTTCAGCTGACATGATTGTAGCCATGCTTCAGCTAACATGATTGTAGCCTACCTAGGCACCCTCCTGAACTATCATATGAACTAAATATAACAGCACATAAGCTCAATGCCTTTCAAAACAGTTATGCCATTGGATGCCACCTTTCAAACAATTCATTAATTTTCTGATCTGCTATGGCTGTCCCAGCTGAAACAAATGATCTGGACGGATAAAAGATGGTAATGCTAGATACGAACCCTAATTTTCAGAGAGTTGTGACAGTATGCAAATAAAAATATTCCACTTTAGCAGGCAGCTGAGTGCCATCTAGTGGGCACAATTGACAGTGCCTGCAGCAGAGTCAAACTGGCCACAGTGTCTGCTGGGTGGGGAAATGACCGGAAATGAGTGGGTGAGGTCTTCAAACGCTTTGCAAGGACCCTGGTTAGCGGATACAGGCTGTGCAGAAGCACGGGTTTAAAGAAGGGGTCCGCTAGGGGGCACGTGAGCAGCAATATACCCCCCTTGAATGCTATCAGGGATCCACAGCAGCAGAAAATGCATAAATAAATAGAAAACAATTCCACTTTTGACCTTTATTCAAATTAGAATGGTACAACGACAAAATATCCTAAAGATTTCAGTAATTTCACCTCTACTGTGCATAATATTATTGCAAGATTCTGAGAATTCCACTGCTGAATAGCCACGGCCTTAGATCTCCCAGAATGCAATGCATTTCAAAACAGGCATACTTCTCTGATGGATATCACCACATAAATCCTGGAATAATTTGACCGACACTTGTGAATGCAGCAACAAACACTACTTATTGACAAAACAAGTCTAAGATAAGCCTGAACTATACACAGCAGAAGTCAGAACAATGTCTCTGTAAATGAGCTCATCTAAACTGGACTGATGTGCAGTGAAAATGTGTATAGTGATGTCAACCTACCCATTAGTACTACTTTTAACTTCTACCATATTGGTCAATAGTGGTGCAACAATAGACAAATTCATCTATTTAATGCATATTATACTGTAGCTACACCATGATATGATACAACACATAATAAACACCTATTATTAGGCCTTTTTTCGTGTAATATGCGATATGCTGTGAAATTCAAGGTTTGTATTTAGTGATTTCACGCTTTTCATTCATGTAGCCTTCAAGTGTCCTACGTTTACAAAAGCAATAAGCCACGAGAGACTGTGCGTTACTGCGATTTTATCACGGGGAATGACGTTTTTGGCGCGAAGCGGAGTGCCTAAAACTTCTTTCCCCGTGATAAAATCATAGCAGTGGCTTATTGCTTTTATAAAACGGCGGTCAACATAAAATACAATAAATACAACAATGTTTAATTCATAAATGTATTTATTGTGTATAAACTTACAATAAAGCATTCTTCTGCGACGCAAGGTAGTTCGATTAACAGTGTTGCTAGGCAACATGAGGGCGAACATAACATTAACTTTTTCTTTTCAGTGGCGTATTAATATGGGATGATGTGAGGTGGTCCTAGGTTTGCGTTTATCAGGGATTTTACAACGGCTTCGAACGCGGCTCAGCCAGTCAGATTTTAGGACCGGAACTATCCGTTTTATAATGGTTAATTTGCACTTTGAGGCGGTCCTAGTTTAACCGAGCCTCTTTAGAGTTTGCCGAGTTTATAAATTAAGAAATAAATGTACATAGACAAACTATCGAGAGCATAATACTTTACTGGCTTGTTCTTTTGAGACGCAGGACAGACTACAGAGAGATGATCACATGTGTAGAGAAGCACACTTTCTCATTGATTATGGAATTCCTAAAGGGAATGCACTCAATACTAGGGCTGCAGCTATCAATTATTTTTGTAATCAAGTATTCTACCGATTATTCCAGTGATTAATCAAGTAATCGGATAAGAAATGCTTTTGATGATGGCATTTTTAAGTATGCAAATATAGCATACCTGCATACTGAAAGATTTCGGAGTAGCCCTTGTCTTCTTCACATCACCTGCCCAAAGTGTGAATGCATTGTGCAAAACTAAAAGTCATCCGTGCGAAACAACATGAGATGTACATAGTTGGATTATATGGATTAAACGACACTTTGATGCGAAAAATTTGAATTGATGATTTTTAGTAATCAAATTACTCAAGTTTCTCGAGAAATCGTTTCAGCCCTACTCAGTACGTAAACACATACATCAAACCCTGTCAGCACACTACACCACAGAAAAGTCTGTTATACAAGCAATCCTACGGCAATTCAGTCAGCAATCAGGTAGTCAAAATGTCTAAGATGTTGAAGTCTAAAGCAGCTAAAAACACAACTTAGGTAATTGAGTTTGGAAAACTTTCAACCAATTCTGTAGACGCGGGGGGTGTCAAAACACGGACAAGTTTTTTTATATTTGAAACGGAGCCCCACACCATCGCTGGATGTTCTAGGTTCACATACAACTATTAAGGTAGGTTGTCCTGTATATTGTAGCTTCCATTACTTTTTATCATTTAATTTATGAGTGTTATTTAATGACTGTCGTGAAATGTGGCACTTTTCTTTAAAAATCTGTGAAACCTGTGATTTTTTAAAAACAAGGATGGTGAAATTAAGCACATTTTCCTGTGAATTTAGTAGGGATCCTACCCATTATATACTAGTGCATGCAGAACAGGTCCAATAAAGTCCATGCTACTACATGTTTAAATGACCTGGTGTTTAGCAACTCCCAACATGGCATGAGTGTATGATGATTTCGGAGGTCATGTTTAAAAGAATACATATGGTAATGTATTAATGCTAAGTGTTTATTATGTGAAGCATTTAAAATGATCATGCAGTGCTTGGTACACAGTGCAGTCAGATTGTAGCAGACCCCCATTTGATGGCAGACAAGATAAAGCTGAAGAATTCAAGCAGCGGGCGGAAATAACACAGGAAACGAACAAAGCAATGGAATGAAAAAGGCAGAGGAGGAGATGACAAACAAATTTCCAGAAAGGATGCCAGACAAATGTTATAGTTCATACAAACACATCAGATGTTGATGGACAAAGCTGATTGGCACCTTCTTTGAATCTATGTGTTTCAGCCAAAGCAGTTGCAATAAATCCATAATATAATAAGGAAACTGATTTAAACTGATTGTACTTTGCCGCAATTGTTTAGGGAAGGCCCTTTCCTGCTTCTCAGTTTCTGTATGACTGTGCCCCTGTGCACAAAGCAAGGTCTATAGAAACATAAAGAAAAGCTTGGTTTAAAGAAACTCTAGCGGCCAACATCAATTTCCCACAGAGAAGCTTTCTCAGAAAAGTGGTTGTTGTAATAAATATACAAAAAGAGAGACCTGAGTGAAATACAGTACAATGTTTTTAAAACATATTTTTTAGTGGCTTCAGATAAAGAGTAAATAAAAAAGTGTACTTACTTTCCAATGTTTTCAGGAAGTGCATGTAACGAAATGTCGTTGATGGAAAGGCATGCTAGATTCCGTAATTCAGCAAAACTCTCTGGCAACCTAAAACAAAGAGGTATGTTTATTCCTTTGCTGAAAACCTGGTAGCATAAACACTTATACCCACACTATATAATGCAGAAACAATACTCCAAACTATTTATGCAATACAGGTTATAAAATGTATTTATTTGTTTATTAGGAGTTTAACATCATGTTTTACACTTTGGTTACATTCATGACAGGATCAGTAGTTACTGGTTACACAAGATTCATGTTGAGTGAGTTGAATGATTTGCAATGCAACGTTGGTATTATGTTTTGTAGAGAACGTTAGGGTCAGAAATACTGTAAAACGTGTGTGTGTGCTGATGTATTCTGAAAGAAACTATATTATGCCCCTGTACCACATTTTACAACGTCTTCCCTGCCAGGCGCCCGAGTGATATCCAGATATTTAGCATGCTACATATCTATCGTCAAGCCCTACCACTTCCAGGTTGCTGCTGTTGGGCCCTTGAGGAAGGCCCTTAAACCTCAATTGCTTAGATTGTATACTGTCACAGTTATGTAAGTCGCTTTGGATAAAGGCGTCTGCTAAATGCTGAAAATGACAAAATGACAGAATGACAGCCGAGTTTCGATCGCCGAGCAAACGCCGAGTTGCTTCCAAGCTACCAAATAAGATTCCTTTATTGATCCCCATGGGGGAGTGTTACAGCAGCTCCAGTACAGTGTAAGTAGTAAATAGAGTAAATAAAAGAGTAGAATAAAATAAAAATAATAATTATGAAAAAATATTAACAATGAAATGCAATTACTATTATACAGCTGTAATAGTAATTGCATTTCATTGTTAATATTTTTTAATATTTTTTAAATCTAGTGGCAACCAGTCCACGAGCAAAAATCAGGGCAAAAATCATGTAGTGTGAACTAGGCATTAGTCAACAGTGGCTTCCGCCTTGGCATTTTTGGCCATGATGATGAATCAGGACACCATGAAGGTGCCACTAAACTTCTGCCAAAATACTTAGGAAATTCAGAACTTCTGAAAAAAGACAAATCATTCCACATAAAATTCTAAATTAGCCTGGACAAAAAGATAAACACCTTCTTAAAACTGCAAGAAATAATTGGATTGCAATTGTGATGCTATATTGAGTTGTACCGAAAGATGTGGCCAGAAAAGGTGCTGGAAAAAATAAAAATTACACTTTCAACCAGTATAAATGGCAAAAAGTTACTCCATCTCTGAGTCTGTATGTACCACACTGAGCATGGAAAAAAACGAAGGCCAAAGAATTGTCAGAGGGTGACAGAATTAAAATTCTAAAAAGCATGGACAAACTCAAGGCTACAAGGATCATGTTCTTGCATCCACTGTGTGCAACATCATTAAAAAAGTTTACATCCCATATCACTGGAACTGACCTCCCTGAAAGTGGACGGTACAGCAAATTGATGAATAAATGCAAAAACCTCAATCGACCTCCAAACAAATTCAAACTGACTTGCAGACAGGATACAACAGTGTCAGTTGCACCATTTATCACAATCTGAATAAAATAAAATGCTTAAAAAGAGACCCAGGAGAACCTCATTACTGACACAGAGACATAAAAAAGCCAGACTAAAGTTTGTCACGTCTTACCAGAGGACACCATAATCAATCTGGTTTAATGGTCAGATGAGACCAAAACAGAGCTTTTTTGATGAAGCTCATGATAGTACCATTTACAGAAAATTAAATAAGGGCTTCGAAGAACAGAACATAGTCTATTTTTATGTATGTCTTACATAAAATGTAAATATAACGTCTTATTGCTTTAATATGAAGGGATTCTTTATCATGAGAAAGTTATAAGGGTTAAATAATACAAAAAGATGCACATCGAAAATGATAACATAATATCAGTAATCTCTTTTGCTGATATAAACACTGCAACACTAGGAACTACACACAATGGTCATGTCCATGAAAATAGGAATGCCCTAAAAACATGGTTTGTGAAGCTGCTGCTTACAGTTTAAAGCAAATACAACCACAAATCAGAAAAAGTTGGGACAGCATGGAAAATACAAGTAAAATAAAAATGCAGTGTTTCTTACATTTACTTAGAATTTTATTTGATTGCAGACAGTTTGAACCCAAGATATTTCACGTCTGCTCAACCATTTCATTTGTTAATATACCTCCATTCTTGCATTTCAGGCCTGCAACACATTCCAAAAAAAGTTGGGACGGGGGCAATTTAAGGCTAGTAATGAGGTGTAAAAACTAAATAATGATGTGATTCCAAACAGTTGTCCCAACCTTTTCTGATTTGGGGTTGTATATTAAGGTAGAACCCTTGCTTGTTGTAAGCATTTTACTACAAGTTAAATTTATCGATATGAACTAAGCAACTACACATGAATGTGATTTGTTTGTTTGTTGTTGTTTTGAAATAAAAATCTTTCCTCTGCAAAAAGCTGGCTCACATATCATTCAGCGGGGTCCATACAATGCATCCAGACAAGCTTTCACCATTCTAGTCATCTGACCTAAACCCTATGGAAAATCTGTGCAGCGTGGAGGAATCCAGGACCTTCTTGCTGTGAGGCGACACTGCTACCCACGGAGCCACTGTGCTTCCCCAGGGCTAAAGTAAAAGCTGTCTACATAGGTGCCATTAATTGTGAAAAGGTTTTGAGCGGGTGTTTCTGAAGCTGACTGTGTATGAGGAAATTAGAATATGACGGGTCTAAACCTGGAAGCGTAGAGCATTATACTGTAATCAAGCTGCATTCTGACACAGCAACAGAGCAGATAATCAGAAAATGAGACAAAATATATTCAGTGCCAAAGCAGTGTGAATAACCAATCAAGCCATTACTGCAGTATGAGTGTATCTATGGCTAAGCCCACATGCTCATTAGGGTTCTATTTATATTAAAAGTAATACAACATAACACAATCAGTGCAACAACGCTTACGCTGATCACTCAAAACTGAAAAATGCAGCAACCTCAAATTACAGCACACAGTCTTTGGGATCACAGTGTGAAAACTAATTAAAAAGAATACATACATTCACAGATTAAATATTAAACAAAACCAACATTTTAAACCCAATTTGCAGGATGCTGAATCAGGGTAAAAACAGCACTGGGGTTGAAAGGTCACAAATGAGAACCACAAAACTTCTGCTGCCCAAACACAAAAAAGTGGATGGAACAGGGATAGCGCAGAAATGAAGCTGGTTGTCACAATATGGCAAGCTGCTCAGAGCATTAGAGACAGTCAAGTTCTTTCCAGAACAAGCTGGGGACACCAAATGCACAACCGCACCAACAAATGTAGCCTACATCCAGCCCTGGTCCAAACATGAGGCCTGCTCCGGAAAGGGCCGCCATCTCTGGGAAAGCTTGCTCGTCCGGGATGTGATGTCAGCTGGGTTCCAAGGAAAAAAGTAGTGGCACCTAAATAGCAAAAAGTGGGCTAATTGAGCCGGCCATCACTAGACTGTATTCGCTTTTTATTAAAAAAAGCAGGTTGCCAATGGCTAAGCCGGTAAAATCTGTGAAGAAGAAACTGTGTTAGATAGAAACGCTTCCATCTGGAGCAAATTAACACTCAACGAGACGAAAGTGACCATCAGTTAAAAAGAACTGACACGTCAATCACCTGCCTCCCATCCCACTCTGTCGGCAATGAAAGGCAGAAGAACTTGAATTCGTAACTATGACAAGTCACTTCGACAGGTGAACCTAGAGCTGGGCGGTATGACGGTTCATTCGGTATACCGACTTTGATTCTACGTATGGTGTGGATTTTTCATATACCACTGTACCGTAGCACAGCTGTAGGCTTCAACAGGCAGTAAATGATAAAATATTGTTCGCTGCTAAAAGAGCTATGGAGTGTTGTGTAGATTAGATACAGCTCACTTGTTAACCAGGTAGTATTAGCATAACAGTGTTAACAGATGAGAGAGGTTTTTTCAATATGGTGAAAAAGAAAAAACAAAAACAGCAAAGGAATGAGCTCTGTCGGCATTTTAGAAGGTTTTATTTTTGTTCCGATATAGATTAAAACACTATACACTATACACTATACGGGTTGTCAGGGCACGGTTGTTGCAAAAAAGCAAGCGGTGGATCGACGTCACTACCAGAGCGAAAATACTTTTTTTGTATCTGTTGGTCCTGGATTTTGTAAAGTTGCTTTGAGACAATGTCTATTGTAAAAAGTGCTATATAAATAAAGTTGACTTGACTTGAGTTTAATTGCTATACTGACGTTGTACCAACAACACCGAAGCAAGCTGGAAGCGTAGAAATATAAAGTCGTCCACTTTTCGGACCTGTGATCAAGTTGTATAATCAGTGGAGTCATACCTCAGTATAACAGAGTATAACTGTGCACTTAATCAGTGATGACTGAAAGACTGCAAACATTGTTTTATTTGTCGAACATTCTGGTCTGCACTGGCACGGTTTTTACCTCCAGATGCAACCCTACTTATTTAATCAGGGCTTTGCACCAAAAGCAGACGGACAAGTGCAACTCTCGATGGCTGGGACATTTGGCTATCATTCGGCTAGCAGGAATGGGCTAGCATATTTTACCGCTGACCCAAACATTGTATAATAGGGCTTTAAATATCTGATGAACTATTTGTACACAGTTCAGATCTCCGGCTTATTTACACATGACAATGTGAAAAATCCAAACATTTTTAAGATCCTCTTTAATATGCATTGTGTGTGAATGCCAGATCCAGACTACAGTACTGCAATACTGTATCACACTACATACTTGCATGTTGAGGAAGCATATTTATTTATTTAGATGTTTTATGCAGTAAAATACGCTAGCACACCAGAGCTGGGATTTCTAATACATCGTATTGAATCTCAGCTCTGCCATCCGGCTGGGCTGGGCGGCCACATGGAACAATGATTGGCTATTGTTCAGGGATGGGATGACCCGGACCATAACTGGTGAAATTACGACCTCTGCTGGCTCACTGATGGCGCCTGCACAGGGCTGAGGAATAATGCTGATCAGGGTGTGGCTCTCCGTGCACAAGGCTAATCCGTATATGAACTTGCCTCGTGCAGGTGGAAAGGTGCAGTCGGTACTGCACACGTGTCGGAGGGGGCGTGTGTCAGTTTGCGAAGCTCCTCAGTCAGCAGTGGAGGGTTGTATCGGTAGAGGTGAAGCGTAACACAATCAGGGTAATTGGATACAACCAGATTAGGGGGGAAATTGGGGAAAAACCACCCTTACAAGATACAAGTGTGTTAAATGTGTGTGTCTAATGCTTCGTCTGGTGTAGACCACCTAATCAATACGTTTCGCTGGTTGTATTCTTACTTTGGTGGCATATTTCATGAAGTTTAGTTTCGCATTGTGTGTTCCATTCTATCTGCCACATATTTTTAATGTAGAAAGATGCAAGTGGTTTGACATCTGATGGGGGAAGTTTAAAGTCTGTTTTTTCATCTCCTGCTGTGTTCCGTGCTAATTGGTCTGCCTTTTGATTACCAGCAATGCTGCAGTGTCCCGGACTCAAGCAGAATCTTATGTCACAGTTAAGAAGCATATTGACAACATGCTTATTTATTTAATCATTAGGATTTTAATGTCATGTTTTACACACTTTGGTCACATTCATGACAGGACAGGTAATTAAGTAATCATCAGTTCATAAGTTTAAAGTTAAACACAGTCATGAACAATTTTGTATCTCCAATTCACTTCACTTGCATGTCTTTGGGTCTGTGAGAGGAAACCGGAGCTCCTGGAGGAAACCCACACAGAAAGAACCAGGACGACAACATGCTTATCAGACAACTCGCACAGGGTCAGTAGGCCAAGTCAGTTGTATTAACACACAGTTAGCTAGAACAGTTTACAGATTATGAGCAGCTGACTGTTGTTTTAACTTACAAGGAGTTTTTTTCTTACAGGAAAAAGTCTTTAAGCTGCTTTGTTTGGGGGAGGCCTCATAACTAGCAATAAATGATTTCAAATATGACTATAAAGTTCAAATGTAAAGTTGAAATAGAATAAGGAATAGCGTTGTTTTTCTGTCCCATCTGCTCTGAGAAATTAAATAGGCAATTTTCTTGAGTCTGGAAACTCCCAGCGGCGCTTTATCTCCCAAATGCGAACGTGCTGGACACAGAACAACCAGTAATTTACCATTTAATTCTAATGAGCAAGACTACAGATTCTGAGGAGTGTGTTGCTCCCATCTTGAAAAGTTGAAGATAAATGAATAAACAACTGATTGTTTCAATTCAATTTATAAAGATTTGTTCTTAGTGATGTGATGTGTAATTATTGGCTCATTTTAATAAGTAAGAGTGAAATAAAACTCTCCCGGGTTTATCGCTTATCTAAGAAAGAACACTTTATTAGTTTATAAACAGAAATGACACGGCGAGCTTTAAGGAAAAACGCATAATTATTCTCTAAACCCACTTCTAAGAAACTGATCATGAAAAGTGCACCAATGTTGCAGGACCAATAATGACTGCACCATGCAGGTGGTAGCACAAGTTAAAAGACTCGAGGTTTATCGGAGAAAAGGCAGTCTAGGATTTTTAATTGACTTCCTCCCATGCTTCATACAGACACAACTACATCACAAATCCACATTCACTAATGAATAGTCTGAAGGAGAGTAAAAAACAATCCCCAAAACTTTGGAATAACACAGACTATGTGCCTCCCTTTTGAACAGAAACAAGCCTATGCCTGGAACTAATGATTTCAGGAAGTGCTTAATACTAGGACTGGCACTGATCCAATACTCTGTATCGGTATTGGTCCGATATTGGCCCAAATCACTGGATCAGATATCGTAAGGAAAAAACGTGTAATCCGATTCCGATACTGTTGCTTAATGTAAATAAGGCCATTGTTTGTGTGTAAAGCAAATAACACACGAAAATATGTTCCACCAGACTGCCGTTTATTGCCAGCTCACTCTGCAACTGCCGTAACAAGGTGCATCTTGATAACATCATTAATATGTGCCACTGCTCTACAACTACTAGCGAGATGTGTCACATGAACGACAGCTCGAACGTAAGTGAAAACAAAAATGCTGCTAAATGTTCCGTGTGTAAAATTTCAAATTAAAAAAGCAGTTTTGCATAAGTGAGATGATGTAGGTTCTGTATTTATTCCTTTAGAATATTAGTTTCACAGTCTGAGCATTGTTATTTAGGTAGCTACTTTAACCATGGTGCATTGAGACATGTATTATTACTGCTTAGTTGTTTGAGAGGAGAAATTGACGGTATGGGATTGGTATCGGTATCGGCAGATACTCAATATACAGTATCTGTATCAGTAATGGACATAAAGAAGTGGTATTGAGCCAGCCCTACTTAATACATGTTTATTTATTTTTGATTGGATGATTAGCTGGAACCTATGGAGCCCCTAAGAGGGCCTTAGTTAAAAAAAAACTCCCACCTCCATTAAAGCTTTTGTGTTTTAGATACCCAGTCTACACTGAGTTTATTTAGTAGTTGTTTAAAACTCACAATAATTCGAGTTAATACAGGAGGACAAGTCAAGAGCAGTGATAATGACAGTGATGTCATAATCATTCATTCATTGTCTGTTTTACCACTGATTAATCCTGATATTGCGCAATGCAAAACATTTGTAAGAAAATGCATTTTTGCAAAGGAATGCCAGCTGTTAACTAGGAAACACATCGGGTCTGTCTGATAATTTTGTGAGATCTCTACATAGAGAGCATTTTATGTCATCCTATGCTCCCAAAAAGACGTCTGTCTCAATTCTTACATACCTTAAAATGCTGCCTACTGAGGTGCCTTAATTCTGCGTGATAATTTGAATGAATAACGAGGGAGCATCCGATGCTTTCTTAGCAGCGAAGGCAATCCCCAGCATTCAGTGCGGCACAACATTTCTCAGAAAAAAATTACAAATATGGCAGACAAATGTGGCGCAACGAATGAGTTCATTTCAAATGTAAATACATTCTTATTGACTTTTAATTTGTATAAAGGTGAACAAGTGTAATTTATTTGCAAATCAGTTTATCAGGCATGTCAGTGACAATTTAACCATTTTTGGTACACAAAGGGAGATGTTAGCTGGCATGCTAGTGGGTTGTGCCGCCTCAGCCCATTGGTTCAAATGGCCTGAGGATAACTGTGTTAGCTTAGTAAGCGCTGTCTAAGTAGTGCGTTTAAATAATTTGCCTTATGATGTCAATGACTTATTAGAATCCTCTCTACATAGGCAGCTGCCTAGGTAGGCAGTAGGCAGCAAGTCAGCTCACTAGGTTTTCACACAGACCCATTGTCATTACCTCTTCTTTTTTAACCATGGGCCCTTAGGAGCTGCAAAGGATCATAACATTATATTAAATACTAAAAATCAAATGTACAAGTGCACCTCCCAATGGCTTCCAATGGGATGTTTGGCTATCCTCCCTCAGACATAGGTATGCAAACGCCCAAACTGCTTATGGCACCTGTGATTCAAACCGAGCATCTTAATGGGCTAGCATATTTTAAATACTAAAAATAAAATGTACATTTACAGCATCCTGATCATAAATGAGCAAATAAGCATGAAAAAGTCACTTCATTTTTGCATCTTTTAGAGAATAAAAGAATTATAACTTTTTTAAAAGGCTTGTTATTGAGGTGCTGTATTTATGTACCAAATCTGACAGACAAAGAGAAGAAAGAAGCCTCGGTAATAAAATTAAAAAAAGAAACCATGGAGACCTCCTAAAAAACTGCAACTTAAATACTATACATTTAATGTTTCATGATAGCAATGGTAGCAAATAAACACATCATCTACATACACATGTTAAGCATCCACCCAACCATAATATTTCTAAACTGTGATGAAAATGACCCAAGAAAAATGTTATAAACATATAAATATATAAATGGTTTGCAAACCAAGTTGTCAGTGTGAAAGCAAGGGGACTTTGTAAAAGCTACATAGTGCATGATTAATATTAAAGCCATTGCTTTTGTGCTCAGTGTAATGCAGAGAAGAAATACTGGGTCTGGCACCAAAACACTGGAAGCTACCTCATGGTTTGAACAGACACACGTTCACTGTAAATCAAAAGTTAAGAAAACAGATGGAAAACACTCATGTTTTAAAACTTTTGGCATGGAAATTGCTGGCTAGTTGCTTTTGTTTTGCCATTTCTATTTATTATATTGTTTAGATATTGCAGCAATAGATAAAACTATATAAAATAAAATGTTAAAAACTTTGTCTAAAACTGTGGTACAGTTAGTTGGTCAAATGGTTGAGTTTAAACACTTTACCTTGTCAAAGGGTTTCCACTAAAGTCTGCTACTTGAAGAGCTTTGCAAAAGGAAATGCTTTCGGGAAGCTCCATAATGTCTAAATAAAACAGAGAAAAACAAGTGGTAACAGTCACTTAGTTGAGATTATATCATTAGTTAAACCAATCTTAATCTTTTACTTTACCAGATTTATCTTATCATATACACTGATAAACATAAACATAAAATTAAAACCACCTCCTTGTTTCTACACTCACTGTCCATTTTATCAGCTCCATTTACCATAATAAATTACTGACTGCAGTCCATCTGTTTCTTTACATGCTTTGTTAGCCCCCTTTCATGCTGTTCTTCAGTGGTCAGGACTCTCCCAGGACCACTACAGAGTAGGTATTATTTAGGTGGAGGATCATGCTCAGCACTGCAGTGACACTGACATGGTGGTGGTGTGTTAGTGTGTGTTGTGCTGGTATGAGTGGATAAGACGCAGCAGCACTGATGGAGTTTTTAAACACCTCACTGTCACTGCTGGACTGAGAATAGTCCACCAACCAAAAATATATCCAGCCAACAGCACCCTGTGGGCAGCGTCCTGTGACCACTGATGAAGGTCTAGAAGATGAAAAAACTCAAACAGCAGCAATAGATGAGCGATCGTCTCTGACTTTACATCTACAAGGTGGACCAAGTAGGTAGAAGTGTCTAATAGAGTGGACAGTGAGTGGACACGGTATTGGTATTTAAAAACTCCAGCAGTGCTGCTGTGTCTGATCCACTCATACCAGCACAACACACACTAACACACCACCACCATGTCATTGTCACTGCAGTGGTCCTGTGGGGGTCCTGACCATTGAAGAACAGGGTGAAAGCAGGCTATAAAAGTATGTAGAGAAATAGATGGACTACAGTCAGTAATTGTAGAACTACAAAGTGCTTCTACATGGTAAGTGGAGCTGATAAAATGGACAGTGAGTGTAGAAACAAGGAGGTGGTTCTAATGTTATGGCTGATCGGTGTAAGTCGCAGCCATCAAATAGAAAACTTGTTTATATTTACAAAATCCAGTCAGTCAAAAACTGAAGTCAATTCATTGTACTTCATTGCATTTCAATTAAATAAACTGTTAAGTAAATTTAAATAGAGAAAAAAAACACAAATGGGCACCCAGGTGGTGCAGTGGGATAATCCACTAGCACACCAGTGCAGAGATTCTGAGCTCCCGGGTTCAATCTCAGCTCTGCAACCGGGCGGCTGGGCACCCTCTGGCAGGCACAATTGGCTAATACCTGCAGCAGACAAAATTGGCTTCCAGTCTGCTGGCTAAAAAAGACCGGACTAAGGGGTGTAGTTATCAACGCTGAGTAAGGATTCAGTTGCTCGGGGCGTCTATACAGAAAGTGGAGGAGCGCAGAGATCGGGGCGTGGCTCTCAATACACGAAACCGACCTCAAGCGCAAATACACAGAAGTGTGGGTAAATAAAAAGAGACTGCGCACATATTTGTGTTTCCGGTAAATATATACAATCTCATTGGATGCAGTTGGGGGGGTCCCCAGCAGCAGATTGGCTATGCTAAATTGGGAGAAAAAGGGGGCATTTTGCAAAATGTCCCAACTTCTAGAATTGGGGTTTGCATATGCCCCCTCCTCAGGCGGACCCAATTTCTCATTCTGATAATGCCTTACCATTCATGGATAAAAACCCACAGGGGCATAACCAGCCCTGCCCTTTGACAAGAGCCCTGCGCATTTCAACCTTCTTAATCAATAAAAAAGTGACACTTGCCAATTCTGACTCCCATGAGCTAACATACACAATACGACACTTTGCACTCTCATCCAAGCTTACATAACTGTTTTCCTAAGAGAGAGAATGTTTTAGCCTTTAGCATTACAGTCTGGTACAGGTAACAAAAGTGAAAATTATTGTAGCATTGTGGCATGGCCATTCGAGTTGGCAGCAGAGTTCCAGGGTTCAGATTTTCTGAATAGAAGGTTCACGTGTCAGTCCACTGTCAGTGTTGGTTCCAAGCCCAAATAAAAATAAGGAGGGTTGTGTCAGGAAAGGCATTCGGCATAAAAACCGTGCCCAATCAGACCAAAATGATCCATTGTGGTGACCCTTAAATACAGGATCAGTCGAAAGGCTAAATGTTTTTGAATTATTTATTTTCATACAGACATGGGCCAAGACCTTTAGTTAATTCACATCAAACACCAGAACGAGGGAAAAATATGATCTGAGTGATTTTGACAACAGCAGCAGACCACAACTGGTTCCACTAATAGCAGACAAAAACCAAATTCGGCCCATATCATCTGCATTTCACAGCAGAAAATAAGATTGATCAGACCAGACAATGTTTTTTCCCCAAAGTTGTGAGACTCAGATTTCTATTCTAGGCTTACAGTAGTAAAACATGATGTGCTCTTCTACTTTTCTAAACCATCTACCTTAGGTTTCTCATGCAGTGCATTTTGTTTGTTTGTTTGTTTTTATACCGCCATGTTATCACTGCTGTGCATTTTAAGATGCTTTTCTGTTTAGTACAGTTGTAAATGTGTTTATTTACAACCATAAATCAGAAAAAGTTGAGACAGCATGGAAAATTAAAAAAAAAACTAAATTTACTTTGACTTATTTGATTGCAAGCCAGGATGAACCTGAGATATTTCATGTTTTATCTGCTTAACTTCATTTCATTTATTAATAAACATCCATTCCTGCAATTTAGGCCTGCAACACATTCCAAAATAAGTTGGGACAGTAAAGCATTTACCACTTTGTAATGTTGCCATTCCTTTTCCCCACACTTAAAAGACGTTTTGGCACCGAGGATACCAAGTGATTTAGTGTTTCAGCTTTTATTTTGTCTCATTCTTCCTGTAAACACGTCTTAAGATGTGCAACAGTACGGGGTCGTCATTGTCACATTTTTCCTTTCAAAATTCTCCACACATTCTCTATTGGGGACAGGTCATGACAGCAGGCAGGCCAGTCCAGTACCCGTGCCCTCTTCTTCTGCAGCCATGCCTTTGTAATGTGTGCAGCATGTGGTTTTGCATTGTCTTGTTGAAAAATGCATGGACGTCCCTGGAAAAGATGACGTCTTGAAGACAGAATATGTTGTTCTAAGATCTCAATGTACTTTTCTGCATTAACGCTGCCATCACAGAAGTGTAAATGACCTTTGCCAAGTGCACTGACACAGCCCCATACCATGACAGACCCTGGCTTTTGAACTTGTTGCTGATAACAGTCTGGATGGTCCTTTTCGTCTTTGGTCCGGAGCACACGGCGTCCAAAAAAGACCTGGAACGCCGATTCATCTGACCACAATACACGTTTCCACTGTGTGATGGTCCATCCTAGATGCCTCCGAGCCCAGACAAGTCAACGCAGCTTCTGGACATGGTTAACATGAGGTTTCTTTTTTAAACAGTAAAGTTTTAAGTGCCATTTGTGCATGTAACTCTGTATTGTTGTGCTTGACAAAAGTTTGCCAAAGTAATCCCTCACCCATGTGGTTATATCAGCTATTGTTGTGGCGGTTCTTGATGCAGTGTCGTCTGAAAGATCGAAGATCACGAGCGTTCAGCTTAAGCTTGCGCCCTTGGCCTTTACACACCAAAATTCCTCCCGATTCCTTGAATTGTTTAATAATATTATGCACTGTAGAGGGAGAAATATTCAAATCCCTTCCAGTCTTTCTTTGAGGTAAATTGTTTTTAAACATTTTAATCATTTTCTCACACATTTGTTGACAAACTGGAGATCCTCTGATCATCTTTGCTCATCAAAGGATGCTGCTTTTGTACCAAAGCGTGATTACAATCACCTGTTGACATCATCTGTTTGGAATCACATTATTATTTAGTTTTTTTTCACCTCATTACTAGCCCTTTTTTGTGTGTGTTACAGGCCTGAAATGCATGAATGGAGGTATATTAGCAAATGAAATGAAGCTGAGCAGATAAAACATGAAATATCTCAAGTTCATACTGTCTACAATCAAATAATGTAAATGTAGTCAAAGTAAATGTAAGGAACACTGCATTTTTATATTATTTGCATTCTCCATACTGTCCCAACTTTTTATGATTTGGGGTTATAAGTCATTTAAGCCTTTCTGTCAGTTGAACAAGTTTCAGTCTGCAAAACTTGTTTTTTTTTTGTTTGTTTGTTTGTTTTTCCACACAGTCCTGAAAAAAGCGCCAAGAGATTTTCAGTTCTGATTTTTGATTTGAACATTGACTTTGGTTTGAACCCATGTTTGTAAGATTTTATGCAGCGTTCTGCTGCTAAATGACAGCAGATGGATGAATGATTAGTTTTAGTCGCTTTGAATAAAAGTGCTATATGGCAGATGTGCACGAGTCTGCCCACAAGTGGACAAAAAAAGTGAAACAATAATAAAAAGTAATAAATTGTTTTCAAGCCTATAATGGGTAGGACCATCTTTGGTGTCTGTAACAGCTTTAAACCTTCTGAGAATGCCTCATTCAAGTCTCGGGTGGTTTGTGGTGGGATATTGAAGCACACTTCAAAAAGAAAATCTTTCAGTTATTTGAAGGATGAAGCAAGTGGAGAGCTACTTCAAAGTAATGGTTCTTAAATTTTTAATAACATTTTTCATGTGGTGGTGAATGTCAAAAGTGAAAGCCTGTGTTGGCAGAGCTTATCTTGTTTTTCTTAGCACACGTAAATCCTTTCAGCAGCATTTGAGCATCATCATTCTGAAGTATGAGAATATCAGGAAAAGGACTGCACTATAGGGTACACTAGGTTCTGTAAAAGTGTCTTACAACTACACAAAACAATCACCGTATTAATCATTTTTGCTGTAGATTAAATAAGGAATGCTTTATTGTACTACCCCAAATCAGAAAAAGTTGATACAGTATGAAAAATGCCAATAAAAATGCAGTGTTTCTTACATTTACTTGACTTTTATTTATTTGCATACGAAATGAACCCAATGTATATTATGTTTTATCTGTTCTTTACCTGCATTTCAGGCCTGCAACATTCCAAAGAAGTTGGGACGGTAAAGCATTTACCACTTTGTGATGTTGCCATTCCTTCTCATAGCATTTAAAAGATGTTTTGGCACTGAGGACACCAAGTGATGAAGTGTTTCAGCTTTTATTTTGTCTGCGAACACGTGTTTGTTTGTTTGTTTGTTTATTAGGATTTTAACGTCATGTTTTACACTTTGGTTACATTCATGACAGGAACGGTAGTTACTCATTACACAAGATTCATCAGTTCACAAGGTTATATCGAACACAGTCCTGGACAATTTAGTGTCCCCAATTCACCTCACTTGAATGTCTTTGGACTGTGGAAGGAAACCGGAGCACCTGGAGTAAACCCACGCAGACACTGGGAGAACATGCAAACTCCAAACAGAAAGGACCCGAACCGCCCCACCTGGGGATCGAACCCAGGACCTTCTTGCTGTGAGACGACAGTGCTACCCACTGAGCCACTGTGCGTCTTAAAGTGTGCAACAGTACGGGTTGCCATTGTCACATTTTCTTTTCAATTCTCCACACATTCTCTATTGGAGACAGGTCAGGACTGCAGGCAGGGCCAGTCCAGTACCTGTACACACTTCTTCCACAGCCATGCCTTTGTAATGTGTGCAGAATGTGCAGCATGACCAAACAATTTTGAAGCACAGTGCGGGGAGTTTATGAAGACAGAGAGGCAAAGATAAAGAGACTGAAACTTTCTAAAGTATTTCAGCCAAAATAACCCAAAGAAACGAGCTGGACACAGACACTACAAAGCAGAGTTAAGGTTTCACACCAGCACTACGGTGAAACGCCTTGCAGCCGTGATGAGCAGCGTTATTCCGGTAAGTTTTTACACCGCTTTGTGCTTTACCCAACGTAGTTAATGTTTGTTATAGCTAGAGTACTTGTCGGAAAACTATTTAAGAGTTCGCTATTTTTCAGGTTTGTTTGCTAGCTAACTCATTAAGTGCTATAGTTAATCAGTCATTTATATGAGTAACGTTATATAACAACATCATAGCCTAACGTTACCCTGTCTCGTCTTCCATATTTTTTGCTCTCGTTAATGAGAGCACTGATTCTAAATAATAAGCCTCCTCTACTTAATGATAGCTAGTTAGCTCAGCAGATAATTCAGTTAAGATATTTAACCTGTTATGGTTTAGTTGGCATAGCCAGTACACTATTTGTAATAAACTATGATACATAGCCTTCAGTTTGTGATAATTAATACAGCTTTCTCTTTTGCTCTTTCTATTAATAGCACTAAGCAATGAAGTGTGGATGACTTTGACCAGAGAAGAGGTTCATGCACCCCTCAAATGGCTGAGGTCTTCACAGACAGCATTCACATGTTTCTCAACGACATGTTATAAATGTTTTTGACTTCCAGAGTGATAACTTCTGAAACATAACAGCTTCTAATGCTGTCCAAAGCTTTCTTATTTAATTGAATTTTTTTATTGTGATTGTGTATTAATGTTTCAAATATATTTAATTAAACTATCAAGCTTAAGTTTCATATTCATGTTTCATGGGTCATTATTTTAATTTGATATTGGAACCTAAATAACATAACAGGGTTTTGTTATGTTAAGGCAGAGATGGAGGGTATGACATAAATAATCGTTAACTAGTCGACTAATCGAAAAAATAATCGTCAGATTAGTCGACTAGTTGCAGCCCTACTCAAGAGTAGAGTTCATGGGTCTTTCAGGCAGACAATAACAAAAAGCATATTGCATCCAGTTGTTCCCATTGCAAATTGAAAAGTGCAAACAGTGTTGCAAATTGAAATAAAAATAGCTGCAACATCAAGCATTTTAGTCTGTATAAATGACATCTTGGTATGACTGAGCATAACTTATACTCTGTCCAACCCTGGTTACCGAACTGACTCGGGATGTAACAATACACTCTTCCCACGATGCTATACGATTCACGATACTGGGTTCATGATACTTTTTTTCCCGATTTTTTATAACAAAATGAAATTAAAAACAAATTATGACAAAGTTTCCTTTTATTATTTCTCTTCAAAAAAATTAAATAAAGTACTGTATTTGTGTTTATCTTTTATTTATCTAAATAATGAATGTCCTTTTATTTCTGAGGTAGGTACACACTATACCTAATAATGCTTATTGTGTAAAAAAAACAAATGAAATTTATAAACAAATCCTACAAGATATAAATAAATGAATAATACAAATAAAGAAAGTATCCTCACATAAATACATCTGGCTGAAAAATCCCCTACCTGGCAACTCTGTGAAGTGCCGTCAACCAGGCAAGGTGAATAGCGCTAGTGCCCTCTGCTGTTTAAAGTAAATATCGATTCATCTTAAATGAATAACCGATTCGAATCGTAGCACATGTGCACTGTCTTCTGGCGCATCATTACATCCCTATACCTGACAGCAAAATGTTATAGCCAACAAAGAAAGTAGGGGCTTTGCTTACCGTTTCGTGAAACATCGAACTCCACGAGCTGCATGAAGTTGGCGATCTCTGGAGGAAGTCTTTGTATCTCGTTGTCACTTAGTCCAAGCTTTCTTAACTTTGTCAGCTGGAAGAATGGCTGGAGGGAGAGAGAAAGCCTTACATTTTATCCTCTTGCAGAAACATATAGATCTTGTCTTTACCTGTATAAACCTGTAAAATCATCTTTTGTATGTTCATGTTTGTATGTATCATAGAGTTTGCATGTTCTCTGTGGGTTTCCTCCGGCAGCTCCAGTTTCCTCCCACAGTCCAAAAACATGGAGTCAGGTTAATTGGAGACTGAGAATGATCCACCACCCAAATAATACCTACTTTGTGGTGGTCCTGACCATTGAAGAACAGGGTGAAAGTAGACTAAAAAGGTATGTAGAGAAACAGATGGACTACAGTCAGTAATTGTAGAACTACAATTCTATAGTGTTTCTATATGGTAAGTGAAGCTGATAAAATGGACAGTGAGTGTAGAAAAAATGAGGTGGTTTTAATGTTATGGCTGATCAGTGTATAAATATAAAGATAAAATGTGCTGTTCGCCAACACAAACCAAGCAGAAATAAAAGTTATTACTATCCAGGTTACAACCCCTGCAGTTGTGCCATCCCACAATCAATTTCTCATCCATAAAGAACAGTAAAAAAATGTCCAGTGGCCGGCCCTGCACAGGCCTTCTCTGATGTAATCACCATTCATCTCTCACTGCCCTACTTGTACAGCTCCTCCCAGTGCCGACGGGCACAAGATCAGAATCTGATACTCTGATTTAACCACCATGCGAAAAAAACATGGAACAAATGTGACATGAGCTCAAGTTGTAGAATTGAGACGTTTCTAAAAAGCCAAGTATTTAATTGTGTTGATAGGAATACGTGCCACATCAAAAAGATCAGCTGCTTTGATCTTTTTTAGAATGTGAACAATCAAAACCCCAATCAAAAAAAGCCTCAGAGGAAGAAATGTACAGACAGACAAGTGCAAAAGAAAAAGGCTAAAAAGTATTTCTAAAACCCGGCTGATGCAAAGATCACACTATGTACAAATTTAGAAAGCTGAACAGTCAAAACCAGACCAAAAAAATACAGATGATAAAATGTGCTTCACTAAACAAAAAAGTCTGCAATAAAAAAATGCTAAACCTGGCGCCCAGGTGGCGCAGCAGGATATTTGGCTTGCACACCAGAACCGAGTTTCTGAACTCCCCGGTTCGAATCTCGGTGTTGCCACAGGTCGGCTGGGCGCCATCTAGCGGGCATAATTGGCAGTGCTTGCAGAAGATACCAATTGACTACCGCATTTGCAGGGTGGGGGCCGGACTATGTGTGGGTGGGTGGATCTTCATACGCTGTGTAAGGACCCTGATTGCGGAAGAGACGCCTGTGCAGAATGCATGGGCGAGAAGAGGAGGGCTGTACACGTGTCGAAAGAGGCGTGTACAGCGACGTACTCTCCTCGGATGCGATCTGGCATCTATCACCAGCGGAAGACAAAAATTGAGTGCGCTAAATTGGGAGGAAAATGGGGAGAAAATGCATAAAAAAAAAAAATCAGAATCAAAAGTCATGTGGATAAATGAGACAAACGTTCTTTTACATGTTCAAAACCAAGACCTCATCCACACTGTAAAGCATACTGAAGCATCATGCCTTGGAGCTGCTCCCAGTTCTCATTCAAACAGCTTTCTCATTTTTATTATCATCAACTTTATTGAGTTTCACCGGGTTTTGACACTGGGCACAGCGCAGGAAATAACCTGGAGGGTGCAAATTCATCTCAGGGCATAAGTCATCCCATCTCAGACATAACCAATCATGTCTGTCTAGACACCCGGCCAGCCAAGCTGAGCTTTAACCCCGGCATAACATATGTGCCACTCACACACTCATTCTAAAAGCTTGCAATTAAAAACTGCATCGAAGAAGTTTACATGATCTCATTAGAAAGGTCTGAAAACTTTAACCATGAAGAAAAAAGGGGGGTGTTTTAAAATGACCTGGTCGGAGGCACAATGGCTCAGTGGGTAGCACTGTCGCCTCACAGCAAGGTCTTGGGTTCGATTTCCAGGTGAAGCGATCCGGGTCCTTTCTGTGTGGAGTAGGGCTGAAACGATTCCTCGAGTAACTCGAGTAAATCGATTACTAAAAATCATCGATACAAATTTTTTGCATCGAGGAATCGTTTAATCCGCCCAACCATATACAGCTCACGGTGTTTTACACGGACGACTTTCCTTTTTGCGCAGCGTGTTTAACGCTGTGTGCAGGTGACGTGAAGAATCTGAGGGCTGCGTCCCAAATATCTTAAACATAAACAGAACTTAACAGGACTTAATCCGGGTTCTTTTTGCGGACAGTTTAATGAACACTACGTATTTGGACACGTTCGCCACTCCTGCGAACTGAACGTATCAGTTTAGGACGCAGCCGAGATTTGATAGCGCGGACTGCAAAATATAGAGAGAAAATAGCGAACAGGAGGAGACTGGACAGAGAAAACCACAGAAAGTTTGAGATCAATTTAAGCTGATAAAACTAAAACTCAGTATAACATCCACACCATCAGAGCGTCGTGTTTACTTTACTCATGTTTACTGACTTTACTTCGTTTCAACCACCACAGGCTTTTATGAAGATTTAGGCAAACACACACATACATACACACACACACACACACACACACACACCAGATCTACCTCATCTAGAGACACAATCCTGACAGATTTTTATCCCCCTACAAACACCACAAAACCTCCCAACAAAATATTAAAGCTTTATGTTCTGCGTGAGCTGTAGCTGAAACTGAGTTTTGAAAGTTGCACAAATTACAGGCTTATGTTCATGTATTTTTGTTTATTATTATTTATGACTTGATGACCTGATGTTTCAGGTTGCCTGTTTACATTTTAAAAGTAAATTGATTTATTTTTGATTGATTTATTTTTGCATTTAAAAAATGTTAAACTGTCCTGTATGCAAGGAATACAAATGTACAGTTTGGTTTAAGAAACATGTCTTATTTAATGTAATATGTATTTGTTTTTGCTCTTTGTTAAAGCAAAAGTATTTCTTATCCGATTACTCGATTAATCGCTGGAATAATCGATAGAATACTCGATTACAAAAATTATCGATAGTTGCAGCCCTAGTGTGGAGTTTGCATGTTCTCCCAGTGTCTGTTTGGGTTTCCTCCAGTCCTGCATGTAACCTGACATGCAGCCAGGTTAATTGGAGATACAAAATTGTCCATGACTGTTATGCTTACGTTTTACGTTTTCGGCATTTAGCAGACGCTTTTATCCAAAGCGACTTGCAGTGTACAGTCTAAGCAATTAATGGTTAAGGGGCTTGCTTAAGGGCCCAACAATGGCAACCTGGCTGTGGGGGGTTTGAACCAGCAACCTTATGTTTACTGGTCCAGTACTTTAACCACTAGGCTACAACTGTGTTTTACATTGAAAGACTTGAACTGATAAATCTTGTGTAAGCAGTAATTACCTGTCCTGTCATGAATGTAAACAAGGTGTGTTAAACATGATGTTAAAATGCTAATAAATAAATACATCGACCAGCCATAACATTAAAACCACCTACTTGTTTCTACACTCACTGTCCATTTGATCAGCTCCACTTATCATATAGGAGCACTTTGTAGTTCAACAATTACTGACTGTAGTCTATCTGTATCTTTACTTGCTTTGTTAGCCCCCTTTTATGCCGTTCTTCAGTGGTTAGGACCATGACAATGACATGGTGGTGGTGGGTTAGTGTGTGTTGTGCTGGTATGAGTGGATCAGAAACAGCACCGCTGCTGGAGTTTTTAAATACCGTGTCCACTCACTGTCCACTCTATTAGACATTCCTACCTACTTGGTCCACCTTGTAGATGTAAAGTCAGAGACGATCGCTCATCTATTGCTGCTGTTTGAGTTGGTCATCTTCTAGACCTTCATCAGTGGTCACAGGACACTGCCCACGGGGCGCTGTTGGCTGGATATTTTTGGTTGGTGGACTATTCTCAGCCCAGCAGTGACAGTGAGGTAGGGCTGGGCGATATATCGAGATTTTATAATATATCGATATATTTTCATACGCGATATAAGATAAGACAATATCACTTATATCGATATAGATGTTGCGTTCCAGTTAGATCCAACAGTTCGACTTTCTCTTCTCCCAGTTTGTCTCTGCACATGTTCACCTGCCCCGCCCCTCTCCCTCACTGAACACAACTCGCCCCTCCCCACCGCTTCAGTAATTCCTGCAGGCAGCGATAGCATGGAGACGGATAAAGACATGACAGAAGCTATCGAGGAGCTGCTTACTAAAAAGAATAATAATGGCTCAATTGTTTGGAGATGGTTCGGATTCAAAGTGTCAGATGAGCAGCAGAATAATGTATACTGTAGAGAAAGCCGAAAACAAGTCCAGACAAAATCTTACAGCTCCGTGTACCTTTGGTCATTCGTTTTTCACTTCAAATCCCAAAGTTGAAAAACAAGAAAACGAGTCGTTATTCGTTTCAAAAACCAATATAAACATAGAAGCGCATGCACGGGCTGACATGCACGTTAGTTTATACTGGATGATATCCCGACGTCCGAGACTCATTTATTTATTTATCTTCTATTATATTATTTCTTGTTCTCGGCCAATAAACATCCAAAATTTAATAAAATTGCACAAACTAACTCTGCAGTAAACAAGGAGCAAACAGCAATTAAACAACAAATAAAGCTGTGAAATAATAATAAAGTGCATTAAGCAGAACGCTGATTAAAATGCATTAAATGTTGTAATAGTTACACAGTAACATGAATGATTAGTTCTGCCTGTATTACAGAACTGAGTTCTATACGGTAAAAAAAATATTAATGTAAATGTTAATGTTGTGACGACTGATGTAAAACAATGTATAAAGTCCAAACATGTGAGGGGGAACGCTACTTTTAATGTCACACAAGCTCAGTGCAAAACACGTAAGCTCACACAAGCGCAGCCGGAAACGGTCAATTTCTGTTATCTTCCCTACACACTCGCTCCCTGCGCCCTATAGTACACTTAACATTCTTAAAGGGCCAGACAATATATTTGTAATTCACATTACACGACAGGTGAGACGTTAGAAAACAAACTTTTTTTACAATAGTTTTTTTTTTTTTTTTAAGTAAAAATAGTTCTTGTGTGAAGCTTCCCAGCATGAATATTAATAAAAGTGCCTGTAAAAAATTTGGAACATGTAGCTTTGTCTCAGAAGTGTCTTGTTGTTATTACCTTATGGGATGAAAAAATATCGAGATATGTATCGTGTATCGCCATTCAGCGAAAAAATATCGAGATATTATTTTTGATCCATATCGCCCAGCCCTACAGTGAGGTGTTTAAAAACTCATACCAGCACAACACACACTAACACACCACCACCATGTCAGTGTCACTGCAGTGCTGAGAATCATCCACCACCCAAATTATACCTACTCTGTAGTGGTCCTGTGTGGGTCCTGACCATTGAAGAACAGAATGAAACAAAGCTAACAAAGCATGCAGAGAAACAGATGGACTACAGTCAGTAATTGTAGAACTACAACGTGCTTCTATATGGTAAGTAGAGCTGATTAAATGGACAGTGAGTGTAGAAACAAGGAGGTGGTTTTAATGTTATGGCTGATCGGTGTATATAATACAAAAGAAATGAACAGAATTTTTGTAGCATGAGCTGAAGATACCGATACATACAGCCAATCCCAGTTTTGTACTTTTAATCAGTAGCTTTAGACAACACAACTGCTGATAATAGAAGTTCTACCAGTTATTAAATAAAGCATTTATCTACTTTGTTTTTTTTCCAAACCTGTAAATAATTAATCTAGCTGTTTAGTGAAGACATGACATACGATTGTGTGCTCGAGATTAGCTTTGGCAGAATATGGTTGTTCATAATTATGGACTAGATCAAACTTTTTCTCAAGCGTCCCCCAAGTTGTCCATGACTTTTACTGCGACCCAGGAAACACAAACAATGCAAAACGAAACACAAAACGAAATCTAATTAATTAGTAAAACTGGTCGCAATGCCCAGGTGGAGCAGTGGGATATTCCGCTAGCAATTAGCAATCTGAACACCCAGTTCGAATCTCGGCTCTGCTACCAGTTGGCTGGGTGCCATCTAGCAGGCACCATTGGCAGTGGGAAAAGTCTGGACTAGGGGGGTGGGGTCTTCAAATGCTGTGTAAGGACCCTGGTTAGCAGGCCGAGGTGCCTGTGCAGAAGTGGAGGAGTAACATGTGCGAATTCACAGAAGCTAGGGCGAAAAAGAAAGGGTTGAGGACTGCGCACGAGTCGGAAGGGGTGTGGTGCAGGCAAATATACCCTCCTCCTTACTCAATCAGGATCCCCAGCAGCAGAAGACTAATTGCCTACGCTAAATTGAAAGAAAAAAAGAGAAAATTCATAAATAAATGTTAAAAAAATTGTGAGGCCGCTCAGGTGGCGCAGCGGTAAAAACACATGCTGGAACCAGAGCTGGGATCTCGAATACATCATACTGAATCTCAGCTCTGCCTGCCGTCTAATGCTGAGCGGCCACATGAACAACGATTGGCCTGCTGTTCAGATATGGGCGGGACTAAGCTGGATGGGTCTCTCACCCATGACAGGTTTAATGTGCACAACGTTTAAATATTGGGTTTTGTATAGCATTTGTGTGTGATGAGCACTCTGCCTTTTTGTGATCCTGTCTGGCAGCTTTTGCACGTTGCCATCCTGCTCTGGCTTTATACACTGTTTAATATTGCACTGTGGATCTAAAGGAATGGCTTTTCATTTCACTGTTTACCTGAATATGGATGGAATAACAAAAGCGTACTTGACGTGACTTGACTGACTCTGAGCATGATTGTACAGGACAGACAACAGTGAGGCTGTGATAACATTCTACAAAAACATGTTTCCTGTTTCTGTTGGTTATGTTAAGACCAAAAACCACACAGAATTATTGACTTATTTACAAGCCCAAATCAGAAAAAGTTGGGACAGCATGAAACAGAGTTTCTTACATTTACTTTGACTTTTATTTGATTGCAGACAGGATAAACCTGAGATATTTCATGTTTTGTCTGCTCAACTTCATTTCATTTATTAATAAACATCCATTGCTGCATTTTAGGCCTGCAACACATTCCAAAAAAAGTTGGGACAGTAAAGCATTTACCACTTTGTAATGTTGTAATGATACCAAGTAGAGATGGGACGATCGATCGGCTACGAATCGGTATCGGACGATTTTTTATCAAAATATGCTATCGGCGATATTTCCTAAAAGTAGCCGATCCGATCGTGTGATATATAAAGACCATGTTAAGTTAACAGCTCAGTGGATTGATCCAGACTTTGAGCTACGAAGCACCAACCATCACATCACCATTCATCAACAATCGTACAGAAACCATCGTGAAAGCTCTTACGATGTAATTTTGCTGATTGTAATATTTACTTTAAAAAGATAATTCAACCCTGTCACATCGGAGTCGATTCTATCAGCACGTTATATAAACTCCTGGTTCACTTTGGTAAATCGTAAGCGGTTCTTACTTGTGGTGCAGATGAGAACAGAAGAGGCAAAAGTTTATTCATTACCAAATTCGTTAGTTCATCTGCTGAACGTTTAGAAAACTTTTAGCTCCTTAGACGGAACGAGTCTGACTCGGTTACAGATCTGTGGTAATAGCAGTTTAATTAAGCTTTATAATGAAGCTTTTTAATGTAAGAGAGTCACACAAAATGTTCTGTAGTAGCTGGTGTTTATTTAAAACCACGACATTTAATTAATAACAGTAAACACGGAGAGATAACTGAGAAGAGAAACTTACGCTTCACATAAAAACGAATCAACTCATGAATCAATGAATCACTTATAGCGATACTGTGAACAAAGCGTCTCTTCTAAAGGCACAAACACACACACACGCACGCACGCTGCTCCGGTTTATCTTTACTGTGAGGCTCTTTTTAAGTTTCTTTACTGCTAATCCCCCCCCCCGAACGGAATCGGCTATCGGCCGATGTCCCTGAAAGGAGATCGGAGATCGGAATCGGTGCCAAAAACCCCGATCGGTCCATCTCTAATACCAAGTGATTTAGTGTTTCAGCTTTTATTTCGTCCCATTCTTCCTGCAAACACATCTTAAGATGTACGGGGTCGTCGTTGTCACATTTTTCATTTTAAAATTCTCTATTGGGAACAGGTCAGGACTGCAAGCAGGCCAGTCCAGTACCCGTACCCTCTTCTGATTGTGTGAAGCATGTGGTTTTGAAAAATGCATGGATGTCCCTGGAGAAGATGACGTCTTGAAGACAGCATTTGTTGTGCTACACACTACACATTTACACTGTGTGATGGTCCATCCTAGATGCCTCAGAGCCCAGAGAAGTCAATGCTACTTTTGGACATGGTTACCATAAGGCTTCTTTTTTGCACAGTAAAGTTTTAAGTGCCAATTGTGCATGTAACGCATGTAAGGTTTCTCAAAGTAATCCCTTGCCCATGTGGTTATATCAGCTATTGTTGAGTGGTGGTTCTTGATGCAGTGCAGATTTCACACACTGAAATTCTTCCGATTTCTTGAATGGTTTAATGATATTATGCACTGTAGAGGGAGAAATATGCAAATCCCTTTCAATCTTTCTTTGAGGTACATTGTTTTTAAACATTTTAATAATTTTCTCACACATTTGTTGACAAACTGGAGATCCTCTGATCATCTTTGCTCATCAAAGACTCAGCCTTTCCTGGATGCTGCTTTTGTACCAAACCATGATTACAATCACCTGTTCACATCACCTGTTTGGAATCACATCATTATTTAGCTTTTTCACCTCGTTACTAGCCCTAAATTTCCCCGTCCCAACTTTTTTTGGAATGTGTTGCAGGTCTGAAATGCAGGAATGGATGTTTATTAATAAATTAAATGAAGTTGAGCAGATAAAACATGAAACATCTTGGGTTCAAACTGTCTGTAATCAAATAAAAGTCAAAGTAAATGTAAGGAACGCTGCATTTTTATTTTATTTGCATTTTCCATACTGTCCCAACTTTTTCTGATTTGGGGTTGTACTTACTTATCACTTCACCTTAAGATTTTCTTTTACTGTGACTAAGAAACACCAGTCACTTTGTGATCTGACCCAGATTAATAGATGGACGTCCTCATGCAACGTGCATTCACAAACTTTAGGTTACAACTTTTTTTAAATGCAGAAATATGCACATAAATAACTGCTGCTTTTGGCCATCTTTTTAGCCTTTGTGTCTGGCTTTCAGAGAGCAAAAGTTCACCCACAGCTTTGGCAACTCACAGAAATCCAAAAATACTTGACTGGTTCATTTCAGAAGCAAAACAATGGCATTAAAAAAAAGCACACTGTGGTTGCTCATAGACTGTCATGCTGTGCTGGCATAGGAGAGTAAGAGCCATGCTGAGAAAGCGTTTGGCTTGAAAATAAATGCTAATTTATGTTAATATGTAGCAGATCTACGTATAAGCAAAATAAAGGACAGTAAACTTTTGGTCTACACAAAAAATGTGAATAAGATCCTGCTAGTTCATTCGTAAATAATCTACAATGTTTTAACCAGATAAATAACAAGATGTTTACAAGACCTACTAATACCATATGACTTGTAATGACTAGCAGGTCTGTTTGTTATCTGTAGAGCTCGGTTGAACAAGTACCACAATCCAGTCTTACCATAAGCAAATAAAATCAAATACAGACTTAGAAGTTATTTAAGGCTTAGTGCATTAGCACTGAGTCTGTGATACTTTTTTAAATGTCAGTGAAAGTTCAAGTAAAATACACTTAACAATACATAAAAACTTAAGGGACAGTGGTAGCCTAGTGGGAAGAGCTTTGGACTGTCAATCAGATGGTTGGAGATCTGAATCGCAGCTCTGCAACGCAACCACTGTTTATTATTCATTTAATCAATATTCAGTGGCCACAATTTCTGCTGCAGCATTTTGGAGTTAGAATTTGGTCCGTACAGAATTAGGTGAGCTGTGTCGACAGTTCAGGTCTCTGCTGCTGGTGGATGTATGGTGTGGCAGATGTTTTCTTTGCTGACAATTGAGTTCCACAATTTAAACTGAGCTTTGGTTATATGCCCCAGCCTAGGCCGCTCAGGTGGTGCAGCGGTAAAAACACACGCTGGAACCAGAGCTGGATCTCGAATACATCGTATCGAATCTCAGCTCTGCCTGCCGGCTAAGGCTGAGCGGCCACATGAACAACGATTGGCCTGTTGTTCAGATGGACGGGACTAAGCCGGATGGGGTATCTCTCTGTCATGACTGGTGCAATTATGACCTCTCCTGGCTGAATGATGGCGCCTGCACAGAGATGATAAAAGTGCGCTCTCCGGGTGTGTCTCTCCGTACACAACGCTGAGCTGCACTGCACTCGTCAAAGTGTAGATGATAAGATGCATACGACATGTTGCCCACGTGTCGGAGGGGGCGTGGATTAGCTTCGATCTCCTCGGTCAGAGCAGGGATCGGCATAGGCGGAGAGGAAGCATGATGCAATCGGGCAATTGGACGCGCTAAAGAGGGAGGAAAAAAAGAAAAAAACTCAAAGCCTTTTAAATTCAACGCCAGTCCCAGAACCAATTGACGTTGAGTTTCAAGGTACCACTGTATTGGATTTTGTATAGAATTTGTTTGTGATAATCAATCCCCCCCCCCTTTTGGTGGACAGCTTTTGCACACTGCCATCCTGCTCTGGCTTTATACAATGTTTAATACTGCACTATGGATCTAAAGGAATGGCTTCCCGCACCTGCAAGAGTTAAAAATGAAGACAATTTGCAGGATGCCTAACCAAGGTGGCTAAATTGTGTGGCTAAAAACACAAAAAAAAGGGTAAAGGGAAAATACCAAAAACGACAGTGGAAAGTGGATAAAAAAAATGGACAGAGAAAAACTGAAAACAATATATTGTCACAATATAACAAGCTGCTCAGAGCACCTGCGACAACCACGTTCTCAAAAAATAAATAAATTAAAAAAAGAAAGAAAGCTCAGAAAAGCCCAGCCCAATCTAGGCCCAGCGTGGTCTGGTGTCGCAAAAAGGCTGTGACACCAGCTGAGCTCCCAGAAAAAAAGTATGCTGGAATTGCCAGTAGAGGAGCTAGCAAATTTGTGAGAAAAACCATGATAAAACACATCCACCTGAAGCAGATTTACACAGGTGACAGTCAGGTAACAGGAAGTGATATGTCAGGTATCAGCGCCCCTATGCCCACTCTGCTGAATAAAAATAGCAAGGCAGAAAGATGTGATTTTGTAACTGTGCCCAGCCACAAAGCTCAATGGCAGGTGGGCTCATAACACTAATGAAAACTAACATTGCTTAAGGGTTATTTACTCTTACAACACAAATTGTTATATTCAATATTTTTGCTAGTGGAAGTACAAGAGATATTTTTTATGAGTGGAGAAAAAACCCACCACTGTAGAACGCCAGTTTCCTTCTGCAACAATAATAATCTTAATACAGTGCATAACACAACAAACTGAGCACATGAAAATAAATCCTGCCAAGCTGTTAAAATGACGGCAAAAATGTCACCCGGCCTGTTCTTCAAGTGCTTTCTTAGTGTTGTGAAGTCTCCAGCAAAAACAGAGACACTAGCCTTCACAACAACAGAAGAAGCAGAAGCAGCAGGTGTCCCATATGGGTTGAAGTCTGCTTGGATCTTTTCTTTAGAATCAAACAATTCCCGTACAAACGTATTAAAAGGAAATTCTTTGAACTAGGGGTGGTAGTGATTAACTAAGTTGTCATCAAAGACGATGTTGTTTAGTTAATGCTGTCTTGTTTAAATTCATTTCCAGCAGCTGACACTTCTCCCTCTCTCTCTCTCTGAACTACTACTCTCACTGTGCAAGTGCGACTTCAGGGTACATCGAGAAGAACGCCACAGTTTGATCTTCAACCAAAAGGAACTGATAGTTTTTATATTACTGAAATCATAAACGATGTAACTATTACACATAAAATCACAAACGGTGAAGCTGTTTAGCATTAGTACGGATTGTGACTTCATGTTAAAGCTCTTTCTGAGATCACTGTTATTATAAGATGAGTTTAACATAGCAACTGCATCTCTATTCATTGTTATTAGCATGTTTAGTTTGTAATAAACTGTACACTACCAACTCTGTGTAAAATCTACATTCTGAAGGCTGAACTGCTCTATGGTGTTTATGTTCACGTTACTGTTCTACAGTACATTACTGCCATGTTCACTGCTACGCTGTTCTTCATCAAATAGAGCATAAAGCAGTGTTGATGTGAAACTCTGTAATGTGTTTATTAGGCTGTAATGTGACACTAAAAGCTTGTTGGTTATTGGTTCAAAGAATGTGACTAAATTGGCGCCCCTATTCCGGACATTAAAAAAGGCCATCGTAATGTAATATAAAAATCATATGGTCTTCATTTATAAATAATAAACATTACTGAATAAATGAATGAATTATTCATTTTGGCCCCTCCGCTAGGGGTCGACACAGCAAATCATTTGTCTGTATATTTAATTTGGCACAGTTTTTAGACCGGATGCTCTTTCTGTTGCAACCCACTGGTGTGTCCCCCCTAATAGGTAGGTTTACATAAAACTGTGCACCTTCTGTGCAACTTGTGTGCCCAGCCCGGAATATATTGCTGTTGCCAGCATCATGACTTTTATTGTTACACCACACAAGCTCACAATAAACATTACTTATTAAAGTTTGCTACCTCAGTTTGGTACTGATGTGCTCGAGTTTAAATCTCAGCTCTTGGTTTGGTGCCTACACAGACATAATTGGTTAAAGCAATAGGTCAAAGAAATTGGATATGACTACACTAAAAGAAAAAGGGCAAAATTAATAAATAGAATTCATTTTATTTTATTTTATTAGGATTTTAATGTTATGGTTTACACACTTTTGATACATTCATGACAGGACAGGTAGTGACCGGTTACACAAGATTCATCAATTCAAGTTTTTAATGTCAAACACAGTCATGGACAATTTTGTATCTCCAATTTACCTCACTTGTATGTCTCTGAACTGTGGGAGGAAACAGGAGCTCCTAGAGGAAACCCACACAGACACAGGAGAACATGCGAATTCCACACAGAAAGGACCCGGACCACTCCACCTGGGAATCAAACTGAGGACCTTCAACACTGAAATCATTTTGGAATCTAGCTGTTTCTTGATTGTAGGAAAAACATAAAACTAAGAGCATGTGAGCTGGTAGTCAAGAGTGGGGGGGGGGGGGGGGGATGACAGGTTCTTCAGACACATCTAATATAAATAATTTTACTAGAGGACTCTGCATCTTAGGATAAGTTGCAAAATAAAAAAACGACATAAAAACTACTCTGGTGGACCTAGGTGTGAGTGAATGTGCCCAGGTGTGATGCCTTGTAATGGACTGCTGTCCTGTCCAGGGTGTATTCCTGCCCTAGGCCCAGTGTTTTTGAGCAACCCAGATTGACCTCTAAGCTGATGAAGAATGTTCGCGAAAATAAATTCATGAATGAAAGATACTGGTTAAAGGATGAGTTTATTACTATTATAAATAGAGTTTCAAAGTCTGCTATACAACAGTCATGTATTTGCCCCAACCAAATTTAAATAAACTGAAATCAATAGAGGGTTAAAGGCTTTGCTCAGGGGCCCGACAGTAGCAACTTGGAAGTGGTGGGGCTTGAACCAACACCTTTTTATCAATAGTCCACTGTTCTACCATTGCTACTATGTTTGTTCTTTTTAGTGTGTGTGTATTTAAAAATTGGATTTAGCTAATTTACTGCAGAGAAACAAAGCTTTTGGGGTGGTTGATCGTAGGTATGCAAATTTCTCCTATTTCTTTTAATTATTAGTCAACCATTAACCAAACACCGACAAGCTAACAGTGTCACATTAGTACATAAAATGCAACACAATGTTCATATAAACAAGTCTTAATACTGTATTTAATTTTTTTAAAAGTGTAATGTAGTGACAGTAGCAGTAATATAGAACAGTAACCAAAACATGAACCCCGTAAAGTCAGTGGCGAACAGCTCATTGCAAGCACTAAATATGCTAATCAAACAAACAAAATAAATAATAAAGCTCTTTCTGATTGCTAATGCCATTTTATAAGATCATAAGCAAAGATTTATCTTCATACTGGGACATTCTGTAAAGTAAAACACACACACGCGTGTGTGCAGAGTTTCACATGTTGTCATACTCCACAAAACAGCTTTGTGAATTTAATTGAAACAATACACATGCATAAAAAGTTCCTGTTCAGATAAGAATCTCCAAATAAAACTCATAGAGAGAGCTGGTGCTGGCACACTGAAGGTGGGTTGGAGTGTGTCAAAAGTGTGCCATTGGAGTAAAGCAACAGCTTTTGGAAATACATTTAAATTCATATTATACATCCCAAATATATAATAATCTTTGCGGTGCTGCATGATGTGTAATATCTGACCAAAAAAGAAATCACATTTCAATTATGTTACTAAAAGTAGGACTTGAGTGTAACCACAGCCTTCCTAAAACAGAAAGAGCAACACAAGGCTGCTTTACTTTCATTTTCATGTTTCCACATGTAGATAATAAAAAGTGGAGCTGCCCGAGTTTGTTAAGCTATTCATTTTGTTTGTAACAAAAGCTGATCAAGTAAATAAGTGTTCCCTGCTTTGATCCAGCCTAACTTTCTCTTAAACATTATTGGCACTGCAGTAGTTCTCAGGATTAAACCACTTGTGGAACCGTTTTGATGGTTCTCTTTGAACAAATGACAGGAAATAAAGAATACTGTCATTGTTATTGTTCCCAGTCAAATCAAAAAACTGTATTTTCTTAATAAGCCATACGTAAAATATATTCATTAAAATAAATGAATCCAAATTAAATAAAAATTAATAATTAGACTATTAGATTATTTATCATTTTATTATTTGACAACATTTGGCTGAATTCATCAAATTGTACTCAAATTTCTGTGAGTCTTAACCTTTTAACATGCTCAGATGATGCTCGGGTGGATTTGATTTACCCAGCCGATGCTAAAATAATGGACCATTTTAGACCAAGTCACATTAAATAGTAAGAAATATAAATCAAAAATAGAGGTTATAAAGCAAAGGGGTTTCTCAGCATCAGATCATTGCTAAACACAAAGTTTCAGAGGGGGCACTCTAAAACACTTTGCCAAAACTGGATCATTGGTACCCAAACCATGATAAGGTAGACCATTAGTGACCACACCATCTGAGGACCAATACGTAAAGCTTTGTTAATTGACAGACCAAACACCAACTGCTACACAGATTAAAGAGCAAGCAACTCTATTCAGCAAAACTTTTACGGCTTTGCCGTAATGGCTTTAAAGGACATGCAACACCCCTTTTTAGGAAGTTTGTTTGTTTGTTTATTAGGATTTTAACTTCATGTTTTACACTCTTTGGTCACATTCATGACAGGAACAGTAGTTACTCATTACACAAGATTCATCAGTTCACAAGGTTATATCAAACAGAGTCATGGACAATTTAGTGTCTCCAATTCACCTCACTTGCATGTCTTTGCGTGGGTTTCCTTCGGGTTTCCTCCCACAGTCCAGACACAGGGAGAACATGCAAACTTTACACAGAAAGGACCCGGACCGCCTAGGGATGCCAACTTTCAGAAGTGGAAATAAGGAACACCCTGGGCTGGCAGGTTGGCGGAAGGCATAGGGTGGGGGTTGCTTTGGCGGGTGTTTACACCTATAAAAAAATATAACGGGTCTTACACCGTCATAGGAACATTATCAAAATGTTTAATATAGGCTGTTTAACATTTATTATTTTCGCTCTTTATAATAATAAATCAGAACCATATTTTAGGCAAAACAACATGCATGAAGAACATCATGAAACTTTTTTTTTTTTTTTTTTTTTCAATAGTGCAAACTATTGCAAATTTCACTTTTTTAAAAAAATAAAACAGACCTGGTATTACAAAAAATGCTGAACATTTCTCACACTTTTTCATAAATACTTGTTTTTTTTTTTTTTGTCTTGTTTAGTTTATGTATTACAGTGGGCACTGTTTGAAATAAACTCAACTGTGTGGCATCTTTTGCTGGCATGTTACTTTTTTGTATTATATTTTGTTAGAATTTTATATCACATGTACACTGTCAATTTGATATTTTCTTCCACTAGATTTCTTCTTACGGTAATTTTGCTGTAGTTCAGCTTCTTCCAGTGTGGAAGTCTCAGTCTAATCTGCAGCATTTCTCTCCCGTTGATAAAAATACGGAATAAAGCGCGTCCCGTATTGGTTCAATACGGAACACCATGTTTAGTTTCAAATAAGGAATATTTATATTCCGTATTTTACGGGGCGGTTGGCAACCCTAGGACCGCCCCACCTGGGGATCGAACCCAGGACCTACTTGCTGTGGGGTGACAGTGCTACCCACTTAGCAACCGTGCCGCCCTTTTAGGAAGTAAACCATGCAAAATGCTACACATGGGCTTAGCCATACAACACTAATAGAAGCGTTTATGGAAAGAGAAAATGAGAAAAACCACTGTGTATTAAAACAACAATGAAGCATGGTGGTGAAAATATATCAAGTCTGAGCATGCTTTGTCTACACTAGAGTTGAAAAGCAGCACAGAATCAACACCACCCCGACAAACTACTTAAAAGACCAAAAAAGATCAAGGCATGCTGACAGTCATTGACTTTCCTCCCAGTCACCTGACCCAAACCAATGTCACGTGATGCATGACGTCACATCGACACAGTTATAACAATTTAAAAATCAGACAAATTCATTCTCTCGTTCTCCACAAAGCTACTCTTAATATTATTCAGGGTTGTACTCAATCATAAAAAAAAATTTTCTACTCCGACTTTCTGTTTTCCGCCATCTTTCTTCTTCCACTTCGAACGCCTTTGCAGCTCCAGTTGAATTATGAGATAGACTGGTGTGTGCTGTGTTTGCATACTCAAAAATGGCTGCCTATGCAGTAGGTCATCCGGGTACTGTTTTATAAATACTACGTATTCAGACACACTACCCGCTCTCGCATACTACTTTCACGTACTATTCAGTATGGAAGTATGCGATTTCAGACGCATCCCAAGTGTTTTTTTTATGTTGGCAACTGTGGAGACCCAGCAGATAACTTATTGGTTTTTATTTTCTGTGAATAAATGTACTTTACTTGAAGGTCTGAATTCATATTTTCGAGCTGCTCTGAAAGAAATTTCACTGTAAAATAACAGTAAAATACAGACAGCAGACGCCAACTTAACAGTACGTATTTCACTGTATACTGATTTACAGTATAACAGTATAATAACTGTGATTTATGGTAATTTAAAACATGCCAGCATCCTATTTTTGCATTTGATTCTCATTGTTGCGTCAGCTTGTTCAATGACAAAAAATTGTTTTCCATGTTCTTTTATTGAACCGGGTGGAGCAGGCATCTACTCCAATACTAACTTTAAACTAAACACAGGAAAAGCCCATCAAAAAACAACACAACATGCCAAAACAGTAGCTCAACATAAACACGCACCTAACATCACAATACACATTAGCCTTGACAGTGACACAGTTACGAAATCATTTATGCAATTATTTACATAATAAAACACAATTATTTACACCGAGTGTTGTGCAAGGAATCCTGCAAGAGCCACAACAGCCACGCCCACTCTAACACAGCAAACCTGCACTGCTCAACATCATAAATCAAAGTATTTTGAACTAATATTTTCCCTCAACTAAAATTCCACTGATCTGACGACCTTATTATAGAAATAGGAGTTAACTGACTTGAATGAAGGATTTTGGCTGCTTCCATTAGGAGTCGCCTCTATTTCATTTAGCACAGTTTTAACACCCAATGCCCTTCCTGACTCAAGTGGGTAGCACTGTCGCCTCACAGCAAGAAGGTCCTGGGTTCGATCCCCAGGTGGGGCGGTCCGGGTCCTTTCTGTGTGGAGTTTGCATGTTCTCCCCATGTCTGCGTCGGTTTCCCCCCCACAGTCCAAAGACATGGAAGTGAGGTGAATTGGAGATACAAAATTGTCCATGACTGTTCGATATAACCTTGAGAAGTGATGAACCTTGTGTAACGAGTGACTACCGTGTGTCTGTCATGAATGTAACCAAAGAGTGTAAAATCCACAAAATAAACAAACAAACAAATCCTGACTCAACCTTCCTATTAACTTGGTCTTGGGACCAGTACTAAAGATGCACTGATGTGTGTCCACATAACGGCTAGGTTCACGTACCACCATGTGCCTTCTGAGTTAACTGTCTTCATATTTTGAAAGAGAATTGATCATTTTTAGAAAAGTCTTCGGCTGATAGATGCTGTTACACTGTGAAGGTGCCTAATCATCACTGTTTTTAGTCAGATTTAAGATAATAGATAAGGAACTGGAGATTATGATGAAAATTACTGTTTGTTCAGTAATTACTTCAAAGTTCTTTATTGTGATATTGTGTTTTTGTCTTGGTTTTAATAAAATGCACCATTGATGAGCCATCAAACCCAAACAGCCAGGCAAGCAAACAGCAAACTGTGTTTGTCCATCTCAAAAAGTTTAATATTCACAAAAGTCAATAAAATGTTGATAAGTCTTAAAGATCACATGTTGATTACATGTGAAAACGATGTCAAATCATGTTTTCATTTGCTAGGTCGATTCCATGTTTGACCCACTTGAAGAAATCATGCTTCTCAAATATATTAATCAGAACTTTGCAACCTTCCACTGATCTGGAAGAGTCGCCTATTTATCAGATATCAGTTGACTGAACCTGCATGAGATTTGATTACTTACATATCGATGAACACTGTAAGCACTTTTGGTCGATTTAACAGCATTGCATGCCACACTTGGCATTACTATAGCAACACACAACTAAGTAACATAAACTGTTTAGCAAGTCTCAAAACCTTCCCATGTATCTTTTTGCTTACACTAAATCTCTAATGAAAAACTGCCAAGTCAAAACTGTACATACACATACACTAACTTCAGTGACATTTTCTGTAACTCAAGAACTGGAAGGCGTATTTCCTTGTCAACAAAAGACATCCAAACCAAGCCCTTCTTGCTGTGAGGTGACAGTGCTACCCACTGCGCCACTGTGCTGCCCTGTAAGTTTATTGGGTTTTTTGAAAATGTTATCAAATCTGCTGGGTCAAAAATAGACATGCAATAATCTGGATTATTAATCTGATGTTGCAGAAAAAAATGTGTTGGGTTTTTTCTCATTGCATCTATATACACTGATCAGCCATAACATTAAAACCACCTCCTTGTTTCTACACTCACTGTCTATTTTATCAGCTCCACTTACCATATAGAACAGGGGTGTCAAACTCATTTTCACCGAGGGCCAAATCAGCATTATTGTGGCCCTCAAAGGGCCGATTGTAACGTATCCTGCTGTGATTGCAGTCTGTTGTTTTTCTTGGAGCCTGAATTCTGCATTTATATTGTCCTCCTTTACGACAGACACGGCCTCATAACACAAGAGACGCACTGGTTTCTCTTCCTGAAGCACAAACTTGTTTTCACTTTCATTAAATTTCCTCCTTCTGCTTAATTTTCTTACTTATCTTCTTGTACATTTTGGGATTATGTGTAAATGTTTCTTAACATCATCTACTGGCGGGATGTGTCAATTTGCAGGTCACAAAATCAGCATGCATTTTGAGAGATGCAGTTAATGTAGGATTTTACAGTGTATTTTAAGACAATTGTTTTGCCCTCACTAATAGTTTATCCCCCTTGCTCAGCTAGACAGACAGACAGACAGACAGACAGACAGACAGACAGACAGCTCCCTTCAGAATACAGTCGGTTTTATTTGCTTCCCAGCTGTGTGATACACTGTGTGCACCAGAATGAAGTAAAAATACAAACAATAAAAACAATAAAGAACTTAATACAGGGGTCATTGACGTGACGCCTAAATTTTCTGTCCGACTGCATTTTCTTCAGTTAAGAAAATGTTTAAATGCATAAAAAGATGCCATATGTATGTAGTATCTCTCCTATATATGCACTCAATTTTCACAAAACATTAGTAAATTGTCATTTTTTTTATTTTTAAAGTGTCAAAATATCATATGGTGCGACCGTCCGGCCATGACTTCTGTTTTAAAAACTTCATTTAAATTCTCTACACCTGTTCGTCTTTATTTTATGTCCTACTCAACATAATTTTTAAAGTGTTTTGCAGTACTGTACAAAAATGCAAAGCGTTTTTATTTTAACTTCCATCATAATATACAAACAAACTTTGTCCGATGATGCCCATTTTATGAAATATCATGTGGTGCGACCATGAAGAAATGGCCACTTTGGGGTTTTAATGTTGAAAACAAGTCAAAGACTTGAAGTTGTATCATACATCTATTTGTCAAGGGTCCTTGAAAGCAACAAGCAGGTTTGTAACTCAAACTCAATTTTCAAAAAAATAACCCTTTTAACAGCTGGTATATAGTTGTCATATTTGGAAATCATGTGGTATGACCTCAAAAATATAATGAATATTAAGTTATTTCTACAAACATATATTTTAATTATAGATTTCAGAATTACATTATGTGGGAAGCTAGCTTATTTTGTTAAGGTGGCCAATTCTGCGCCTGTAAATTTGAACTAAACTTGAAAATATCATGTGGTGCGACCAAATATCATGCGGTGCAACCATTGCAGAGTGATTTCCAAGATGGATTTATGTCCTAGATTGGCAGTATTTGTGCTTTTATATTTATAAAACTGATGATTTATATACGTAAAGTACTTTATTATAGTTTTAGGGGAAATATTTAATTGCAACATGACTAACATTTCAGAAACAATGACTTATGTTTAAACTTTGAACAATTTTTGAAAAATGCAAAATTAAAATTAGTAAATGTAATTTCACTTTGGTAATTATGCATTTTTAGGCATTTATTCTTTTTTTATTTATATATTTATTTATATCTGCAGTATGATCTCAGTACCTGGCTAGGAGAAGAGAAAGGTTATGCTAAACATGAAGCATAAATAAACAAACATGAAGTACATATAGCTTGGGTGTATTGTAGTTCTTTTTATCACCTGGAGAAAAATAGATTTTTCATTAACATGTTTTTCTGCTGTCTATCATTATTGCAAAATAAAATATATCCTATAATTAAGGCATAACACTATTTACTGACCAGGCATAACATTATGAGCACTGACAGTTAAAGTAAATAACACTGATTATTTCTTCATTACAGCACATGTTAGTTGGGGGAGGAGGGCGGGTATATTAGGCAGCAAGTGAACATTTTATTCTCAAAGTTGATGTTAGAAGCAGGAAAAAGTTTGATGAGTTTGACAAGGGCCAAATTGTGATGGCTAGACGACTGGGTCAGAGCATCTCCAAAACTGCAGCTCTTGTGAGGTGTTCCCAGTCTGCAGTGGTCAGTATCTATCAAAAGTTGTCCAAAGAAGGAACAGTGGTAAACCAGCAACAGGGGCATGATCGGCCAAGGCTCATTGATGCACGTGGGGAGCGAAGGCTGGCTCGTGTGGTCTGATCCAACAGACGAGCTACTGTAGCTCAAATTGCTGAAGACGTTAATGATGGTTCTGATAGAAAGGTGTCAGAATACACAGAGCATCACAGTTTGTTGCATATGGGGCTGCTTAGCCGCAGACCAGTCAGGGTGCCCATGCTGACCCCTGTCCACCACCGAAAGTGCCAACAATGGACACATGAGCATTGCAACTGGTCCACGGAGCAATGGAAGAAGGTGGCCTGGTCTGATGAAGCACGTTTTCTTTTACATCATGTGGATGGCCGGGTGCTGGTGCTGTGTGTTGCTTACATGGGGAACACATGGCACCAGGATGCACTATAGAAAGAAGGCGAGCCAACGGAGGCAGTGTGATGCTTTGGGCAACATTGTGCTGGGAAACCTCGGGTCCTGCCATCCTTGTGGATTTTACTCTGACACGTAGCTCCTACCTAAACATTGTTGCAGACCATGTACACCCTTTCATGGAAAGTTTGTGAAACATTTCTATTCATGTCAGTTTGATGAAATGTTAATACAATTTGGTTTAAATTTCTTGTTGTAGGGAATTTGTTTACTGATCTCTTCAAATAGATTTTTAACAATAAGAGGTCTTCATGTCATTTGGGGCGACCACTTATCATGTGGTGCAACCAATAACAGAAGTAACTGAATTAAATTATAAATAATAAATCTCACTTATGTTGCTAAAATATTAATCACTGATTAAGTATGCCTAAGTTAAAGGTAATTGTAAAAAAAATTAATATGTTTAATGTGATTTACAGGAAAAATAAGTCTGTCAAGTACATTTAAGGTAGTGAATTTGATGTTATACAACAAAAAATACAAGTACATTATTTACAAAAACTTAAAGTAATAACATAATTTGTTTCTAAACACATTATATTATTGAGTACTTGCAAAAAAACTTAAGCATGTTGAGAAAATTAATTAATTTTAAAATAAATCACAGTCGCACCACATGACATTTTGTTAGGCCACAGCCAATTCATCTGGATGAAAAAACACTAAAATTACTTAATTAAAACATTTAAGAGGAATTCCCATGTACACAACATTCTAAATAATTGAACAATTGCAAGAAACACTCTTATTTTTAGTATTTTAAAATTGGCCTGTTGAAATTCCTTATTCGTCATTGACCCACAGTACAAGCACACAGGTGTAGTCAAGTGTTGCATCTGGTACAATATGAGATTTAACCAAACGTAAAATAGCGCTAACGAGTTAGCATTTTGTGTAAAGATACTAATTGCGATAGTAACGGTAACAATAGTATTTAATTACGGTACATTTGTAACTAAAACGCTGTGATATACTCACTAAACATTTACATACAACTGAGAATATAAACGCCACTACTTACAGACGATGCTTTGGTATTATACTGCAAGATAATTATTTATATTTATTATTATTGTTTACATTACTTCCCACGTACTTTTGCCGTAAAAGTCACATGGCTTCTAGCGAAGGTCAAAGTTAGTTGCCATGACAACGATATCACCGGTTGCCCTTAAAGGCGCAAGAGTCCCATTAAATTATAAGTGCGTCTCTGTAACGACTCGAACCATCACAACAATCATACAGTTGTTTAAGCTCTCGCGGGCCACATAAAATGACGTGGCGGGCCGGATCTGGCCCGCGGGCCTTGAGTTTGACACCCCTGATATAGAAGCTCTTTGTAGTTCTACAATTACTGACATAGTCCATCTATTTCTCTACATACTTTTTTAACCTGCTTTCACCCTGTTTTTCAATGGTCAGGACCCCCACAGGACCACCACAGAGCAGGTATTATTTGGGTGTTGGATCATTCTCAGCACTGCAGTGACACTGACATGGTGGTGGTGTGTTAGTGTGTGTTGTGCTGGTATGAGTGGATCAGACACAGCAGCACTGCTGGAGTTTTTAAATACTGTGTCCACTCACTGTCCAGTCCATTAGACACTCCTACCTAGTTGGTCCACCTTGTAGATGTAAAGTCAGAGACGATCACTCATCTATTGCTGCTGTTTGAGTCGGTCATCTTCTAGACCTTCATCAGTGGTCACAGGATGGTGCCCATGGGGTGCTGTTGGCTGGATGTTTTTGGTTGGTGGACTATTCTCAGTCCAGTCCAGTGACAGTGACGTGATTAAAAACTCCAGCAGCGCTGCTGTGTCTTATCCACTCATAACAGCACAACACACACTAACACACCACCACCATGTCAGTGTCACTGCAGTGCTGAGAATGATCCACCACCCAAATAATACCTGCTGTGTACTGGTCCTGTGGAGGTCCTGACCATTAAAGAACAGCATGAAAGGGGGCTAACAAAGCATGCAGAGAAACAGATGGACTAGTCAGTAATTGTAGAACTACAAAGTGTTTCTATATGGTAAATGGAGCTGATAAAATGAACAATGAGTGTAGAAACAAGGAGGTGGTTTTAATTTTATGGCTGATCGGTGTACATATGGCTTGTTTGGCTGCACACATAAGACTGGGTCTAGAACAATCTGTAGAGCTTAAAGAAAGTCCATGAACAGTGGTCTCTTTCTAAAGGTAAAAAAAAACTTGAAATTGCCATGGGTTTAAAAGACTGTAGTGCAAATAGGAAGTCTTAGTTTGAGAGGAAAAAAAGATTTGTGGACAGATAGAATAGATAAGGCATCCAAACACAACAACACTGTACCTATTGAGAAGCATAGTGGGAGTTAGGGCTGGCACCGATCCTATACTCTGTATCGAAATTGTCCCAAATCACTGGATCGGATATCGGAAGGAAATAAACGTGAAATCCGATCCGATACTGTTGCTTAATGTAAATATCACTTAATGTACATAAGGCCATTGTTTGTGTGTAAAGCAAATAACGCACAAAGATACGTTCCAACCATTTATTGCCACTCACTCTTGAGCCATTCAGAATCTAAAACACACTGATCTACTTAATACTACTGCCACATCTAAAAACACTGTTTAAACACAATAAAAATCGCTTTATAAATGATAAATCGCTCACCTGAGATAAAGAACCTATCTTGTCCCGGCTTGGAGATCTCCCACATCCTCAAAGATTAATCCATTAGTGTTATGAAATAAAACAAACTACACTGTTTCCCGTTTAGCCACAGATGCCCTCTTCAAAATACAGCGGGGTTTTTTAATAAGTGCACTTTGGTTTTTAATAATCTAAAAATGTGACAGAACTTTAACGGAAAATCTAAACTCTGCGTAAATTCTAATTGGTCCATCGCGTTTGATTGACATCCACATCTTCTAATTGTAGAAACTTTTGTTAAACAAGCCAAAAATGCTACAAAATGTTCTGTGTGTAAAAGTTAAAATAAAAACAGCAGTTTTGCATATTCTTTAGAATATTAGTTTCACAGTCTGATCATTGTTATTTAAATAGCTAGTTTAACCATGGTGCACTGAGACATGTATTATTACTGCTTAGTTGTTTGAGAGGAGAAATGACGTATCGGATTGGTATCGGTAGATACTCAATTTGCAGTATCGGTATCGGACATAAAAAAGTGGTATCGAGCCAGCCCTAGTGGCAGTATTATGTCTCAAGCACTCATCAGTCTAACCACAGTTGTTCCAGAGGGTTGTTGATGGCAATATACAGCTAACAAAGGTAAAAAGGGTAAACGAAGATATAACAAAACTATCAGGTGAGCTGTATGTTTTTAGACTGTCATATAAGCTTCTGAAACAGGGTTTGTTTGTGTATACACACATACACATGTACAAACAAACCTCATTTTAAGAAAAGTTAGGTATAAAAATACAATACCTTGTTAATTCACATTTAATTAACAGACAACAGGGCAAAAAAAAAAATTTTAGTGTTTTCAATGAAGAACTTAATTCTACCTGTTAAATATAAACAAATTATAAAATTGATGCCTGCAACAAACTCGAAAGAATCAAGTTTTAACAAAAGAATCACATCACCTTTACTCTTAATTATACTTTTTAATTGTTTGGGAATTAAAGATACTAATTGTTGCAGTTTTGCATACAAATTTTTGCCCATTCTTGCTGTCTACAAGACTTGAGCTGCTCAACAGTCCATGTCGCAGTTGTCTGATTCTCATCTTCATGATGCATCAAACGTCTTTGAACTGACTGACAATTCTCTCAAGTGGTGAACCCACCCTAGCTTGAACGACTAAGCATTTGATGGACACTCCTATACGCAATCCTAGGACATTCCCTGTTACCAGTTAAACTACATTTTAAAGCTGTTTACTGGGGCTGAGGTCAGAGCTCTGTGCAGGCCGCTAAATTTTTATATCTTTAAAGACCTTACTTTGTAGTAGGGCTGGCTCGATACCACTTTTTTATGTCCGATACCGATACTGCAAATTGAGTATCTGCCGATACCGATACCAATCCGATACCGTCATTTCTCCTCTCAAACAACTAAGCAGTAATAATACATGTCTCAATGCACCATGGTTAAACTAGCTATCTAAATAACAATGCTCAGACTGTGAAACTAATATTTTAAAGGAATAAATACAGAACCTACAACATCACACTTATGCACAACTGCTGTTTTTATTTTAACTTTTACACAGAACATTTAGCAGCATTTTTAGTTTCACTTAGGTTCGAGCTGTTGTTCAAGTGACACATCTCGCTTTACGACGTGTCGCCCAAAATGTCTACAATTTTGAAGATGTGGATGTCAATCAAACGCGATGGACCAATTAGAATTGACGCAGAGTGGAGATTTTCCATTAAAGTTCTGTCACGTTTTTAGATTATTAAACCCTGCTGGATTTTGAAGAGGACATCTGTGGCTAAACGGAAAATGGTGTAGTATGTTTTATTTCATAACAATAATGGATTACTTGTTAAGGATGTGAGAGATCTCCAAGCCGGGACAAGATAGGTAGACAAGGTTTTCTTTATTTCAGGTGAGCGATGTATCATTTATAAAGTGATTTTTATTGTGTTTAAACAGTTTTTTAGATGTGGCAGTAGTAGATGATTTTTATTGTGTTTAAACAGTTTTTTAGATGTGGCAGTAGTAGATGATTTTTTTTAAATGCTAAAAGTTTTAGTAGATCAGTGTGTTTTAATTTCTGAATAGCTGATGCAGATTAGTTGTAGATCAGTGGCACATGTTAATGATGTCATCAAGATGCACCTTGTTAGGGCAGTTGCCGAGTGAGCTGGCAATAAACGGCACTCTGTTGAAACGAATCTTTGTGTGTTATTTGCTTTACACACAAACAATGGCCTTATTTACATTAAATGTTATTTACATTAAGGAACAGTATTGGATCGGATTACACGTTGTTTTCCTTCCGATATCCATCCAATGATGTGGGCCAATATCAGACCAATACCAATACAGAGTATCGGATGGGTGCCAGCCCTACTTTGTATACAGTGTATCACAAAAGTGAGTACACCCCTCACATTTCTGCAGATATTTAAGTATATCTTTTCATGGGACAACACTGACAAAATGACACTTTGACACAATGAAAAGTAGTCTGTGTGCAGCTTATATAACAGTGTAAATTTATTCTTCCCTCAAAATAACTCAATATACAGCCATTAATGTCTAAACCACCGGCAACAAAAGTGAGTACACCCCTAAGAGACTACACCCCTAAATGTCCAAATTGAGCACTGCTTGTCATTTTCCCTCCAAAATGTCATGTGATTTGTTAGTGTTACTAGGTCTCAGGTGTGCATAGGGAGCAGGTGTGTTCAATTTAGTAGTACAGCTCTCACACTCTCTCATACTGGTCACTGAAAGTTCCAACATGGCACCTCATGGCAAAGAACTCTCTGAGGATCTTAAAAGACGAATTGTTGCCCTACATGAAGATGGCCAAGGCTACAAGAAGATTGCCAACACCCTGAAACTTAGCTGCAGCACAGTGGCCAAGATCATCCAGCGTTTTAAAAGAGCAGGGTCCACTCAGAACAGACCTCGCGTTGGTCGTCCAAAGAAGCTGAGTGCACGTGCTCAGCGTCACATCCAACTGCTGTCTTTGAAAGATAGGCGCAGGAGTGCTGTCAGCATTGCTGCAGAGATTGAAAAGGTGGGTGGTCAGCCTGTCAGTGCTCAGACCATACGCCGCACACTACATCAAATTGGTCTGCATGGCTGTCACCCCAGAAGGAAGCCTCTTCTGAAGTCTCTACACAAGAAAGCCCGCAAACAGTTTGCTGAAGACATGTCAACAAAGGACATGGATTACTGGAACCATGTCCTATGGTCTGATGAGACCAAGATTAATTTGTTTGGTTCAGATGGTCTCAAGCATGTGTGGCGGCAATCAGGTGAGGAGTACAAAGATAAGTGTGTCATGCCTACAGTCAAGCATGGTGGTGGGAATGCCATGGTCTGGGGCTGCATGAGTGCAGCAGGTGTTGGGGAGTTACATTTCATTGAGGGACACATGAACTCCAATATGTACTGTGAAATACTGAAGCAGAGCATGATCCCCTCCCTCCGGAAACTGGGTCGCAGGGCAGTGTTCCAGCATCATAATGACCCCAAACACACCTCTAAGACGACCACTGCTTTATTGAAGAGGCTGAGGGTAAAGGTGATGGACTGGCCAAGCATGTCTCCAGACCTAAACCCAATCGAACATCTTTGGGGCATCCTCAAGCGGAAGGTGGAGGAGTGCAAAGTCTCGAATATCCGCCAGCTCCGTGATGTCGTCATGGAGGAGTGGAAAAGCATTCCAGTGGCAACCTGTGAAGCTCTGGTAAACTCCATGCCCAGGAGAGTTAAGGCAGTTCTGGGAAATAATGGTGGCCACACAAAATATTGACACTTCAGGAACTTTCACTAAGGGGTGTACTCACTTTTGTTGCCGGTGGTTTAGACATTAATGGCTGTATATTGAGTTATTTTGAGGGAAGAATAAATTTACACTGTTATATAAGCTGCACACAGACTACTTTTCATTGTGTCAAAGTGTCATTTTGTCAGTGTTGTCCCATGAAAAGATATACTTAAATATCTGCAGAAATGTGAGGGGTGTACTCACTTTTGTGATACACTGTATATGGGCACAGTTCTGCTGGAACAGGAAAGGGCCCTCCCTAAACTGTTGCTAGAAAGTTGGAATTATATATATATTTTTTTCAATTATATCTTTAATTATTGCTGGCTGAAACACTTTCAAAAATGATAAGGGGTGTCCCAATACTTTTGCCTATAGTATATATGCACCATAGGGTCAAAAGTACGTGGACACAACCACAAACTAGTTGGAATCCCATTTCAATGTCATGTGCATACGAATTCTGTTGGCCCCCACTTTGCAGATGTCAAGGTTCACAACATTGTGAACTGTGTCTAAAGGAATTTGTGCCTATGAGGTAAGATCCTCTGTGAGGTAAGTCACTGATGCTGGACAAAAAGATTCTAAATTCATCCTAGAGTATTTAGTAGCATTGCAGTCAGGGCTTTATGCAAGCCAATGAAATTCCTTGGCTTTATTGTTTTATGTTTTATTAGGATTTCAACGTCATGTTTCACACTTTTGGTTACATTTATGACAGAAACGATAGTTACGCGTTACACAAGGTTCATCAGTTCACAAGTTTTAATGTCAAACACAGTCATGGACAATTCTGTATCTCCAATTTACCTCACTTACATGTTTTTGGACTGTGGGAGGAAACCGGAGCTCCCGGAGGAAACCCATGCAGACACGGGGAGAACATGCAAACTCCACACAGAAAAAACCCGGACTGCCCCACCTGGGGATCGAACCCAGGACCTTCTTGCTGTGAGGCGACAGTGCTAATCCACTGAGTCACCGTGCCACCATCTTGTCTTTATTAACCTCACTTTGTGCACAGGGACACTGGAGCAGGAACGGGCCTTCCTCAAACTGTTACCACAACAGTTGATAGCATAAAATACATTCTATTAATAACTTTCATACACCTGTTTGCCAGGATTGTGGGAGTGTGGTGAATAGCAAATCTTGGCCCTCTGACTCCCAGCCTCTGCTAAAAAAAAAACAGCCTATTTAGGGGTCACCACAGCAAATCATTCTGGTCTTTAGAGATGATTTGGATTCAGTTTTTACCCCGAATGCTCTTGCTGATGCAACCCTACTTATTTTATCCAGGCTTAGGACCAGCACTGAAATCACACTGACAAGCGCGTCTTCCAATCGGCTGTTCACCAATTCAGACATAGACAAAGACATAGACATTTGTGTAGACGTCTGACCGGCTAATAGCACCACTGAAATTCTAAAGCCAGAGTATTTTACCACTGTGCCACACAGGCAACTTCCAATAATGTTACATAAATAGTATGTTACATACTAAGACTTAGTTGCCCCTAAAACTAAATAAAAAGCCTCTTTATTTCATTGCATTTAAACAACTGCAAAACGTTTTACATCCAAAGCGACTTACAGTTGTGACAGTATACAATCTAAGCAACTGAGGGTTAAGGGCCTTGCTCAAGGGCCCAACAGCTGCAACCTGGCAGAGGTAAGGCTTGAACCGGCAACCTTCTGATTACTAGTCCAGTACCTAAACAACTGGGCTACAACTGCCCTGGTTAGTTACTAAAATGTTGTTATTTAACGCCGTTCAGGTGGCGCAGCAGTACGCTAGCTCACCAGAGTTGTGGTTTCGAATACATCATATCGAATCTCAGCTCTGCCTTTCCGACTGGGCTGGGCGGCGGCATGAACAACGATTGGCTGTTGTTCAGGGTTAGAGGGGAAGAAAGTCAGATCATAGATCCTCATAACTGGTGCAACTGCGGCCCCTGCTGGCTGACTGATGACGCCTGCACAGGGCTGAGGAATAATGCTGATGGGGGTGTGGCCCTTCGTACACAGTGCCCGTCCAGTGTATGAACTCGACTTGTGCAGGTGAAAAATGCAGTCTGTACTGACTGTGTGTACTGGAGGGGGCACATGTCAGTTGAGAGGCGTCCTCAGTCAGCGGTGAAGGGTCGAATCAGTATAGAGGACGCAATCAGGGTGATTGGACACGACCAGACTGGAGGATAAAAATTGGGGGAAAAAGTGGGGAAAAAATATCAATAAAAAAATGTTGTTATTCGACGACATCTCTCAAATCACATCTCCAGTAACCTGCAAAGCTTCTGTGCTAACACTAATAAGCTTGACAGGGCAAAACCTGTCCTTTCAGAGTTCATCAGTGGACTCAATGGATATCAATTCCAAATGTCAGTTATTTCAGGATTTATGCTCATGGCAACACAATAACCTTCAAAGTAATTAAAAGAATCTTACAAAACAAGATGCAGACGCTTTAGATTGAAGAGTAACTAATTGTGTGACAGAAGTGCACTACTAGGTCACAGGAAACCACGCCAGGTAAGTTGTGGCACTTTGTTCTCTCCAAACACAGGACCCATTCATACAGAGAGGTGTACCACAACTGTTTGTCAGTGAATAGAACACAAAGGTTCCCATCAGCACAGCCTAGTGATCACCAATACAAGCTCATATTATATGAGCTAGAAACTCAAAAGCTTCAAATGCTCGAAGTTGTTTATTGTCCTGTGGTCACATGATGGTTAACTAGGCAGCATAAAATGGTCATTTCTAAGTTTGTGAAAAAGATAACGGCTTTCTTAAGCGTACACTAGCACTCCTTCAACACATACTTTTTTGCAACTAAATTATTTTAAGAACATGAATCATCATCTAACTGGTTGGTTCGGTTAAACGCTTTAAATTCTATGTTTAACATTTGTAAAGCATTTAAACCAAACCAACCTGCTAGATGATTAATTATTTTATTATTATTTGCATTTTTTTAAAAATAAGTGCAAGAAATTATAACGTTTTATTAATATTTTATTAATCTTCATTAACCGGTTGTTACCGCAGCCACTGTTGAGCCCTTAAGCAAGGCCCTTAACCTCTCGGTTACACATAAATTGTTGATTTGAAGGGCTGAGGAATAATGCTGATCAGGGTGTGGCTGTCCATGCACAAGGCTGATCCGCATATGAACTCGCCTCGTGCACGTGAAAAGATGCAGTCGGTACTGCGCACGTGTAGGAGGGGCCGTGTGTCAGTTGTGAAGCTCCTCAGTCAGCAGTGGAGGGTTGTATCGATAGAGGTGAAGCGTAACGCAATCAGGGTAATTGTATGACTAGATTAGGGGAGAAAATTGGGGGAAACATTTGGAGAAAAAGATCAAGGCAAAATGGGTCCATCAAAACCAAAATCAGAGCACAGATGAAAAGACCAAGACTATAACCCTGGACCGAATGCTCAAAACTCGATGGAGGTACTGTAACAGATCTGAACTCAAACTGCCTGCATCTAGCTAGAAATTAAAAAAAGGTAGCAGGTTATAGGGTTGTCTTAGTCATTTAGACACTGAGCATAAACCCCAGAGAAAAAAGACACTTCAGCTGTACAGCCAATCCAAAGTCTGCAATGTGTAGCCAGTGGTTTGAACTAAAATAAGGATACGAAGAAAAACTTGATGGAAGGGTCTGGTATACGAGACTAGTTTAAGTAATAATTAATTACTACTGTGAGGGACTTGGCTAGCTATGTTTATTTTGAAATTAATCATTGATTTAAAAAAATATATTTTTACTATAACCCTTTCCTCTTTAACTAGTATTTAATCTAGTTCTTTGCAACTCTATCTACATAGTATATTGCTTTTTAGGAGGTTTTAGCATGTCAGACAGCTAGTATCTTCACAAATCATGAATATTTAGAAGCGTAATTTAGGTAGGACTGCTCTGAGGCAGACATCAGTTTGGCTCCAGTCCCATCTATAAATAGGACAGATAATTAAGGATGGAGTGGCGCTCAGGTGGCGCAGCAGTAGAACACGCTAGCCCACCAACACCAAGATCTCAAGCTCTAGAGTTTGAACACCAGCTCTGCTATCAACCAGCCAGGCGTCTACACACAGACATGCTTGGCTGTGTCTGACAGAGGACAAGTCACTGCCACGGCCTCTGCTGGCTGGCTGACATCTTCTTGGTCAGGGTAGGGGTCTGCAGCAGTAGTTGTAGTACAGCTGTGTGTACTCTGGATATGACTAGATTAAAAGAGATTTTTTAAAAAGCAATTAGGGATGGGAGTGATTAAAAAGTTAAGCGAAAAGTCACTGCTTGGTTAATGCTGTCTGTTCCCACAGCTGAAGCTTGATCTGAACTGAAAACGAAGCTCGAGTGAGAGTTCAGACTGTTGATTTATTTATAACCAGCTAGGGGTTCAAACACATTCAGAGAGCACTGCTATGAGTGTGTGTGTGTGTATGAAATGTAATATTTAATATCTAAGTTTATTGAATAGAAATACATTTAATATATGTTTATGAATTAGATTGTGTCAACTGCATATTGATGTATCAGGGTCAAACCTTCCCTGCCCCCCCCGTAATTCAAATCATGGTTAAGCTGACAGTTTTAACCAGCGGTTAAAGGATATGATAAACTTAATGCATGCATGAATAAAGATCAGCTACTAAGTCAAATGCGGCCTATGGCATGATTCAACTTGAGCGCAGCTTCTCTCTCAAAAAACATGTATAATCGATTCATGACACTTCACACACATTTTCTGTGTACCTAATGCCTAGTTCACACTACACGATTTTTGCCCTGATTTTCACTCGCCGACTGGCCGGCGCTAGGTTTGCTGGCTCAGGAGCAACTCGCCACTCGCTCTGCAATCGAAACTCAGCTCTCATTCGCTATGTGTGAACTACTCAACAACTCGATCCGAGCGGCTCGCTGAGTGCTCGCCGAGCTGAAGAAATATATCTAGCATGTCAAATATCTGGATACGAGTCGCCCAACTGCCAATGAGTGCTATGTCGAACGACCAATGAGAACACAAGATACGGGGTGAGGGGAAACACAGGGGAGGAGTTGTAAAAAGGTGGGACAAGGGCAAAATATAGTTATACATCGGCACACACAAACGTTTTACAGTATTTCTGACCTTATCGTTCTCTACAAAACATAACACCAACGTTGCATTGCAAAAATATTTATTAACCTTCAACTCACTATACAACAATACATGCTGTTCATGTAGCCAAATCCACTCAGATTCATAAATTTGTTCTCCTCACTAATTGTTGACGTGCATTTTTGGACGTGGTATCATTAAACCTTTCGTCACTTCTCGTGTTTGTTTTCGTGACAAAAGTAGTTTGGGAGACCAGATAGACTCGCCTGCGATTCCAGTTGGTGATAGATGGTGTAGTGTGAAACCCCCTATCGCTGATCAGTCGTGTAGTGTGAAAGCCACACCGACTTAAAAGACTCCCGATTACAGGAGATCCAGTTGTGTAGTGTGAACTGTACAGCGATCTGACGACTTGGAAAGTCTTGTAGTGTGAACTTGGCATAAAGGTGCACAGCACCAGATCTTTACTTAACACCTGCTGGCTAAAATAAAGCTCACCTTCTTATTGAACACAAGCGTCAGTGCACACTAAGTCTGCTACACACTAAAACAAGCCTAACCGCTACCTGTGATCAAAAACCAAAACAAGCATTTCACAGTAGGTAACATGAATAGCTTTCTAGAGATGTGATTTGTGTTCATGTATGTTTTGCTGGAATGCTGAAATCTTACGCTTCGTATAGTCACATTTGTAGGATGTGGATTTATGCTCGAGTGCTCCTTGAAACGAATATTTTGAGAAATACTGTGTTTTTGAGTTTCTTATGGTTTATAAATATAACAAAACAATAACTGAATAATGTTTTGGCAACCTTCTTTTCGATTATCTTGAACTGGTCTTGTGGGTTAATGCTGTATTCAACAACAGTAACCTCCGACTAGGAAAATTCAAGAATTCCAACAGGGATCAACATGACAGCTGAGACGGTCAACAATTCAAGTTGCACTTTTCTACATTTAAAACTAAATGTAATGTAAATGAGACTCCTGTTGTTTTGGTTATATTTCAAACATGTGTAATTCCCTCCAGCTTGCTGATTCCAAGGAAAGCAAAAAAAAAAAAAAAAGCATATGGCCAACCTACCTGTTTTGACAATCTGGGGCCTGTTTGTTAGTGTATCCTACGATGGACTTACTACTGCCACCTGTTGATAACCCTGTTGATAAAGTCGCTGCTTGTTGATGTGCATTTTTGGACGTGGTATCATTAAACCTTTCGTCACTTCTCGTGTTTGTTTTCGTGACAAAAGTAGTTTGGGAGACCAGATAGACTCGCCTGCGATTCCAGTTGGTGATAGATGGTGTAGTGTGAAACCCCCTATCGCTGATCAGTCGTGTAGTGTGAAAGCCACACCGACTTAAAAGACTCCCGATTACAGGAGATCCAGTTGTGTAGTGTGAACTGTACAGCGATCTGACGACTTGAAAAGTCTTGTAGTGTGAACTTGGCATAAAGGTGCACAGCACCAGATCTTTACTTTACACCTGCTGGGTAAAATAAAGCTCACCTTCTTATTGAACACAAGCGTCAGCGCACAGACGTCTGCTACACACTAAAACAAGCCTAACCGCTACCTGTAAAATGTTTGTGTGATTTTAGGAGTCTTGTTTTGTTGATCAAAAACCAAAACAAGCATTTCACAGTAAGTAACATGAATATAGCTTCCTAGAGATGTGATTTCTGTTTAAGTATGTTTTGCTTGCATGCTGAAATCTTATGCTACGTATGGTCACATTTGTAGGATGTGGATTTATGCTCGAGTGCTCCTTGAAATGGATATTTTAAGAAATACTATTTTAAGAGACAATTGTGTTTGACTGTGCTTGAATAAAATAGAATCGGTCAACAAATATAAATAACTGTATGTGTTTCTGTATGAGCTTCATCAAAACAATGACTGAATAATGTTTTGGCAACCTTCTTTTCGATTATCTTGAACTGGTCTTGTGGGTTAATGCTACATTCGACTACAGTAACCTCCGACTAGGAAAATTCAAGAATTCCTAAACCTTATCAACATGACTGCTCAGACGGTCAACAATTCAAGTTGCACTTCTCTACATTTAAAACTAAATGTAAAATTAAGGTAAATGGGTAATTTTTGTGTAATTCCCTCCAGCTTGCTGATTCCAAGGAAAGTAAAAAAAAAAAAGCATATGGCCAACCTACCTGTTTTGACAATCTGGGGCCTGTTTGTTAGTGTAACCTAGAATGGACTTACTACTGCCACCTGTTGATAACCCTGTATTCACAGAGCTGTATCGTTGTGTTGTGTTTCGCGATATATCGTTACACAGTCCTGATGGTTTTTAGTTGGTGTGCGTTTTCTGGAGGATCATGTTGTCCCGGTTTGGGTATTCGATCAGGGTTTGGGGTGCCATGTCTATATTTGCCTCACTCACCTTGGGCAGATCTCGGAGCTGGTTGGCATCCAGCAGCAGTTCCTCCAGGCTTCGGCTGTAGCGGTAAATCTCATCGGGTACATAAAGCAGCGAGCAGTGGCGCCGGTCGATGGACTCGACGTGACGGTTACACCGCCACAGTGGGATACAGTGAAACATCCCGGTTCAGTAAATCCGTGCGCTAAAGTCGAAACTGCACCCAAGTTTACACTAGTGGAAACGGAGCGGCTTCAGTTTGTTTACAGTGTTTTATAAATGTAAATATATAAACAGAACCGTGTGTGGCATAAATTGCATAAATAAACAGCAGGTCCCGACCCGAGTGTTACACACCAACATGAACTAAACAGCGAGTAACTCCACTGCTCCACACACACTTTCAAACTGCACCCCGTCCATCATTATTCTCTCAGTCCCGCTTCACTACACTGTTCACCAGCACTTCACATTCACCTTTAATAAAAGTTTACATGACTTTCCACTAAAATGTAATCTGTATTCAGTTCAGTTTAGCGTCCTGTACTTTATTCTCTCACTGACCCGGAACACACACTCCTTCATTCCTGCTGCCGTCACAACTCACACACAGCCCCGCCCCGAGCACCTCAGAACACCGCCCACCAAATAAAGAAGGAAGAGCGAGTTCTATTTCCATATGGGAGAGCAGTACTTTTGTTTTTTTATTATTATTAATTAAATTTGTTTGTTTATTAGGATTTCAACGTCATGTTTTACACTTTGGTTACATTCATGACATGAACTGTAGTTACTCGTTACACAAGGTTAATCAGTTCACAAGGTTATATCGAACACAGTCATGGACAATTTAGTATCTCCAATTGACCTAACTTGCATGTCTTTGGACTGTGGGAGGAAACCGGAGCACCCGGAGAAAACCCACGCAGACACGGGGAGAACATGCAAATTCCACACAGAAAGGACCCGGACCGCCCCACCTGGGGATCAAACCCAGGACCTTCTTGCTCTGAGGCGACAGTGCTACCCACTTAGCCACCGTGCCACCCTGCCACCCTTTAATTAAATGTAGATAAAAATCGAACATAGTCATACAGTAAAAGGGCATAAGTTCAATATTTATCATTTAACAGAAAAAGAGAAAAAAAAACAAAAAAAAGAAAAACAAAAATCAGTAAGCAAAAAATAATACTAATAATACTAACTAATAAAACTAAATAATAATTCAGATAAAATTGAAAAGCTTTAACAATGAAATAGATCTACAACACTTCTTATTTTGCTTCTGTCGAAAATTTACCAATGTATCTATATACAGTAGTTACACAAGTCTGTTCTAACAAAGGTCATATATGTAGGTGTTTTTTTGGCAAATTTCATTTTATGTATATTAAATTTGGCTAAAATTATAATCAGGTTAATTACAAAGCGCTCTTCAGGGTTAAATAAAAGGTCATTGAAAATAAATAAAACATATTGGCCTTTCAGAGGAATTTCCTTACCACATCTTTTTAAGTCTAGGAAGAGATCAACACAGAAAGAATAGGAAAATACACAATTAAAAAATAAGTGTTCAATGGATTCTGTAGCCCCTTTACAGAAAACACATGCATCACTCACATCATAAAATGTACTCAGAATTGCATTTACAGGGTAGCATTTGTGTAAAATTTCAGCTCTTTTATTTTGTTATTAAGAACATATTTGTAAGGAAGAGTCCAAATTGAGCTGCTGTTTTTTCTTTGTTGAGCTGACCACTGGAAAGTTATTAATGGAGTGGATTTAAGGGATAAAAGCTGCCTTATAAAATGATTATTGCATTTCTTATCTATTATATCAACCCCATTCAAAGCTATACCATAGTTAGTTAAAGAAAAGTCTGTTGTTGCCTTATAGTTACTTTTAAGTAAAGAAAGAAGACCATCAGAAATAGAGTCACAAACCTTCTTAAATTCAGTATTGGAACTAAAAAATTCAAATTTGTTACAGAAATCAGAGTAGGAAATAAAATTATAACAATCATCAAGTAACTGGTGAATGAACAGAATATCATTATTAAACCATAAATGTAAAAACAGTGATTTTCCCTTATAGGTGATGTATTCATAGTTCCAAAGTAAAGACAATGTAAAGTTGGGGTGAATAATTATGTTTGTAGATCAATAACCAATTTAACAAGGCTTGTCTGTAAAAAGCAGATAGTTTTATGGGTAGTCTATTAACTTTGTAGGGGCACATGAGTAAAAAGTTTAATCCACCAACTTTTTTAAAAACAAAATTAGGTATAAGACTCTACATACTTGCAGGATATTTAAGAAGATTTTTAATCCATCTAATTTTAATAGTTTGGTTGGGGAGAGCAGTACTTGCAACCATGTAGTAGTGGTGGTAAATTTGGTTAATTCGGGTTAATCTGAGTCACTCAGTAAAGTGATCCGGTTCACTTGAGTCACTTGTACTGACATCTTAATTGCGATTGATTTACTGCATGAAAATGCATCCAAATATCACTTGTCTTCTGTGCACTCATCTGTAAATAAATCATTCTCTCTTAATTCTCTGGGCACCTCACACTTCTCTTGTCAGTGACAAGTTGACACTTTTTTCTAAGTGGAATCTTGATCATGGGGGAGAGGGGGGTAGACTCACCTACCAATCAGATGGGTATATTAATGAGTCAAGGGTTCAAGGGGGATGGTCAACAACAAACTGCCATGGTAACTTCACCCAGTCAGGCAGCCACAGTGGCACCAAAACAAACAGTCAATAAATTACCATGGGGGCTATGATACTCCTTAAGTGGTACAGTACTAAAGTAGCCTGTAAGCATTTGCATTTTAATAATAATATAAATATATTTTGTTGTTGTTTTGCTTACAAGAAAATATGCTGCATTACTAATCTATACCACTACCACTGATAATAATAATAATAATAGCATGTGCATAAAATCAGCCACATAACAAACACCAGTGTGTTTAACCGCTTGTTTATTGGAATACTTAATTTATTACTTAGATTCACGGACTGGAGTGAAGTCGGTTTAGTTAAATCATCTGAGTCCGTGGTGTTTCTGGTGAGTCTGCTCACTCACCTTGTGTACTTAGCAGCAGCCAGTTAAAGGACTCATAGGATCCGGGTTTATTGAGATTTCGGACTCGTGATTCCTGATTCAGTACAAAGATCTGAATCATTAAGCCAGGTGATTCAGGAACCACCCAGCTCTACCATGTAGTAGACGTACTCATTTGTCCCTTAAATAAGGTGACCATGTGTCCTTTGTTCCTATTGTTTGTGTGTTTTTACACTGATTTCACCTTTCTCTTTAGGTCCTGCCCTCTCACACTTCTCTTGCCCTAGCGCAAATGCAAATTCACAGACGAATTACAGAAAAAAAATGTTTTCGTCTCAGTCTGGATCCTTGGGAAGCAGAATGCATTACCTGCAATGCTGGCATGTACGTGTCAGTGTTAAATAAAGATGCCAGTTCAGCAAAACACAAAACTGCAGCTAAAGACGTGAGCTAAAAGAGTCTGTCAGGTAACTAAACTATTTTGTGAGACCAGGTAAAACTGAAGATGCTGTTACTGCTGCAGAGGGACTTATTGCATTTCATACCACAAAGCATCACAGCGGTTAGACGTAGTTCAATATTTAAAACCATACTCCATACACATTGTGCCACCAATTACATTAATTTACTTTCCAATGCAAAAAAACCTAACCTTCCACCCAGCACAGGTGTCCGTCTGCCCCATGTTGCCAGCCTGCCCTAAGTGTCCTCTTTCTGAAAACCAGAATCTGGTCATCCTACCTTAAAACAACATTTAGAAACCCTGGAATTGACTATTTTTAGTAAAAGAAATGGCTATTAGTTCACCTTAAAACTATTTACGAGAAATAAGGCAGCAAAAGCTGGAATTCCTGGAATTCCTCCTTGGAAAAAGTGTGGCTGTGTAAAACTAAGTGGTAGATAAATAGAGCCCTACTAATTTCACAGGAAAATGTGCTTAATTTTTACAGACAATTTCAAAGACAAATTTTGACAACCAACCCCACCACCTTTTAAAAAAAAAAGCTATGTTTATTAAGTAAAACACTAAATAATTTTCTCCAGTTAAATACATGTAAAATACTTGTATTTTATTTTTGGGCTATATATCATAATAACATGTCTATAAGCAACATTTTTTAAAATATTGTTTAAAAATGCCACTACATACAAAAAATATGACTAATTTTAGACTTTTTTTCATTTGGGGGATATGTCTATAGCTGAATACACTGTATGTGTAGTTGTATTTGATCACTAAAGTGATCAACTAAATTTGGTCATTACCTCAGGTGAGTATTTTTTTAGTCATAAACTGAGCCAACAGACAATAATAAACCATTAACATGAGCTACAGCATGAGGCAGACCTAGGTTCTGAAGGGACTTTACAGTGTATCACAAAAGTGAGTACACCCCTCACATTTCTGCAAATATTTCATTATATCTTTTCATGGGACAACACTATAGACATGAAACTTGGATATAACTTAGAGTAGTCAGTGTACAACTTGTATAGCAGTGTAGATTTACTGTCTTCTGAAAATAACTCAACACACAGCCATTAATGTCTAAATAGCTGGCAACATAAGTGAGTACACCCCACAGTGAACATGTCCAAATTGTGCCCAAAGTGTCAATATTTTGTGTGACCACCATTATTATCCAGCACTGCCTTAACCCTCCTGGGCATGGAATTCACCAGAGCTGCACAGGTTGCTACTGGAATCCTCTTCCACTCCTCCATGATGACATCACGGAGCTGGTGGATGTTAGACACCTTGAACTCCTCCACCTTCAACTTGAGGATGCGCCACAGGTGCTCAATTGGGTTTAGTCCATCACTTTTACCTTCAGCTTCCTCAGCAAGGCAGTTGTCATCTTGGAGGTTGTGTTTGGGGTCGTTATCCTGTTGGAAAACAGCCATGAGGCCCAGTTTTCGAAGGGAGGGGATCATGCTCTGTTTCAGAATGTCACAGTACATGTTGGAATTCATGTTTCCCTCAATGAACTGCAGCTCCCCAGTGCCAGCAACACTCATGCAGCCCAAGACCATGATGCTACCACCACCATGCTTGACTGTAGGCAAGATACAGTTGTCTTGGTACTTCTCACCAGGGCGCCGCCACACATGCTGGACACCATCTGAGCCAAACAAGTTTATCTTGGTCTCGTCAGACCACAGGGCATTCCAGTAATCCATGTTCTTGGACTGCTTGTCTTCAGCAAACTGTTTGCTGGCTTTCTTGTGCGTCAGCTTCCTTCTGGGATGACGACCATGCAGACCGAGTTGATGCAGTGTGCGGCGTATGGTCTGAGCACTGACAGGCTGACCTCCCACGTCTTCAACCTCTGCAGCAATGCTGGCAGCACTCATGTGTCTATTTTTTAAAGCCAACCTCTGGATATGACGCCGAACACATGGACTCAACTTCTTTGGTCGACCCTGGCGAAGCCTGTTCCGAGTGGAACCTGTCCTGGAAAACCGCTGTATGACCTTGTCCACCATGCTGTAGCTCAGTTTCAGGGTGTTGGCAATATTCTTATAGCCCAGGCCATCTTTGTGGAGAGCAACAATTCTATTTCTCACATCCTCAGAGAGTTCTTTGCCATGAGGTGCCATGTTGAATATCCAGTGGCCAGTATGAGAGAATTGTACCCAAAACACCTAATTTAACAGCCCTGCTCCCCATTTACACCTGGGACCTTGACACATAACACCAGGGAGGGACAACGACACACTTGGGCACAATTTGGACATGTTCACTGTAGGGTGTATTCACTTATGTTGCCAGCTATTTAGACATTAATGGCTGTGTGTTGAGTTATTTTCAGAAGACAGTAAATCTACACTGCTATACAAGCTGTACACTGACTACTCTAAGTTATATCCAAGTTTCATGTCTATAGTGTTGTCCCATGAAAAGATATAATGAAATATTTGCAGAAATGTGAGGGGTGTACTCACTTTTGTGATACACTGTATATTTGGCTCTGAAATCTGAAATCTGAAATCTGTGGCCTGGAATGGAAAGGTCTGAACTCCTAGCCTTCCACAACATGTAATTACAAAACTCCAATGTTAGGTTCACATGTTTGGTTAGTCTCAAAAATAAAGTAACGAAATTCAATTTTTGAGCTTAATATACTGTAGTTCTGATTTGGCTGTTTTATTTTAATGTTATCAATTATTCATTTATTAATAATAATAATAATGGATAAGGGGTCAGATGCCACCTTAAAACACAAAGCACAAGGCGAAAGTACACTTTGGACAGAATATCCATCCATCACAGCCATTATTCCAGCCCTTACTCCTGCATAAACATCTGGTTTCTAGAAATGTTATTTCTAGAAACTGTTTCCTAGATCCAATCCCTATGTGTGCCCCTAAACAGCTTTGGGTTAAATTGGACAGTCAATTGCAAGCCAGGTCTTCTCATTACCACACAAATGCTATTTTTATTAAATGGACACAAATTTCCCACAGACACCATTTTAATGACCACAGGTTTTGGAGTGGAATGTCTAACAAAGTGTTAAGGTATCCCCATACTTTTGGCCATATAGGGTCAGTGTCTTGTGGGTTAGTAACAGGCCATGCATGTGTGTGTGTTTACTTGCAGGGATAATTAGAAAGCAATTGCACACATAACTGAGTGTGTGTAAATAAAAAATATATACTATCACTGTAAGCTTACATATTTACTTTTATAGTATATTATAATTATTTAGTTAAATGCTATGTTTTAAGTAATATAAGGCAGACCACTCCAGCTTCCACTGAAATCTTTGGGTGAAATCCAATACAAAATAACAATGTAACTTAAATATTTGCATTAACAACATTACAATTTGAGCAGCAAGGTGGTGGGTTCTACATAGCAGTGGTTATAATGACCATAATGAGTATATCTAAGATACAAGATCTGAAATCACTGTTTGTGAGGAGTTTTGCATGCTCTTTCTGTCCCTGCATTGGTTTGCTTTGGGTGTTATATATTTCTTGCACCTTTCGCAATATCCAAAACGTGTATTTACTACTAATGTAAGTCAGTTAAGTCAGGCTCTGCTACCGACAGGCTGGGCGCCTACACTGACAATGGATGCTGAAAGGGAATTCCTTATCACTGATGCTGGTTGATCAATGGCACCTTCACAGAGACGAGGGATAATGGGATCAGTGTGTGACTCTCCGTGCACGAGACTGAGTCCAATATGTAGTCGGCTATGCCACACATGTCGGAGGAGGCGTGTTAGTTGCAGCCCTCCTTGGTCAGGAGTGGAGGTCAGCAGCAGTAGAGAGAAAGCGAAATGAAATCAGGTGATGGGACACTACATTGGGAGGAAAATTGCAAAACAAAAAAACGCAAAAAAGGGGTTTGTATGGCTGGTCACTGATGTTGGTCAAGAAAGCTTGAATTGATGTTCCAGTTCATTCTAAAGCTGTTTAGTGGGGCTGAGGTCAGGGCTCTATGCAGATCAAACAAGAGTTTATTTAAACCAAGCTCTTTTTCATATCTTTATAGACCTTGCTTTGTGTACAGGGACACAGTAATGCTGGAACAGGAAATGCCCTTCCCTAAACTATTGCTGCAAAGATGAAAGTATATAATTTTCATTTAAATAATTGATGTATTAAACCTGTTAGCGATTGTTGTGGCTGAAACACATGCATTTAAAAATTAGACGTCTCAATACTTTTGTCCATATAGTGTATCATAAGCATATAAAATAAAAACATCTGAACGTTAGAGCCCTGTTCTGTGATCTAAATCTTAGTCCTGACTTGGGCTGGCTCGATACCACTTTTTTATGTCCGATACCGATATTGCAAAAAATACCGTTACCAATCCGATACCGTCATTTCTCCTTTCAAATAACTAGGCAGTAATAATACATGTATCAATGCACCATGGTTAAACTAGCTACCTAAATAACAATGCTCAGACTGTGAAACCAATATTCTAAAGGAATAAATACAGAATCTACAACATCACACTTAAGCAAAACAGCTTTTTTATTTTAACTTTTACACAGAACATTTAGCAGCAATTTTGTTTTCACTTACGTTCGAGCTGTATTTCACGTGACACATCTCGCTTTACTGCGTGTCGTCCAAAGTGTCTACAATTGGAAGATGTGGATGTCAATCAAACGCAATGGACCAATTAGAATTGACACAGAGTTGAGACTTTCCGTTAAAGTTCTGTCACGTTTTTCGATTATTAAACCCTGCTGGATTTTGAAGAGGACATCTGTGGCTAAACGGGAAACAGTGTAGTATGTTTTATTTCATAACACTAATGGATTAATTGTTGAGGATGTGAGATATCTCCAAGCCGGGACAAGATCTTTATCTCAGGTGAGCGATTTATCATTTATAAAGCAATTTTTAATGAGTTTAAACAGTGTTTTTAGATGTGGCAGTAGTAGATGATTTTGTAAAATGCTAAAAGTTTAAGTAAATCAGTGTGTTTTACTTTCTGAATGGCTGTTGCAGAGTAGTTGTAGATCAGTGGCACATGTTAATGATGTCATCAAGATGCACCTTGTTACGGCATTTGCAGAGTGAGCTGGCAATAAACGGCGCTCTGTTGGAACGTATCTTTGTGTGTTATTTGCTTTACACACAAACAATGGCCTTATTTACATTAACTGTTATTTACATTAAGCAATAGTATCGGATCGGATTACATGTTTTTTCCCTTCCAATATTCGATTAAGTGATTTGGGCCAATATCAGACTGATACCGATACAGAGTATCGGATTGGTGCCAGCCCTAGTCATGACCATGGACTGTCAGTGTTGTCTTCTATAAAGGTTTGTAGTCTCAAGTGTCGATTGCATTATTAAACTTTAGAGTCGTCCTTATTTTGCACTTCTTTTGTGCTGTTTGCCATCTGCTTCAGATTTTCACCATCCAAAAGCCCACAGCTATGAAGGCCTTCAGGTATAAGACAGATTTCCATATGTCTCACACAGGCAACTTTTACCAACAATGTCTTCCAGAATTTGAAATTTAAACTGGAGTTCCTTAGGCTGTCAACTATAATGCAGAAAGGGGTCAATGAAGTTCAAGTCATTTTGATCTGTTACCTGATCAATATAAGGTGTCTGAAAAGTAAGGTAACATTCATATTAAAAATTTGGATTCAACTTCAGTTTCAACATTGTGACATATCAAACTGGTAGAGATTTTCTCCAGAAAAAATCAATGATGTCCTTCATGTTAATGTAACTTTATTTGTTCTCATGTTAAATCAGTAATTTTCCTCTTGTACAGGTGATGTGAAGAATGGTGTTATCCCGAGCAGAACATGTTGAACATGTCCTTATGTCTGGTGAACAAAGCACACATGTAATTCCAAAGGATTTCAACCCACACCAACCAAACCGGCCTCCCATCACCCACAGACTACAATGCCAAATTCCAAGAAACAGGTTCTGTCGTCAATAAACTGAAAGCTGGACGACCAAAAACCAAACACTTATTCTTCTTTATAAGTATTGCATTTTATGTCCCAACTTTTATGGAAATGGGGTTTGTATATAGGAGTTTCTTTACTTTTGAGACACCCTCTATAATAGGACGTTTGCTGGAGCCTATCCCAGCTTTTCAACGGGTGAAGGCACACAGTATCACCCTGGACGGGGGTGCCAGTCCATCGTAGGGCAGACACACATACACACATACACCCATTCACCTATAGGGCAATCCAGTGTCTCCAATTAACCTGACTCCATGTTTTTGGACTGTGGGAGGTAACCAGAGCTCCCGGAGGAAACCCACACAGACACGGCAAGAACATGCAAACTGCGCACAGAAAGGACCCTGACCGCCCCGTCTAGGGATCGAACCAAAGACCTTCTTACTGTGAGGCGACAGTGCTACCCACCAAGCCACCGTGCCGCCCTGTATTATATCAGTATATTAGAAACTTTACAGACAGTAGTACTGCTACTAGTAGTAATTAGTTTAACTCAATTTCTTAGTAACATTGGAGTAGCAAATACAACCCCAAATCATAAAAGCTTGGGGCAGTATGAAAAATGCAAAAGAAAAAACACATTAACTTTAATTTTATTCAGTATGAAACCAAGATATGTCATGTTTTGTCTGGTCAACTTACAACCCCAAATCAGAAAAAGTTGGGACAGTATGGTAAATACAAATAAAATAAAAATGCAGTGTTCCTTACATTTACTTTGACTTTTATTTGATTGCAGACAGGATGAACCCAAGATATTTCATGTTTTGTCTGGTCAACTTACAACCCCAAATCAGAAAAAGTTGGGACAGTATGGTAAATACAAATAAAATAAAAATTTAGTGTTCCTTACATTTACTTTGACTTTTATTTGATTGCAGACAGGATGAACCCAAGATATTTCATGTTTTGTCTGCTCAACTTCATTTCATTTATTAATAAACATCCATTCCTGCATTTCAGACCTGCAACACATTCCAAAAAAAGCTAGTACGGGGGCAATTTAGGGCTAGTAATGAGGTGAAACAACTAAATAATGATGTGATTCCAAACAGGTGATGTCAACAGGTGATTGTAATCATGGTTTGGTACAAAAGCAGCATTTTGGAAAGGCTGAGTCTTTGATGAGCAAAGATGAGCAGAGGATCTCCAGTTTGTCAATAAATGCATGAAAAAAATTATTAAAATGTTTAAAAACAATGTTCAATGTTCCAAAGAAAGATTTACATAATTCTCATCTTACAGCACATTAATAAGGAATTTCAGCATGTAAAGGGCAAGAGTGCAAGCCTAAGCCGAACTCCATTATGTACACTCCCTCAGTAGCTAATATAACCACATGGGCAAGGGATGACTTTGTTTAACCTTTGTGAAGAACTACAGGTGCATCTCAATAATTTTTTTCAGTAATTCAATTCAAAAAGTTAAACTCATATATCATATACATTTATTACACACAGAGTGATACATTTCAAGTGTTGCGTTCTTTCAATTTTGATGATTATGGCGTACAGCTAATGAAAATTCAAATGTCAGTATCTCAAAAAATTAGAATATTGTGAAAAAATTCAATATTGTAGACTCATTGTGTCACACTCTAATCAGCTAACCAACAAAAAACACCTGCAAGAGTTTCCTAAGCCTTTAAATGGTCCCTCCGTCTGGTTCAGTAGGCTACACAATCATTGACACCCTCCACAAGGAGGGTAAGCCACAAAAGGTCATTGCTAAAGTTCACGGAGTGCTGTATCCAAGCATATTAGTGGACAGTTGAGTGGAAGGAAAAGTGTGGTAGAAAAATGTGCACAAGCAACAGGAATAACTGCAGCTTTGAAAGAATTGTCAAGAAAAAGCCATTTAAGAATTTGGGGGAGATTCACAACGAGTGGACTGCGGCCCAGAGTCTGGAGGAAGAGTGAAGAGGCACATAATCCAAGTTGCTCGAGGTCCAGTGTGAAATTTACACAGTCAGTGATGGTTTGGGGAGCCATGTCATTTGCTGCTGTTGGTCGACTGTGTTATATCAAGTTCAAAGTCAGAGCAGCCGTCTACCAGGAAATTTTAGAGCACTTCATGCTTCCTTCTGCTGACAAGCTTGATGCTGATTTCATTTTCCAGCAGGACTTTTGCACCTGCCCACACTGCCAAAAGTACCAATAACTGGTTTAATAACCACAATATCTCTGTGCTTGATTGGCCAGCAGACTCCCCTGACCGAAACACCATAGAGAATCTATGGGGTATTGTCAAGAGGAAGCTGAGAGACACCAGACCCAACAATGCAGACGAGCTGAAGGCCACTATCAAAGCAACCTGGGCTTCCATACCAGCTCAGCAGTGCCAAAGGCTACTGAGTGCATATACTGTACATACTTTTCAGTAGACCAACATTTCTGTATAAAAAATCCTGTTTTTATTAGTCTTATGTAATATTCAAATTTTTTGAGATACTGACTTTTGCGTTTTCATTAGCTGTAAGCCATAATCATCAAAATTGAAAGAAATCAACGCCTGAAATGTATCACTCTGTTTGTAATGAATCTATATAATATATGAGTTTAACTTTTTGAATTGAATTACTGAAATAAATTAATTTTTTCATGATATTCTAATTTATTGAGATGCACCTGTACAATACAGAGTTACATTCACAAATGTCAAGTCACAAAGTGCTTTAACACATTACTGTGCAGAAACATGAATTAACACCTGATACACTTCACTGCTTGGTATCCTCTGTGCCAAAATGTCCTTTAGTGTTAGAAGGAATGACAACATTACTGTCACGTGGGAAGAAAGGACGCAAATGCAGAAGTAAATAAAAATAATAATATTTTATTTAATTATAAAGGACAACAGAAAGATAAACAGCAAACGAAAAACAGAACACAAAAAACCCGATCGGAAACTCCGACGGAGCTGCTGACGCAACTAAATGAAAAAATAAACAAAGTGAAACCAAAACAGAAGGAAGCGGGACGCGAACCCCGGTCAGCCGCGTGGCAGCCGGGAGCGTTACCACCGCACTGTAGTGGTGCTGGGAAACGAGAGCGCGAGAACCTCTAATACGCTTAGGAGCGAAGGAAGAGGAGGGGAACTCCGAGGAGCGCTAGACCCAACACCGCGACTAACTATCGCAGTGACCGGTCGGCGCGCTCTGGATCGCGGAGCTGACACACCAATCTGAAACCAGAAAGAAACAAATAAACAAAGTTAGGCAGACCCAGACTGCGGATTCGAACCGGGGTCTTTGGCACGACAACCGCTTGCTCAGTGGAGTCGCCACCCAGCGGTTGGAGAATCCAATGTTCAGAATAACTGAAGGCACTGATGCCAGAATACCTTCAGCGCTTTAACACAGCGCTGAATGAAACCGCTAACGCTAAATGCTAGCGCAAAATGAACTGCAGTTCGAGGACTGCACCGCGTTGCACCACACTGTATCTACGAGACCAACAGAACATACCAGTTACCTCAAACCTTGCGGTTTTACTTGCCCGAATGGCATACGCCACCAGGGCTACCAGCTAAGGCTACGAACGTGTGGACGAGCTGCCACCACGGACCGGAAAACAAACAAAGGTGCGACACCCGCTGCTGTGTGGAGCTGGCTTAAGTAGTCAGCCCCACAGCTGCGGGTGATCAGCACTAATTAGGAGGCCTGGTATAAGAGGCCTTTGTTTTCTGAGCTCTGTAATGTCTGCTTCGCTGGGAACCCGGGGCACGTTCACCAGCTACCACAGACCTCGTTATAATTACAAAGTGGTAATTATTTACAGTCTTAACTTTTTTGGGAGATGTTGCAGGCCTTAAATGCAGGAATGGATGTTTATTAACATATGAAATAAAGTTGACCAGATAAAACATGAAATATCTTGGTTTTATACTGTCTGCATCAAAATAAAAGTCAATGTAAAAAACAGTGCATTTTTATTATTTGCATTATCCATACTGAAAGAAGTGTCCCATTTTTTTCTGATTTAGGGCTGTAACAGGCTAATGTAAAGCACATTTTCAGCTTTGTTGCTTTCTGGGTCAAAATGCATGTGCTGTAATAGTAATGGCTCGGTGGGTAGCACTGTCACCTCACAGCAAGAAGGTCCTGGGTTCAATCACCAGGCGGTGCGATCCGGGTCCTTTCTGTGTGGAGTTTGCATGTTCTCCCCGTGTCTGCGTGGGTTTTCTCCTCCCACAGTCCAAAAAATGCAGTCAGGTTAATTGGAGACACTGAATTGCCCCATAGGTGAATGTGTGTGTGTGTGTAGATGTGTCTGCCCTGAGATGGACTGGCGCCCCATCCAGGGTGTTACTGTGTGCCTTGCGCCCATTGAAAAGCTGGGATAGGCTCCAACAGCCCCCCGTGACCCTAACTGGATAAGCGGTTAAGAAAGTGAGTGAGTGAGTGAAAAGACAAACTCATGGTTTTGCAAAAGTAAATCCCAATTAAATGTTTCTCTTCTTTTTTAGTAAAACCCTGGTTGTCCTTAATAATAATGTGGTGACGTTACATAAATTTGATGTAAACTAGGCCAATTATTACTCAAATAGACTTTATGTAACATGTTGTAAGCAGGCTGTAACCATAGCAAAATGATCTAAATTAGCTGTAAGAGCTCTATTGTTGCGTGGCGGTTGACAGGTGTCATATGCCACTTGACGTGCCACTAAACCTGTTAAAACCTGAGGCAACTGCCAATCAGCCTGCCATTAAGCCTGGTTTAACTTAAAGTGACATGCCACAGTGCTAATGACTACAGAGATACCTGCTTTAAAGTGAACACAAAACACCCTTAGTTAGACTTTTTCTGAATTGAGTTAGAATTTATTTTGTAAAAAGAAGTCAAATGATTTTGCTTAATTATAAAAGATTTATGTTTTGTACTAAATTATGCTTGAGCCGCTATGTTGCCATTGCATCAGTGACTACATCATGAGGTTTGCTTGTTGGACAGCAGTTGCAGTAAGTTGCATGTAATTTTGAGAGAAAATTGCTTGTTGCTTCAGGCATAAGATTAAAATTGATCTGTGTTTTTTGGAGATTGGACAGTGGTAGCATAGCGGGTAGAGCTTTGGGCTATTAACTGAAAGGTTGAGAGTTCGAATCCGGGCTCTACCATGCAGCCACTGTTGGGCTCTTGAGCAAGGCCCTTAACCTTCTCTGCTCCAGGGGCGCCGTACAATGGCTGACCCAGCTTTCAAAAACAAGCTGGGATATGTGAAGAAAGAATTTGTTGTACTGTACACCTGTATATGTATAAATGACAAATAAAGGCGTTCTATTTTATTCTATTCTATGTTCTATTTAAGCCAGTATGGAGGGGATTTATGAACTCAACTGTATGAACTTAAATTTGTTTAAGCAGCAGTCAATTCCTCGAGGTGTGAAGAAAGTGAGCAACACCAGCTGGTGCAAGTATGGTAAGTGCATTTAAATGCCAACAGCAAGCAAATTGCAAATAGCAAATCTGCTATCAGGAGCTATTTCAGTTAACAGATACTCTGCTGTTAGATGGATGTCTTGGAGGTGCCCATGCTCTCCCTACACAAAGTCTGTGTTGAGACCCTGGAGTGGCCTATCAACAGCAGGTATTGTAACCTCAGTAAACAATTACTCTTTAGTGGGGTGTGCAAACTATTTATTTATGCATTTCTCCCTTTTTCTTACGATTTAGCGTAGTCAATTTGTCTTCCGCTGCTGTGGATCCCTGATTGCATTCAAGAGGAGTATATTTGCTGCTCACGTGCCCTCTGATGCGCGTGCAGTCCTAGCGGACCCCTTCTTTACGCTCGTGTTTCTGCACAGCTGCCTCAGTCTGCTAACCAGGGTCCTTGCACAGCATTTGAAGACCCTATGCACTTAGTCTGGTCAATTCCCCAACCCAGCAGACACGGTGGCCATTTTGTGTCTGCTGCAGGCACTGCTAATTGTGCCCGCTAGATGGCACCAGCCGACCCGTAGCAGAGCCGAGACTCAAACCGGGGTGTTCAGAATCTCGGCGCTGGTGTGCTAGCGGAATATCCCACTGCACATAAAAAACAATCTAAAATTGTAAAATCTAATTGTTGCTTTTATTCTCCCTAATTCAAAACATTAATATGGGGCGAGGTTCCTTTTCCCTAATATTAGGTGCCACTATTTCCCTACCTTCAGGGACATATAGCGGGGAAAATAAGTATTGAACGCATCAACATTTTTCTCAGTAAATGTATTTCTGATGGGACTACTGACATGAAATTTTCACCAGATGTTGGTAACAACCCAAGTAATCCACACATATAAAGCAGTCAAAACAAATAAGTCCAAAAATTAAGTTATGTGTAATTAAGTGAAATGACACAGGGAAAAAGTATTGAACACACTTACTGAAATTTATTTAATATTCAGTAGAAAAGCCTTTGTTGGTAAGGACAGCTTCAAGACGCCTTCTGTATGAAGAAACTAGTCGCATGCATTGTTCAGGTGTGATTTTGGCCCATTCTTCCACACATACGTCTTCAGATCATGAAGGTTCCGGGGGCCTCTTCTATGAACTCTGATTTTCAGTTCTTTCCATAGATTTTCAATTGGATTCAAGTCAGATGATGGACTAGGCCATTCTAGCAGCTTTATTTTCTTTCTCTGAAACCACTTGAGAGTTTCCTTGTCTGTGTGTTTGGGATCTTTGTCTTGCTGAAATGTCCACCCTCATTTCATCTTCAGCATCCTGGTAGATGGCAGCAGATTCTTATCAAGAATGTCTCTGTACATTTCTCCATTCATCCTTTCTTCAATTACATGAAGTCTATCAGTACCATATGCTGAGCAACAGCCCCACACCATGATGTTCCCACCTCCAAACTTCACTGTTGGTATGGTGTTTTTGGGGTGATGTGCTGTGCCTTTTCTCCTCCAAACATGGTGTGTGCTATGACATCGATAGAGTTCAATTTTGGTCTCATCTGACCAGACTATATTCTCCCAGTATTTTATAGGCTTGTCCAAATGTTGTGCAGGAAACTTTAAACGAGCTTTAACATGCTTTTTCTTCAGAAATGGAGTCTTGCGCGGTGAGCGTGCATAAAGGCGGTTGAGTGCATTACTTATACTTTTCTTTGAAACAACTGTACCTGCTAATTCCAGGTCTTTCTGAAGCTCTCCGCGAGTGGTCCTTGGCTCTTGGACAACTCTTCTGATTATTCTTTTGACTCCTCTGTCAGAAATCTTGTGAGGAGCACCTGGTCGTGGCCGGTTTATGGTGAAATGATGTTCTTTCCACTTCCGGATAATGGCCCCAACGGTGCTCACTGGAACATTCCGAAGTTTAGAAATACGTCTGTAACCAATACCATCAGTATGTTTTGCAACAATAAGGTTGCGGAGGTCTTGAGAGAGCTCTTTGCTTTTACCCATCACGAGATGCTTCTTGTGTGACACCTTGGTAATGAAAACCTTTTTGTAGGCCATCAATTAGGACTAATCCAGCTGATATTAATGTGCACTGATAGGGGCAGGATTGCTTTCTAAATACTGACAGATTTCAGCTGGTGTTTTGGCTTTCCATGCCTTTTTGCACCTCCCTTTCTTCATGTGTTCAATACTTTTTCCCTGTGTTATTTCACTTTATTACACATTACTTAATTTTTGGACTTATTTGTTTTGACTGCTTTATATTTGTGGATTACTTGGGTTGTTACCAACATCTGGTGAAAAAATCATGTCAATAGTCCCATCAGAAATACATTTACTGAGAAAAATGTTGATGCGTTCAATACTTATTTCCCCCGCTGTATGTGTTGCTCAGGAAAGCTCAGGCTGTCAGTTAAGTGTTATGTGGGGTGAAGGCAGGGTGCCCTGATTATTATCCAGCAATGATCTTTATTTTTTAATCTATCCGTGTTTACATTTTAGCTAGAGGTGTTCTAAAGTGTATTGGATTGTGATTACTTAGGGTATTTTTATGATATGTGATAAATGATGTGTTATTTGATATATGATATGTTACTGTTTGATTTGTCAGGAAACAGCTGCTGTAATGTAATAATGATCCCATTAAGATTATTTACTGGTAAGCGAAATCTTAGTTGACACAACACTGTCAAAGATAGATCATTAAAGCTAGTCAGTCAAATGAAAAGGATGAAAAGGATGTACAGTAGTTGATAATAATCAAGTAGGCCTGTTATTTTTTTATTTGTTTTATTACACAGAGTCTGTGGCCCGTCATTGCATATTTTATCTACATCTGACCCCTAATAATAAATGCTTGGACACTCCTGCTGTTTACTATTTAGTCATGTACCAGGGCTCAAAACAATATAACCTTAGCAAAAAATCTGTATGAGACTGAAAAGTTTTAGTTCAAGATGGTTCAAGAGTATTTGCTCTGCATAAAAAAAGACTCCTGATTCATTCTACTGCATGATATTTTTTTCTGAACAAGGGCCAGAAAAAGTGCCAACCAGTTTATGGAATGATATTTGTGGCCATTAAATAAATTCAGTGCAAAAACAACACAGGGGGAAAAAATAGTGTAATTTATGTGGCAGGTTAACTGTGGCAGGTCAAGTGGTAGCCACTTTTTAAGGTAGAATGGCAGGTTGAGTGGCATTCATGCTAGGTAGTACCAGGTTTAGTGTCAAATGTGATCAATGGGTAAGTGCCCACTCTATGTTTTAGAGTGGTGCTGGACCAGGCAGTTTTTTAAATTATATGTTTTTGTACTGTAAGTAAAAAAACTAATATTGAATAAACAACACTTGAGCCTACCATAGGGTAGTGCAAAGGGTAGCAGTAGTGGTGCATACCTACTTTTTCCTATTCAATTAAATTAGTAATACAGCAATAAAGCAATCAGCAATACAATATTTTTTAAGGTAAGTGAATGGATTTTCTTTTCCTTTTTGTTCAATTACCTTCCACTGCATTTTCAACTTCTGCCTCATCCACAACATCCATGCCGGCTAAAAAGGGCTGCAGGTTTTTAATTTCTCCTAGCTATTTGGGATTATTAGGACCTAATAAGTGAAAAGTCTAAGTGCTGTCATTGAAAAGAAAGTAGATTTTGAAAAAAATGTCCTCATATGGGTACAGTGGTTTTATTTGACCATATAACACAATAACATCAATAACAATAACAGTTTTTTGTTTTTTTTGTATTTTTCCCTTTTTCTCCTGACTTTTAGTTTATCCAATTGCCCGATTGCATCACGCTTCCTCTCCACTAATGCCGATCCCTGCTCTGATTTGAGGAGAACAAAGCTAACCCACGCCCCCTCCGACACGTGGGCAGCAGCCGTATGCATCTCTTCACCTGCACTAGTTGAGTGCTAATGTGAATTAGCCCTGTGAGAGACATGTATGGAGAGACATGTATGGAGAGCCCAGTATGGAGAGACACACCCTGATCAACGCACTCATTCCCCGCCCCTGTGCAGGTACCATCAGTCTGCCAGCAGAGGTTGTAGTTGCATCAGTTACGAGGAGACCCTATCTTGCTAAATACCCCACCCCTATATGAACAACAGGCCAATCGTTGTTCATGTGGTTGCTCAGCCCAGCCAAATGGCAGAGCTGAGATTCGATATGATGTATTTGAGATCCCAGCTCCTGTGTGCTAGTGTGTGTTTTTACTGCTGCGCCACCTGAGTGGTCTAACATCAACAGTTTATAACAAAATGTAAAACTATTTACAGGTATATGCCTGAACATTGATGTACAACCTTATACCTGAAGATGACTATATAGAAACAAAAAATAAAAACAAAGACAAAAAATATCACCTTTTTAAAGTTTTGTAACTATGCATACATTTTCCTTGAACCATATTCCAAACTAGGAATGTAATTTTGGACTGTAGTAACACTGGGTCACACCTTTTGACTTGTATGAAATTCTGCAAAACAGTTGTGTTCACTTTGCAAGCAGAGAAACACAATTTTACTCTGCAACGTTTTACTCTGCAAAGCATTGTATTTTTTAGATTAACCATCTCTGGAAGATTCTAAGCAGAAACTGTGTGGACTGAGATGTCAGGTACTGGTGTGATCAGATGACTTTTGCCTTGTTTAGAAAGGTGTGCATTTTATTAGTATCCATGATCGACATCAGTATCACACTTGTTCAAATAGGCCTGAGCCACTGTCATGCACTCAAGGAATTGCTCTATGCTCTTACTTGGTGTACCACATTTAATGTTGTCTTGCTGGAAAAATAGCCAAATGTTGGCTAAAGCAAGGTCAGTGAAGTGCATCAGCATCCAAATGTCTTAACTTCTTGGGTAGTAACTCATCATCCAGTCTACCAATGTAACCCCACTTATCTTGGAGTTGTACTCATGCACAGTACTAGGTTGTTTGACAGTCACATATTGTTTGTTCATCTTGGACCACCGCTTGCAGGTGTCTTCTGGTTGTTCAGCATGAACAGCGGAAAGCATTAATATTGGTTTGTTGACATACCACTTCAATACACATACACTACACCATCTCCCCTGGTAACTGATGCTGAGGCACCTCTTCCTTGCCGTTTTATGGTTTGGTCACTTAGTAGCTTCTGCAGTGCTCTGGTTACACGACTCTTCATTACAGTAACAGTGTAGTAAATGTTCTTCCTAAGTATTTGATCCACAGCTTTCATAGTTGTTAAGAATTGATCACACACTGATATACTTTTGTACCAGGATACAGAGTTTTAGTCAGACATGTGAGAACCAAATCCCCCAAACCTAGTCCCACTGATTTTTAAACCTGCACCTTGATATACTTCAGAGTGCAACACAATAACATATGTTGGAGCCAGCACAAAGTTCTTCATGCCTAGTGGATTGGGCAAAAAAAGACAGGCTCCTGTAGATAAAAGCATCTGTTTATCAATTGATACACATTCCGGTCGAGCCTAAAGCAATGTAATCCATAAAAGGCCTTATCTTCCAGAATCGGTCAGATGCTTTCTCTTTACTAATGTTAAACTCCTCCCTGGTTGAGGAGAGCCGTGACTAACACATGCCCGCTCCGACACGTGTGGATATGTGGATCAGCTTTGTGTATGGAGAGCCACACCCTGATCCTCATTATCCCTCAACTCTGTGCAGGTGCCATCAATCAGCCAACAGAGGTCGTAATTGCATCAGTTAGGAGGACCCGTCCGGCACGCCCTTGAACAACAGCCAATCGTTGTTCATGAAGACGCCCAGCCTGGCATGGCAGAGCTGAGTTTTAAACCAACAAGTTCGAAATGTCAGCTCTGGTGTGTCAGCTCACGCCACCTGAGTGCCAATGACTACTTTTAAATGTTTCCTTAGTTTGAAAAATCTGTCACGCTTGATTTTGTAACTTATGCCAGGGATTTGTAAGGCACTGGACCAGAACATTCTAATTTGTGCGTAAGGCACACAAGACATTAAAATTGATGCACCAAAAATATATAAATCTTATCAACTGAAGTGTTAAGAGAAACACCACTGTCAGCTCATAACAAAGCATTTGTGTACTAGGCAATGAGTTTCATTAACTCTGTGTCAATGTGCTGTTCCACATAGTCTGGCTGCCAGTCTCGTTGCTCATGCAGATTTTCACCTTCAGGCTCAAACTGAACCAAGTCTGGAGTAAATGTAGTAGATTTCCTGCCTGGTTACTGTAATCATGTTCTCATGTCTCTATCACCATCACCACACTGATCTCTGCACATAGTGAGTGTCAGTAAGGTTGCATGGTTGTGGGCTGTGTTGTGGCTCTCTGTCACTATTATAACTACTCTGCTGATTAGATTCTGAGTCAGGTGGGATATAATCTATATCACTTAGTTGTTCCACACCAGAATCAACAACATCACAATCAAACAAATTGTCAACCTCAGAGTCTCCTTATATTGCAGTCAACATTTTTCACCTTTAGACAGAGAAGTATGTCCTGGAATTTTAACACATAAGAATGAAAGATAAAATAATTATATACCTCATTAATTATATACAATTCACAATAATTAGGACGACAGACAAAAATTATTTTTCCTTTCCAAATGTATCAGAGATACGGTATGTATCCCTACATTTTACACCTTTATTTTCCATCAACAATTATGAAGTCCCAATGTCCTTAAATGAGTACTTGCTAATTAGCAGAGGTGGAAGGTAACGAATTACATTTACTCGCGTTACTGTAATGTGTACTTTTTAAAGTAGATTTTACAACCAGTAATTTTACTTTTACTTAAGTATGTTTTGTATTAAGAATTGTAATTCGCTACATTTTAAATAACATCCATTACTGAGTAAAAAAAAAAGCTAAAAGAATTGCGTCTGGGAAACTGCTGCAGTGAATTCTGCGATAAAAAATAAACTGGTGCTAAAATAAAGGAGCTGTAATCTAGGTATAGAGTAGGGAAGGGTGATTGGAGTTTGATGTTTTGTTATTTGACAACATAGTCTGATGTCAAAGAATGGCAAAGTTCTTTGGGTCATTTAGTGAAAGTCACAACACTTGTAACCTTGACTTGTTTTGAGTTATGAGATTTGCAGTATGACTGTTGTTTGGTATTTGTTGGTGATGAAAAGTAATCCACAATTAATGCCAACTTCAGTGGTTATACAGTTTAAAAAAGTGTTATGGGATGGTCTGTACTAAAATGACACATTACACATCTCTAAATGTTTTTTCTATAATATTTGAATTAAAAACAACTATTGTGAGATTTATATCCACTTTTCCTGTTTGCATTACACAGAAGAGACACCCTCTGCGGGTAAAAAAGTAACTAAGTAATGCTTACCCTGAGTACATTTTAAATGAGTTACTTTTTACTAGAGTAGATTTTTAGACAGTATACTCGTACTTAAGTAAAAAAATCATTAAAGTAATAGTACTTTTACTTGAGTACAATATTTTAGTACTCTTTCCACCTCTGCTAATTAGCAACGTTCTGCCTTGTTACTATTGCTACATTTGATCAAGTTTGTATTCTATTTCAAACTACAAACTACTACTACTTGATATTTTCATACCTTTTACACTTTTACCTCTGAATTGACCATAAAACATGTTGAGGGACATTGGGGTCATCTTGTTTTACCTTATTTATTGTCTAGTACTTTTGCTACCACTAGATGGCAGACAAGTGTCTAATGGGGACAACAGGTCCAAGTTTAGCAGAACAAGGTACATTGATCAGCCATAATATTAAAACCACCTCCTTGTTTCTACACTCACTGTCCATTTTATCAGCTCCACTTACCATATAGTAGGTATTATTTGGGTGGTGGATCATTCTCAGCACTGCAGTGACAATGACATGGTGGTGGTGTGTTAGTGTGTGTTGTGCTGGTATGAGTGGATCAGACACAGCAGCGTGTCCACTTACTGTCCACTCTATTAGACACTCCCACCTAGTTGGTTTACCTTGTAGATGTGAAGTCAGAGGCGATCGCTCATGTATTGCTGCTGTTTGAGTTGGTCATCTTCTAGACCTTCATCAGTGGACACAGGACGCTGCCCACGGGGCGCTGTTGGATACATTGGATATATTTTTGGTTGGTGGTTGGTATTCTCAGTCCAGCAGTGACAGTGAGGTGTTTAAAAACTCCATCAGCGCCGCTGTGTCTTATCCACTCATACCAGCACAACACACACTAACACACCACCACCATGTCAGTGTCACTGCAGTGCTGAGAATCATCCACCACCTAAATAATACCTACTCTGTGGTGGTCCTGTAGGGGTCCTGGCCATTGAAGAACAGCATGAAAGGGGGCTAACAAAGCATGCAGAGAAACAGATGAACTACCGTCAGTAACTGTAGAACTACAAAGTGCTTCTATATGGTAAATGGAGCTGATAACATGGACTGTGTGTAGAAACAAGTAGGTGGTTTTAATGTTATGGCTGATTGGTGTATAAAGCATAACAAAGCCAAAATATAATGAGACTACAGGGTCTTAAGAGGATACACCCCCCTCCAACATGTGTAAGGTCATCAGACTCTTCTCTTCACCAGCCAGTGGTAGATTCCAACCACACTTATGCATGTGCCTTGATCAGACATAATGTGTTACTATTAGAGAAGCAATAATTTAATATGCAATGTAGACTTCTGTACTCAGACACAGCCAGTTATGGAAAACCTGGAACCCAGCACTATGATCTAACTAGCATTAGTAGTGTGATAGGTCTCATGCTATTTGCCAATTAGGTCACTGGCTGAAATAATGTTCCACTGAAATAACAGCGCCCATTAGCAAAACAAGGCAACACATGGCCGGGAGCCATACCGCTATATAATCAATGCACTAGTTACAAAACCCTGTTAAAACGAATAGAAGCTAATGTTATTCACCCACTCTAGTACTTACAATAACCCCATGCATGGAATAGGCAGACATAGTCAGTAAGGTTTTAAACAGCATAAGTAGTTTAATCCACATTTTAATTAAAATGACCACTGGACTACTGGAAACACAGGGCCACATCGTTTGCACGATTGCACAGTGTATTTTAAGAAAATCATAAAATAAAATGACATAAAATGACGTGGCGGGCCGGATTTGTACGTAGGCCTTGAGTTTGACACGTAACCTAACTTATTGAAAGTTTGTGGAGGATTTTAAAATTGTGAGTCTATTAAAGGGACCTCATAATCATGAGGAATTGAAAACAATGTGTTAAAAAAGATGGGCCAATATGAAATCACAATCACAATGCCACAAAAGTTCATTTTTACTGTAGACATTTAGACTTTATTTATTATTTCTTTATTTATTTTTATTATTAGTCCTAAAATCAGCAGATTTTGGTCATTTTCTGTATTGTTGTATTAAATGCTATTTTATCTGCTGCACATTTTGAGTTACTTAGTTGGCACTGTGGCAAATCACATTAGCCCATTACTGCCAAGAACCAGGGTTCAAATCTTTATGGTGCTATCAGCTGGTCAGGCATCTACACAAATATGACAAGTTATGTCCGAGGTAGGGGAATGGTTAAACACCCTAACCATTGGGAGGTGCACCTGTCCATGCACTCTTAGTGCTGGTCCCAAGCCAGGATAAAATAAGAAGGGTTGCATCAGGAAGGGAATCCAGTGTAAAAACAGATATGTGGACCAATATGATATGCTGTAATAACACCTAAATACAGACTTAGTTTTGTTTTCTCTCTGCTTTAATCTTCACTATTGAGACATTTTGTCTGGTTATGATAGCAAACAAAGGCTGTCTGGCCGATGATTCATAAAGTTTAGCCAATGTTATTATAGGTCTGATAATCTATGATGAAGTCTATAAACATTTTTTTGGACCCAACACAGACTTCTAAGGGTTATTGGTTTGTGTCATTTTTGATTAACAGCTTCTTTTTGATCAATGCACCCACCAATGCAGCCAATCAATTTTACCCAATGACTTTTTTTTAGATAATTTTGCACTTCTTAAGGCTAATGTCTTAACAGCAACACTTTATTGGCAGCCACAGATTTTTGGAATTCAAGAGCGACAGATGGTGTCAGCAGTTTTACCCAATAACCTTTCTAATTAAGGTTTATAGTTTTATTCTGGGGTGGCACAGTGGGTAGCACTGTCGCCTCACAGCAATAAGGTCCTGGGTTCGATCCCCAGGCGGGGAGGTCCGGGTCCTTTCTGTGCTGAGTTTGCATGTTCTCCCCATGTCTGCGTGGGTTTCCTCTGGGAGCTCCGGTTTCCTCCCAGTTCTAAAACATGCAGTCGGATTAATTGGAGACACTGAATTGCCCTATAGGTGAATGGGTGGGTGGGTGTGTGTGTATGTGTGTCTGTCCTGTGATGGACTGGTGCACCATCCAGGGTGTTACTGTGTGCCTTGCTCCTATTAAAAAGCTGGAATAGGCTCCAGCGCCCCCCACGACCCTAATTGGATAAGCGATTAGGAAAGTGAGTGACTGAGTGAGTTGTATTTTGACTTGGGTAGTAAGATTAGGTAGATACTTAAGACATTTAGGTCATTTTCTCCACCTTTTCATGCTGTATTAAACTATGTTTCTGTGCTTCTTTATTATTAGATCCCAGACTTTTGAGTGTTTCTTATGACTTCTTTTGATTCATTGTATTATAACAGAGCTTTCCATTGAGAGACCTCACAAAACTTTGGGCTTTATGTCTTTTCAGTAACTGTACATTTAGGGTTTTGATGGTTTCTTCTTTTCTATAAAGATGACTCAAACTTTAGTGCAAAGTCTATCAAAAAGCAGTAATAGACTGGGGTGAAAGAGTGATCTGTTGAAGCCCTAGAAAGGTACTTTGTTCAAGAGACTGTCACACCAATTATCTCTTCTCTTCTAAGTGGAGCTTGTTCTTTAATAACTTACAGGTAACCCCAGCACCCCTACAGAGGTTCTTGCTTGTTGTGTTTAGCTGGAAAGGTTTTGTATAGCTTCATGGCACAACAGTACAAATCTTATATCCATTTTTAATTGCTGTATTCACTTGCATGAAAAACTCTTAAGGCTTTCAAATCAAAAAGGAAATACAGTCAGAAGGTTACGTAGGTTTGTCTTGGGATTTCAATGGTTAAACTATTTAAAGTCTTTTTAATTAAAAAAAAATATGTTCACCTTTTTTTCTTTGTTAAGTGTCACATCAGGTCTAGTTCTAGAGGAGCACCTAAGACAGGACACTAATCCATTGCAGGACTTTGACCATTCCCCAAGAAATCATGTCAGTGTAGAAGGCCAACCCTATAGCACCACTGAGATTTTTGGGATGGGGGCAATTTAGGGCTAGTATTGAGGTGAAAAAAATAAAGAATTACGTGATTCCAAACAGGTGATGTCAACAGGTGATTGTAATCATGATTTGGTACAAAAGCAGCATCCAGTCTTTGATGAGCAAAAATAGACAGAGGATCTCCTGTTTGTCAACAAATGTGTGAGAAAATTATTAAAATGTTTAAAAACAATGTACCTCAAAGAAAGATTGGAAGGGATTTCCATATTTCTCCCTCTACAGTGCATAATATCATTAAACAATTTAGGGAATTGGGAGAAATTTCAGTGTGTAAAGGCCAAGGGCGCAAGCTTAAACTAAACGCCCGTGATCTTTGATCCTTCAGACGGCACTGCATCAAGAACCGCCACTCAGCAATAGTTGATATAACCACATGGGCAAGGGATTACTTTGGGAAACCTTTGTCAAGCACTACAATACGGAGTTACATGCACAAATGCCACTTAAAACTTTACTGTGCAAAAAAGAAGCCTTATGTTAACCATGTCCAGAAGCGGCGTCAACTTCTCTGGGCTCGGAGGCATCTAGGATGGACCATCACACAGTGGAAACGTGTATTGTGGTCAGATGAATCAGCATTCCAGGTCTTTTTTGAAAAAAATAGACGCTGTGTGCTCCAGACCAAAGACGAAAAGGATCATCCAGACTGTTATCAGCAAAAAGTCCAAAAGCCAGGATCTGTGATGGCAGCATTAATGCAGAAAAGTACATTGAGATCTTAGAGCAACATATGCTGCCTTTAAGATGTCATCTTTTCCAGGGACATCCATGCAGTTTTCAACAAGACAATGCAAAACCACATGCTGCACACATTAAAAAGGCATGGCTGTGGAAGAAGAGGGTATGGGTACTGGACTGGCCTGTCTGCAGTCCTGACCTGTCCCCAATAGAGAATGTGTGGAGAATTTTGAAACGAAACTCCGTACTGTTGCACATCTTAAGACATGTTTGCAGGAAGAATGAGACAAAATTAAAGCTGAAACACTAAATCGCTTGGTATCCTTGGTGCCAAGGAAAAGGAATGGCAACATTACAAAGTGGTGAATGCTTTACTGTCCCAACTTTTTTTGGAATGTGTTGCAGGCCTGAAATGCAGGAATGGATGTTTATTAATAAATGAAATTAAGTTGCAGACAAAACATGAAATATCTCAGGTTCATCCTGTCTGCAATCAAATAAAAGTCTAACTAAATGTAAGAAACTCTGTGTTTTTTTTCCATGCTGTCCCAACTTTTTCTGATTTAGGGTTGTATATAGTTTTATAAAATAATCCGGGCCAAAAGTATACATATAATAACATCTAATATAAACTTGTTGATGTAGAAACTTCAATTTAATTTAACTTTGTGGCATGGCTTTCAAATTTCTTGTTAGTGCTTACATTTACTGCAGACACTAATTCTCTGGGGAAAACCCAACAATGTCACCTGCCACACTGTTGCTGAAGGTAAAGTTTGTGCAAAAGGCCAAATGTAATCCAAAAACCACCAAAAACACGTCTGCCATGAAGTGGCAGCTGATGAAACTTGAGTGACACTGTTCACAGTGAAGCAAACTTTGCATCACCATGGTCTTGGCTAACAAGCAAAAAAGAATCACCTGCCACATTAAGAATCAACTTCTTTTTGAAAACAGAAACACATTTAGAATTTGATTCCTGAAACAAACCCCAAAAAATTGAGACTGGGGAAAAATAAGAGTGATGGGAGCGGTTAGGTCAAAGAATCGATCCGAATTTATCAGAGCCTCAGAGTTGTCTGGGCTTGACTTCATCTCAAATGGTCCTAAAGACAGAGGAAACGTGTGCTGTGGCGAGATTAGTCCACGGTTCAGCTTGTTTTGGGAAAACAGACGTCAAGTTCTCCTAGCTAAAGATGAAAAGGACAGTCAAGACTTATCAGTGAAAGGTGGAGACTATAGACACAAAATGTGTGTGCTTGACTGGCCTACCTGCAGTTCAAATCTGTCTCATATTGAAAATGTGTGGTGCAGCATGAAGGAGAATCAGACGAAGTGGACCACAAACTGTAAAGGAGCTGAAGTCACATATCAAGCAAGAACAGACAAAAATTCCACTTGTACAACTGCAACAATTAGTGTTCTCAGTTCACAAGCAATTAAAAAGTTACAAAGGAAATGAGAGACATAGGAAATAGGAAAGTAATTACGCCTACAACTTTCTGGAGTGTGTTGTTGGCATGACTATTTGAACGTGTTTACTTTTACAAAATATAAAGAAGTTGATCAGTAAAGACCTTGGAAATTTAATGTCTATTTTTATCAAAAATAAGATCAAAAGAATTAACAGATCATTAATTCCTATTTTTATTGTTGTACAAAATGTCCCAACTTTTCTGGAAATGGGCTTTGTATATATACACTCAAGCCAGAAAGTCTGCACACCCCTTTCACCTTCTCCATGTTTTATTACATTACAGACTCATTCTATTATAGATTGAGTTCGTTTTTTTGTCACAAGATTCCACACACAATGACAAAGTGAAAGCAGGTTTTTAGACATTTGTGCTAATTTATTAAAAATCAAAATGTAAAATATCCTATGTACACAAGTTTGCACACCCTTTGATATGACACCCAAAAGTGAGCTGAGGTGCATTTTGTTTTCACTAATGCTGCTTGAGATGTTTCTACAATTTAATTGGAGTGCACCTGTGGTAAATTCAATTGATTGGACATGATTGGGGATTGCCAACACCTGCCTATATAAGGTCTCACAGTTGACAGTGCATATCAGAGCAAAGGAATTATCTGCAGACCTCAGAAACAGGATTGTGTCAGGGCATAGATCTGGAGAAGGGTACAGAAAAATTGCTGCAGCTTTACAGGTCCCAAAGAGCACAACAGCCACCATCATTCGTAAATGGAAATAGTTTGAAACCACCAAAAATCTTCCTAGACTTTCAGCAGCAGGACCGGAGCGACTAGTTCTGATAGAAGGAAAGATGAATGCAGCTAAGCACACCGAGATCCTTGAAGAAAACCTGCTCCAGAGCGCTCTGGACCTCAGACTGGGTCGAAGGTTTAACTTCCAACATGACAACAACCAAAAAAAAGAACTTAATCTATTATAGAATAAGTCTGTAATGTAATAAAACGTGGAGAAGGTGAAAGGGGTGTGCAGACTTTCCGGCTTGACTGTATATGACAGTCGCACACTACTGTCTATTTTTTATCTCCATAGTCACCTTTGACCTGACAGCAGAGGCCACAATTGTAGCAGTAATGAGGATTAACCATCAACCCTAACCGACACAGAAAGTCGTGTCTATAGACACAAGAGGCTGTTGTAGCCGAGCGGTAAAGGTACTGGACTAGTAACTAAGAGGTTGCTGGTTTATTTATTAGGGTTTTAACGTCATGTTTTACACTCTTTGGTTACATTAATGAAGAAATGGTAGTTATTCGTTACTCAAGATTCATCAGTTCACAAGTTTAATGTCAAACACTGTCATGGACAATTTTGTATCTCCAATTCACCTCACTTGCATGTCTTTGGTCTGTGGGAGGAAACCGGAGCACCCGGAGAGGAAACGCACGCAGACACAGGGAGAACATGCAAACTCCACAGAGAAAGGACCCGGACTGCCCCACCTGGAGATCAAACCGAGGACCTTCTTGCTGTGAGGCGACAGCCACCGTGCCACCCTAGGTTGCTGGTATAAGAGGTGGCCTTTAACCCTCAAATGCTTAGAAAATATACTGTTACAGTACTGTAAGTCGCTTTGGATAAAAGTGTCTGCTAAATGCCAAAAATGTAAATGTAAAAATGTAATGTAAGATACCCAGCCATTAGAAAACACAGATAACCACATCTGGGATCTTGTGCGGTGTGGGCTGGTAGATCGCTGCACCACCTGAATGCAAAAATCTTTAATTTTTTGAGATATATAGAAGAGTTAAAGAGCTTCTCTACAGTTTGCACTTTCAAACTTTTAGAGAAAGGCCTTTTAGAGAAACCAATTCACATTCCAAGGTTTTTTTTTCAGTGGGGCATATCATCATTCTGTAATATTGAAACATTCCCTGAAAAAAATTTTGTACCATATTGACTGCATATTACTTTCTAATGTGTGAAGAATTATTTATCAGATAATTATGCTAAAATACGCTAGCACACCAGAGCTGGGAATTCGAAGACATCGTATCAAATCTCAGCCATCCGTCTGGGCTGGGTGGCTATATGAACATCATTTGGCTGTTGTTAATACAAGGTTAGGGAGCCGGATGGAGACCTGATGCAATTATGACCTCTGATGGCTGGTTGATGGCATCTGCACGAAGTAGAGAAATAATGCTGATCAGGGTGTGGCTCTCCTTGGACAGGGCTGATTCACATATGAACTCAACTGGTGCAGGTGAAAAAAATGCAGTCGCCTACTGCTCACGTATTGGAGGGGAAGTGTGTTAGTTCGCTCTCCTCAATCAGGGGCGGGGGTCAGCACCAGTAGACATGAAGCATACCGCAATTGGGTTAAAATTGGACGTGCTAAAAATCAGGAGAAAAAGGAAGAAAATGCATTAAAAAAAAAAAAGTTGAGGGTCATAAAACATCTAAGCTCTTATGTGATGAGGACCTGTTTTGAGCAGTTTGGAGAAATACTTACCAGCCACTTCATTGTGAACATCCTGTTGCAGCACTGTAATGTGTAATATCATAAATACTTGGGCCAAGAGCTTTACTTAATGTTCACATTAAACACCAGAATATTTGTTTTGGTGGTTTTAGTATGTAGTATTTAGTGTTACTGATGTGGAACTTTATTATGCAAAATTCTCATTCAAAATGTAGTGGAACTAAAAAATTTCAAAAGCGTTGCAGTTATAGAGTGTATGCTTGTTGAGGAGAACAAATGAATGACCCGACTAAAAGGCTATAGTTAATCAACTGACCATTCATTACATGGTGAGCAGAATAGCTTATCAAAATACACAATGGATCCAACCATGAGCTACAACAGCACAAGATAACATGAAGGTTTTTTTAGTGTGGTCCTTCAAACCAAATTACCAAACTTTTTAAACCATGTGTGTATGGATGTCGCTTTGTGCACAGGGGCACAGTTATGATGAGGTAGTAAAGGGCCTTACGTGAATAATTGTTTTTACATCTTGTTTGCCGCTGTTACACACCGATCAGGCATAACATTCTGACCACCTTTCTAATATTGTGTTGCTCCCCCTTTTGCTGCCAAAACAGCCCTGACCCGTCAAGGCATGGACTCCAATAGACCCCTGAAGGTGTGCTGTAGTATCTGGCACCAAGATGTTAGCAGCAGATCCTGTAACTCCTGTAAGTTGTAAGGTGGGGCCTCCATGGATCGGACTCGTTTGTCCAGCACATCCCACAGATGCTCGATTGGATTGAGATCTGGGGAATTTGGAGGCCACGTCAACACCTCAAACTCGTTGTTGTGCTCCTCAAACCATTCCTGAACCATTTTTGCTTTGTGGCAGGGCGTATTATCCTGCTGAAAGAGTCCACAGCCATCAGGGAATACCGTTTCCATGAAAGGGTGTACATGGTCTGCAACAATGCTTAGGTAGGTGGTACGTGTCAAAGTAACATCCACATTGCCCAAAGCATCACACTGCCTCCGCCAGCTTGCCTTCTTCCCATAGTTCCTCCTGGTGCCATGTGTTCCCCAGGTAAGCGACACACACGCACCTGGCCATCCACGTGATGTAAAAGAAAACATGATTCATCAGACCAGAGCATCTTCTTCCATTGCTCCGTGGTCCAGTTCCGTTGCTCACATGCCCACTGTTGGTGCTTTCAGCAGTGGACATGGGGCAGATTGGCATCTGTGGCTATGCAGCCCCATACACAACAAACTGTGATGCACTGTGTATTCTGACACCTTTCTATCAAAACCAACATTAACTTCTTCAGCAATTTGAGCTACAGTAGCTCGTCTGTTGGATTGGACACGGACCAGCCTTCGCTCCCCATGTGCATCAATGAGTTTTGGCCACCCATGACCCTGTCGCCGGTTTACCACTGTTCCTTCCTTGGACCACTTTTGATAGATACTGACCCAGTCGTCTAGCCATCACAAATTGGCCCTTATCAAACTTGCTCAAACGCTTACGCTTGCCCATTTTTTCTGCTTCTAATGCCTAGTTCACATTACACTATTTTTTCACTCGACAACCGGTCAGCGCTAGATTTGCCGGCTCGGGAGCAACTCTGTGTTTGCTCGGCGATCAAAACTCTGCTCTCAATCGCTGTGTGAGAACTACTCAACAACTCGATCCGAGCAGCTTGCCAAGCACTCGCAGAGTGCTCGGCGACCGAAGAGAGATATCTAACTTGTCAGATATCTGGATCTAAGTTGCCCGACTGGCAATAAGTGCTATCTTGAACAGCCAGTGAGAACGCAAGATACGGTGAGGGGAAACGCAGGGGAGGTGTTGTAAAAAGATGGGACAGGGGCGTAATATAGTTTATATCAGAAAACATCGGCACACACAAGTTTTACAGTATTTCTGACCTGATCATTCTCTACAAAACATAACACCAACGTTGCATTGCAAAAAATATTTATTAACCTCCAACTCACTACAGAACAATCCATGCTGCTCCTATTTTTCCTACTTGATTTTATGCTGCACCATCAGCGCACGAACTTTAATCGCTTGCTACTTGTTGACGAGCATTTTTAGACGTGGTATCATTTAACCCCTTGTTACTTCTCGCGTTTGTTTTCATGACAGAACGTAGTTTGGAAGACCAGAAAAGCTCGCCTGTGATTCCAGTTGGTGATAGATTGTGTAGTGTGAAACCCCCTATCACCGATCAGTCATGTAGTGTGAAAGCCACACCGACTTGAAAGACTCCCGATTACTAGAGATCCAGTTGTGTAGTGTGAACTGTACAGCGACCTGACGACTTGGAAAATCATGTAGTGTGAACTTGGCACAACACATCAACTTTGAGGATAAAATGTTCACTTGCTGCCTAATATAACCACCCACTAACAGGTGCCGTGATGAAGAGATAATCAGTGTTATTCACTTCACCTGTCATAATCACCTGTCACCGGTCATAATGTTATGCCTCGTCGGTGTATTTAGAAAGATGTGGCTATTAAACACCAGACAGTTGTTGTTTATTAATGTGCATTCTCATTACATTTCTAACTAAAACGTAATTTGTTTTTATCATAATATCCACTAGATGGAGGCAAAGCATTTACAATAAAGTACACAACACGTTGAATAAAACAATACACGTTACAAATGTTTTAATTTAGATGTATTTATTTAGCTAGAGCATTTTTGCTTCAGTCATTTATAAGTGCATACCGGTCTTTCTATATCAAAAAATATTTAGTTAATCCAAACGAAAAGTAATGCAGATTCAATCTGCTAAGGCTTTATAACAAAATGAAAGTAGCTTACAGTTGTTCACATTGGTGTGTAATAATTGGTCATCAAAAATCTGTTTATCTGCGTCCAAGCTGCTTCTTAAAGGCTTTTAAAGACTTGGCCATCATGGGTGCCACTCCTGTAAGTAAAAACATAAAATGTTAAAGCATAAACATACACTGATCAGCCATAACATTAAAACCACCTCCTTGTTTCTACACTCACTGTCCATTTTATCAGCTTCACTTACCATAAAGAAGCACTACTGACTGTAGTCCATCTGTTTCTCTGCATGCTTTGTTAGCATGCTTTCATGCTGTTCTTTAATGGTCAGGACCCTCACAGGACCACTACAGAGCAGGTATTATTTGGGTGGTGGATCATTCTCAGCACTGCAGTGACACTGACATGGTGGTGTGTTAGTGTGTGTTGTGCTGGTATGAGTGAATAAGACACAGCAGCACTGATGGAGTTTTTAAACACCTCACTGTCACTGCTGGACTGAGAATAGTCCACCAACCAAAAATATCCAGCCAACAGCGCCCCATGGGCAGTGTCCTGTGACCACTGATGAAGGTCTAGAAGATGACCAACTCAAACAGCAGCAATAGATGAGCGATCGTATCTGACTTTACATCTACAAGGTATCTAATAAAGTGGACAGTGAGTGGACATGGTGTTTAAAAGCTCCAGCAGTGCTGCTGTGTCTTATTCACTCATAACAGCACAACACATACTAACACACCACCACCATGTCATTGTCACTGCAGTGCTGAGAATGATCCACCACCTAAATAATACACTCTGTAGTGGTCCTGTGGGGGTCCTGACCATTGAAGAACAGGGTGAAAGCAGGCTTTAAAAAAAGTATGTAGAGAAATACTGTAGATGGACTACAGTCAGTAATAGTAGAACTACAAAGTGCTCCTATATGGTAAGTGGAGCTGGTAAAATGGACAGTGAGTGTAGAAACAAGGAGGTGGTTTTAATGTAATGGCTGATCAGTGTGCATTCATGAGAGAGGACAGGAAATTAAAACAAACAAATCAAAGTGCCTACATTGATTTAGAATGACAGCATGCCCAAATTACAACTCATACCAACACTAAAGTTACCGCAGTAAGAACCCTCAGCTAAACCTTGATTCTGACTGTGTTTAGTATCAAAATCGATATAAATTTTCCACAAAACAATTTTTGTTTTCATCCTACATCTGCTAATCATGTGGAATGTTCTGATCTGTAAAGCAATGACAAGTTCTCATGTTATTGTTAGACAATTTTTACTCTGATCTTCCTCAAGGTAACATATTGCAACAGTATTATGGCTCAAATTAATGATCTCTAAAATTTTGCCATTCAAGAGCCCCCAACCGACTTGCCCTAAGTGAGCATAATATTCTATATTTCAATCTGTAAAACAATTTTGTAAATTAAATTGAATTATTGAAAAAAACTGAATTATTTAAAAGATTAGACTAATATTTTTATGCAAAACCCCACATGTTGCATCAACCCGAAGAACACACCACTAGAAGTATAGTACTATATTTTAAAAAACAATCTTACTTTTGATCTTTTTGGGTTCTTGAGGCTGGCTGGATCCTGAGCTGGTGCTGGAGGGCATAGCAGGCTCATTGACACATGGTCTTCCCTTATTTTCATTACTCTTCACACTAAGTGAAAACGGTCACAATGATATTGACTTTGGGATCATTCCATAAATTTTTTTCTACAGATTAATCAAACCCGGCTCAAAAAAATTGACTTAGACCACAACCCATACCAGATTTCGGTACAACTCGACCTGAAAAAAAGGACCCAAAAAGAGGGGGGTTCTCTATTAAATATGAGACAGGAAATTTAACTAGATGATTAGCATTTAAACAAATCTACAGTGAAGAAAGTGGACTTGCAGTCATACACAAACTATAACATTAATGGTGGGGAAAGTTTGTACATGTAAGACTGGGTTAGTTTATCGGTCTCTGCGGTTGTAGTTTATACATTTTCCTCAAAATTTTGTGCCAACACAGTCATACCCAATAACCCGATTTGGATTTCGTCCTCTATTGTTGCAATTCTCCAATCTCAATCTTGGGAGTGGCACAACAATCGTATTCCCCCTCTGATATGTGCATGGAGCTGGCCACTTCTATTCACCCACACAAGGCAGGTTCATATGGGGATCCATATTGCGTGCGGAGAGTCACACACCTATCCCGATTATCCTCTGTTGTTTGTGCAGGCACCATCAAACAACCAGCAGAAGTCGTAATTGCAGCAGTTATGAAGAATTCCCTCCAGCAATCCAACCCTTCAGACGAGCCAATCACTGTCCGTATGGGCGCCTGGCCTGCCCTAGAGGAGCTGATATGTCAAGCTCTGGGGTTCTAGCGGATTTTACCACAGTGCTACCTGAGCACCTGCACTGGTTGTACATTTTTTGTTTGTTTTTATGGTTGTTTGTTTCCCCCTTTCTCCCAATTTAGTGTAGTCAATTTGTCTTCCGCTGCTGAAGACTCAACAAATCAACCCTTTTGGAAGAACAGCATCACCTGGTTTGAAATTACATTTGTACAATATGTCGCTTCCAAATGTAAATGTATTAAACATAGAATTACAGTGGTACCTCAAAACTCAACGTCAGTTGGTTCTGGTAGTGGCGTTGCGTTTAAAAGGCATTGAGTTGTAAGGTATTTTTTCCCAGGAGGATGTATGGGGAACTGGAACTGCATATATTTTAGGCTAATGTAAAATAATGGGATTGTTTTTAACAATTATACACTAAAAATAACACAAATATAATAAGAAATAACACTGAAATAGAATTTAAAACAGTTAAAAATACAACAAAACCTGCACTTTACCTTTACTTCTTTATAGTTTTCTTATGCTTTTGAATTAGTGGAGAGAACAAACAAGCAGTAATAATTAAGAGAGGTTTATAGTGTTTATGTCGTTCTTTTAATACATTAAGTTACTTTTTTTTTTTTTTTACGTTAAGCGCTTTAGACTCTCTCGGAAAAGCTGATTTTTACAATTTCTCAGAACCCCGAGCTATAACACAAGTTTAAAAGTGAAACAGGAGAAAAATACAGCTGAACACAGATACACATGGAGCTTTCAGAGTAAATTTGACGGTTATTCCACACAAATGCAGATTTGTCTCATGTTCGCATGATGTTTTACGGCACCGCTGAAGCCGAGCACTGAGCAAAGCAGCAGTCTCGCACACATTAAGTTTAAGGGAAACACTGAGTTTAAGGGTACAAATTTCTTAGAGTTACAAGGTACCACTGTAATGGGTTTTGTTTTGCTGGAAAATACAGCAACTCATTAATACTAGCACAATGAGTGTAAAAGTGCTACACTGCAAATCTGTAAAAATCACAACTTCTTAATAAAGCGTATGGTCTGTTCATCCTCTATTTAACATGGTGTCTTCACACCCACTGTATGTTTGCACATTTGGCCCTGCTACACTTGTGTGAAATACAAGCTACAGTATCTGGTACAAACAATAATGCATTACAGTACAAAATGCTTCAGATCTGTTAGAATTTATGTTTAAATACACTAATGTTTATCAGCTGTATTGTCACTAGCTAATTGTATGTATTTTCCCCCTTTACATCATATCACACAATAGACACCTGGCAAGCAGCTTTGCAACAGGACAGCAGTAAATGCATTTTCGTGTGTGTGTGTGTGTGTGTGTGTGTGTGTGTGTGTGTGTGTGTGTGTGTGTGTGTGTGTGTGTGTGTGTGTGGCTGAAGAAGCTCATACTAGCCCGATCTGGTCAGAACTGACCTGGATTTGTCCGTGTTATTAGGGAGCACAGGGCCGGCAGTGCCATGGATTTCCTGTTGAATGCGTATGTTTCTAGGTGGCTTGGCAGCTGAATGCATAAATGCCATCTTCACCTGTCTTCCTGAGGAGATACCGAAAAACACACAGCTGGTAAGACACATGCAAATAAGCAGATACATCTACCAGCAGAAAAATAATGATAGTAAGGAGCTGAAAGTTAAAAAGAATTATTTTTTAACCCAGTAGCCTGGTGTGCAGGTGAGGTCATAATCCAACAGCTATGAGATTGTGACACCCATGATTAACATTTTTCAGCTTTTAATACAATTACATTGCTAACATTTTAAGGAATACGCATTGCTTACAGTAACACGTGGGAATAAAAGCACATTGATTGGTCAGTGGGGAAATTTAAGCTAGGGTAATTGACCATTAAACACCCAGGGCTGTTAACATATTTTACTCCAATTAAAAACCTATAAAGCTAGTCTAATTGAGGGTAAACATGTATTTAATTGTTTTTGCCATTTTACTTAGTCAATGCAGATATCCTCTTCAACTACAGTATTAACATAATGTGGTTAGATTGTTTGCTTTATAAGTCCGAACAAAAACATATGTAGTTATAAGCATAAACAAAGACATGATTATAATAATTGAAAGAAGAAAGAAGACACAAATTAATTAGTATGTTGTTACAAAAACCATTTATAGCTTTAAGTACATCTACCGTTACTAGGCTCACTCGTTATTTCAAAATCCTCTATAAAGCAGCTGATGACTTTTTTACACCAACCTGTAGCAGATTCCTACAGAAGACTCTACCTGCTATACACACTGCTATCCATTTACATTTTCGGCATTTAGCAGACGCTTTTATCCAAAGCGACTTACTAAGTCTAAGCAATTGAGGGTTAAGGGCCTTGCTCAAGGGCCCAACAGTGGCAACCTGGCAGTGGTGGGGTTTGAACCTTCTGCTTACTAGTCCAGTTTCTTAACCACTAGGCCACAACTCATGCCGGCACCTTAACCAGACACTAGAAATTAGTATTGCTTGCAGCAATCTTATTCCGCATCCATTCTTCTCTCTTTCAGACATTATGACTGAACCCAGGTCTCTATGGTGGTGGGCTAGAGTTTTAAACCTCTGGGTTACCACAATGCTGACATAAAAAACGCCAAAAGTCTAAAGCCACTAGTGAAAATGCTTCCAGTTTGCATTTTTATTTCTAATAATTTAAACAGCATTACAATTAGAAGTTTTTAGAATTTGTTAGTATTTGGCACTACTGAAAAGCGAATAAGCACATTTGTGACTGATCATGTCAATTCTTTTGACAAAAGATTAGAATTTCTTAAGACTTAGCCTGCCCATTAAAGCACATGTTCAGACGACTTTGAGCTGCAAAATTTTACTTATGAGAAGATCAATACACAAAATTTGTAATTTTATACAAACATTTGTAGTGATTTAAGGTGCTCAGGGGACACAGCAGTAGTACACTAGCCTCTACCACTGAGATCTGGGGTTTGAATCTCAGCGTGCTAACGGCTGGTCGGCTCTGACTGGCTATGTCTGGTGGCGGGATGGCCGTTGAGAGGTGCATTTCTGCACTGGTATGCATACCAAATCCAATGTGATGACCCCTAAATATTAAGGATTAAGGATTTGAGACACATTATTATGCTGATTATATGATTTGTAATAAAAAAAAAAAACATAAGTAAATTTGAGAAATTTAATTTGAGAAAAATGCAAGATACTGTAGAAGCATGTTCACTAGTGGTCTCAGACTTTGCTCAGCATTGTATACATTTTTAATATCATGGAAAAATCCAGTGTCCCATCATTCTGGCTTTTTAAACATGTCCTTAGTTATGCTTATAAATACAAATGGTTTTTCATATATATTTATTAAAACAAAGTTAAGACCAGACCAGAGGATTTTAGCACTGGAATGTTTTTCTATTTTATTTTCAGATTTCACCACTACTTATCCCCCCAGATGTTTGTTTGTTTGTTTGTTTGTTAGGATTTTAACGTCATGTTTTACACTCTGGTTACATTCATGACAGAAACAGTAGTCACTCATCACACAAGGTTCATCAGTTCATAAGGTTATATCAAACACAGTCATGGACAATTCTGTATCTCCAATTCATCTCACTTGCATGTTTTTGGACTGTGGGAAGAAACTGGAGCACCCAGACAAAACCCACGCAGACACAGGGAGAACATGCAAACTCCACATATAAAGGACCAGGACCGCCCCACCTGGGGATCGAACCCAGGACCTTCTTGCTGTGAGGCAACAGTGCTAACTGAGCCACCGTGTCGCCCATCCCCTCAGACGCAGTCAATCAAATGTGCATATATGCTCAAAGGGCCGATAGCACCATTGAGGACTCAAACCCTGGATCCCAGCAGTAGTGAGCTAGCGTCAATTACTGCTGTGCCATTTGAGCGCCCATACTGGAATATAAACTATATGGGAAAAAGTATTGGGACACCTGACCATGAGCTTGTTGGGCATCCCATTCCAAAACTATAGGTATTTGTATTAAGTTTCTCCCTCATTCCTTTGTAGCTTTCAAATCATCCACTCTTTTGCAAAAGCCTTTCTACACGACTTTAAAGGGTGTCTTTAGGAATTTGTGCCCAGTCAGTAGGGCTGCAACGATTAGTCGACGTATTCGATAACGTCGACTATAAAAATTTGTCGACGTGGAATTTCATTGTCGACGCGTCGTTATTATTGCAATGCACTAAAGGAACTGCAGGGGGCGCAGCATCGCTTCCATGGCGCGCAGCGGGGAGTTTATGAAGACAGAGAGGCAAAGATAGAGAGACCGAAACTTTCTAAAGTATTTCAGCCAAAATAACCCAAAGAAATGAGCTGGACGCAGACACTACAAAGCAGAGTTAAGGTTTCACACCAGCACTACGGTGAAATGCCTTGCAGCAAAGTTTTTACACCGCTTTGTGCTTTAACCAACGTAGTTAATGTTTGTTATAGCTAGAGTACTTGTCGGAAAACTATTTAAGAGTTCGTTATTTTTCAGGTTTGTTAGCTAGCTAACGCATTAAGTGCAATAGTTAATCAGTCATTTATATGAGTAACGTTATATAACTTAACATCATAGCCTAACGTTACCCTGTCTCGTCTTCCATATTTTTGCTCTCGTTAATGAGAGCACTGATTCTAAATAATAAGCCTCCTCTACTTAATGATAGCTAGTTAGCTCAGCAGATAATTCAGTTAAGATATTTAACCTGTTATGGTTTAGTTGGCATAGCCAGTACACTATTTGTAATAAACTATGATACATAGCCTTCAGTTTGTGATAATTAATACAGCTTTCTCGTTTGCTCTTTCTATTAATAGCACTAAGCAATGGAGTGTGGATGAGAAGAGAAGTTCATGCACCCCTCAAATGGCTGAGGTCTTCACAGACAGCATTCACATGTTTCTCAACGACGTTATAAATGTTTTTTGACTTCCAGAGTGATAACTTCTGAAACATAACAGTTTCTAATGCTGTCCAAAGCTTTCTTATTAAATTGCATTTTTTTATTGTGATTGTGTATTAATGTTTCAAATCTATTTAATTCAACTATCAAGCTTAAGTTTCATATTCATGTTTCATGGGTCATTATTTTAATTTGATATTGGAACTTAAATAACATAACAGGGCTTTGTTATGTTAAGGCAGAGATGGAGGGTATGACATAAATAATCGTTGACTAGTCGACTAATCGAAAAAATTATCGTCAGATTATTCGACTACTAAAATAATCGTTAGTTGCAGCCCTACCATTCAGTCTATAGAGCCAGTGAGGTCTGATATAAGAAGAGAAGGCCTGACTCACAATTTAAGTTTAATTCATCTTAAGTGTTGGGTTGAGACCAGGGCTTTGTGTAGGCAACTGGAACTCCATTGCACACAACTGGTAAAACTATGGCTTTATAGACCTTGCTTTATAATCAGAGGAATAGTCATGCTGTAACAATGGATGTGACAGAAACAACTAAATTCAATCTTTAGAAGAGATGTCCACATACTTTTGGCCATATAGGTCATTAAATAAAAACAGAAGTGGTTAAATACTTGTTTCTCCTCACCGTTCTAAATATGAACAACAAATTAGATCAGCTTGGTAAAACTCACCTCACAAACTCCTCACTAATCACCACACTGTTCCCCACTAATCTTAATAATCCACAAACCCTTACTTCATTAGCAAGTAGAAGCAGCTGTTAAATACCAAGTAAAGTGGCGATGCTAACAAGGATCTTGTAAAGGAGTCACAACCTAAAGGTCATGCAGCAGTGGAGGCATTTGGCTGACAGCTGAATGCATGCCAGAGTGCCACATGCTACACTTTCAGGGTGAGATAAGAGTTTAAGTGCAGCATAGTCTCCTGCGATATAAAACTTCCTCTCAGGATTGTTCTGTTAACCACATGCTCTCTGACAGAAATTCATTTCTCATTGACCACCTCTTTAGGATTGCAGGGGGTCCTGTCCTGCATCACCCAAACAAACAAGATTCAAGGCAGGACACCAGTCCGTGACAGAGCATCACACACACACCCTCTCATTCACACCTAGGGCTGATTTTGATAACAAAAGCCACCAACTGCATGTCTGTGGGACAAAAGCAAATCACCTGGATGATACTGAAAGAAAATGCTAATCAATTTACAAGACACCCCAGTGCCAGTAATCTTTATCAGGCATCAAAACTAGCTAGGGGATAATATAAAAATAAAGATAACTGGTAATAATTAGATGTTTAAAGTGTTAATGTATTCTTTCATATAGCCGCCCAGCCTTTCGACCGGTGAAGGCAGAGCTGGATTCGAAACGACGCTCCTTCGAAATCCAGCCCTGGTTGCAGCGCGTGTTTTTACCGCTGTGCCACCTGAGTGGCTGTTAATGTATTCTTAAAGATTATATACAATGTGAGCAATCCTTTGGTGACCTTAGTATACCCACAATTTTTCCAACAAGCCTGTACATGAGGTCTATAACAATACCTATAGTCATGGTGGTTTTACTATACTTACAGTCTATTCAGTACAGTAGTATGTTGTCTGGATGCAAATGAGGCAGCTGCATGGAGATTTATGGATGTATAGTTTTAGAAGAAGTAGGTAGCTAAATGTAAGTCCACTTTGGAGCTTAAAAGCTAATAAATAAATAGAAATCAATGTTCAAAATGCCATTTTTTATTAATTTTTTCCCTTTTTCTCCCACTTTAGCGCATCCAATTCCTGCCCGTCAATCATCCTCTCACTAATGCTGGTCCCTGCTCCTGATTGGGGAGGACGAGGCTGCTCCACGCCCCCTCCGACACGTGCACAGCAATCGAACATCTTATCACCTACACTTGACGAGTGCAGTACAGCGCTGTGCACGGAGGGCCACACCCTCTACCGCACTCCTTTCCCATCTCCGTGCAGGCGCCACCAGCCAGCAGAGGTCGTAATCGCACCAGTCTGAGAGACCCGCACCAGTCCCCACCCGACTTAATCCCACCCCTATCTAAACAACAGGCCAATCGTTGTTCATGTGGCCACTCAGCCTCAGACGGCAGACAGAGCTGAGATTCGATATGATGTATTCGAGATCTTAGCTCTGGTGAACAGCGTGTGTTTTTACCGCTGCGCCACCCGAGCAGCTTAAATGCCAATTTTGTTTGCAAACTGACACATTGCACAATTCAGCATCTCAAAAATACAGTATTTTCAAAGAAAATGTCTAAGTTGTCCAATGCTTTCCACATTTGGATGGCCTAGCAGTATATTACTCTAGCCTGCCACCACTGGGATCCAGAGTTCCAATCCCACCGGTACTATTAGCCAATCGTGCGTCTACCTACAAACATGACTGGCTATAGCGATGAAGAGGTGTCCTGTCTGGGGTGTGCTACATTGTGCCCAGTAACACTGGGGAAGCCTAACCCACCTGGGGAAGTTTTACCACCACCACTAGGATGGTGGTGGTAAAACATGGAAATAAGATGAATCAGGCTAAGTCATTAGCAATGCAAAATGATCACATTTGCCAACAAACAGCATAAAAAGAGGGCAAAGCAAATTCCAAAGGTTTTACATAAAAAACAGGGATAAACTTTGTGTTCAAATTAGCAGATCCAAAACTTCACTCAGTATTCATCTTAAAATCCTTTAAAAAAGGCTAAAGATGGAACATTTTTGGACTGGCCCTCAGTCACCTGACTTGAAAATCTGTTGGTAGATTGTAAACATGCTGTACATGCAACACGGTTCAACACTATATCTGAACTGGAAGCTTTTGGCAGGTAAAGTAAGTAAAAATTCTTAAGACATGAATAGAAAATCATTATTTTACACTTATTTCAAAAGATAAAGAAAAGTTTGAGCAGAGTTAAGCAGGGGGTTAAAAACCTGAGTGATAGAGCACCACGACCTTGAAAGTTACCTCTGGGTTTTCTAGAGTGAGCAGAGACGATGCTCTTGGTAAGCAGCTGGAATTTTTGCTCTCGTTCCTGGAACAGTCGGAGGTACAGTTCCCTCCAGGATTCATACTCCTCCAGCTGAGCGCTTCTGAATTCCCTGTGGCAGTGTTTCTCCCACAGGTGATCAGTCACACCTATGTACACCTGAGGGCCAAACGTACACAAACAGTCAGATCCACACTCCAGCTAATTTGCAGCTCTTCTGTTCTGAAAGAGTACACATCAAAGCTTTACTAAGAAGTGAAAAGTGTATGGCACCACCAACAACCTGTCATGGATGACCAAGCAAGAAGGATATTGATCAGGGAAGCTACTAAGAGGCTAAATGCAACTTTGAAGGACTTTAAAGTCTGTATAGCTGAAACTTGTTGGTCTGTGCATGTGACAAAAACCTACAAGCTTCACACAAAGCTGACCTTTATGGCAGGGTGGCAAGAAAAAATGCTCCCAAACAAGTGCTTTGCTATAAGACTTTAAAGATTGAAATGACATTCAGCAAAAGTTTATGGTCAGATGAGACCACATTTGAACTTTCTGAACTGAACTCCAAGCCGTATGTTTGGAGAAAACCGAACACAGCACAACATGCATACAAAAATACAGCGTGAAGACATACACTGATCAACCATAACATTAAAACCACCTCCTCGTTTCTACACTCACTGTCTGTTTTATCAGCTCCACTTACCATATAGAAGCACTTTGTAGTTCTACAATTACTGACTGTAGTCCATCTATTTCTCTACATACTTTTTTAGCCTGCTTTCACCCTGTTCTTTAGTGGTCAGGACCACCACAAAGCAGGTAGTATTTAGATGGTGTGTTAGTGTGTGTTGTGCTGGTATGAGTGGATCAGGCACAGCACCACTGCTGGAGTGTTTAAATACCGTGTCCACTCACTGTCCACTCTATTAGACACTCCTACCTAGTTGGTCCACCTTGTAGATGTAAAGTCAGAGCTGGTCACTCATCTATTGCTGCTGTTTGAGTTGGTCATCTTCTAGATCTTCATCAGTGGTCACAGGATGCTGCCCACAGGGTGCTGTTGGCTGGATATTTTTGGTTGGTGAACTATTTTCAGTCCAGCAGTGACAGTGAGGTGATCCACTCATACCAGCACAACACACACTAACACACCACCACCATGTCAGTGTCACTGCAGTGCTGAGAATCATCCACCACCTAAATAATACCTGCTCTTTAGTGGTCCTGGGAGAGTCCTGACCATTGAAGAACAGCATGAAAGGGGGATAACAAAGCATGCAGAGAAACAGATGAACTACATTCGGTAATTGTGGAACTACAAAGTGTTTCTATATGGTAAGTGAAGCCAATTAAATGAACATTGAGTGTAGCAACAAGGAGGTGGTTTTAATGTTATGGCTGATCTGTGTATTTCAGAAAAACTGACCATTTTAAAGGGGTATGAAGATTTTCTTTAGACAATAAACCAGTCAGCTACAGTTTTAGTGTCAAAGCTCATGCAAGTACAGCCATAAAGCCTCAAAGCTCACAGCCTTTGCATTCAGGTTGATTAGTGATGGGATTGGAATGAGTTTATACCTCCAGACCATACAGCCTGTTGTCTCCCTCATGCTTTGAACAATTCCAAGAGTAACAGCATTACCATTTTGTGCACATTGTGTTCTGACAGGTTCTTGCAGTATTAATGAATAATTAATCTTCTGTTGCTTATTAACTATTCATTTGGGTTCCTTTTAGTTACAAATTTGACCTTTAAATAGTTTGCATAATCAAGCCTTAGCTGATAAACCGTAGATAAAATATCTGCCAAATGACTAAATGTAAATCTAACTTTAGACTGTTTTTCTAAAGGCTAAGAGTTCCAATCCTAGATCTGTCAAACTGGCACAGTTGAGCCCTTGAGGGAGTCCCTTAGCCATCCACTGCTCAGCTCATCTGCCAAGGGAAAACATCATTTCATGTAAATGTTAGTGTTACATGGTTGAATTCACATCAACATTTGGTTACGTCTCGCTCTTACAGGATTGCACTCTTCGATTCGCAGCAACTGCTCTGACGTACAGCGCTCCAGCACAGGCTCCAAAATTTCAAATGGAACACCTCCAATTTCATACAGCACTACAGAGAAAGAAAGAAAAAATCAAGTCATGTAAACGAAGTAAAAAGTCAGAAATACTAGACATCATTCAAACAACTTGGGATAAGAAGCCAAGTCGGTTATCGAGGAACACTCACAATCAATGTTGTTCTGTAAGGTCCGGATGCATTGCTGATACAGCGTCATCATGGTGGGAAGATACGCAGTCTTACTTCCAGAGTACACCAGCATCTTTTTATTCATCCGCTGACCAGTAAACACAGGGGCTTCACAAACATCTGCGGTCTTCTCTTCAACTGCAAGACCCAAACTTCAGGGTTTAAATCTGTAAACATGCTGTGTAATCTTGTGATTGCTTTCTGAACGTTTTATTTGTAAAGGAAATGGCATTTTGTAGTAGCTTTAAAAAATCCAACTCAAATACTTTTAATGTAATACAGTATAATGCAACTCATAGTTTGTAAAGCCATATTGATTTGTGGAAGTTATCCTGAGCATGGTACTTTCCAAATTTCTCTTGTAAATGGCTTTCATGGTAAATAATATAACCATTCAGTAATACATTTCCATTTGAAATAAATACATATACTGTTGCGAATGACAAAATGATTCCAGATCATATAACCATTCATTTATGAAGCAAAGTTTTCCAACAGCCATATCAGTTTTGTACATTTTAATCACAAACTTTATTTAATTGGTAAACCAATTTACCTAATTGAACACAGCCAGGCTATAAGACTGTAAAAAAACAGTATTAAAATGTTTTTTTAGAGAGGCCAAGAACTGCTTCAAACCCAATAGCAATCCAGTTATGCAAAAAAATGTAAGCTTATTTTTAGATGCAATCAATGCTGCTAAAGGTGGTGAAACTGCTCATTAAGTTCGGAGGCAATTATTTTTTCATGGGGTGATTTTATATGGTTGATCAATAACTAATTATTGCTGTAACTGAGTTACTTTTATGCCATATTTTATGATCCAATGTTATTTAGTAAAACAATTATGAAACAACAAAGACAGTTTAGGGGACAAGCACAACTACATGCAAAAAACTAGTCCTAAAAAAGAAATAGTACACAATTACATTGACCCAAAAAACATACAGTGCATAAAGTATGCCGTTAATGTTTGATGCTTAACATTTGCTTTAAATTTGCATAAACTTTCTACACTTAATAATAATATGAACAATGTTAATATGTTAATTTAGCACAAATAAACCAATAAAAGACTAATAGTGAAACCTTAAACACAAGTATGTGTAGATATTAACAGTAAAAAAAAAAAAAATGACAAGCTCTGGTGACACAGTGGTCTATTATGTTTGCTCACCACTGCTGGGATCCAGGTTTGAATCTCAGTGGTGCTATCAGCTTGCATCGACAGACATGATTCATGTCTGAAGGGGGAATCGGAGGTGTATGGCCAAAGTCCTGCGATGAACTGGCACTTTGTACAGGGTATTCCTGCCTTGCACCCAGTGTTTCCTGGTGAAACTTGGCCCTCTGCAACCCTGACAGGGATAAAGTTGTTAATAAACAAAAGAAAGACACCGCTCAGGTGGCGCACCAGAGCTGGGATTTCAAATACATCGTATCGAATCTCAGCTCTGCCATCCAGCTGGGAGACTTCGGAAATAATGCTGATCAGGGTGTGGCTCTCCGTGCACAAGGCTGATCCGCATATGAACTCATCTCGTGCAGGTGAAAAGAGGCAGTCGGTACTGCACGTGTCGGAGGGGGATGTGTGTCAGTTGCGAAGCTCCTCAGTCAGCGGTGGAGGGTTGTATCGGTAAAGGTGAAACGTAATGCAATCAGGGTAATTGGATACGACTAGATTAGGGGAGAAAATGGGGGGGGGGGGGGGGGGGGGGAGAAAAAGAGAAGGGAAAAAAAATACAAATAAAAAAAATAAGACATTTGTACCTTAAAATAATAAATTAAATGACAATAACCCACCTCCTCTGCTTCAGAACTACTTTCAGCCTTTTTATATGATCAAAGCAGTGTTTGATTAACAAATGATAAGCCTCCCCATGTGTTCTAAATCTGCTAGATTTACTGGACAATGGTTGCTGACTTATATTAATTCATTCTGATAGTTGCCATCTACCGTCTTCAGTCAGTCTGGAGACCAAAAGGCTCTTGCTAAAACTTTCTTTAGGTTCTTATTAGAAAAAAAACATTGTTAATCAAATTGTATTGAATGTTTTGGAGCCTTTGGTGTATTAAAAAAAAAAAAAATCACATGATTTACACATTACAAGGATACAACCTTTTAAGCTCTACGGTAACAATACCTCACCTCCCTTATCCATGAAATCCCGATGCTGAGAAAAATCCTCATCCTCTGGTAAAATTGTAGGCAAAGGAACCTTCAGTAGGTCCATCACATTTGGCTTTGGGGCCTGAGAAGTAAAATTCAACCATTTAATTTAAATCCGCAATATGTAACTATATACATACAGTATATATATATATATACAAAAATATATTTTATTTATACAAGAAAAATACACTGAGATCTTTGAGATCTTTATCAGTGGTCACAGGACACGGCCCATGGGGCGCTGTTGGCTGGATATATTTTTGGTTGGTGGACTATTCTTAGTCCAGCAGTGACAGTGAGGTGTTTAAAAACTCCAGCAGCGCTACTGTGTCTTATCCATTCATACCAGCACAACACACACTAACACACCACCACCATGTCAGTGCCACTACCTACTCTGTAGTGGTCCTGTGGGGTCCTGATCATTAAAGAACAAGGTAAAAGCAGGCTAAAAAGTATGCAGAGTAACAGATGGACTACAGTCAGTAATTGTAGAACTACAAAGTGCTTCTATATGGTAAGTGGAGCTGATAAAATGGACAGTGAGTGTAGAAACAAGGAGGTGGTTTTAATGTTCTATTTGTCAAAAAACAAATGCTTTTTCCTTCAGATATAAATACAAAACCAACAGGAGGTCAATCTTAAATTAATATTTGTACTGGAAAAGTATAAAATTAAAATAAAGCAAAAAAAAAGTTTGGGCATTTTGTAAAATGCAATAAAAACAACAATACGTGACCTAAAAATTAACTTTCATTCAGCTGAAAAAACTATGAAGAAATTACGTTTAATGTTTCAGCAGACCAATTTACATATATTGTGTAAATATAAACACATTTTAAATTTGATTCCTTTTGTCAGTATTGGTGCTCCACAAAGGTGTGTACTCGCCCCACTACTTTTTTCTCTCTACTCCAATGACTGCATCTCTAAGGACCCTTCTGTTAAACTCCTAAGGTTTGCAGATGACACTACGGTCAATGGACTCAGGGTGGATGAGGCTTCATATCAGTGGGAGGTTAAACGGCTGGTGCAGTCACGACTGTGTAGATGACTGTGAACTTCAGGAAACACCCTTCAGCACTGCTCCCTCTCAAAATATCCAACAATCCGGTGTCAATCATGGAGTCCTTCAAGTATCTGGGAACTACTGACCTGAAGCAGAGGCCTAACATCAACTCCATGCTCAAAAAGTCCCAGAGGGTGTACTTTATGCAGCAAATGAGGAAAATGAGTATGTCATAAGAGCTGTTGAGCCAGTTCCACACTGTGGTCATTAGGTCCATCCTGTATACATCCATCATAGTCTGGTTCAGGGCAGTCACAAAACAGGAAGAGCAACAAAAGACAGATGTAAAAAATCACTGCTGCTCTTCTGTCCAGCCTCCAGGACTTGTAATCTTCAAACTCTGCGGAAAAATCACTGCAGATTCCTTGCTCCCCGTCACAACCTTCTTCAACTCCTACCCTCTGACAGACGCTGCAGATCCCAGATTACTAAGAGTATCAGACACCGGAGCAGTTTCTATCCTCATGCCATTAACCTCATAAATAGCTGACCAGTAATAGTATCTGCTAGTCTATAGCTACTTCTGTTTTTATCCACATAGTTATTACACCCTACTTCGAACCCATAACACTGTATAGTACAGTTTCAATAACTACAATACAGTGCACACTACAGTTTGGACTACCACACAATTATGTATATAGCTTGTCACTACATACTCTGTAGCATGCTTGTATAATTTTTGTGTTTGAAACATCATCTTTATATGTTATTGGCCATATATGGTCTGCTTACTGCTTGCATACTGCATATAACTGATATGTACATTGTATGTATATTGCATATAATACTAGAGAGACACCATAAGCTGAAAAATAAAACCTTGTGCGTCAAGAAATCTGATTCTTATTTTAAGAGAGGTGTCAGACGCTATAACGAAACCAATGACTACAGATTTTCAAGACAAAAAGCTGTTTAACATGGATATTTGTGAACAAAACTTGTGTATGTGTATATATATATATATATATACAGTGTATCACAAAAGTGAGTACACCCCTCACATTTCTGCAAATATTTTATTATATCTTTTCATGGGACAACACTATAGAAATAAAACTTGGATATAACTTAGAGTAGTCAGTGTACAACTTGTATAGCAGTGTAGATTTACTGTCTTCTGAAAATAACTCAACACACAGCCATTAATGTCTAAATGGCTGGCAACATAAGTGAGTACACCCCACAGTGAACATGTCCAAATTGTGCCCAAAGTGTCAATATTTTGTGTGACCACCATTATTATCCAGCACTGCCTTAACCCTCCTGGGCATGGAATTCACCAGAGCTGCACAGGTTGCTACTGGAATCCTCTTCCACTCCTCCATGATGACATCACGGAGCTGGTGGATGTTAGACACCTTGAACTCCTCCACCTTCCACTTGAGGATGCGCCACAGGTGCTCAATTGGGTTTAGTCCATCACCTTTACCTTCAGCTTCCTCAGCAAGGCAGTTGTCATCTTGGAGGTTGTGTTTGGGGTCGTTATCCTGTTGGAAAACTGCCATGAGGCCCAGTTTTCGAAGGGAGGGGATCATGCTCTGTTTCAGAATGTCACAGTACATGTTGGAATTCATGTTTCCCTCAATGAACTGCAGCTCCCCAGTGCCAGCAACACTCATGCAGCCCAAGACCATGATGCTACCACCACCATGCTTGACTGTAGGCAAGATACAGTTGTCTTGGTACTTCTCACCAGGGCGCCGCCACACATGCTGGACACCATCTGAGCCAAACAAGTTTATCTTGGTCTTGTCAGACCACAGGGCATTCCAGTAATCCATGTTCTTGGACTGCTTGTCTTCAGCAAACTGTTTGCGGGCTTTCTTGTGCGTCAGCTTCCTTCTGGGATGACGGCCATGCAGACCGAGTTGATGCAGTATGCGGCGTATGGTCTGAGCACTGACAGGCTGACCTCCCACGTCTTCAACCTCTGCAGCAATGCTGGCAGCACTCATGTGTCTATTTTTTAAAGCCAACCTCTGGATATGACGCCGAACACGTGGACTCAACTTCTTTGGTCGACCCTGGCGAAGCCTGTTCCGAGTGGAACCTGTCCTGGAAAACCGCTGTATGACCTTGGCCACCATGCTGTAGCTCAGTTTCAGGGTGTTAGCAATCTTCTTATAGCCCAGGGCATCTTTGTGGAGAGCAACAATTCTATTTCTCACATCCTCAGAGAGTTCTTTGCCATGAGGTGCCATGTTGAATATCCAGTGGCCAGTATGAGAGAATTGTACCCAAAACACCAAATTTAACAGCCCTGCTCCCCATTTACACCTGGGACCTTGACACATGACACCAGGGAGGGACAACGACACATTTGGGCACAATTTGGACATGTTCACTGTGGGGTGTACTCACTTATGTTGCCAGCTATTTAGACATTAATGGCTGTGTGTTGAGTTATTTTCAGAAGACAGTAAATCTACACTGCTATACAAGCTGTACACTGACTACTCTAAGTTATATCCAAGTTTTATTTCTATAGTGTTGTCCCATGAAAAGATATAATGAAATATTTGCAGAAATGTGAGGGGTGTACTCACTTTTGTGATACACTGTATATATATATATATATATATTGTGTATGTATATATATATATATATATATATATATTGACAAATAGAACATTAAATATATATATATATATATACTGTATATGTATATACATACACTGGTGCTGGTCATAAAATTAGAATATCATGAAAAAGTTGATTTATTTCAGTAATTCCATTCAAAAAGTGAAACTTGTATATTATATTCATTCATTACACACAGACTGATATATTTCAAATGTTTATTTCTTTTAATGTTGATGATTATAACTGACAACTAATGAAAACCCCAAATTCAGTATCTCAGAAAATTTGAATATTGTGACAAGGTACAATATTGAAGACACCTGGTGCCACACTCTAATCAGCTAATTAACTCAAAACACCTGCAAAGGCCTTTAAATGGTCTCTCAGTCTAGTTCTGTAGGCTACACAATCATGGGGAAGACTGCTGACTTGACAGTTGTCCAAAAGACGACCATTGACACCTTGCACAAGGAGGGCAAGACACAAAAGGTCATTGCTAAAGAGGCTGGCTGTTCACAGAGCTCTGTGTCCAAGCACATTAATAGAGAGGCGAAGGGAAGGAAAAGATGTGGTAGAAAAAAGTGTACAAGCAATAGGGATAACCGCACCCTGAAGAGGATTGTGAAACAAAACCCATTCAAAAATGTGGGGGAGATTCACAAAGAGTGGACAGCAGCTGGAGTCAGTGCTTCAAGAACCACCACGCACAGACGTATGCAAGACATGGGTTTCAGCTGTCGCATTCCTTGTGTCAAGCCACTCTTGAACAAGAGACAGCGTCAGAAGCGTCTCGCCTGGGCTAAAGACAAAAAGGACTGCTGAGTGGTCCAAAGTTATGTTCTCTGATGAAAGTAAATTTTTCATTACCTTTCAAAATCAAGGTCCCAGAGTCTGGAGGAAGAGAGGAGAGGCACAGAATCCACGTTGCTTGAGGTCCAGTGTAAAGTTTCCACAGTCAGTGATGGTTTGGAGTGCCATGTCATCTGCTGGTGTTGGTCCACTGTGTTTTCTGAGGTCCAAGGTCAACGCAGCCATCTACCAGGAAGTTTTAGAGCACTTCCTGCTGCTGACCAACTTTATGGAGATGCAGATTTCATTTTCCAACAGGACTTGGCACCTGCACACAGTGCCAAAGCTACCAGTACCTGGTTTAAGGACCATGGTATCCCTGTTCTTAATTGGCCAGCAAACTCGCCTGACCTTAACCCTATAGAACATCTATGGGGTATTGTGAAGAGGAAGATGCGATACGCCAGACCCAACAATTCAGAAGAGCTGAAGGCCACTATCAGAGCAACCTGGGCTCTCATAACACCTGAGCAGTGCCACAGACTGATGGACTCCATGCCACGCCGCATTGCTGCAGTATTCCAGGCAAAAGGAGCCCCAACTAAGTATTGAGTGCTGTACATGCTCATACTTTTCATCTTCATACTTTTCAGTTGGCCAACATTTCTAAAAATCCTTTTTTTGTATTGGTCTTAAGTAATATTCAAATTTTCTGAGATACTGAATTTGGGGTTTTCATTAGTTGTCAGTTATAATCATCAACATTAAAAGAAATAAACATTTGAAATATATCAGTCTGTGTGTAATGAATGAATATAATATACAAGTTTCACTTTTTGAATGGAATTACTGAAATAAATCAACTTTTTCATGATATTCTAATTTTATGACCAGCACCAGTATATACTGATCAGCCATAACATTAAAACCACCTCCTTGTTTCTACACTTACTGTCCATTTTATCAGCTCCACTTACCATATAGAAGCACTTTGAAGCTCTACAATTACTGACTGTAGTCCATCTATTTCTCTACATACTTTTTTTAGCCTGCTTTCACCTTGTACTTTAATGGTCAGGACCACCACAGGACCACCACAGAGCAGGTATTATTTAGCATGCAGAGAAACAGATGGACAACAGTCAGTAATTGTAGAACTACAAAGTGCTTCTATATGGTAAGTGGAGCTGATAAAATGGACAGTAAGTGTAGAAACGGAGGTGGTTTTAATGTTTTATATATAAATATAAATAAATCAATCTACCCTTATTTACACAATGATGTCAAAACATATGTTCACACTCTCAAAAATTAATTACAAATCAAATTAGTCATCAGGTGTACCCTTTGCTTTATCCTTTAGTTGTGCCTTTCTTTAAAGTATTGGGGGGAAAAGATCTGATATAATGATAAATAATATTTAGTGAAAAATTCAAAAAAAAAAAAATTCACTTTATCACTATGGGTGATTAAGTGTGAACTGATTGGTAATAACTGAAATGATATCCATTCAATATCACTCAGTGAATGCATACATATTTTTTCCTAAACAGTTTGCTTTTCCTTTACATACAACTGTACTGTAGTATATAATCCTTACCAATGTAGGTAGTGCTTCTGTTACAGGACTGCTTGACTTCCTGCTTGAGGAATGCTGTTTGACGAACTCGTTTTGGTCAGGTTTAAGACCTTTCAGGTCCTTTGCATTACATGATTTCTTCTTTCGCTTGGGGGCCTCGAGATCATAACTCAAGTATTCCTCAAAGGACATGGATGGCACTTCAAAGTCATCATTTTCAATGTCCTTTTCTTTCCTTTTCTTCCCTTGATTGTCTTTTCTCCCTACATCTCGACTCTGAATGAAATCTTCTTTTATAGAGTCAGGTTTTCGTTTTGTGGACATACTGGATCTATGCTTATTTGTTATATCAGAAACTTTTTTCTCATTTTTCTTAAGTCTGCCTTCTTTAGGCTCAGAGTGGTGGTAACTGGTTGATTTTTCAATTGACTGGACAGAGTTCTTAGAAGTCTGCAACACAAGGTCCACAGGGTCTTTCTTTGTACTATCCTTATTTTCAGAATCAGTGCCGTCTCTCAGTTTGCTAGTGCTTGGTTTTACTTTAATTTTAGCATCCAGATCCCTTGATGGTTTGTATTCAGGACCAAAGTCTTCATGTTTGTTTTTCCGTTCAGGTGAGGTCCTTTTTGAAGCCTGACTCTCTTCTTCTTCATTCATTTGTTCACTTTCTGGCTTTGCTGGTTCCTTTAGCGAGGGAGGGTGAGGCTGCACACTACTTAAAAAAGAATACACAAATACAAAATAAGTTTCTGTATTCAGCACACCATAATTTATTTAGTTATGCTAAATGTTTCTTAATAAAATAAATATTAAGAAGCTTAAAGACTTAATCTGAAAAAAAAAATGTTTTGTCACTAGGAGTCTGAACCCACTTGGCAGCATATAATAATAATAATAATAATAATAATAATAATAATATTAATAATAATAATAATAACTTCACCTCTTGGCTGAAAATACATTTTGTAAGGCCATTTCATCTATTTATATAGTTTAAAAACAAGCCCATGATGCTGTTTAACTGTGATTTGCAGTTTTACAGATTCACAGTTTTAGTTTTATCTGCTTGACATTTCACCTTGAGTTATTATGACCATTAAACCTAAAAAGTCTGGTTTTTCACACATCATGGCAGCTTTACCCGGTGTATGGTTTTCTACAAAACAGAAATAAAAAATTTTCATTTAGAATACACAAATCCTGGGCGCCCAGGTGGCGCAGCGGGATATTCTGCTAGCACACCAGCACACCAGCACACCAGGTGTTGCCACAGGTCGGCTGGGCGCCATCTGACGGGCATAATTGGCAGTGCCTGCAGCAGATACTAATTGTCCACCGTATCTACAGGATGGGGACCGGACCATGTGTGGGTGAGTGGGTCTTCATATGCTGTGTGAGGACCCTGATTGGCGGAAGAGACACCTGTGCAGAAAGCAGGTGTGAGAAGAGGAGGGCTGTGCACGTGTCGAAAGAGGCGTGTACAGCGACGTGCTCTCCTTGGAAGCAATCTGGTATCTGTCAGCAGCGGAAGACAAAATTGAGTGCGCTAAATCGGGAGGAAAATGGGGAGAATATGCAAAAAAAAAAAAAAATACACAAATCCTATTTTAAGAGAAGTTGGGGTGTTTTGTAAAATGCAATAAAAAAGAATCAGTGATTTGGCTTAGGTCGCCCATGACCCTGTCGCCGGTTTACCACTGTTCCTTCCTTGGACCACTTTTGATAGACACTGACCACTGCAGACCGGGAACACCCCACAAGAGCTGCAGTTTTGGAGATGCTCTGACCCAGTCATCTAGCCATCACAATTTGGCCCTTGTCAAACTCGCTCAAATCCTTACGCTTGTCCATTTTTCAGCTTCTAACAGATCAGCTTTGAGGATAAAATGTTCACTTGCTGCCTTATATATCCCACCCACTAACAGGTGCCGTGATGAAGAGATAATCAGTGTTATTCACTTCACCTGTTATTTGGTCATAATGTTATGCCTGGTCGGTGTATGTGTTATACAAGGTGTATTTTTTTTAATTGTGGTTTGAAGGATTTAAGTTCAACAGTGTTTCTTGAAGACTGAGAGCAATGGGATTAAGTGTTATGAAGAGCGGTTGTAATTCTACATCCTTTGGATTCCCACTTTTATTTCTAGCACTTTCTAGGCATGATTTCTGCTGCAAGATTCGTTTCTTTTTAATCATACTTTCTATATTTGTGATTTGTGTTTGGTTTATTGGGACTGACATTCAGCCAATGCCTTCTGGGGACTTATGGTAAGTAGGAGCCAAAGTATTGTTTGTTGGAATTGAAATACCTACAGTCTATCCTATTCCTCAAACACCTGGATCTCTTTCTTCCCATTACAGGTCGCAGCTCACAGCAAACAAGCCACCCCCATTTGTCGTTTACCATCAGCAAGGGGGAAAGTGCTGGGGACCTGCTTTACCCCGGGTCCCCACAGGGGCTATATCGCCACAAAATAAATTACTTTAATAAAACAATATAAGCTTTAGGGGACCATAAGGAAGTTTTGTTTGTTTATTAGGATTTTAACGTCATGTTTTACACTTTGGTTACATTCATGACAAGAATTGTAGTTACTCATTACACAAGGTTAATCAGTTCACAAGGTTATATCGAACACAGTCCTGGACAAATTAGTGTCTCCAATTCACCTCACTTGCATGTCTTTGGACTGTGGAAGGAAACCGGAGCACCTGGAGGAAACCCACGAGGACAGGGGGAGAACATGCAAACTCCACACAGAAAGGACCCAGACCGCCCCACCTGGGGATCAAACCCAGGACCATAACAAAGTGAGACTACTGCCAGCGTTAGGAAACTTGGATGGCAGGAACTTACTTTTTAATATGATTCATAGATTACATCACTTAATCCATTTCAGACAGTGCATTTATATATAGGGCGGCATGGTAGCTTAGTGGGTAGCACTGTCGCCTCACAGCAAGAAGGTCCTGGGCTTGATTCCCAGGTGGGGCGGTCCAGGTCCTTTCTGTGTGCAGTATGCATGTTCTCCCCGTGTCTGCATGGGTTTCCTCCAGGAGCTCCGGTTTCCTCCCACAGTACAAAGACATGCAAGTGAGGTGAATTGGAGATACAAAATTGTCCATGACTGTGTCTGATATTAAACTTGTGAACTGATGAACCTTGTGTAATGAGTAACTACTGTTTCTGTCATGAATGTAACCAAAGTGTAAAACATGACGTTAAAATCCTAATAAACAAACAAACAAACAGCATTTATATATAACCCGCTCATAAATACTATTCGAGTAATCTGCCCAGCTCTGTAATACCATTAAATTTTTAAAAATAGTCTTAAACATGATTACTTGATAGGATATGTTACCATGAGGGATCTTTCGGAACCAGTTTTTTCCATTGATGTACTAACGATTTAGCAATTTCACCGGCATCATCATGCTTGCGAAAGGAGTTCACAACTTTACCAATTCCAGTCTCCTAAATAAATGATACAATTGTGTTAGTCACAAAACACAGACGAACTAAATAGCACCTTGTGTTTACAATTTTCGATATAGAGAATTGCCTCTTACAGCCAGAATATCAAGGGTAATGTCCAGTTCTTGAAGCTTTTTTAAAGTTTTTAGCAGCTGAAATATAAAACACACAAATATAAATACATATAAATATAAAGACATAATGACTAAGCTACAACCCCAAATCAGAAAAAGTTGGGACAGTAAGGAAAATGCAAATAAAATAAAAATGCAGTGTTCCTTACATTTACTTTCACTTTTATTTGATTGCAGACAGAATGAACCTGAGACGTTTCATGTTTTTCTGCTTAACTGCATTTCAGGCCTGCAATACATTCCAAAAAAAATTGGGACGGGGCAATTTAGAGCTAGTAATGAGGTGAAAAAACTAAATAATGATGTGATTCCAAACAGGTGATGTTAACAGGTGATTGTAATCATGGTTTGGTACAAAAGCAGCATCCAGGAAAGGCAAAGATGATCAGAGAATCTCCAGATTGTCAACAAATGCGTGAGAAAATTATTGAAATGTTTAAAAACAATGTACCCCAAAGAAAGATTGGAAGATTGGATTTGCATATTTCTCCCTCTACAGTGCATAATATCATTAAATGATTCAAGGAATCGGGAGGAATTTCAGTGTGTAAAGGCCAAGGGCGCAAGCTTAAGCTGAACGCCCGTGATCTTCGATCCCTCAGATGGCACTGCATCAAGAACTACCACTCAACAATAGCTGATATAATCACATGAGCAAGGGATTAGTTTGGCAAACCTTTGTCAAGCACAACAATACGGAGTTACATGCACAAATGCCACTTAAAACTTTACTGTGCAAAAAAGAAGCCTTGTGTTAACCATGTCCAGAAGTGGCATCAGCTTCTCTGGGCTCGGAGGCATCTAGGATGGACCCTCACACAGTGGAAACATGTATTGTGGTCAGATGAATCAGCATTCCAGGTCTTTTTTGGGGGAAAAAATAGGACCATCCAGACTGATATCAGTTACCAAGTCCAAAAGTCAGGGTCTGTCATGGTATGGGGCTGTGTCAGTGCCCTTGGCAAAGGTCATTTACACTTCTGTGATGGCAGCATTAATGCAGAAAAGTACACTGAGATGTTAAAGCAACGTATGCTGCCTTCAAGACGTCATCTTTTCCAGGGAAGTCCATGCATTTTTCAACAAGACAATGCAAAACCACATGCTGCACACATTACAAAGGCATGGCTGCGAAAGAAGAGGGTACGGGTACTGGACTGGCCTGTCTGCAGTCCTGATCTGTCCCCAATAGAGAATTTTGAAAGGAAAAATGTAACGACCCCGTACTGTTGCACATCTCAAGACATGTTTGCAGGAAGAATGAGACAAAATAAAACCTAAAAAACTAAATCACTTGGTATCCTCAGTGCCAAAACGTCTTTTAAGTGTGGTGAAATGGTAAATGCTTTACTGTCCCAACTTTTTTTGGAATGTGTTGCAGGCCTGAAATGCAGGAATGGATGTTTATTAATAAATGAAATGAAGTTGAGCAGACAAAACATAAAAATTCTGTCTGCAATCAAATAAAAGTCAAAGTAAATGTAAAAAACTCTGTGTTTTTTCTTATTTGCATTTTCCATGCTGTCCCAACTTTTGCTGATTTGGGGTTGTAGTATAAATGTTTATGTTTATTAATATAGATAATTTACTGGACCTATTTACAGCCATAACTTTCAATCTAACATTAAAAGAATTAGGGCATTTATCATACTCCATTTAAGGAAACACTCCACCAGTTCCACGCTATAAGAAAGCCAGATTGTGTTGACCAAGCAGAAGCAGCAGTCACTATGTATGGCAAAAAGCTACTCCACTGGCAAAGTACTATAATTGGGCAATATCACCACACCCCATAGGTTGCCCAGAGTCTGTGCATGTGCTTACAAAAATCATTTGTGACAAACAAATGTCACAGTTTAAAATAGTCACTGACCTGAAGAAAGATTAAGAAAACTAAACTGTAATCTAAACAAATTAAAGCAGTTTATCAAAATAATACAGAGTAACTTATTGCCTCATGGCTTTTAAATGTTATTCCTTAGATTGACAGCTACGCAAGGGGAAGCACAACTGCAGAAGTATTTTTAGGCCAGGAACACTAATGTCCCAACCCCCATGCCCTGTTGACACTCAGTAGGCCACCTGCATGAGGACAGACTAGAAATCCAACCCTGCATCTTTAACAGCAGCAGTCATTAAAGACGGCCTTGCCGCCTAATAGCTTTAAATTAGTCTCAGCTCAAGATTAGTCCTAATGCTAAACTTTATACAGTTGGTTCAACGTAACAGTTGCATATCAGAAAAATTGGGTGTACATGCCAGTACAGTGGACCCTTGACTTACGAATTTAATTGGTTCCGAAGGGCTGTTCTTAGGTCAAAATGTTCATTAGTTAAACCTATTTTTTCCCATAAGAAATCATGTAAACAGAATTAATCCATGCCAGACCTCCCAAACCACCCCCTTACCTAACCTTTCTAATGTCTTAAATGTTTTTCTTTTGTTATAAATACAATTATATTTAAAATTATAGAATAGACAATCCTGTAATAAACAACAATACACAGTAGTACTGTACAGTACATAAACACACATCACATTTTTTTATAAAATGTATCTACCAGAAACAACAATAACTCTCATATTTCTCTATTATTTCCTTTTTTATTTCAATAGCGTTGTATTTTGTAGGTGTAATTTCAACAACAAAAAACTGCGCTTCCTCTGCACCTTCTCTGGGGACATTTTAATATTGAATTTTACAAAA